>NC_080745.1:11000035-11625035 GCF_020826845.1 Diceros bicornis minor
CTTAATCATTAATAGCCTATAACTAGGAGATTTGAGATAAATCTGACTTTTGACTTTTATGTTAGGATCAAACAGCGACAAATATTTGTTTGGTTGAGAAATCTGACAAACATGTATCAATGATAGAGTAACCATCATTATTGACCCCCATTATCATAGCCCGGATCATGAGCCTGGTGCATGCAGGACAAAATGTAGGTCAAAGGTGTTGTTCCAATTACAATGGAGTTGTAGCAAAGCCGATTGCTCCATGCTTAATATGGAGCAAAATTAATAGTTATTTGGTTAATAGAAGAGAAATTGTAGTTGTTTCTAGATAATTCTGTGGTATTTAGGTTAATATTGAAAATTTATGAATCGAGGAATTAAGATGTAATTGTTCTTTGTTCATTCATTCATTCAGCAGCTTTTATTTATAACCATTGTTTTTAAGTTTTCATATCCATCTCAATACATCTAGATCATTCTTTTTAAAATCGGGAAATACCAGTTTTGAAGGATGATCTAAGTAGTGATTCTACTTTCAGAAATTGTTAGCATTCTGTCTGTTCATTTACTATCTCTTGAGGCATTCTTTGTACTAATCTCTTGAGGCATTCTTTGTACTAATTCTATGTACTAACCTTTGTACTAACAAGTAAAACGTGGGCACTGGTTTTACTTGTTCCTGAGGATAACAAACTTACCTTTAGGTGATATAATCAGAAATGATCATCAAGCAGTCATTATTGAATACTGGAGTTAAGAGAGTTGATGTTTTGGGGAAGAACAATAAGAAATCCCAAATTCACGTTCTTTTGGAATATGCATTGCTGGTAGGAATTTGGTGTGCCTCATATGAAGCAAGTGTTGGTCACAGTTTGTGTCCTAATGAGGGTGGACTAGGCACATAAAATATCCTTCTTAGAAATAATTTGGTATGCATAAAATAAGCTATTCAGAATTAAATGTCATTCCAATGCAATATCCTCCTGAAATTATTTCATAGAAGTCTAATATTTTAAAAATATAACATTATAATAAAGTACTCTCATGACATTACTAATTAAGCACAGAGTAAGGCAAATAATCCCAACATTTGTGATTATACTTCATACACAATCATAGTTATATCTGCATGAAGGTTTGAAATCCATTTATAGCCTTAATTGATGATTCAAATATAGAAATGTGTCACAAATTATCTCAGTATCAGACTCACCTTCAGACTCACTGGCCTAACCTGCACACGACTCCTTTCTGTTACTTGAACATGCCAGTCTTTTTCCTGCCTTAGGATCTCGAATTTACGTTTCCTCTGCCTAGAGTTCTTTATCTTCCAACTCTCCTACGTGGATAGCTTCTCCATCTCTCAGCTCCAATTTCATAATCTCTGAGAGGCCTCACGCACGTATGTACATAATCACGCTCTATCAGATCACTCTTTGTATTCCATTCCTACTGCTTAACATGGTTGAGATTATCTAGCTTATTTGCTTGCTTGATAATTAAGTAATTTTCTCAGTGGATGGTAAATTCTGTGAATACAAGCACCCTGACTGGCTTGTTCACCATGGTATCGCCATCACATAGCACTGTGCCTGCCCTAGTAGATATTTTCTTAGCGAGTGAATGAATGAAGAATAAAATACAGGTCAGGCAACCATTCAGAATTCCCAGTGTCTTTAAGGAGTAAGAGACCCAAGTTTGAGGAGAGAATAACTTTGCTTGTTTCAAAAGATAAGAAAAAAATTGCAAAGTTAAAAATGCTCACACATGACGGTTTTGCAATCCCTGGGATGTATTAAGGAAATATATTTAATCTTGGGCACTGAGGGCTTGTACTTAGAACTAGAACTCTACTCTGGTTAGCTTATGATTTAGTTCTTTCTAATGATGCTCTGTCTATACAGATTTACTGACTTAAGATTTTCCACACAAAAAATTGTCCATTCAGGAAGTGAGTGGGGGGGTGTGAATTAGACTTATGGCCTGAAGTAAGTGGGAAACTAAAAAGAGAGCTGTTATTGTTAGAAAACTTAGTGCTAAGAGACCTTTTTTTGTTTTATTATGAAGTTGAATTTATTAATATAGAATATGATTATTTGGCAAGAAGATCTGTGCTACTGTGGTTTTAAGAATTAGACTTATTACTGAGGGAATTAAAAATAGGTGGAACTGTATCTAAATGCTTTTGTTGTTCTGGAAAAATTAAGTAAGAAAACTAAGGTGTTGAAAAATCGATGAGAGATATTGATTATGGCAACTGTGTCCATTTCTATGTCATTATTTTCAAAAATCTTTGTAGATATCAAAACAATTTGCTACTCTGAAAAGCAGTTGGTTATGATAAATTATGACTATTTAGGAGACCAAGAAATCTTTAGAAAAAATTTTTGTTAAAATTATCTCTAGCATCCTTATCCTATTGCCTTAATGCAACATTCGTATTTTGTCTCTTTATACCCAAATTCCTTAGTGTGATAAAAGTTGTATTTAACTGATTTAATCAGGTAATCTATTTAATTTGATTCTGAGCCTATTTCCTCTTTGGTGACTTTTTGTTTTTATTTGTTTGTTTAAGATTATATTTGGGAATTTAAATATCTTTTTGTTCAGCGCAATTGCATCCTAGAAAACCTAGAACTGCATACAACACCTTGGTCATCCTGTGAGTGCCTGTTTGATGATGATATAAGGGCGATTACATTTAAAGCAAAATTTCAAAAAAGTACGCCCTCCTTTGTGAAGATGTCAGATTTAGCAACACACCTAGAGGATAAGTGTTCAGGTAAGATCTTTATGTACATAAGATATTGCTAGTTTTAATGTAAGCAAAGAAGCTACCATTTGTGGGAAAAATGTGTAATTGAATATAAAAGTGAAGCAATCTTTGTAAGTAGCTGAACCAAATGTTGGCATCTCATTAGCTTTTTACCTACAATCCTTTGAGGTTACTTTGTAATTACTAGGGATCACTTAAAAATATTTTTTATAGAAATAGAAAATATTTCATAGAAATAGAAAATATTTTATAGAATTATATTTTATAGAAATTATTCTATTTAAGAAATATTATTCTATTTAAGAAATATTAAATAGAATTATATTTTATAGAAATAGAAAAATATTTTTTATGGAAAAATATTTTTATATAAATATTTGTATAGTTACCAGCAGCTCATCATTTAACAAATCAGAAATAGAAAAATGACCCTAACCAGAGTCACTGTTGGGTTAAACATTTTATCAAGTTACTAAGCTGTCATCTTATATACATGGTGGTTAAAATTTAACATTGATATACAATCTGTGAAATTTACTTACTGCTTTGTAAAATGTAATAACATGCTTCCTGCACTCAAATATATGTGTATGTGTGCGTGTGTGGGTGCGTGTGTATAAAATTCATCCTCAGAGGCATACTACATAGAAGAATGCCTTTGAGATGAATTTTATATACATACTCACATGCTTTCCATTAACTAAATATGATTAAAGTGATTTATTTTGAGTAAAGTAGTAAAAGGAGTATGTTTAGGTTTAACATGCCATACAGTTGGGAATGAAGAGTGAAGATGACTAGATAAATTGCTATAATTTTAGTAGAACTTTTCACTAATTGCAGTAGTTGCAATTTAGTATCTGTATTGGCTTCCTAACCACAGAGATGATGCTAAAAAGATACTAACTCCTGGTTGAAGGTATAACAAATTAAACAGCATTTAAAGTTGTATTTAAGGTTGCTAAATGCCAGTAATTAGTAACTGTTAGTGATTATTGGTTTTGGAAACTAATGGAAAGTTTTCCAGTGGCTATTATAGCAAAGATATGTAGAGGGGAAACATGGGTTGGAAAAAAATGAGATAAGGGGGGCCAGCCCCGTGGCCTAGAGGTTAAGTTGGGTGCACTCGTTTGGCAACCTGTGTTCACAGGTTCGGATCCTGGGCGTGGACCTACACCATTTGTTGGGGGCCATGCTGTGGTGGCAACCCACATACAAAATAGAGGAAGATTGGCACAGATGTTAGCTTAGAGTGAATCTTCCTCAAGCAAAAAGAGGAAGATTGACAACAGATGTTAGCTCAGGGTGAATCTTCCTCAGCAAAAAAAAAAAAAAAAAAGGCTGTATCTGCAGGTTTATTGTTATATAATTTAAATTTTTTAATGAATAAGAAAATATTTGGTCAAAAAATTTTGCTCAAAATTTGTATAACGTTACCATTTTTGGTGCTTTTATAGTTAAGTTATTAAGAATAACTCAGGAACTTTGGATCTTGATAGTGAATTTTAACTTTATTCTCACATCTGCTTGAATAATTTTCTGAATTCTTATAGAAGGTTTTATAAAATGCTAGATTTAGTTAAAGTGAAATAAGTTTTTTTTTTTTTGCTGAGGAAGATTGACCCTGAGCTAATGTCTGTTGCCAATCTTCCTCTTTTTTTCCTTTTTTATGTGAGCCGCTGCCAAAGCCTGGCCACTATTAGACGAGTGCTGTAGGTCTGTGCCTGGGAACCGAACCTGGACCGCCGAAGCGGAACACGCCAAACTTAACCACTAAGCCACTGGGGGCTGGCCCTCAAATAAGACTGTTTTTATAATTCTAATAAAAAGAATCTGGTCCAAAATGAAATAAGCTGAAACTCCAAAGAGATCACATGCTAAGATTCTGAAGTTTGTTTCTGGGGCTTTTCTACTAGCATGCTCTGCCTCCTTTTGGTACATCCACAGAAATGTGAAAGTTGTGTCATATGCAGAGCATAGGATATTTCAGAGTTAGTGCTTTTCAAATGTGGTTCCGAGTGTCAGATTTAAAAACAAATTTAACAGGGTTTTTGTGGTGTAATTTTCATACAGGAAACTGCCCTTATTTAAAGTATACACAGTCACATTGGTGAGTTTTGATATGAAACCCATGAAGCCTTCACCATAGTCGTGAATCCATCACCAGTCTGCCCCTTTGTAATCTCTCCATTCCACTCATTCCTGCCCCCTGATACTTCTTGGCAATCAGTCTGCTTTCTATCACTAGAGATTAGTTCTATGATTTAGTCTATGTGGAATCATGCAGTATGTAACACTGTTTTGTTTGGCATCTTTAACTTGGCAAATCTTTTGAGATGTATCTGCGCTGTTGTGGATATCAATAGTTCACTCTTTTTTATTCTTTTTTTAAAAAATTATTTTATTGAAGTCATAATGATTTATAACATTGTGAAATTTCAGATGTACATTATTGTGTATCAGTTTCTGTATAGACTGCATCATACTCCCCACCAATAGTCTAATTTTATCTATCACCATATATATGTGCCTCTTCACCCCTTTTGCCCTTCCCAACCCCCTTCCCCTCTGGTAACCACTAATCTGTTCTCTTTGTCCATGTGTTTATCTTCCACATATGAGTGAAATCATGTGGTGTTTGTCTTTCTATCTGGCTTATTTCACTCAACATCATACCCTCGAGGTCCATCGATATTGTTGCAAAGAGGATGATTTTGTCTTTTTTAATGGCTAAGTAGTATTCCATTGTGTGTGTATACCACATCTTCTTTATCCATTCATCAGTTGATGGACACTTGGGTTGCTTCCACATCTTGGCAATTGTGAATAATGCTACAATGAACATAGGGGTGCATACGTCTCTTTGAATTGTTGATTTCAAGTTCTTTGGATAAATAGCCAGTAGTGGGATAGCTGGGTGGTATGGTATTTCTATTTTTAATTTTTTGAGAAATCTCCATACTGTTTTCCAAAGTGGCTGCACCAGTTTGTATTCCCACCAACAGTGTATGAGGGTTTCTGTTTCTCCACATCCTCTCCAACATTTGTTATTTTTTGTCTTGGTAATTATAGCTATTCTGACTGGTGTAAGGTGATATCTCATTGTAGTTTTTTTTTTTTTTTTTAACTTTTATTTATTTATTTTTCCCCCCAAAGCCCTAGTAGATAGTTGTATGTCATAGCTGCACATCCTTCTAGTTGCTGTATGTGGGACTCGGCCTCAGCGTGGCCGGAGAAGCGGTGCGTCGGTGTGCGCCCGGGATCCCAACCCCGGGCCGCCAGCAGCGGAGCTCGCGCACTTAACCGCTAAGCCACGGGGCCGACCCCTCTCATTGTAGTTTTAATTTGCATTTCCCTGATGATTAGTGATGTTGAAAATCTTTTCATGTGCCTGTTGGCCATCTGTATATCTTCTTTGGAAAAATGTCTGTTAATATCCTCTGCCCATTTTTTGATTGGGTTGTTTGTTTTTTTGTTGTTGAGTTGTATGAGTTCTTGATACATTTTGGAGATTAACCCCTTGTCGGATATATGATTTGTAAATATTTTCTTCCCGTTGGTGGGTTGTCTTTTTGTTTTGTTCCTGGTTTCCTTTGCTTTGCAGAAGCTCTTTAGTCTAGTATAATCCTGTTTGATTCTTTTTCTTTTGTTTCTCTTGCCCGAGTAGATATGGTATTCGAAAAGATGCTGCTAAGACCAATGTCAATGAGTGTACTACCTATATTTTCTTCTAGGAGTTTTATGATTTCATGTCTTGCCTTCAAGTCTTTAATCCATTTTGAGTTAATTTTTGTGTATGGTGTAAGATAATGGTCTACTTTCATCTTTTGCATGTGGCTGTCCAGTTTTCCCAGCACCATTTACTGAAGAGACTTTCCTTTTTCCATTCTATGTTCTTGGCTCCTTTGTCAAAGATTAGCTGTCTGTAAATGTGTAGTTTTATTTCTGGGCTTTCAATTCTGTTCCATTGATCTGTGTGTCTGTTTTTGTACCAGTACTATGCTGTTTTGATTATTATAGCTTTGTAGTATGTTTTTTTTTTCTTTTTAGGTGTGATAATGGTAGTTATTTATTTATTTTAAATTTTTGTTTATTGCAGTAACATTGGTTTATAACATTGTATAATTCAGGTGTACATTGTTATACTTCTATTTCTGCATAGATTACATCATGTTCAGCACTCAAATACCAATTACAACCTATCACCACACACATGTGCCGAATTATCCCTTTCGCCCTCCTCCCACCCCCCTGTAGTATGTTTTGAAGTCAGGGATTGTGATGCCTCCAGCTTTGTTCTTTTTTCTCAGGATTGCTTTGGCTATTCAGGGTCTTTTGTTGTTCCGTGTAAATTTTAAGATTCTTTGTTCTATTTCGGGGAAGAATGTCTTTGGGATTCTGATTGGGATTGCATTGACTCTGTAGATTGTTTTAGGTAGTATGGACATTTTAACTATGTTTATTCTTTCAATCCAAGTGCATGAAATATTTTTCCATTTCTTTATGTCATCATTGATTTCACTCAGTAACGTCTTATAGGTTTCATTGTATAGGCCTTTCACTTCCTTGGTTAAATTTATTCCTAGATATTTTATACTTTTTGTTGCAATTGTAAATGGGATTGTCTTCTTGACTTCTCTTTCTGTTAGTTCATCGTTGGTATATAGAAATGCAACTGATTTCTGTAAGTTGATTTTGTACCCTACAACTTTGCTGTAGTTGTTGATTATTTCTAATAGTTTGCCAATGGATTCTTTAGGGTTTTCTATATATAAGATCATGTCATCTGCAAACAGCGAGAGTTTCACTTCTTCATTGCCCATTTGGATTCCTTTTATTCCTTTTTCTTGCCTAATTGCTCTGGCCAGGACCTCCAGTGCTGTGTTGAATAAGAGTGGCGAGAGTGGGCACCCTTGTCTTGTTCCTGTTTTCAGAGGGATGGCTTTCAGTTTTTCCCCGTTGGGTATGATGTTGGCTGTGGGTTTGTCATATATGGCCTTTATTATGTTAAGGTACTTTCCTTCTAGACCCATTTTGTTGATATTTTTTATCATAAATCGATGTTGGATCTTGTCAAATGCCTTCTCTGTGTCTATTGAGCTGATCATATGGTTTTTATTCCTTGTTTTGTTAATGTGGTGTATCACGTTGATTAATTTGCAGATGTTGCACCATCCCTGTGTCCCTGGTATAAATCCCACTTGATCATGGTGTATAATCTTTTTAATGTATTGCTGTATTCGCTTTGCCAATATTTTGTTGAGAATTTTTGCATCTATGTTCATCAGGGATATTGGTCTGTAGTTTTCCTTCTTAGTATTGTCTTTGTCTGGCTTTGGTATCAGCGTGATGTTGGCCTCATGGAATGTGTTGGGAAGTGTTCCATGTTCCTCGATTTTTTGGAGTAGTTTGAGAACCAGAGATATTAAATCTTCTTTGAATGTTTGGTAAAATTCTCTGGAGAAGCCATCTGGTCCTGGACTTTTAGTTTTCAAGAGGTTTTTGATTACTGTTTCAATCTCTTTACTTGTGATTGGTCTATTAAGGTTCTCTATTTCTTCTTGATTCAGTTTTGGGAGGTTGTATAAGTCTAAGAATTTATCTATTTCTTCTAGATTGTCCAATTTGTTGGCATATAGTTTTTCATAGTATTCTCTTATAATCTTTTGTATATCTGTTGTAATTTCTCCTCTTTCATTTCTAATTTTATTTATTTGAGCCTTCTCTCTTTTTCTCTTGGTGAGTATGGCTAAGAGTTTGTTAATTTTGTTTATCATCTCAAAAAGCCAGTTCTTTGTTTCATTAATCCTTTCTACTGTTTTTTGATTTCAATTTCATTTATTTCTGCTCTGATTTTTATTGTTTTCCCTCCTTCTGCTGACTTTAGGCTTTGTTTGTTCTTCTTTTTCTAATTCTGTCAGGTGTAGTTTGAGGTTGCTTATTTGGGCTTTTTCTTGTTTGTTAAGGTGGGCCTGTAGTGCCATGAGTTTCCCTCTCAGGATTGCTTTTGCTGCATCCCATATGAGTTGGTACGGTGTATTTTTGTTTTCATTTGTCTCCAGATATGATTTGATTTCTCCTTTAATTTCATCGATGATCCACTAGTTGTTTAGTAGCATGTTGTTGAGTCTCCACAGCTTTGTCACTTTCCTGGTTTTTTTCTTGCAGTTAATTTCTAGCTTCATGGCGTTATGGTTGGAAAAGATGCCTATTATGATTTCAATCTTAAATTTATAGAAGCATGCCTTGTTTCCCAACAGATGGTCTATTCTTGAGAATGTTCCATGCACACTTGAGAAGAATGTGTAGTCTGCTGTGTTTGGATGGAGTGCTGTATATATATCTATTAAGTCCATCTCATCAAGTTTTTCATTTAAGTCTATTATTTCCTTATTGATTTTGTCTGGATTGACTATCCATTGATGAAAGTGGGTGTTAAGATCCCCTACTATTATTGTGTTGTTGTTAATACCTCCTTTTAGGTTCGTTAATAGTTGCTTTATGTACCTTGGTGCTCCTTTCTTGGGTGTATATATATTTAAAAGTGATATGTCTTCTTGGTGGAGTGTCCTTTTTATCATTATATATTGCCCTTCTTTGTCTCTCATTACCTGTTTTATCTTGAAGTCAACTTTGTCTGATATAAGTGTGGCAACACCTGCTTTCTTTTGTTTGCCATTAGCTTGGAGTATTGTGTTCCATCGTTTTCACTCTGAGCCTGTGTTTGTCTTTAGGGCTGAGATGTGTTTCCTGGAGGCAGCATATTGTTGGGTCTTGTTTCTTAATCTATCCCACTGCTCTGTGTCTTTTGATTGGAAAGTTCAGTCCATTTACATTTAGGGTAATTATTGATGTATGAGGGCTTATTGTTGCTATTTTATCCGGTTCTTTTGCATTTCTTTGTTTCTCATCCTGTGTGTTTCGGACTACCAATTCGGTTTGGTAGTTCTGTATGGGGTTCTCTTAGTTTTCTTTATCTTTATCATGTGTGATTTTGTTCTGATTATTTGTTTAGTGGTTACCATGAGGTTTGTATAAAAAATCTCATGGATGTGATAGTCCACTTTTTGATGGCCTCTTATTCCCTTAGACTAAGTTGATTCGATCCCTTTCTTCTTCCCCTTCTAAGTTATTGTTGTCACATCTTACTTCTTCTTGTGTTGTGGGTTTGTGTTTAACATGATGAGGTTATATTTATTTTTGGTGCTTACCTTCCCTTGATTTGGTTTTATAATTAAGTGTTTGCTAATCTCTTCTGATAGAGAGCTGCAATTTTTCTGGTTTTGTTGACATATTTTCCTCCTTGTTCAAAACTTTGAATCCCCTTTCTCTTTTTTTTTCTCAGGCATGAGAGACTTCTTGAGCCCTTCTTGTAGTGGGGGTCTTTTGGCAATGAACTCCCTTAGCTTTTGTTTATCTGGGATAGTTATTATTTCTCCATCATATCTGAAGCGTATTTTTGCTGGATAGAATATTCTTGGCTGAAAGTTTTTGTCCTTCAGAATTTTGAATATATTGTTCCACTTTCTCCTATTCTGTAAAGTTTCTGTTGAGAAATTGGCTGAGAGCCTGATAGGAAATCCTTTGTATGTTGTTTTTTTTTTTTGTCTAGCTGCCCTTAATGTTTTTTTCTTTGTCATTGACTTTTGCCAGCTGTACTACTATATGCCTTGCAGAGGGTCTTTTTATGTTGATATATTTAGGAGATCTATTGATTTCATTCACTGATATTTCCAGCTCCTTCCACAGGTTTGGGAAGTTCTCAGCTATTATTTCTTTGAACAAGTTCTCTGCTCCTTTTTCCCTTTCTTCTCCCTCTGGAATACCTATAATCCTTATGTTGGATTTCCTAATTGAGTCAGATATTTCTCAGAGAACTTCTTCATTTCTTTTTAGTCTTAGTTCTCTTTCCTCCTTCATCAGGAGCATTTCTGCATTGCTGTCCTCAATATCGCTAATTCTTTCCTCCATGTTGTCAGCTCTAATGCTTAAGGCTTCCATATTTGTCTTTATCTCTTCTATTGTGTTTTTCATCTCTAAGATTTCTGATTGGTTTTTCTTTATAGTTTCAATCTCTTTTGTGAAGAAACTCCTGATTTCATTAAATTGTCTGTCTGTGTTTTCTTGTATTTTATTAAGCTTTTTTATGATGGCTATTTTGAATTCTCTGTCATTAAGGTTATACATTTCTGTGCTTTCCGAGTTGACTTCTGGGTGCTTGTCATTTTCCTTTTGGTCTGGAGATTTAATATATTTTTGCATAGTGCCTGTTGGTGTTGGCTTATTTTTCCTCATATTGAAAACATATGGTTGCAATTTCCTCTTGCTGCCACTGAGTGGGGGTCAAGGGCTGTGTATTCTGGCCTGCCTCGATCCGCGGGTGCTCTGGTGGACCCCTGGCTGAGCTGAGGTGTGGCTAAGCTGAAGCATGGCTGATCTGAAGCGTGGCTGAGTGGAGGCTGCTGGGGGTGAAGCATGGGAACAGTTGGAGCTGGAATGTGGGAACGGCTGGGACTGGAGTGCATCTAGGCTGAAGCAGCTGGGACTCAGGTGCGGGTGCGTTGAAGCAGCTACAGCTTCAAGCTGGGCTGAAGAAGCAGGAGCTGGAGCGCCACGGGGCCAAAGAAGCTGGAACTGTAGTGTGGCTGGGCTGAAGTTGCTGGTGCCAGTGAGCTGGAGCCTGAGCATGGCCAAGCCGAAGCAGCTGGAGCGGGAGTTGGGGAGTGGGTGTGGGTGGGGGGGTGGTGGTCCAGGAGAAGGAGCTGGGGGGGCACAGTCGAGCTGATGTAGCTGGGGGCCAGGCACAGTCTAGCCAAAGGAGCTGGGGCCATGGCACAATCCAGCTGGAGCAGCTGAGGCTGTGGCGTGGTGGGGCCTGAGTTACCACCGCCTCTGATGCGGGGGCGCAGGCACGCCATGCCACTGGTGGGGCCCGGGCACCTGGGGGCCGCTGCCTCTGGGGGCGGGGCATGGTCTTGCTGCTGCTGCTGCTGGTTCTGGTCACCAGGGGGCCACTGCCTCTGGGGGTGGGGCATGGGCACGCGGCACTGCTGGTGAGACCCCTGCACCTAGGGGCCTGCTCCCTCTGGGGCTGGGGCGGAGCTGAAGCACCGCTGTGCTGAAGTGCCCAGGAGGTGGGCCGGGTGGGGGAGGGGCGCTTACTTTCGCGTCCCCGATCTCAGATGTTTCACCTCCTTGTCGCTCTCTGCTCTCCTGGGGGCCTAGCATGTTGAAAGTACCCTCCCAACAGTTCCTCCCCCTCTATAGGGAGATTTCCCACGGGCTGTGAGGGGTCTTGGAGAATGCTGGTTTTCCCGAGGAGAGCTGCCCCTCACCCCCCTCTGAGAGCTGCATGGTCTCAGTCTCAGGGACGCAGACCTTGGGGAAGGAAGGGAGTTCCTCTTACCTCCTTCCACTTACTCTAGGGATTCCAGCACCTCAGTCCTTGGGTGTACGGCTGTGTGGGTGCCTCAGACGTCCCCTGTGTTGTGAATAGCTTCTGTTGGAATATGAGTGTCCTTTTTGTTGTGTCTTGTAAGGGGAGAGTTCAATGGGGGAAGCTCACTCTGCCACGATGCTGACGTTACTCTCTTATTATTGAATTTTGAAAGTTCTTTATATTCTGCATAAAAATTCTTTATCAGATATATTCTTTGCAAATATGTTCTCCCAGCCTGTTGTTTGTCTTTTCATTCTTTTAACCAGGTCTTTTGAAGACCACAAGTTTTAAATTTTAATGAAGTCCAGTTTATCCATTTGTTCTTGTATGAATTGTGCTTTTGGTGTTGTATCTAGAAAACTTTTGCCTAACCTCAGTGTTACCAAAACTTCTGTCCTATTTGTTATTCTAGAAGTTTTAGAGTTTCTCATTTTATATTTGGGTTTATGATCTATTTTGAGTTAATTTTTGTATATGGTGTGAGGTATGGCTCAGAGCTTTTTTTTTGCGCATGAATATCCAATTGTTTAAGCACCATTTGTTGAGAAGATTATTATTTTTCCAGTGAATTTTTGTCAAAATCAGTTGTCTACATAGGTATAGTCTATTTCTGGACTTTCTCTTCTCTTTTATTTATGTATTTGTCTATCTTCACACAATAGCACACTATTTTGATTACTATAGCTTTATAATAAGTCTTGAAGTTAGGTGTTGTTAGCCTTCCAACTTTGTTCTTTTTCAAAGTTGTTTTGGCTGTTCTAGGTCCCTTGCATATACATGTAAATTTTAGAATCAGTTTGTCCATTGATACAAAAAAAAGCCTGCTGGGATTTTATTGGGATTGTGTTGAAGCTATAGGTCAATCTGGGGGAGAACTGAAATCTTAATGCTGAGTTTGCTAACCCATGAACAAGATATATCTCTCCATTTATTTATGTCTTCTCTAATTTCTCTTAGCCGTGTTGTGTGGTTCTCAGAGTATAGGGCTTCCATGTCTTTTTCAGACTCACCCCTATTTTCTATTTTTATTCTGTTATAAATGGTGTTTTTTAAAACAAACAATTTCAATTGTTTGTTGTTATATAGAAATACAATTGATTTTTGTATATTAATCTTGTATTTTGTAACCTTGCTAAACTCACTAAGCTCAATAGTAACTGTTCAGTAGACTTGGATTTGCAACATAGACAATCATGTTAACTGTGAGTAAAGACAGTTTTACTTCTTCCTTTCCAGTCTGGATACCTTTTATTTATTTTTCTTGCCTCATTGCACTTGATAGGTCCTCTAATATAATATTGAGAAAAAGTTGTAAGAGCAGACATTTTTACTTTGTTCCTAATCTTAGGGAGAAAGCATTCATTCTTTATTATTAAGTATGATATTGGATGTACATTTTTTCGTAGATGCCTTTTATCAGGTTGATGAAGTTCCCTTCTATTCCTAGGTTGCTGAAAATTTTTAAATCAGGAATGTGTGTTAGAATTTTTCAAATGCTTTTTTCTCCGTCTATTGAGATGATCATACGGTTTTTCTTTCCAATCTTTTAATATAATTAATTACAATGATTGATTTTTGAATGTTAAACCAACTTTGCACTTACGGGATAAACTCCGCTTGGTCATGATATATCCTTTTTTATATTATTGGATTCAATTTGCTAACATTTGTTAAGAATTTTTATGTCTGTGTTCATGGGGGATGTTTGTCTGAAGTTTTCTTTTCTTGTAATATCTTTTCCTGGTTTTGGTATTAAAATAATGCTCCTAGAATGAGTTGGAATGTCATTTCTCCTTTTCAATTTTCTGGAATAGTTTATTTAGAATTAGAATGATTTCTTCCTTAATGTGTTTGGTAGAATTCTTCAGTGAAACCACCTGGGCCTGAAGTTTTCTTTATTGGAAGGTTTTAACTTGAATTCGATTTCTTTAAAAGATATAGGGCTATTCAGGTTATCTACTTCTTCTTGAGTGAGCTTTGGTAGTTTGTATCTTTCAAGAAATTTGTTCATTTCATCTAAGTTGTTGACACAACAGCAATAAAAATTTATTGGCACGAAGTTATTATATTCTCTTATTCTGCTTTTTAATATATGTAGAATCTGTAGTGATATTGGTATTACCTGATATTGCTGATTTGTGTCTTCTTTTTTTTCTGATCAATTTGGCTAGAGGTTTATCAATTTTATTGATCTCAAATAACTACCTTTTGGTTTCATTGATTTTTCTCTATTTTTCTATTTTCTATTTCATTGACTTCTGGTCTGACCTTTATTTTCTTTCTTCTGCTTTCTTGGGTTTCACTTTTTCTCATTTCTTAAGGTAGAAATTGAGCTCATTGATATGAGACTTTTCCTTTTTTCCAATGTAGGTATTTAGTGCCATAATTTCTCTCTAAGTAGTATACCTTCTGAGTTCTCTATCCAATGCCCCATGGATTATGAGATTTTCTATTCTAGATGGTAGGAAAAGGCATTATTCTCAGCTCTGTGCAAGCTTCAGGAATTTTTCCCAGTAATCCTTTTGGATGGTTCTTTCCTTTGCCTCTGGTCACATGTACTGGTCAGTACTCAGTTGAATTCTCTAGGGGGACCCTCTGTGGTTCTCCAGATTTATCTCTCCTTGTAGCCCTCATCTATTTAATACCCTGCACTGAGAACTCGAGCCATATTAGCCTGCTGGACTCAAAGCTCTGTCTCCTCTCAACTCAGGGAAACCACCAGACTCTGCCTGGTGTCCCCTTTCCTGCATTACAGCTGGGAAACTCTCTTGTCTGTAAGCTGAGGCAGTCACTGGGCTCACATCTTTTGTTTCTCATCTCTTAGGGATTACTCTCCTTTATTGCCTATGTCCAGTGTCTTGAGAATTGTTGTTTCTTACATTTTATTTGTTTTTTTTAGTTATTTCAAGTGTCTGAACTAATTTTTTTAAATTTTTAACTTTTGGTGAGGAAGACTGGCTCTTAGCTAACATCTGTTGCCAATCTTCCTCTTTTTGCTGAGGAAGATTGGCCCTGAGCTAACATCTGGGCCCATCTTCCTCTATTTTGTACGTGGGATGCTGCCACAGCATGGTTTGATGAGCGGTGTGTTGGTCTGCACCTGGGATTTGAACCTGCGAACCCTGGGCCGCCGACGTGGAGCATGCGAACTTAACCACTACGCCACTGGGCCAACCCCACGTCTGAACCATCTTTCCACGCACTTGTGACGCCAAATGTATGGGTGTTTTTTTCCACACCAACAACCAGTTCTCCAACTCTCTGGACACCAACTGGGTGTCCTATAATTTAATTCAATTCTGACACCACCTACTTGGAGTTAGTGTCAGACGCCACAGGTTTAAGAGCTCAGTCCCACTAGACTGTCCTCACTTCAGATGCCAGTCGCAAGTGTTAGTCCCAGAGTACCCACACTTCTGTCTAACATGGTTACAAAATTGGGAGTTCCCACAACCCTCCTCCCTTTCAGGTTCAATAATTTGCTAGAACTGCTCACTGAACTCAGGAACGCTCTTTATTTACATTTACCAGTTTATTATAAAGGATACCACTCAGGAACAGCCAAATGGAAGAGAGGCACCTGGCAAGGTATGGGTGAAGGGGCGTGGAGCCTTCTTGTCCTCTCCAGGTGCACCACTCTCCCAGCACCTCAGTGTGTTCATCAACCTAGAAGCTCCCTGAACCCTGTTGTTTAGGGTTTTTAATCAAGGTCTCATGTAGGTATGATTTATTAAATCATTAGCCACTGGTGATTAATTCAATCACTAGCCCCTCTCCCCTCCTCCAGAGAGTGGGGTAGGGCTGAAAATTGTAAGCATTTAATGATGCCTTGGTCTCTCTGGTGACCAGCCCTCATCTTGAAGCTACCTATGCGCCCCCAGTTACCCATCATCTAATTAGCGTATGAAAGGCACTCTTATCACTCCACAGATTCCAAGCGTTTTTGGAGCTGTGTGCCAGGAACTAAGGACAAAGACCAAATATTTATTTTTTATTATATGACAAGGTGGGAGCATAAATCCAGTCCGTTATTCTACCTTGGCCAAATGCCAGATTAAAATTTTACAAGTCGTGTTAATTCACAGATGTATGTATATATGTTTTCCCAGATATGATTACAGGTTAGTATTATTGCATCATAAAACTAAACTAAGGAGAATGCAAGTAGAAAACAAAAACAGCACTTCTCAAAAACCCCAACTTTTAACTGACTACGGAGATTTATTCTCAGAGAAGAGCTCTGTATACCTAATTCTACGTGGAAACATTTATTAATGCTAATGGTTAATTTAAATTAATAATATTTCTGGAAGATAAACACAGATGAAAGAAAATTTACAAATTTTTATACTGTCAAACTTTTATACAGCTTTCAAAAATGGAAATAAGTTGCTTGTGGCCACAGAAGACTCTAGATTTATATTAACTAGTGAAATCTTGGGTAATGTTGTAGTGTCATATAAGTTCCTAAACCAATTTCATATTTATGTGCCCCTCCTGTCCCCCTCCACCAAAAAGAACACCCCAAAACTCCACAGGCCTATGGAGCTGGTCACTGTAAGAAGGAATGCCATAGGTAGTAGAGGGACTACGTTTAATTTGGTGTCCTGGAGAAGTCAACTCTGTTATCTACTTTTTATATAAAATAGCTGCCTGCTGGGATTGAGGACCTAGAATTGGATTTTAAAATAAAAGTGAACAACATCATGGACAACAACAAAATCGGTGGCCATAGCTCTGATGATTAATGGTACCAAGAATATAGCCTCACCTGTTTTGGGAGTGTTCTTGCAGAACCTGGAGATGTATTCCCCATTGGGAAACCATGCAAAAACTTTGTGCTGTTACAATCAGTCCCTGGGAGGCTGTGTTCAGAGAGGCCCTTTTAGCCATTTTCATTTTCTTCATGTTTAGTTATGAGGGCTCAATTCAGAGTTTCTGTCATTATTTATGTGTATTTAAGACAGAAATGGGGAGAGCACATGGAAGTACAAGCAATTTTTTTCCTATCCTATTTCATAGTTAGTTAAATAAAAGGAGAGGGAAAGGAAAATCAACATGGGAGAATTTCCTGAGAGGGTCTACTTTCTTAATAAAAGCTTAACAAAAGCCAGAAGGGGATGAGGCTGTTCCTGACTCCTTGTAAAGAACTGAAGATGCTCCCTCAGGGCCTCATGCTGCCATCAGCGAATATCAGTGCCCAGCAGGCTGTAAGCCCCTTGAAAGCAGAGTCCACATTCATAATGAACTTTTAATTCTTTCAAAGAGGTGTGTAAATTTACAGAATGTTAGGAGTTGTGTTAACATTCTTCTAAAATTATTTAATTCTTCATTAAATAATTTCTTAGTGATTCAACATGTCTATGGAAAGGTGTGACGTAGAGGCTGCAACAGTTTATTAGGTATGCTGTCTACTGCACACTCTTGTAATTCATATAGGATGGATATATGATGTGATCAGAAGAAATGAGAAAACAATCTTTGGGCGCTGAATAACTAAAGCAAGCTGAAGGAGTTAGGAATAGGAAAGTCACTATTAATGGGACTCTCAAAGAGATAACCATAAAAGAAAATAGGACACCAGAATGACGAGTTCTTGACTTGGAGTGTACTGCCTGCTAAAAGGATGATGAAGAAGAATTCAACGGCTTAAAAAAGGCTTTAAACTGAATTTGGGGAGGAAGGGAGACGAATGCTCAGATAAACTCATAGACCTTGCTAATACACAATAAGGCAAAGATAAATTAGAAAAAAAGAATGTCTGGCAGGTAATAGATACTCAGTATTTGTTTAATGAGTGAATACGTGAGCCAGTGAGTAGTGAAAGAGCATGCTTGAGGTTCCTGTGAGTCTCACGTTGAGTAAATGAGACCCCTCAGTGCTCGTGTGGCTGTATAACTAACACCTAGAGTATGGATGCTGATGGGCAGGAAACTGAAAAAAAAGCTTAAAAAGAGGATAAGCTAGTGGTATTTTATTTTTGGACAAAGTAGAGAATAGAACAATAACTGACCTCCTATTTGGCTTTTGACGACGATCACTTAAAAAGACGAAAGAGAAGGCAGGGAGAGAGGGCTTGTCAGCTAGTTTCAAGTGTTTGAAGGGGTTTCTCTTAAAAAAGGGATTACATTTATTTCATGATTCCAGAGAACAAGGAGGAAGAAAATATCCACCTGTTCAGCCAGATTAGCCAAACAAATCTTCACTCTCGGTTGCAGTCAGATCAGCCCTTACATGCTCAGTATGAAGCCGTGGGGAGTGAGGTTGTCTGGGAAAGAGTGAAGAGCAAGAACACGGCCGCGGTGCATCCTTTACCATAAGTGACTGTAACTCAGCTACGCAATCAACCATGTCTGTACATTTAAGTTATAATTTTGGTCTTATAATTTATAATATTTCTTTTCATTTGTCTTTTATAGGTGTGATTCTAATCAAAGCCCAGATTTTAGAGCTCGTGTTTCCTATGACAACAGCTCAGAAGATAGTTCTAAATGCTCACAGCTCTCTGAAGAGTATTTTCTCTTCTCTTCCCAACATCATATATACTGGCTGTGCAAAATGTGGATTGGAACTAGAAACAGATGAGAATAGGATCTACAAACAATGTTTTAGCTGCTTGCCATTTACTATGAAGAAACTATACTATAGGTAAGGCAACTAAGCAAGCCATTTAGGTGGAAAATATTTATTATTATAGGACTGGAAATGACCAAAAAATGACATATATCAATTCTTACTTTCTAACAAGGACTAACTAGAGCTAATCCACGAGAATTAATTTTTCCCATGAGTGATAAATAGCTATTTTTGAAAGCAAAAATTGCTGAGTAATAATAACAGGAATTTTTAAAAGTAGTAATTGGGAGATTTTATTGCCTTCAAGCAGTTATATTGAAGAAAATTTTTACTTGGTTTACATTTTTAACTAAAATCTAAATGGCTCATAAGAAAATCATTTCCGTCCTTTAACATATAATTGAAATTTAAAGGTAAAAGTATTACATATGATCTAACCTCTGCATTGTGTAAGCTAGTAAGATGTTTAACCTTTCTGTACCACAGTTTTCCCAACTTCACATTAGAAATTCAAGATAGCAAATGTTCTATGGTAAAATTGCCAACCAGCCCAGAGAAAAACACGTTGTTTTTCAAATAATAAATGTTCAAAGTCTTGGATAATCTTTTTCTTTTTACCTTATAAATTACATGCCTTTACAAAATAGCACAAAATGGCAGTGTTTTATGCTCTCTTCTATTTCTACATACTGCAGTATCTAAAAACTAAATGTAAATACATTCAGCATGTTATAATGGCATACTTTAAGAAAATTTATAGATGCTTAGTCCATAAACCTTATTTCCCTTTACATATATTTATGTTTGTTATAAATAAGTAAATGAATTTTGCTCTTACTTTGAAAGTTGCCAGTATGGAAAAGAAGAATGAATTATGATGCATATAAATAACAAATGTAATTCATTAAAATTGATTTCTTATCAACAGTTAAGTCACCTTAGAGAGACAGAGTGTGTGTGTGTGTGTGTGTGTGTGTATTTATTTTATATCATTCCTAATGTTCCTAATCAATATAATTATTTATTGGACAAAAATGTTGCCCAATAAATATCCCTAATGGAGAGGAGGGACTTTGAATCTTCAGTCTAAAGAATGACTGCTCAAGAGAAGGATTTCACAGATCAGTATCACCTGATTATGGTATAACTTAGTGTGAGGTATATAAGATATAGTCCTAAACTGTACCACGTTAAAGATGTAGTGCTAATTTTTTGTGTAACTAGAATGTTGAATAGACATGCTAAAGCAAGAGTTATTTTGTTCATTTATTTAAAAGCCTTTAAATTGTTTTTAGGTTTAAGGTCCAGATTATTTGGTTTCCTGGAAAAGAAAATTTTGAGATTAAATAACAGGTACCCTTCTAATTATCAAGTATGTGATTCAGAAATCATTTGCATAAGTCAGTCAGCAAACTGAATAAGAGAAAGCTCTGACTGCTTCTTTTTCTAAGACTATCAAATAGTTATTAGGTATCCATGTATACTCCCTCAGGGTCTCATCCTGCCATCTGATATTTAGTACTGGAGATTGATTAAGTATACTTTTGTACTCAAAAAACTTAGTACACTCATTTACAAAAGACTTAATGAACATTTGTGTGGCATGACAGCTCCCAACTGTAAGTGGATCTATCACATTTTATGTTGGTTGTTTGTAACTTGGAATCAATTTTCCGATGGAAACAATGTTAGATATTGTGGTTGGAGTCTCATACCAGCCCACAAAGGCTTATTTTATCCAGAAGAACATGTAGATAGCATAGTTACTGTTCTTAAAGCTATTATAGAACTTGAACACCATCTTTAACAATGTTTCTGTAGGACATATATTCAAGATTACATTTTAGGAACATGAGAAATACAGAAAATACATTTTCTGTGCTAGAAGCAAAGAAACCAACAGGTCAAACCATTAGTCAAGGCTCCTACTGAGGCAGCACTAGAGGGTCGTTGGGTCTCTCACGAGGCTGTAGTGAAGGTGTAGCCTGGGGTGCAGTCATCTGAAGGCTTGACTGGGGTTGGAGGATCCATTTCCAAGGTGGCTAACTCATACAGCTGGCAATTTGAGTTCCTCCTTGCATGGATGTCTCCACAGGCTGCCTGAATGTTCTCACAAAATGGCAGCTCATTTCCCCAGAGCAAGTGAACCAAGATAATGTGAGGTGGAAGCTATTCTTTTTAAGCTCTAACCTCAGACATCACATGGCGTGACTTCTGCTAAATTCTGTTCATTAGAAGCAAGATTAGCTGTACAGTGGAGAATGGATTAGAATGAGGCTAAGTGCAGAGAAGAGTTAAGAGGCTGTTGCCTTATGTTTGGGGGAGAGATGATGGTGGTTTGACTAGAGTATAAGTGGTGGGAATGGACAGATTTAAGAGTAGTTGGGAAGTAGACTTGGCAAGATTTAGTGATAGAGTAGTAGGTAAAGGCAGATCATGGGTACATGATAGATCATTGACAATTTGATGAATAATAAGATTATTTACTAAAACAAGTAACCATGGGAGAAGTGCTGATTCATATTGAGTTTGAGGTGCTGAGAGGCAAAAAGCTGGAAAGTAGTTGAATATACAGAAATGCAATTCATAAAAGAAATCTGAGCTAGGTTTATAAGCATGAGAATTATCTATGGTGATCAAACTCTTCATTGGTTTCTGCATCCTGTTTTGTTTTGCCGCCTTAGTCTTTGGTTATTACCTCTCCTAATAGTTCATTCCTATCAGCCTATGAGCACACTCTAGTATCTCTCATATTAAAAACACATAAACAAAATCATCCCCTAACATTACATCTCGCTCTTATCACCCAAATTTTCTGCTCTGTTTTGTATCCTGCTCTGTTTTGTAGCCAAACTCTGTTAGAGTTGTAAAGATATTCTTTGTCTACTTCTGCATCTCCAAATTCACTTCAGCTTACTCCATCGACTCCCACCATGCCACTGAACTGCTCTCGTCAAGGTTAGCAACAATTTTGATGTTGCCTAATCCATTGGACACTTCTCTTCCTCCTTAAATTTAATCTCAGTTACATCTGTCAACTTAAAAAAGGAAATTTGCCTGTTATTTTATCTCAAAATGAGTTTTTTTGGGATTGGACAGAAGAATTGCAATTCAGGATGTGTACGGTATGGCAAACCACAGGCAAATCCGGAAAAGAAAGGAGGGGAACTGCTTTTATAGAGAAAAAGGGAGAGTAGGGAGGTGGTGTTCTAAACAAAAGTCCACTGGGGGAAAGTGACAGTTCAGGGCGGCAAAGGCTTCTCATTGGCTGAGCTGCGGCATCTCTCATTGGCTGAGCTGCGGCATCTCTCATTGGCTGAGCTGCAGCATCTCTCATTGGCTGAGCTGCGGCATCTCTCATTGGCTGGGCTGTTGCCTGGTGGGGAGAGAATCTTCCTTCAGTAGTAAAGTAGTTTTACTTCCTGCCAAGTAAAGATGCAAGTGGTCTGTCTCTTCCTGTTTGATGTAATTGACGATGTGTGCTAGGGTGTGAGAGCTCTCCCTACAGGCCTTCCTGACTCCAATTTAGTTAAGGTTTCTTTTGTTAATTTCCACACATTCAACATATTAGACTACTTTCTCCTTCTTGAAACAGCCTCCTCACTTAGCGTCAATGACACTGCTTCGCTTGGCTTTCTGACCTACCTTTCAGACTCTTCCTTCTCAGCCTCTTGTTCTATCCACTTTACTTATTTATTTTATTGTGGTAACATTGGTTTATAACATTATATAAATTTCAGGTGTACATCATTATATTTTGATTTCTGTGTAGATTACATCATGTTCACCACCCAAAGACTAATTACAACCCATCATCACACACATGTGCCTGATCATCCTTTTCCCCCTCCTCCTTCCCCCCTTCCCCTCTGGTAACCACCAATCCAATCTCTGTCTGTATGTGATTGTTTGTTGTTGTTTTTATCTTCTACTTATGAGTGAGATCATACAGTATTTGACTTTCTCACTCTCACTTATTTAGCTTAGCATAATACCCTCAAGGTGCATCTGTGTTGTCACAAATGGCCAGATTGCATTGTTTTTTATAGCTGAGTAGTATTCCGTTGCATGTTTATACCACATCTTCCTTATCCATTTCTCCCTTGATGGGCACCTATGTTGCTTCCAAGTCTTGGCTATTGTGAATAATGCTGCAGTGAACATAGGGGTTCACGTATATTTACTCATTGGTGTTTTCATGTTCTTTGGATAAATACCCAGCAGTGGAATAGCTGGATCATATGGTAGTTCTATTCTTAATTTTTTGAGGAATCTCCATACTGTTTTCCATAGTGGCTGCACCAGTTTGCACTCCCACCAGCAGTGTATGAGAGTTCCCTTCTCTCCACATCCTCTCCAACACTTGTTGTTTCCTGTCTTGTTAATTATAGCCATTCTGATGGGAGCAAATTGATATCTCGTTATAGTTTTTTTTTTTTTTTTGAGGAAGATTAGCCCTGAGCTAACATCTGCCACCAATCCTCCTCTTTTTTGCTGAGGAAGATTGGCCCTGGGCTAACATCCGTGCCCATCTTCCTCTACTTTATGAGACGCTGCCACAGCACGGCTTGGTAAGCGGTATGTAGGTCCGTGCCTGGGATCAGAACCTGTGAACTCCAGGCCACCGAAGCGGAGTGGGAGAACTTAACTGCTATGCCACCAGGCTGGCCCCTTATTGTGGTTTTGACTTGCATTTCCCTGATAGTTAGTGATGTTGAACATCTTTTCATGTGCCTGTTGGCCATCTGTATATCTTTAGATATATGGAGAGAGAAATGTCTGTTCAGATCTTTTGCCCATGTTTTAATTGGGTTGTTAGTTTTTTTGTTGTTGAGTTGTATGAGTTCTTTATATATTTTGGATATTAACCCCTTATCAGATTTATGGTTTGCAAATATCTTCTCCCAATAGTTAGATTGTCTTTTCATTTTGTTGATGATTTCCTTTGCTGTGCAGAAGCTTTTTAGTTTGATGTAGTCTCATTTGTTTATTTTTTTTATTGTTTCCCTTGCCCAGTCAGACATGGTACTTGAAAATATGCTGCTAAGACCGATGTCAAAGAGTGTACTGCCTATGTTTTCTTCTAGAAGTTTCATGTCTTACATTCAAATCGTTAATCCATTTTGAGTTAATTTTTGTGTATGGTGTAAGATAATGGTCTAATGTCATTCTTTTGCATGTGGCTGTCCAGTTTTCCCAGCACCTTTATTGAAGAGACTTTCCTTTATCCATTGTATGTTCTTGGCTGCCTTGTCGAAAATTAGCTGTCCATAGATGTGTGGGTTTATTTCTGGGCTCTTCATTCTGTTCCATTGATCTGTGTGTCTGTTTTGTGCCAGTACCATGCTGTTTTGGTTACTGTAGCTTCGTAGTATATTTTGAAATCAAGGAGTGTGATACCTCCAGCTTTGTTCTTTTTTCTCAGGATTCCTTTGGCTATTCAGGGTCTTTTGTTGTTCCATATAAATTTTAGGATTCTTTATTCCATTTCTGTGAAAAATGTCATTGGAACTTTGATAGGGATTGCATTGAATCTGTAGATTGCTTTAGGAAGTATGGACGTTTTAACTATGTTAATTCTTCCAATCCAAGAACACGGAATATCTTTCCATTTCTTTCTGTCTTCTTCAGTGTCTTTCAACAATGTTTTATAGTTTTCGGTGTACAGGTCTTTCACCTCTTTGGTTAAATTTATTTCTAGGTATTTTATTCTTTTTGTTGTGATTGTAAATGGGATTGTATTATTTTTTTTTTCATTATTATTTTTGTGTGTGTGAGGAAGACTGGCCCTGGGCTAACATCCATGCCATCTTCCTCCACCCCATATGGGACGCTGCCACAGCATGGCTTGACAAACGGTGCGTCGGTGCGCGCCCAGGATCTGAACTGGTGAACCCCAGGCCGCCGCAGCAGAGTGTGCGCACTTAACGGCTTGCGCCACCGGGCTGGCCCCAATGGGATTGTATTCTTAATTTCTCTTTCTGCTACTTCATTGTTAGTGTATAGAAACACAACTGATTTATGTATGTTGATTTTGTATCCTGCAACTTGACTGTATTCATTTATTATTTCTAAAAGTTTTTTGGTGGATTCTTGAGTGTTTTCTATATATAAAATCATACCATCTGCAAATAGTGACAGTTTCACTTCTTCCTTTCCTATTTGGATTCCTTTTATTTCTTTTTCTTGCCTGATTGCTCTGGCTAGGACTTCGAATACTGTGTTAAATAAGAGTGGTGAGAGTGGGCATCCTTGTCTGGTTCCTGTTCTATCTACCTTTAAATGTTGGAGTGAATCCTGAGTCGTCTTCTTTGTCCTTCCTCTTTATTTGTTCTTTCTGTATATTCTTTCTGGATGATCACAACTATTTCCATGTTTTTAAATATCATCTATATGCTGGTGATTTTCATTTACGTCTTCACCCTGGCTTTCTCCTCTAAGCTCCAGTATGCAAATATTGAATTTTCTGCTTGATCGTCCTACTTGAATGACTTATAAGCATCACACACTTAAAAATACACAAATGGACTCTTGTTTTTCCTATCCATACCAAAACTTGGTTCTCCCCATTTTTATACTTAATAAAGGGCACCACCGTCTACCCAATTAAGCTATAAACCTGCACATGATCCTTGAATCATTCCTTTTTTCTTACCTCCCATGTCTAATCTACTGGCAAGTCCTGTGACTTTTCACCCAGAACTATATCACAAATTCATCCACTTTTTTCCATCTTCACTGCTAGCATCTTAGTCTGTTGTTCTTCCACAGAGGCACTATAGACATTTTAGGCAGGGTGATTTCTTATTATGTAGGATATCCCACACATTGCAGAGCATGTGGCATCCCTGCCTACCTTGCCTGGCTGAAACCCCAGTTACTGTGAAACCAGAATGGGAAGTCAGTACCTCCTGGTCTAGAACCGCTTGGGTCACATGTCAGACTGTCACAGCAGTAGTCTCTTAGCTGGTCTCCTGCCTTTGCCTCCTCTAGCCCATTCTCCACATATCTGACTGAGTGATCACTCCTTTCCTTAAAAACCTGTCAGTAGTTTCCCATTACACTTGTTGCCTCTGCAATCTTGTCTGCTGCCGCTCCTTCCCATGCTCATTACGTCCCAGCCATACTGGCCTTCTTTCAGTTCTCTAGATGCTCTGATTTTTTTCTCCTTAGAGCTTTCTTGCATGCTCTTCCCTCTGCTTGACTCCACAAGGCTGGCTCCTTCATATCTTAGTTTAAATGGCACTTCATCAGAGAGGCCTTCTTAATCCCCCTCCTTTATTTTCTGTTACAGTACCCTGTGTGTGCAATTTGTAGTTTTTTACTTGCATATCATTTTTTCTGGAAAAAATTTTTACTGAGAAATCATTCACATGTCGTCAAATTAGCCCATGTAAAATATACAATTCAGTCGTTTTAGAATATTTGCAGGGTTGTGTAAATGTCACCACCGTCAATGTTAGGACATTTTCATGATCCCTTCCCCTAAAAACCCCATACCCATTATCAGTCAATCCTCATGCTCTCCTCTCCCCAACTCAAAGCAACCGCTGATCTACTTTCTGGCACTGCAGATTTGCTCATTTTGGGCATTTCATGTAAATGTAATCATACACTGTGCATTCCTTTGTGACTGGCTTTTTTCACTTGACATGTTGTCAGGGTTCATCCATATTGTAGTATGTATCAGTACTTCAGTTCTTTTTATTGCCAAATACTATTTAACAGTATGGATAAACCACGTTTTGTGTATCCATTTGTCATTTGATGGACATTTGGGTTGTTCCTACTTTTTGGCTGTTATAAATAATTCTGCTGTGAACACTTATGTGCAAGTTTTTGTATGGACATATGTTTTCATTTCTCTTGGGTGTGTACTCAGGAGAAGAATTGCTGGGTTGTGTGGAAACTATGTTTAACCTTTTGAGGAACTGCCAACTGTTTTCCAAAGCTGCTGCACAATTTACATTCTCACCAGCAATGTGTGAGGGTTGCCGTTTCTCCACATCCTTGTCAACACTTTTTAGTATTTGTTTTTCTTTTTGTTGCTTGTGCTTTTGGTATCATATCTAAGAAAGCTATCATTCCTAAGCCAAGATCATGGAGATTTACTCCTATATTTTCTTCTAAGAATTTTATAGTTTTAGCTCTTATATATAGGTTCATGATCTATTTTGTTTATTTTTGTATATGATGTAAGGAAGGGGTCCAACTTCATTCTTTTGCATGTGGATATCCAGTTGCCAGCACAATTTGTTGAAAAGACTATTCTATCCCCATTGAATCATCTTGGCACCATTGCGAAAAGTTTATTGTTTTCCTATCCCGCTAAACCCTTACATTCCTTGAGTGAAGGAAGCAGATCTGCCTTGTTCACTAGTGTGTAGCCAGGGCTTAGCATAGGTCATGCTACACGGGAGATGCTGCGCTTGTATTTGTTGAAATAAGGCATGGAGGGAGAGACATAGCCTGGGGAGAGCGCATAGAGTGCAAAAGAGGAAGGACCTAGAATCATCATGTGGGTAAGGGGGAAGTAGGTTTTTAGAGGGAAATCAGTAATCATGTTTTAGCTATTACACTAAATTCTCCCATATTAATGAGTCTGTTTCTAAATTCTCTTCTCAATTTATTTTTTTTAATTAATTTATTTTTAAAAGAGATAATATATACCTGGTAGAAATGCAAACTATAGAGGCAGGTATAAAACAAAAAGTAAAAGTCTACCACACCCACCCCCTACACCATCAACGCTACTTCCATGCTTGTTAGGAGTTTCTGTATATTCTTCCAGACATTTATGCTCATAGCAGCACAGGCATATCTCTTTCTTTAAAAGTACATAGAATAATTTATTCATATTGTTTTGTTCATATTGTTTGTTCCTAAGAGTATATGACACTTCTTCCCTAGTAGCACTTATAAATCTTCCTCATTCTTTTTAGCAGCCACATAGTATTCCATTGTGTGATGTACTGAAAATTATTTATCTAGTTCCCTATTTATTGACATGTAAAACAGTTTGTTTTTGATAGGATTCTTCCAGTGGAAAAAAATAACTTGAAATTGTGATTGTGAAATATGTGATTATCATCTTTATTTTTATTTCTAAAAGTAATTTACACAACAGTATAAGATAACATGTTTTCTTATATTAGTATCTGAAATTTTAAAATAAATATGGAATACATCAAAGTTATTAATTTATCATTTTAAACTCTTAAAAAAAAAGCCTTTCTCTTATTTCTAGGATGTTTCAGAACATCTTAGAGTTGTTTTAAGAATTAAACTTAAACCCTGCATAAAAACTCAGTACTTTTTGAAATTATATTGCATTTAAGCATTTCTTGAATTTGAACATCTTTTTGAAGGTCATTTGCTATTTACTCTTTTGTAGGCCAGCTTCAATGACCATAGTTGATGGAATATATAAGGTGTGCATCCGTGTAGGATCAAAGCTGATAGAGAAGATTCTTCTCAACATTTCTCCTGACTGGCTCAGTAGAGTTATAGGTAAGATATCAACACACCATCAAGAGGTTGTTCTTGGTGAAACCGTTCATTTCAGGAGTGTAGATAGTATTTGGAACAGAAAGAACACTATACTGTAAATTAAGGGTTTTTTCTGTCAGTATGAAAGCAGAAGGATAATTTAGCTTGAGTGAAACACCAGACTATGTAAATTGGAAGGTAAGAACTGCTCTGCACCTGTCTCAGCACAGGAATAGAGGGAAGCAAGCACTGAATCTCTTCTTACCCTAAGTTCCCAATTGGTAAGCAACAACACTAGGACTGTAGTTTTATAATAGTTAAGTAAATGAATGTGCGACACTCTGTATATGAAGATAGTCCACTGTCGATGGGGTGGGTTTGCAGGATTTTCAGCCATGAATAGGTATAGTCAGTGGCTAACAGCAAAGTGAAGATAACCCATTTGTCAGATGATCAAACTCCATACCTTTCCTCATTAGTCTCAGACTCTCTAAGCAGATGAGCTAATTTGGTTCTATTGATTGCTCTATCTCTTAATAGTGGATGATTTTTCTCTTGCTTTCTTTGTGTGTCTAGTAATTTTTGCTTGAGTTCTGAACATTGCATATGGAACAATACAGACTGAGGTAAACAGTTGTTGTACCTGGAAATGGGCATCCCTGTTTTCCTAGACCTAGACCTTTACTGTGGGTCGGGGGTGGGCAGAGTAGAGTCGATCTTGTCAGATGTTGAGTGGATTCCAGTTTGTTATTGCTGTGGTTATCTTCAGGTCTCCCCTGGCTTCAGATTCCTCCAGCACTATCTTGTGCTTATGATGGGGAGTGGTTTGCCAGAGAGTTTTCCCCAATATTCCTGCTCTACCATCAGCTTTAACCCCTCACTCTGCACCTGGGCCTCAGAGAGAGTTTCTCTCCATGTCCTTGCACCTCCCCAAGTTGTACAGGCTCTGTTGGTTGTTATTTGCTGCATCCTAGCCTGGTGGGAGGGGCAGGAGTGATTCTCTTTGATTCTGGCCCAGCCCTAGTCTTACACAGGCCCTGTGTCTCTGGGTCTTGGATGTGGCACTTTCTCAGTGACCCTGCCTCTCCTGCTGTGGCTCTGCCTGGTATCTTTGGTGGGTCTTGTGTGGTCCTGCCCCTCTCCCAGCAGTAGGGCACCACTACTGGTCTTGATCTAGGGTGGTTTTCTGCCTCTCCCCCAGGTATACAGGGATTTTTTTTTTACCGTTCCTCCATCTTCAGTGGGTCCTCACCTGTACCCTGGGACAAGATTTTCCAGCCTTCCTCCAGCAGTTTGAGGCTTTTGTTCTTCAGGGAGTGGTCCTGAGTGGTGTTTAGTGCTTTTCCTTATGATGGGTTCTCCCCTTCTCCAGGCCTTCACCATAGTTGGAAGCTTTCTCTGATGTCTTGCCCTTTGTCCAGTCATATGAGCACCTGGTGGAGATGAGAAGAGCCTGTGAGGAAGCCAGCTTCCCTTGTCTGTGGCACTGGCCCACACTTGGCTTTTAGCAATTCATTAAAAGTTTAAGTGCATTCTTCTTTATTGCTCGTCTGGTAGACCTGTCTTCTTTCTGAGTTCTGCCCCAGGTAAACCTGTGCTCTTGTTCTCTTTCCTTACATTTCAGTCTCCTTGGCTGCTGCACAACCTCTTAATAGGTCCAAGAAAATTGTGATTTTGTAGTTTATTCATCTTTTCCTAATAATTGTTAGGGCAGGAGCCATGCTCTTCCCAGCTTTCTGCATCCTAATCGGAAGTCTCTCTGTTCTATTTTAATTCACTTTCTTTATTAGTTTTCATTCTTTTGGCTGTTTTCATTCCTTTTCTCAATGTTCTTTATTATATTTTCAGTCTTGTCTCTTCATTTTTTGCACAATGTCAATTAGTCTTTATTTCTCAGAGAAGCCTCATTCTCATATCAAGTATACATCTGTGTTTTGCCCATTCCTGAGACAATTAAAGACATACTTCTTGGCATTAATTAAATTGTAATCATAAGTGAAAATGTAGGCACCAATTATAAAGTGGTCATCAGACCACTCAGATTATCACTAATCTTGATTTTTTTTAGCTTGAAAATACAAAAGTGAGAATACAAAAATTTTAAGTGTTGCAGAGAATTCTTACACCTCCAAAAATATGTCATTGGCCCTCCAGGAGTCTGTAGACCAATCCAAGAAAGGCTGGTGGTGTTGGTCAGGGAACTAGTTTAGTGTGAGCCTAGTTGATGGTGCCTTGTCAGTCTAATACTGAGCAACCTGCAAAATAACTTGATTTGATGTCCTCAAAAAATAAGAGGAAGAATATGTGCAAAGGGCAAATGCAAAATACAATGACATATCTATCTATAATTTTAGTATTTTTATATTACCAAGATTTGATCTTCATTAAGTAACTGATTCAGGGTTCTGTGATATAAACAATAATTATATGTATGTATAACTGTGATAAGAGCTGTAGACTGGATAAATATGAGAAGACTTTTCTGATATGGACACGCCCTTTTGGTTTCAGGCCTAACTCAGGAAAACATGAATCACAGTTCTTTCCTCTGTTATTTTAAGAAGCCTAGAGCTGGACCATCATAGGAAGTACCGTCTCCCCAGGGTCAGCAGGAATTGTGTGTCATCATTCTAGAGTACCTTCAGCAACCTGTAATGAGAAAGAGAAGGACAGAAAGAGAGATTTAAAGTGGGTTTGGGACTTGAGAAACCAAGAGAAACAATGAAGCCTTCCACGTGTGCATTTCTATCAGCCTGGCAGGGCCGCTAAGCGCTGTGTGTGTGTTCTTCCTCCTCAGCACCCTCCGCAGAGGTCACCTACGGCATGGTCGCAGCGGACTTGCTCCACTCCTTGGTGGCGGGCAGCGGTGCTCCCTGTGTGGTGACGGTGCAGAGCCTCTTTGTGTTGGATGAAAACAGCTACCCGATGCAACAAGATTTCTCCCTGCTGGATCTTTATCCTGTCGATGTAAAGCACGCATCCACGCCTTCTCTGAGACCAGACGGAGAAACTGCAGGCACTTCAAGGACGACGACGGAAACGATTTGTCTTTTGAAATAAACGAATGACAGGGCTTTTGCTTGGGGTTTTAAATAAAAATATTTTATAAACAGAATTGTGCTAAATATAATAAATTAAAACTTTTTTTCTGAGAAAAATCTGTGAGGGTTTTTGTTTGTTTCATCTCTTTCGTTCTTCTAGAGAAATGATCTAGCAATAAAGGCAATCCATAGCAGGTCCTTAGGATTGAAAGGTTCACTCTGTTTCGTCCCTGCTACACCCCAGGCACTGCACTGCATACTGCGGATACAGACCTGAGACATTTCTCAGGAATTGCTTTTCTGCTATACTCACAAACTCTAGGTGCTTTCCCTTATTCCTGCTCTAACAAACCATCAACATGAAATGATCTCCTTGCCTATAACTCTACATGATAGTGGATTCGTTCATATAAGCCTGTGTTTAGACAAGTTCAAGACAAGCATGTCTTTGTACAAAGAAGCTTTGAAAATGAAGGAAACAAGATCATGTTTCAATTCATTTTATAAAGGGAGGAAGAGTGTCACATTGTTAGGTCATTTCTAGGACTTGACTGCCTCACTGAATTACCAACTTACCAACAAACATTCAGCAATTTGTTCTCTCATTATGACTGTAGAAGCTCATATCCGACGTAGTCACCAGTGAGGAGATGTGGAGTGGTACTTACCCTGGAGTCTGGGTACTTACCCTTAAGTCTGGAGTGTGCTGAGTGTTAGTAGATTAATAATATTGCTTGAAAATAACTAAATTCATGAAATGAACAAGTTTATTTTACTATGTGCATATTTAAAAATTCTTTTGGTTCATTGAAATTGTTTTCTCTAATTTAGGGTTTTTTTTTTTTAACTTCTCTAAAAATTAACCCCAGGATTTTTGTGATTCTCCCAAAAATATTATGCAGAAATGTGTATGTGAGAGTGCACACACACACAAGTACATTTTTCTGTGGAGAAGGGTCTGTAGCGTTCAACAAATCCTCGGAGGGATCTTTGACAATAAAAGAGTAGGAACAAGTGCTCTACCTGGTGAGTTAATTCATGGGGGAGAAAACGGGGTTAGACCAAATGATCGCTAAGGTTTTATCTGGCACCTAGTAAGGCAAGTAGAGAAAGGGTTGTCCCCATTTTGTATCTAGAGACACTGGAATTCAAACAAAATAGTTGGCTCTTCTGGATAATTCATCTAACGGTAATGAAACTCAAGTCTGGGGCCGATGTCTTCTAATCCATGCTCTTTCAACTATGATGACAGGAGGAGCAAATTTGGAATTCTGATATAAAATCCAGCCATCAATATAAGCCCACCAAGAGAGCTATTCTCTTACATTTGCCCTTCCCCACTTTGTCCCCAAGATGTGGCCTATAAACCTTACCCTTATCCACCAAAACATAACCCCCTGGAATAGATGGCTCTTCACGTCCTATTGGGAAGAAGTCTTTAAGCCATTTCAAGGGAGACAACACCAGGGCACACCAAAATCTCTTCATGGCCTTTGGTATATATTTCATGAGTTACACGTATTTCCAGGAACTCTTTTTCAGGCTGAAAATGATTTCCTCCTGTCTTGAGGAATCTGACCTATCCCCAGAAATTATCATCTATTTAATTGGAATCCGGGGAGCCAGAGTTTATGGGTGTATTCCTTACCTGAGATGTACAGGTGAGTATATTTAACCTACTCCATACATTTTCATAAAACTCATTTGGGTAGCCCAAGAGTGTCAGCCAATCCAGCAGTCCTATATCTGGCAATCCCACAGTAGGCATTTTCGGTGAACCTCATTCTTCGTCTCCTGACAGTTCAGCTGAGGGGGACAGCTCTCCCATCTTAGAGAAGCCTTGGGCCTTGATATTAACTTAGCTTTCCCAAATGTGAGTTTCTCTAACAGCTACTAGAGGCATTCACCTTTCTCCCCACAAGAGAGACCTTTGCTAAATTTCCTTTTACATCTGTAGGGGTTTTTTTGGAAGGGGGAGGGTTCTGATCTTCAAGTGGGATGACAAAATTGGACGCGTGATCCACCCTGCAGACATTTGCTGCGAGTCCACCGTGCGCCAGGCGCTGGGAATACAAAGACAAGCAAGAAGGCCTGCCTCGAGAGAGGCAGGCTGGTGAAGACATATTTAAATGAAATAATATTCATTATTTCATTTGAAATAATGAATTATTGTGCTGGAATTATATCTGTGTGGAAAAGGCAAAAGAGGTCATAGGATAGGTCTGTTAGGACTCTCGGTTGCAAGTGATAAAAACCCAAGTCACACTAGCTTGAGCAAAAAAGGGAAAGACGGTGGCTCATGTAACTGAGGGGAGTACCAGCTTAAAGCACAGTTGACTCCATCGGCTTCAAATGTGTCACCTGGTTACTCCAGCTCCCTAATGCCATCCTTCCCTCCTCCTCCCCTCATTTCTCTCCTTGCCTTGTTCTCTCCCTGCTCCCATGTTTCTTTTTTCCTTCTCTTGTCCTTTCCCTCCTTCCTCTTCCCCTTTTCTCTCTCTCCTTCCCACCATGCCACATGGAAGAAAGATGATGTAAGAAGCCCCAAACTGGTTTCTTTACAGAAAGAAAGACTCTTTTTGCTCGTGTCCCCATGGCAAATTTCATGGAAGGATTGATCAAATCTGCTTAGGTTACTTGCCCACCCCCTGTGACCAGGGGTGAGTGGGACAGTGGGATTGAAAGACCTGGAGCCACGGAGGATGAAAGGAGCCCTTCCTTAATGGAAGGAGAGTTCTAGGCAGACACAAACATGTCTGTTACAGTCAGAGATGCAAGAAGGCTTCATAAATACAGCTTCATAAATACTTAACCTGTATCTTTAAGTATGAGAGATGTTTACCACAAAAACAGAGTGATGGGCATAAAATAGCATAGCATATTTGGGAAAATGGAACATCTCAAATGGGGCTGAAAAAAATGAAAAAGCCCAAGAATGCATAGGAGAGACAGAAGACACTGCAACAAGGACAATACATCTCTGAAGAAATCTTAACTCACAAAGCAATGGAGTTTTTATCTATTCGTTCAATTTGGTACATGAAAACAAGTACTGATTTGTGCACAGCACTGAATTACATATTTTAGTGGATACCGATGACATTACTGAGATGCCATACCAATTCTTCAGCCATAGAGTATAAGACCAGCGTGCTGGAAAACCATAGACAAGTTCTAGCGTATCCCAAATATTTGATTTACCACCATAATTCAGCCTTTGAAATATGGTTTGTTATGGTTTAAACTGAATCTGGAAATTGAATCTAAAGACATCAATGATAAATTTACTATAAGCCTTCACTTTCTAAAATTCACATTTATGGGGTTTGAAGCAGATCAGAAGACAACTTTTATTCCATTTGCTGTTGTGCAAGAGTAGATAGTTCTACAACGTTTTGATAGAATGACTTTTTTACAGTGATTGTAAATTATCATCATCCCCAGAATTCTCCTAAACTACTGTGATCTGAGGCCACAAGTTGTTAAAGACTAGTCTCACCTTATTTTAGTTTCAGCACAACCTAAATAGTTGAACACGGCTATAACATAGCTTTCTTGCAAGAAAATATCTGTAATTTCTCAAAACAATATGGAATGAAATGGAAAAACTAACCATCTCTATGTCTTTCATTTTAAATGACAAATGTGTGCCCTGGAGGATTTCTAGATGGTGCAATACAGGCCATGAATCAGAACAATGAGAATAAAGGGCTCTTCTTTCCTGGGAGTTTAATATTGGCCCCTCTCTTAATGTCAGTAGGGGGAGAAATATACGAGAGGGAATGAGGTTTGCCAATTAATTGTCATTCTGTCTTTGGAGGTCTGGAGCCTGGTTTGTTATTAAGAAGTTAATTCCACCCACTTAAGGAGTATATTTGCTAAGAGTGACCTCTCTACTTCCAAGTGGAGGAGGAGGTATCTTCATCTCTTCTTTCCTCCCTCTCCAGCTTCTTGGAGCTGGAAGGAGGGCATGAATTGGCACTGAAACTTCTCCCAGTCCCTCCCCAGTGACCTGAGGCCCAGCCCCGCTCGTGAGTTGGGCCAGGGAGGAAAGAAGAAAAGGGGACAAGAGGATCTTTATAAACTGGCTCCCACTGTGGTCCTCTCATCTGATGGTCTCTGTTCACCCTGACCACTGATGCCTTCCGTGTAGCTGGCATCCGATGCTCCTCTTTCTGGAATGCACGCAAGTGTTTTCAGAGGGCTCAGCCTTCTTATATAGTATATGCACAGTTTCTTGTCCTGGGATATCAAACTCCTGCCTCGTCTCTTCCAACCCTCAACCCCCTCCAAATGTTATCTCCTTTCTCCATCCCGACAGCTCTCTCTGATTCACTTCACTCCACGCTCACATAAGCACGGGGTAGCAGGTCAGCAAATTCTCGGCATGATCAGACATTAGACAAGCTAAGGAATTGTCCTTATTTGCATAATTTACATAGTACAATTCAACTTATGTAACGTTGTGATCATACTGTCTGGAAGAATCTTACCAAAATGGTGTAGTGATTACCCTGGGTGGGGAATTAGGGCCTGGTTTTACTTTCTCCTTTATTATTATTTTTATCCGATGGAATTAACTAGGAAAATTTCCCTAATTTCTAAAGAATATAAATTCCCTATATTAAAAAGATCACTCTCCAAATGTAGAAAAAGATACTATGGTTTTGATCACAGAAACCAACACCACATAGTAGATGTAGATACTTCATGGGGCAGCAGGCAAGCACACAATCGTGCCCCTTCTCTGGGCTGTGTCTATACTACTTGGTTTGATCCCTTGGCAAAGCTGATTACTCAAAGAGAGTAGGATGGCTGACTTGAGCTGGGCCAAGCAGATTCTTCTTCCTGGAATTAAATTGAGTTAAGATTTATACATAGTAAAACTCACAAGTCTTAAATGTACAATTTGCTGAGTTTTGACAAATATATACATTCATGTAACCAATCCTCCAGTCAAGATTTGGAACATTCCCATCACTCTAGAATATCCCTCATCTCCACTCGCAGCCAGTCCCCACCCATGATAGGCAACCCCTGCCCTGATCTCCATCACCGTAGATTAGTTTTATCTGTTCTTGAACTTCATATAAATGAAATAGCGCTGTTTATATTCCTTTGTGACTTACCTTTTTCACACAACGTTTTTGAGATTCATGCAAATTTTTATGTGACTCAGTAGTTCATTTTTTTTATTGCTGAGTAATACACCAACATATGAATATATCGCATTATCTATTTTCCTACTGAAGGTCATTTGGGTTGTTTCCACTTTGGGGCTACTATAAGTAGCTGCTATAAACATCTTTTTTTTTTTTTTTGTGAGGAAGATCAGCCCTGAGCTAACATCCATGCCAATCCTCCTCTTTTTTTTTTTTTTTTTTGCTGAGGAAGACCAGCCTTGGGCTAACATCTGTGCCCATCTTTCTCCACTTTATATGGGATGCCGCCACAGCATAGCCTGACAAGTGGTGCGTCAGTGCATGCCCGGGATCCGAACCCGGGCCGCCAGCAGCGGAGCACCTACACCTAACCCCTATGCCACGAGGCCAGCCCCTATAAACATCTTTTTACAAGTCTTCTTGTGGACATATGTGTTCATTTTGGAGAGGAGGTAAATATCTAGGGTTAAGATTACTGGTTTATAGATAGGTGTATATTTAACTTTATAAGAAACTGCAAAACAGTGCTCCAAGGTTGCTGTACAAAGTTGTGTCCAACACCCTCACAAGCCACACGTGACACTTCCAGTTGCTCCACATCCTTGCCAACTTTTGAGGGTGTCAATCACTTTCATTTTAGCCATTCTACTGGGCGTGAGGTGGTATCTCATGGTTTTAGTTTGCATTTCTCTGATGACTAACGATATTAAGCAATTTTTCATGTGCTTATTTGCCATCTATACATCTTCACTTGTGAAGTATCTGCTTGTCATTTGCACAATTATTTTACTGGGTTGGTTTGGTTTTTTTGCTGATCATATGTATGTTCTATATAAAAGTCAGATGTGTGTATTATTAATATTTTTGAAGTGTCTGTTCAGCATTATTAATGCTGGCCATATGATTTGAGAAGAAAAAGAAATATGTTGTTGTAACAAAAAGTTTTAAATAAATTAAAATGTCACTATTTTGAATGACTAGAATATATGCCCAGGAAATCAACCTAAAATATATTAGTAATACATTTATCACATATAACATAAATTAATTAGATATAACATGAATTTACAAATTTAAAATGCAGTAATATACTACTACATACCAATAATATACAGTTCTAAATATAATAAAAATAATTATGCTTACAGATAAAACCAAAAACATTAAAAGCCTTATTTGCTCAAAGGAAATGATTTAAAAACGATGAAGGAAATAAAAGGAGATAGGAATCAATGAAACATTGCATGTGCTCCTGCTGGTTGGAAAGATTTGATATGCAGAGCTGATTCAATATTAACCAAAGTCCCTGAAGGATGGCATACAGAAGTTGATAAATGGACTTAAAAATTGAGAAGAACAAAAAGGAATGTGAATATTCTAAAAACCATCGAATGGTACCCCTTAAATGGGTGAATTGTATGGTATGTGAATTATATCACAATAAAGCTGTTAAAAAAAGAATACGCAGAAAAAAATTTTTAAGTTAAAACAAAAAAATAAAGTAAGCAAAACAATAAAAAAATAAATAACATGGTTTTGGTATTTACAGTACATCAAATGAAAAATCATATTAGGAAACAGTATGTAAAATATTTCATTTTTGTAAAGACATACATTAAATCACTGGAGAGTGGTCAACAAATTTTAACAATGTTTACCCTAAGGAGCTAACAATTACAGTAATCATTTTACTTAATGATGAAATGTGGAAAAATTTCTAACAGCAATCAGACAAGGATATCCATTGTCATCACTTATATCCAATACTTTTCTGGTGTTCCTAGCCAGAGTAATAAAGCAAAAAATTGAAATAAAAAATGTGAGGACTGGAATTAAGATATAAAACTATGATTGTGTGTATTGAAAACTCAAAAGAACCCAGAGGTAAATTACTAGAATTAATGAGTTTAGCGTGATTGCTGGATACAAGGTATACCAGAAAGAGAAGATTAAAAATTTGAAAACAATTCCATTTACAATAGTATAAGAAAATCAAGTGTCTAGGGAAAAACTTAATGAAAGATATAAAAACCACTACATATACCACTCTAAGACATTATTTAGAGACATTAGAGAGGACTAGGTAAGTGGAGGCATGTGCCACGTCCAGGGATTAGGGGACTCAGTATCTTAAAGATGTCCGTTCTCCCCTGAATTGACATAAACTCAGGGCAATCCCAATCAAAATCACAACAGGCTTCTTCTTTGGGAGGTGGGAGGGACTTAACAAACTGATTCTAAAATTTATACGGAAACGCAACGTGTCCAAATAGCTAAGACACTCTTGAAGAAGAACCAGATGGAGGACTTACCAAGCAGATATTTATATTACAAATCAGTTGTTACGACATGGTGGTATTAGTATAAAGATAGGCAAATTCACCAATGCAATGGAAGGAGCCCTGAAAGACACCCAGACACATATGGATGCTTGATTTATTACCCAGGTGGTGCAGCAGACCAGTGGGGGAAAGGAGTGTCTTTTCAATAAACAGTGCTGGGATAATTGGCTATTCTTACGGAAAAAAAGAAAGAAACTTGAACCCAATGTCATAACTTATACAAGCATCTATTTCAAGTAGATTCTGTATCAAATGTGAACGGCAAAATAGTAAGGCTTCTTGAAAATAGCATAGGAGAATATCTTCATGAGTTCAAGGTATGGAAAGACTTCTTAAAAACAGGACACAAACAGCACTAATATAAAGATTGCTTCATTTGACTACATTAACGTTAACACTTCTCTTTATCAAAAGAAAGCCATAAAATGGGAAGAAATAAACCAAAAATATATTAGTAATTAAAAAAATAGAACAGGAGAAAACATTTGCAATATATCTAATAAAAATGAATTCCTACAAATCAGTGAGAAACCCACAAATAAACCAATAGAAAAATGGATAAGATCCGTGAACAAGTAGGTCACAAAAGAGGAATGACCAATTCATACATAAAACGTTGTTCAGCCTCGTTAGTCATCAGGGGAGCACACATGAAATCCACAGTGAGATACCTTACATATTGCAAAGAATGGCTAAAATAAAAAGACTGACAATACCGGGTGTGGGCAAGGGCATAGAGCAACGAGAACTCTCACACCTTGCTGGTGAGAACATGAATTGGTCCATCGACTTTGGAGAACAGTTTGGCTTTATCTACTGAATTGGAAGATATGCAAACTCTACGACCCAGCAACTCCATTTTTTTATACCCCCCCAAATGTATGAAGAATCTGAAAATATAACGGGAGAGAAGGACGCCAAACACGAAAGAATGCTTGCTTTCTGATTCCCTACATAAATACAAAACCAAAAAACTTAGCATTTAAGCCTGCACAGTTAGGGAAAAGCAAAGAAGTGATGGCCATAAAAATCAAGTTAGTGTTTATTTTGGTAGGAAGGGAGAGGTCGTTTTTGGGAGGGGGCACAGGGGAAGATTCTGGAAAGGCTGATTTACCAGTTAATTTCCCCGCAGCTCCAAATTTATCCTTCAGTACGTGCGGTGCAGACGGAATTCCCCTCAGCATGTCTCCTTCGCAGTGAGTACTATGCTCAACAGTAGAGGGCGCTGGAGACACACTGCGGGAGGCAGGCGCCCTGTGTCTGGTTCCAGCAGCTGCACAGCAGCCACGATGTGGGCGTGAGGACACAGGGTGGCGCTCTGCCCCGGCCCCACGCCGTGGGCGCGCAGTCTCTCAGCCACCCCGTGGTCTGGCCTGGCCTGTCAATCATTTTCCCATGGCCCTCCTGACACGGAGACCATGTGCTCCAGGCCTCGGTCGGGTCTGCCCCAGTGTCCTCACTTCCTCGGATCATCCACCTCCTGGAAGTTTGTCTCGTCAGGTTTGTCAGTCAGCAAACTGATGAAAGCACATTATCAAGAACAAAGGGCTGGCAGGAATCAAACCTGGTCACTTGCCGGATTATAATTCCTCATCAGTGAAGATGAACAGATAATTGACAGACAGGAAGATTGAAGGAAGGGAGAGGGGAAAGAAGGAAAGGAGGGAGGAAGAAGGGAGGAAAAGAGAGAGGGAGGAAACGTGGAGAAATGCACAGCCTCACAAGCCACTAAGGATGCACAGACAGAAGCGGTTCTATGCACTGCGCGCGTAAGCGTCGTTGAGCAGATCCCAGGCTGCAGGAATGCGACTCACTATGTGTCGTCCCTGTTTTGAGGTCTCTCTGGCAATATGTAATGATGATACCACTTTCGGACATCTGGAATCGTATTCAAATCCCAGCTTCACCGCTTCCTAGCTATGGGGCCCCGGGAAATGGCATCGCGCCCTGGTGCTCACACTGTTTCTAAACGTGGGGCGCTCTTCCTGGGCTGCTGAGCAAATTTAACACCTGCATGTCAAGACCCAGTCCGGTTCCCAAAAGCTAATTCCTTTCTCCCCACTTGACAGTCATTCCACTTTGAGAAACATACCTCTTGAAATAAAGCTAAAAGTGGGGAGGGGAAGAGTGATCTGGGCAAATAATTCCATACTTAAAAAATAGGGAAAAACCCATAATAGACAGATATCACAATCAGTCTTCATAAGAGCATACTAAATTCAATTCAGAAATATACCCATTATGCTGAAAGAGCAAGGCTGGTGGAATGTAATCAGCAAACCACTTCATCCTTTTTTTCAGGGTGACCCATTCAAACCTGCTTGACAGGTAGCTTCTCCCTGCTCTTTGGATAAAATCTAGGGCAAGTCCCATGACTTTGCTGATTGCTCTTAGGTAACACTAAATTTTTCCTATAACTTTAGTGACAAAAGCAGGCTGTGTTCAGCACTTGAGATGTCCAATCTCATGCAGTCGTCTAAACTTCCAGCTTCATTTAAAGTTTAAGCTTCCCCTTCACTCCTACCCTCATGCTGGCTCATGCCTGTATCAGGATGCAACAAGAAATGGGCGTGTAACACTCTTTTCCTATTTCTCCCTTTTGTGCTTCCATTCCTCCTTCCCTGACTTGCTAACAGGGGTTTCCGATCATAGTAGCCGGGGCAGAGAGGGGTACAGGTAGGAGGCCACCCAAGGGACAGGGGAGTTTCTACGGGACTAGTACAACTATGAGCTGCAGGGCTCACGTGGTTCTTCAAGAGCCTCTGTTCTTTGTGAATCTGTTACCTACGGTTCCCGTGACTCAGGTCTGCCCCAGCGTGTGTGCTGGCACACAGCACCACCCCCATCCACTTGAAAGGTCTTTATTACATTTTCTGGAAGAGGGAGTCTTGAAATTATATTTCCCAGACACTCTTATAAACAGGTCTGGGTTGAGTTTGCCAAATGTGAGGCACTCAGGTGAGACTAGAACGCAGAAAAAAGGTAAAAATCATCCTTCTCTTCCTTTGACTTTGACACTTATGACAGCAGAGGCTTTTGCAGTAATTTGGGCAAGGAATTCCACAGAAAAATCAGAAAAAACGTAACTGGCAAATGGCTGTGAAAATTCCAGTCACTCATCACTATGGGAGAACAAATTGGCAGCAGCGGCTTGGGGGCTCGGCAGCAGCCGCACAGCAGTGAGTTCCCCTCCTCAGTGAGGGCATCTGCACAGCAAGCACAGGCCCCCGGAGCTCCCTATTTCTAGGGAACATCAATATGGTGCATCGAATTATCACCCCACTTCTTCACCCCTCCCTGTAGCTACATCCATTGCCATATGGCTTTGCAGTTCCTCTCACAAAAAGACAGAGTTTACCTCCCTGCCCCTTATTTTGAACTTGGCCATGTGACTTGCTTCAGCCAATGGGATATCAGATGACATAACACAAGCAGAGGGTAGAAATGTGTTTGCCCTTCTTCTGCTTTCACCATGAGAAGAGCATTTCCTGGGTAGCTACTGCCCCTTCAGTCTGTGCTCAGAATGAACAAACATGGAGCAGGCCTGGGTGAGGACCTGAGCCCAGCCAGACCCACAGCTTGGAAGAGAGCTGCATGAATTAGATCAGCACACTCAGCTGACCCATAGACTTATGAGAAATCAGTGCTCATTTTAGTACAACACTGAGATGTTGTGAATGTTTGTTATGCACCATCATTGCAAAAATAGCTAACTGATACAAGCAGCTTTTCTTCTTTTGGCTTCATCAGCTATCCCAAGAATTGTGTAATCAAATTCCCTGTATAAAATCACTCTTTGCTGGGAATTCTTTTTCTGGGAAAAGAATTCTGAAAAAATAATTATTTTTGTGTTTGAGGCAGACTGATGTTCATGCTGAGAACAACTAGAAAACCTGAATAAAATACAGAAAACCTCTTTTTAAGTTGTTGGAGAGCTACCAAGTTGACCAGCATTTGATGGGCCATGATCTCAGGAGAAAAACACAAGGAGGTGATCTGACATTCTGTGAACCACTTTTCCCTTCAGGAAATGTGCTGATTCTAGTTAAGAGCCTGAACATTTGGGCAGAGGGCCATGGCTAAGAGGCAGAAAACACAGCAGAGTCTCTGGAGCTGGAGAGGCAAGAAATTGGATATTGGGGTTGCCAAGACATCTGGGACTGGAGGGGCCAAGATGTTGGATAGAAGGAAGACACACTTATGGGTTTTCCCCCTTAAGGCCTTTGCTGAATTATGAAGCTGTGAATTATTCAGTTATGCAGAAAGCATATAAAAGACAACAGAGATTTTGTTTTGTTTTGTTTTTTGGCAATATCATGCCACTAAAGAGATTAGAAGTTCAGGACCCACCAAGGAATAGAAGCCTAATAAAGACACCAGATTCTCACTTGGGATCCTTGGAAGACTACGCTGTAGAAATGCGAGCAAACCAGCGGTAGCGACAGAGCCTTACAAACCCTGCAACCCAGGCTCCAGTCAGCTCCATACCAGATTGGATTAAGGTGACCTCTCCCTACTCTGTCCACCAGAAGATATAGTAAATCCTTTCTGGAGGAATAATGTCTCCTGGACATTATAGTGGTATAATTTATCTTAATAGTCAGCATTTGACAATAAATCATCAAGCATACCAAGAAACAGGACCAAAGGGGGAAAATATATACACAATAAAACTGACCTACTAACGACCTAGATATTAGTGTGATTGACAAAATAGAGACTTTCATCGAAGACTTGGAATCTATAACAAAGTATCAAATGAGAGTTTAGAACTGAAAAATACAGTAATTGAAATTAAGAACTCAGCAAATAGGTTAACTACAATTAGACTTAGCAGAAGAAAGATGTGTTCAACTGTAAGAGGGCATTATAAAAACTCTAAGCTGAGGAAGGACATAAAGAGTATGGAAAACACAGCAAAGAGCATAAGAGTCCTGTGGGAAATGGTGGAAAGATCTAACATATGTGTAATTGGAGTCACAGAAGAAGAGGAAAGGAAGAAAAGGGTAGAAATCATATTTGAAGAAATACAGGCTGAGAATTTTCCAAAACTGATGAAGCTTTATGACTCCCAAGCAGGATAAATAAAAAGAAAACGGCATACTCAAGCTACTGAAAACCAAAGACAAAACGAAAATATTAAAAGCAGCCAAGGGGTGGGGGGCACATTACTTTCAAAGGAGAAACAATAGCACTGATAACACTTGTCAACAGAAATGATGGAAGAGAGAAGACAATGAATACCATTTTTAAACTGCTGAAAGAAAAGATGTCAACCTAGAATTCTACTTCCACAAAATATCCTTTAAAAATGAATTTGAAATAGATATTTCTATTTAAAAACTGAGAAAATTTGTTGCCAGCAGATCTGCACTAAAAGAAATACTAAAAAGAGTGCTTCGGGTAGAAGAAAAATTATCTCAGGTAGAATCACAGGAAAGCAGGAAAGAATAAAAAGCAAAAGAAAGATCAAATGCACTGGTGAATATAAATGAATATTGAATGAACATAGAGATAATAGCAATGCCTTGTTAGGTGTAAAATATATGTGGAATTAAAATGAATAGCATCAAAACTACAAAAAAAAAATAGAATGGAGGTAAATAGACATTGAGTGTTCTAAGATGAGAGCAGTGTCTGGGAAGTGATAAAAACTATAATTTGTATTAGACTATAATTTATAATGGATATAAGTTGTAATCTCTAGGGGGAACCATTAAAGGAATAATAACAGACTGTGTAAGTAGCAACGAATGGGAGGGGAGAGAGGGAATGAAAAGAAAATGAGTTAATCCAAAATGAGTTGCCAAAAGAAGGCAACAAAGAAGAGAAAAAGAAACAAAACAGGTAGGACAAACGAAAACAAATAGTAAGATGGTACATGTGAACACAATTCTATCAGTGATTACATCAAATGTAAATGAACTAAATATACAAAACACAGAGGTTCACAGATGATAAAAAAACTATATTCAGGAGATGGAACATAAATATGAGAACATAAGAAAGCTGAAAAAATATAGGGAAAAATGGAAAAAATATGCCATTATTAGTGGTAGAGAGAGCCATTTCACAATGATCAAGGGTTCATTGTGAAACCCTTTATCAAGAAAAATATCAAGTTTAAATGGATATAAGCATAATAACATATAAAACATACATAAAACAAAAATTGAGAAAACTAAAAGGAGAAATAAACAAATCCACAATCATAGTGGGAGACTTTAATTTCTCTCAATAATGAATAGAAAAACAGACTCCCCCAAAATCGGTAAAGAGAGAGGATTTGACAAATCTGATGAACAAACTTGACCTAAGAAATACATACAACACCTGCTCACAACAACTGCAGAATACACATTCTCTTCAAGTGCAAGGACATTACACTAAAAAAATTATAGATTTTTTAATAATGGGCTGGTCCGTTGGCATAGTGGTTAAGTTCCCACACTCCGCTTTGACGGCCCAGGGTTTGCGGGTTTGGATCCTGAGTGTGGACCTGCACACCGATCATCAAGCCATGCTGTGGCAGGGTGCCACATACAAAATAGAGGAAGGTTGGCACAGATGTGAGCTCAGGGACAATCCTTCTCACCAAATATATATATATATATATATATATATATATATATATATATATATATATATTTTATTTTTTTAAATTACAGAAAACTCTCTTATGAACACAACTGCAAAAATACTTAAAAATGTGATTATACGTTTGTCCATACCCGTAGAATGTACAACACCAAGAGTGAACTCTAATGTAAACTATGGACTTTGGTGATCATGATGTGTCAATGCAGGTTCATCAATTGTAACAAATGGACCACTCTGGTGGGGGATGTTGATAATGGGGGAGGCTATGCATTTGTGGGGACAGGGGTATATGGAAAATCTCTGTACCTTCCCTAAAATTTTGAGGTGAACCTAAAACTGCTCTAAAAAAAGTAAAGTCCTAATAAAAAAATGATGCTGACATGTAAGGATATTAAAAAGCAATAAAAAATTGTCACAGCAAGTAAATCCAAATTTTAAATAAACAAGTCCAAGTACTATCATACATGTGTGTACACACACACATATCCCCACTGGTTGCTGTTACAAGAATGTAAGTTTGCTTTGACATTCAAAAATCAATCCATGTAATTCATCACATTAAAAGAATAAAGGAGAAAAATACGACTATCTCAAAAGATGCAGAAAAATATTTGATAAAATTTAACACTGTGATTAAAAAAACTTAAATTGAGAATACATAATCATGAGTATATTAAAAGTCTTATAGCAAACATCATACTCAATAGTGGATATTGAAAGCTTCTCCCTCCACCCCCCGAGAGTGAGAAAAAGACACAGATACCCACTGTCACTACCTGTAGTCAGCATTCTGCTGGAGGCCCTCGCCAATGCAATTTGTCTATCATCTTGTATCTTGCAACCTTGCTGAACTTGTTTATTTTAGCTCTAATAGTTTTTTGTGGCTTCCTTAGGATTTTCTATATACTAGCCTATGCCATCTGCAAATATAGTTTTACTTCTTCCTTTACAATCTGGATGCCTTTTATTTCTTTTCTTGTCCAGTTGCCCAGCCACTGCAATTTGGCAAGAGACAAAGGAGACAAAAAGATTGGAAAGGAAGAAATAAAACTGTCATTTGCAGAGGTCATGACTATATACTAAGAAAATACAAAGAATCTATAGGCAAACAATTACAATTTAAGCGACTTTAGCAAGGCCACTCACAAGATACAAAGTCAACATACAAAATCAACAGAATCTCTATAGACTAGAAACAAATAAATGAACACCTAAGAATAAATCTAATGAAAAGTGTGCAAGGAGACAAACCACAAAACAGTTTTAAGAAAATTTGCAAAAGACCTAAAGAAATGGAGGGATACGCTATGTTAACGAATTGAACATTCAATATTGTAAAGATATCAAATGGCCCCCAAACCAGTCTATACACTTAATGAAAATCCAATCAAATTCTAATACTTTTTTGGTGTAGAAATTGACAAGCTGATTCTAAAATGTTTTATGGAAATGCAAAGGGCTTCTTTCTGCTGGGGTCACCTGGTGGACAGGATTGAGACGACCCAGGCCAGCTCTCTCTGGTCCATGTGAAGCACTCATGTATTTTTTGCCCTGACCGTGTCTGATACAGGGGCCAGCTCAATATAGCAGCCCCGTCTTCCTCTCTGTCAGAGCAGAGAAACTGCCAGGCTCTTGCCATTGAGATTTTTCAGCTGTGAGTCCGACGCACCAGTCCACTCCGTCCTGCAAAGTGGGTACTTACCAATATTTCCAAGTGGCCCTGAAAAGGCCACTGATAGGCATGAACCTCACTTTGAAATGTGGGGGTTGTCACCTATTGTCTCAGGACCCTGGTGAAATGGAAACAGTTCCATTTTTGTGGCCTGCTATACCCACATAGAGAACTCCCACTCTGTGTGTGCTGTAACACTATTTGAAATCACCGGAGCAAGGACTATGCTGAAAATGTGCATGTGGAAAAAGCGAGAAAAAGCAAACACAAGTATTCTGTCTGCAGGGACCACTGCTGGGCAAAGCTTGCATCAACAGAGATCCACGCACAATATGAAGGCAAAGAGGCACACAAACCCAGTGTAATGTTCGCTGCTTTGTTTTGCTGAAGTTGCTTCACTGCATAAAATAAGAGATGATACTGGTTTAAAGCTTTGTTCTAGTTATATAGTAACAATGTGTTGACTGCAAGTTCAACAGCATTAGGGTGAAAACACAAACTCTGTTAAGAAACAGTGACAAGCACTCCTTCCCTCGAGCACAACTTCACGGGGAGCTGATGCCGGCGATTGGTGGGAACTTCCATCCTGATGAACTCTACACCTTCACCACCACAACACAAACATCGTAATGGAGTTGTTAGTGTCAGGAAAAGCTCTCAGCCCTGTGGTTACGCTTTGGCCACGTGCTCTCACCATTTCCTGCCCAAAGTGAGAGCCCCGGGAGAGGCATGCTGTCACCCAGGGAGGGGACCACAGAAACCAGCGGCAGCGCACCTGCGAGACCAAGGTGCGAGGCTGTGGACTCTGCGGAGGAGGGGCTGTGGGCAAGACTCGACGTGATGTGGAGCGGGATTTGACATAGCCCCGGGGAGGGATCTAACACACAGGTGAGGCACTCTTCACTTGGCACAGAGAGCAGATGCTGAGAACCTCTCCCCTACTTGGTACGTGGGCGGGTTGCGCACAGCATTCCCCCGCAGGTCCTGAAGCCAGAGAGTCTGGATCCCCGGGAGCTTTCGCTCCTGAGCTGTGGGCACGCTGCGCTGCCCAGGCCTCCCGGGGCTGCTCCACACCTACACGCAGAACCCCACTCTCACACTGTGCTATTTATTGTGGACCAACCGAAATAAGCGCTTTGGGCACCCCTCCACCATTATTTCTCCCGGAGCAGTCTGTTTTCTCTGCTAGGCAGAAGGCAGAGAAACCACAGCTGAAAAGCAGGGCGAGTCGAGCATCAACACATCACCAGCTTCCCAAGATGGTGGAACCCAAGTCTACCCTGCACTTGGTCCAACATACACAGCTGTGCATTACTAAATAGAGTATTTCTTCCCAACGCCTGAGATTCTGGTCCAAATCGGGACTGTGGTGACTGGGAGCTGGGATTCTAAGCCCAGGCAGCCCCATGGGTATAGAAGGGCGGAGTCAGTCGGGACGGTGTCTCAGGCTGGCGACACGTAACCGGCCACACTGCTGACCCGGGCCGGGGCTCTCTTGTCCTCTCTTCTTTCCTGCACACCAGCACTCATGTTTCCCTGGCTCGGGCTGGCCCCGCAGCCCAGTGAGGTGCTGGATGAAGGTCCAGGCCTGCGGCTGCCACACGTGACTGTGGGGAGAGCGGGCTCCCGAGGCAGGTCTGGCCCCACGTCAGGGCTCGGTGGTGCGGCAGAGTGCGTGCCAGCGCTTCACCAGCTCCTTGGGCTTGCCGAGCATCTCATCCCAGTGCTCCAGCTCCTTGCCGCGGGTGTACATGTAGGGGCCCACCACCACCCGGCCCAGCTCGTGGCTCTCTGCGGGGGGTGGGGGAGGGAACATTGTTAGTCTCTGGAGCACAGAAGCCACATCACCTCAGCCACACCCCAGTGCCTTCTCTCTCTCTCTCTCACTCACTCCTCCCCTTGAAGGAAGTAGCCAGCCCCGTCCCTCTTTAAGCACCAGCTGACAGCCCCCAGAGAGGTCCTGACTTTGCTCTGGAGCTGGAGATGGTGGGGGAAGGGAGCCCAGGTGGTGAGCCTGCCTTTCGGGTGTGTCCACTCTGCCCTTCAACCTCCTGGCAGCTGTTGTCAGCCTGCTTGGTACGGAAGAGCCGAGGGAGGAAAGAGCCTCTCTAGAAAGAAGCCCTCTTCCAGCAGCCCACTTCTCCGTTCAGCGGAACATTCAACAATAATCATCACCCACCAACTGCCACAGTGGAGAAGGATCTTGAACTCTGGTCCACGACACCAGCGGGCCTGATGGCCCTGCTTCCCCAGATGGTGACAGTGGGCACTGGGGCCTGGGGCAGAGTGGAGAGCTGCCTAGGATAAGTCCACCTTGTCGTCCACCCTGAGCTTCACAGAGGACCCTAAAGGCCTGTCTAGAGGGCATGAGGCAACGCAGGGGACACAACGACCCACAGCCTCAGGTCACTTGGAGCTATGCTGCTTCCCATCCTCTCTGGCGATTTGCCCCAGGAGGGGGTAGCGGAGGCCAGCCTTTAACCTCTTTCCAGGGTGCCACAGACAGTCACACTGGAATAAAGCCAGGTGTGAATCCCAGCTCTTTCACTAGCAAGCTCTGTGTCCCTGGGCAAGTATCTCAGCCTCTCTGAGCACTAGTTTCCTTAGGTAGAGAACAGAAACCACGCAGCTCCCTCCGAGGGTTCATGTGGCTTGAACACTCAGCAGCCCCTCCTCTGCCCGCTGCCCCAACAGCCTGGGGGTGGGGCAGCAGCCTTACTGTCCCCTTGGGCGCTCTGCAGCACCGTCAGGCTGAGGCTGGCTGTGTCCAGCTCGGTGGGGTCGGCCTTGAAGCTGAAGGTCTCGCTATACACAGGGTTGGCGGAGCCCAGCACAGCCGAAGTCTTCTTACACTTGACAAACTTGTTGTGATTCATCAGAGCCACTTTGACAAATACACCTGAGGGGCATTGCAGACCGTGGGCTGGGAATGGCGGACAGGGGTCCAGCCTCTGGCCTGTGGGAGGTCTGGCTGGGAGGGCACATGCCCACCCTGGGAGCCAGGACCCCATTACTCACAGACGCTGCTGCCAGAGGGCATCACCAGAGGAAACGGGGTTGATTAGGGTACCGCCTCACAGCAGAGGAAACGCTCGGCTCCCTTCCTCTTCCTTCCTCTCTGCCTCCTGAATGCACCCACAGCTCGGCTGGCCTTTGTTTACTGGAGCCTAGCACCACATGCCCATCCCTCCTGGTTGGTGCTCAGGGGCCTGGCCTGCCGGGTGCTCAGGCCCCCTGGGGGCCCCTTAAACACCTTCTCCTTGGGAGGGCTAAGCTTTTTTGAGTGAGGCTCAGATGAGTTTTGGATCTGCAGTGGAAGGCTGAATGCGAGCTTGCCTACAGTGACTGAGATGCAGAGACACACAGGTGGCAGACAACTGCCACCATGCTGGGGGCCCACATAGGGGTGGGACGTGTGGGATGAGCAGAGCAGGGCCTCCACTCCTCTAGCTCCCGGGATCTGGGATGCTGGAGGAAGCAGATCACCACAGCCACCCGCTGGCCTGGGATGCCTCTTCTTCCAGCCCAGTGTCATGCCTCACTTGTGGGGCAGCCCGCCCTGGGGGCAGGGAGGTACAAGGCCTTGCCCTGGAGGAACTGGAACCCTTCACAGAAGGGCAGGGGTGGAGGTGGCTGCACAGGTCAAGGAGCCAAGATGCTGCCTTGGGCACAGGGAGGGGCAGACTAGTCTTAGGGGTCTTGGTGGAGGCCAAGGGGATGCAGCCTTGGGTTCAACATAAGGACGCCCTTCCCACACCACAACCATCCACTGAGGGCATGGCTCGGGAGGTGGTGAGTGCTCCATGGTGGGCCTTATGCAAGCAGAAACTGGGTGGCTGGGGCGAAGCTCACACTCCAGGCCCAGGGCAGCTCACAAGGTGAGACCTGCCCCGAGGAGGAAAACTTACTGACAAAACTCGCATCCTCCTGCAGCCGGAGGCCCCTGGCTCGCAGCACGACCACAGTGAGGCGGTTCAGGCGGTCGTTGTAGCTGAGGCAGAACTGGAGGTCGCCAAACTCCGAGGGAGGCTGGAGAGGCCGAGAGGAAAGCACTCTGTCACTCTGGCAGGTGCTGGAGGAGCCACAGAACCCCCTCAGTGTCTTCCTCCTTCCTCCAGCAGTTGGGCACAGGGTACTGTGTGACATCCATGTTTCCTCCCTTAAGCCCACCCGCCATTTTATAGACAGGGAAACTGAGTTCTGGAGAGCTGGAGGGGCCTGCTGAAGACCAGAGAGTAGTGAGGACCAGAGCTGAGGATTCAAATCCAGGTCTGGGGGATTCCAAAGACTATTCTGAGCTGCCCGGATCCTTCCTGGGGGTTGAGGGAACAGAGGGTAAATATTATCCTTGGCTGGCTCATTTGGGGTGTCGCCTTTCATAGCTGTCTGATCTAGATGGGAATCCAAACATTGGCTTTTCAGGATGCTCCAGGTAATCCTACCTTGAGGACAAAAGAAACTCAGGCTCTACACACCCGCCTTGACCCACGCAGCTGCCCCTGGCCCCACCAGCCTGAGTCACGCTTACAGGAGTGGTGAGCCGTATGCTGAGGGCTGACGCCGGCCAACAGGTGCTGGGTCACACCTGCTAGCTGCCCACAGTAGTCTGACAGGTAGTGGCACATGTCTGGTGACCCTGACCTTTACCTCCAGGCTCTCGGCCTCCAGGTCTCTCCAGAAGATGCGCCGGCAGTTGCCCAGCAGGGTTTCATTCTTCAGGGGGAAGAGCACTTGGCCCAGGAGCTGGTGCTTCCTCTGCCTGTCCACGTGGTACACTGAGAACCTCAGCACCCTCTGGCTGACGCTCCTGCCGGACACCTGGGGGAGACAAGGGCCCCGGGCTTGGGTCAGGTGTGGGGACAGGGGATGGGATGGTGTGGCAAGTGGTTCTGCACACAGGAGCTTTCGGTGAGGGGTGTCTCCGCCAGCGACCTGAACACTCCAAACCCAGGCATCCTCAGGGTACCCTTCTCAGCAGCGGGGTCAACACCCCTGGGAGGTGGGAGTGTGCGCCAGAGCCTTGCCAAGCAGAATGTGGTCCGAGAACCAGCAGCAGCCATGCTGCCCTCCCTGGACCTTGTTAGAAATGCAGGATCTTGGGCCCCACCCCAGACCCATGAAGCAGAATCTACTGTTTAACAGGACCTCCAAGTGATTTGCCTGTACATAAAGGTGTGAGGCCCCGAGGTGGAGCCCCGGCAACCTGCCTGCCTCTGCTACCTGAGTCGGGCCCCCCAACCCTCCTCTCCCCGAGGCCCAGTCTCCTCCTGTAAAATGGGATAATGTCTCTTACTCTCTGGGTTACCCAGAGAGTACCTGATCTATGGCAGATGGTCAACTAATATTGATTTTCTTCTCTTCTTCTTCTCTTTCCTCTTTCCCCTTAGAACACTGAAAGGCTAGGGTCAAGTTGGGGTGAGGACAGGGCGAGGAAGTGACAAGTCAAGAAAAATAAGTATGGGAGCACGATGTGCGGCCGTGCTGGTCAGCCAGCCTGCACACCTCGGATCTTGATGTCACGAGAAGAGCATCAAAGTCTGGGCCCCAGTAGGATGGCAGGGGGCTGGGACCCAGCCCTCTTCTCAGCTCTCAGCCCTCAGCCCTGGGTGAAGGCAAGAACTGGGCTCTGGCCTCAGCGATCAGTCTTCCCGGATGCTGACTGGCCTCTTCTTGCCTCACCCACCGGCCTGCTGCCCAGCTCTTAAACATGTTTGTCCAAGGCCTCTCGGCAGCTCTGGATTGCTGGCTTCCCACAAGGGCCCCCAGTCACCTGCTGAGGCTCCCCGGCCACTGTGACCCTGGCTCAGTGCCCCAATAGCCTCTCCCCCTCCAGACCCTGGGCCAGCCCGCCCACGGTGCGGCAAAGGCACCACCTCCACAGGATGGCTCTCGGGTGCTGCGCTGGCCACTGACAGGATGCTCTCACCCTCTGCCTTGCTTGAACAACCTCGCCAGAAACCCCATAGTGCTCCAGGGTTTTGGGGTGCTTCCCCTGAGCCCCATGGGCCAGGGCCTGCGTTCAGTAGGTGCTCCAAGAATGTGTTTTCTCTTTCTCGCCTCCAGGCAACCTGGACAAGAGGAGACCCAAGTCTCTCTCCCGCCCCCCACCACCCCCGTCAGCGGTCGGGGCTCTTGCAGGCCTTGACCCAGCAGGCAGGGTAAAGCAGAGCCTGTGGCATGGGGGGCCTGGGGGCTGCAGGGCCCTGGCTAGCACAGGAGACTGGGGCTCTCCTGCACAATGTCTGCTCCTTTCCAGGACGCCAGAGCACGCAGGACCCTGCCTGCTCCGGAGGCCTACCTGGAAGATGAAGTGCTCGTCGAACTGCGGGTTGGCGGTTTTGCGTTTGGTCTTGGACTGGAGGAAGCGCCGCTCGTCGGGCAGCAGGTGGAGCTTCACCAGGGGGCTGCAGGTCTCCAAGGTGGCTCGCAGCCCCTGCGCCTTGATCAGGCCCACCAGCAGCCGCTCGGCCTCCTGCTGGTATTCCACGGAGAACCACAGCCGCCCCAGGCAGCCCTCAGGGAAGTCGGTCTCACTCTCGTCCTCGGGGAACTTGTACAGCTCTGGGTTGATGGTCCCCACCACGCTCGCGTCTCCTACAACACAGGGGCTGGGAGGTCTGGCGAGCCAGAGGAAGGCCGGGCAGAGGGGACAACAAGCAGTGGGCTTCACCGCCCCCATCCCAGCCCACTCAGGCCCGCCCCTTCTTGGCTGAGCCTCGACTAGGCAGTTCACGGCCCCTCCTGACCACATCTGCCCTGCTCTCTTCTTCAGACTGAACACAGCCCCTCTCTGCGGGGCAGCTGCTCCAGGACGCCTTCTCAGCAGGATGCTCCCTGGGGCCCCCCACAGAGTCCACAGCATTCATTCTACCCCTGCCCCTGGGATTGGCCCCGATCCCCAGAGGTCAGGGCCTGCTTGGGGGGCACAGTGCCCAACACCTGGCTTGGCCCCTTTCCATGGGGTCCAGAGGATGTTTCAGTGATAAAGTGTTACCTCGTTTCTTCCCTTTCAAATTAGGAGGGCCAAGCTGATTACTGGGTAGTTCCTGGAAAGGTCTCTTGGGAGGCCTTCAGAGCAAAGCGGTGGGCAGAAAGCTGTGCACCCAGCTCCCGCATTCTGCCCTCTGGCCGGCTAATGCCTCATCCTGGAGCAGGACCCAGCACAGGTTCTGCACCCGGAACACCAGGGTTCCAAGCCCAGATCTGTTGTTTACTGCGTCTGTGAGCCTGGGCAAGCACTGTTAACCTTTGGAGCCCACTTTATGAAAGTGCACATTGGGGTGATAGTTCCCTACAGAGGCGAGGTCTAACTCCAAAGTGGCACACAAGGCCGTATCTGGCCCTGGCTGGGGTGCAGCCGGCACTTGGTAAACCCAAGTACCTGGAAAGAGTGGTCACCGGGCAACTCTGGCATCCCTGGGCCCATCCAGGCTCTGTTTGGGAGCCAGGCCCATGAAAGCAGATGGGTCCGCCCTGGCCTGAGCAGACCCCGACCCCTGGCCAGGCCCTGTGGGTGCACTCACCAAGGTTGCTGCTGGTGGTGTGGGACAGGAGCTCTGGGGCTGGGCAGGGGTGCTGTGGGGCCTGGGCCCCCTCTCTGCTGTGCAGGGGAACCCAATCTCGGCCTTGGAGGGAAGGGGGCACCACAAATGGTGTACCCGGTGGTCTGTCCAGAGGCAGGGAGACAACATGTATGTGGCAAGTGAATGGTGTGGCCTCAGAGCCCTCAGCCCAGAGGGATTAAGTGCCGGGGGCTGGAGGAGGAAAAGCCCGGGGAACCAGAAGGAGGCAACAGCACCATTTTCTGGGTCCACACCAGGACACACACACACACACACACACACACACACCCACCCAGACCCAGACCCAGCCAGAGCCAACACCTCTGTCTGCCCACAGCAGTGGCGAGTTGGAGAAGGAGCACAGCCTCTGGAGTCAGCCTGCCTGGGTTTGAACATCGTTCTGCCACTTACTAGCTGTGCTATCTGGACCCGTTAGTTATGTCTGAGCCTCAGTTTCCTCAGCTGGAAAATGGGCTCATAATGCCTGCCTCCTAGCCATTGTGAGGATTCAAGGCGTTCCTTTGTGATGCTTCCAGTATGGTGGCAGCACAGAGGAGGCGCTCCATAAACAGATCTTTCCTTCCCCACCCGCTCCAAGGGAAAGTCCTTAGGGAGGGCTCTAAGCACAGCCAGGAGCTCGCTTGGCCCCACATCCTGTCTCACCTGCTTGTCTGGGTCTTGGCACGCGGCAGGCAGAGCTTGTCCCTCTGTACGCTGGAGACAGCCGTGGTCCCCGGCAGTTCTTCGTAGGTGAACACGGCACAAAGCCTCTTCCAGAGCCAGCAGCTCACCCCGATCAGCAGCAGCAGCAGCCCCCCAACAATGCCTCCAACTACCAAGGCCACCTCCTCTGGGGGCAGGAACCAGGGGGCTGTGAGACCTGGGGAAAGCCCCTCCCCTGCACCCCACTGGCCTGCTGGGGGCAGAATTTGGGCAGCAACCCCACCCCCTGGGTTGGACCCCAGAAGCAACACAGAAGCAGGCTTCCTGTGTCTGTTGGGGTGGGGTGCTGCTTGCTGGGCTTGCTGGGTCTCAGCGGAAAAGCTGTTTCCCTTGGAGTCCAGTCCTAGTGCCCTGGACAGAGCCTTCTGGTTTCCCTTGGAAAGCAGCTGGCCCTTGACCGGGGATTCTGGCTGAAATGAACCATTTCCTTGTGCTTCTGAGTAGAAATCAAACCATCTCTTTACCATAACCTCCATCTTCCCTGGAGTCCTGTTCAGGCCTGAGGGTGAGCTGGGTGTGGGCACCACGCCCTTAAGGAAAGCCCAGGAAGGGTTGATGCCCTGAGTCGCTCTTAGAGCCCTATGCTTTGGGGTCCTGGAACCTGTGAGAGGCTGGACTCATGCTTGAATGCTGTACCTGTCTCTAAAACCCGCTCCCTCCCTCAACCGTTTATCAAGGCGAGCCCACTGAGGAGTGTCGGTGGGAGGCAGTGGAGGTGGGGTGTGGACGAGGAGGTGAGCAGCGGGGGTGGGAAACGGAGACACACGGACCGTCTGCTGCCGGCACCTGCACCTCCACATTTGCGGGGACCTGGGAGGCTCCACTCGGCGCCCGCCAAGAGCGTTCCGACGCTCCGTCCCACGCGCCGGTGCCCAGGCCAGGCAGGGAAGGTGCCTCCTCCGGGTCCGTGCGGGCGCGGGGCTTCCCGGGCTCTGGGGTCTGGATCCCGTGGGGTGGGGAGAAGGCGAGCCCTCCACATCTCCTGACCCGCAACTGTCTGCGAGGAGCGGGCCTCACTGCATCCCCGCAGCGCGCTAGGAGCCCGAGGCCGGGCGGGCAGGGGCGACGTCCCAGCGGGGACGACGGGGCGAGGAAAGTGCTGCAACCGGTGGCCGAGGGGCCGGGGCGCCTCGCCGGGGGCGCGAGAGGGGAGGCGAAGGCACTTACCCGCCATGAGGCTGCTCCGGCCAGCCGTTGGGGCGCCGGCCCGGGGCTCAGTCTCGCCGGTCTCCACGCCTGTCGCCAGTGCCGCGGGGCAGGCTTTTAAAGCGCGGCGCGTGGCGGGCGGTCCCTCGTGGCTCTGTGGCCTGGCGGCGGCGGACGATGGGGCAGGGACCCAGCGCCTCGAGGCCGCAGCTCCACCCCGGCTCTGCCCTGGCGGTGGCTCGGGAGGGGCGAGGAGCCGACCGTGCGCTCCCGGAAACTGCAGGGCTCCGGGCGGCCTGGGGCGCCCGGGGCTCCCTGCGGCTGCAGGCGGGGTGGGGTGCGAGGACCGCCCCCTCCCGGAGGGCAGAGCTAAAGCCTTTTCCGCCCGCGGCTGAAGAGGGCTCCGCACCTGGCCCTTGACACTTGGTGGCCTTGCCCGTCTGGGAACGCGCCTCCACCTTGCGCAGATGCGCCGCAGGCTGAGGCTGCGTCCTCCAGGCCCACCGCCGACCCATGCCCCCGGGAGCCTTCCCGAAGCTCAGGGCGGAGTCTCCGAGCCCTGTCCTGGGCCCCAGCGCTGCCTGCCCGACCCCCGGGCGCGCGATGCGGCGCTGAAGTTTACTCGTCCGGCCGAGTCTCAGTAGAAAAAGAATGAGGCGCTGGAGAGAGCGGACGCTGCAGCCGCACCACCTGGGTTCCAACTCCGGCTCCCCACTCGCCTGCTGTGCGATTTGGGACGATTTATTTCAGCACTCTGGGCTCACTTTCCTCAACTGGGTTAATAATAGCACTTCCTCTAGGATTAATATATGTAAGAGACACTTGCAACGGTGACTGGCGCAAGGAGGGGGTGGCGCAGGGCATGCCAGCCACTACTGTGGTGATTATTGTCCCCTCCGCGCCCGCAGCCCCTATTATTATAATGATTGTTATCAGACCTAAAGGGCCGCGCCAGTCGAGGTTGGCGAACGCAGCCTTGACCGAGAGGCTCGTGTAAGAGCCCTCCCTGTCCTCTGCCCGCTCCCAGCAGAGGAGTCGTGCGCCGGGTCGGGGGATGCGCACCCTCGCGGCGCCCGCACAGCGTCCCTGCGGGGCACTCTGGTGGGAGTGTCTGAGACCTAGAGGCGTCCATCAGGGAATATGTGTGTGGGGGCAGGGAGGGTTGATGTTGTTGTTTCACAGCCTTGAAGATTGTGTCCTATATGAAAATTTTAAGGCACAGCTCGCTTGAAATGGAGTCAGAAGGCCTGAAGGGAGAGCTCCCAGCAGTACCGTTTGAGGTCAATTACAGGAAGGGTGGTCAATTACAGACCCCAACAAAAAGAATCCTCAGCAGGAGAGAATCAGTTACAGGCCTCAACAGGAAAGATGTACCTTGGTCTCCTGGAGGAAATCAGCTACCCCAGCAAACTAAGCCAATGAAAACCTGTCCTTACCCTGATCTCTTGCTTTCCTCTAATGGACTTTTGTTCAAAACAATCCCTCCCAGCTTCCTCCTTATTCTTTATAAAACAACATTCCTCTCCCTTCTCGCTGGATTTTTGCCTGTAGTCTGCCACAGCACGCACATCTCAAATTGCAAGTCTTTGGCGATTCCCAGATAAACTCCTTTTGCTGGTAAAATAATTGGCTGTTTTATTTTATTTTATTTGTGAGGAAGATTAGCCCTGAGCTTTTTGCTGAGGAAGACTGGCCCTGGGCTGACATCCATTCCCATCCTCCTCTACTTTATGTGGGACGCTGCCACAGCATAGCTTTGACAAGCGGTGTGTTGGTGTGTGCCTGGGATCGGAACCCGTGAACCCCGGGCTGCAAAGCGGATCGCCTGCACTTAACCTCAATGCCACTGGGCCGCCCCCCTAGCTGTTTTATTTTTAAGGTCAACACCAAAGACTGGGCATGGGCTCAGCTCCCCGTGGCACCTGGGCCTATCATATGATGGAAGATACAGAGTAGACAGGTGGAGAGCGGGCCAGGCCTTCAGTGTGTATGAGGCTCCACCATGTCTGAGCCCTGGTAGACCTGAGGCAGGATGGGTGGTAAATTGGGGTCCCCCTCAACTCACAGGGGCGAGGTCTGAGAGCCTTTGTCTTCCTGTGTGCAGAGGAAGCATGGCCACTCTCTTTCTGGGGTCTGGACAGGTGTCGAGTGGTGAGAAGGTGGGACCCTGCATCTCTTTATCCCGCAAATGTCCCAGAAGAGTGGGGCCTTTCTCTTTTCTCCACCCTTGAACCCTGCTAGCAGGCAGGCGGAGGCAGGGCTCTCCCCTCCTGCAAACCCACCCTCCAGGGACCCAGGCATGTTAGCTGGAGCATCTGGAGAACCTGGGGCCCTGATCTCTCCTTCCGCTGGGCTGGTGATGGGTGTGGTGTCTCGGGAAATGGGGCCTGGGTCCCCCCAAAACCTCCCCATCCTTCCTCTCAGGAAAATGTCTGCATTAGTTTCCTGTTGCTGCTGTAACAAATTATTACAAATTCAGTGGTTAAAAACACAAATTTATTATCTTACAGTTCTGGAGGGCAGAAGACTACAATGGGTCTGCAGGGCTGCATTCCTTCTGGAGGGTGGCAGGGAAATCCATTTGGTTGCCTTTCCCAGCTTCTAGAAGCTGCCTGCAAGTGACTTCTTCCTTCATCTTCAAAGCCAGCAGCAGAATTTTCTAATCTCTCTATCATCTCCACATCAACTTTTTCTACCTCCCTCTTATAAGGACTTTTGTGATTACATGGGACCCACCCAGAATAATCTCCCCATCTCAAGATCCGTAATTTAATCACATCTGCAAAGTCCCTTTTGCCAGATAGGGTAACCTATTCCCAGGTTCCAGGAATTAGGATGTGGATGTCTTTGGAGCCGTTATTGTGCTGACAAAAGGGTCCATGCAGCCCTCTGGAAGGGTTGGTTTACATTCTCCCTCCTCCTGCTGCCCGGAGCTCTCAGTGCACCCCAAGGCTGGGACCAGGCAGGTAGCAAGGCCCTATTGCCCCCCTTGGGGTAAACCATCAGCTGTTATGACCCCCTCCCAGCCGCCCTGCCTGGCCTGACCACCCCTGATGGGGCATGCACCCATCCACACCCAGCTCCCTCCACAGCTGGGCCCGAGCTGCACTCGGGTTCTTCTGGGTGTGGGGTGGGGAAATGGGTGCTCCTGGAGAAGGCAATGCCTTGTGGCCAGTCAGGAAGTGCCAGGCCCAGAGCTGACCATCCTCCCCCAGCCATGTGGCTGTTCCTTTCCAGGGCTTCATCTTCCTCTCTGACCTCTTTCCTTCACCATCCACATCCAAGCACCGGCCAAGTCCTGCCAGCTCTTCCTCCTCAGACCATCTCCATCACCACCAAAAACATTGTCCAGGTCGCCATCATCCCTCACCTGGAGCACTGTGTTGACTTCCTCTCTGTGATTTCGATTCAATCCTATCCCCCTCCACAGCTTATGTCTTCCAGGCTTCCCTCCCCATTCTTATCCACCTGGATGCTGTCTATCCCCTCATCTCTCTGCAGTGAGTGCTCTGGGCCCAGACTGGTGGAAATACTTCTGGCAGCTCTGCCAACCAGACTCCCTCTTGCCATGCTGCTCTCCCCCTGCCTGAAATCCTCAGTGGCCACTGTCCTTCCCCACCGCTCATCTTTCAAGATGAACCTCCAGCATCTTCTTCTCCTCCATGAAGCTCTTTGTCTCCCCTTCCTTGTCCTCACTCTCCCTGCAGCTGCCATGTTGGCTACAGGACTCTGTGCCTGTGACTGTCACCCCACTTCATTCTCCCTGACAGACCAGGACCTACTTGAAGGCAGGGGGCCATGTCTTATTCAGCTCAGCACCCCAATATCCACCTCCAGGGCCAAGGCTGTGCTGAATGGTGGAAGAAAGGTTGGTGCAGCCCCCTCGCTTCTGCCACCAATCATCCATGCGTCACACGCATCCTGTGTCCACACTTCGGGTCCAACAGGAGCTCCCCGGTCTTGCACTGGAGACCAGCTACTGGGTCTTGCACTCACATTGCTAGCTTTGTCTGCAAGCTCCTAACACATCCAGCCAGCCCACTGAGTTTTGAGTCTTTCTTCCTCCACTGGAGAATGAGAGCAGGTGGCAGGAGGGAACTCACCTTTCTTGCTGCTCCTTATGTTTTGGGAATCATGACTCAGGCTCAGTGTACACGATCCCATCCAGCCCGACCTTGTGTCAGGCCTGCAGGGTCAGGACCACCCCTTCAGATGAGGAAACTGAATTAAAGAGGTTCCATGGCCACGCAGTAAGTGGTGGAGCTAGACCCAGCGTCTGGCCCCGCTCATTCCTTCCTCCCCACTGACCAGCCGAGGGGCTCATGCAAGGCCCCTGGAGGTCATTTCTTGTGGAAACGACCATGAACTAGTCCAAGAGCCACGGGCACTGTGGTCAGTCTCCCCTCCATCCACTGTGCCACTAGGGCTCTGAGACTGGGCTGGCCTGGAGCCAACTCCACATACAAAATGGCCTCCAGTTGTGGCTGCAGTCCTGGCCCCATTTCCTGTTTTCAGATCTTGCTCTTTACTGGGTCTCTGGGAGCTGGGAAATCTGGTAAGAGCAGCAGACATGGTTTTTCTTTTCCATGGCCAAAAGGAAGTCATATTTCCATTGGCAAAAGCATTTCCAAGGAGAATTGCAGGAAGTCCAAGTGTTTCAAGGCCTGCAAATGCCTACAGGTGATTAATAATTCAGTGCAAGGGATGATTCATGAGAAAGGCCACTTGTAATTAACCTTAAGAATCCGCCCCATCTGAGGAAGTGTCATCTCTCATCACTCAGGAACAGAGAGGCCAGAGCAAGATAAGGGCCATGCTGAGAAACCTGTGGAAGACTGCGTCTCTCACATTTATGTAAATTGCACTCTGGTCATCCCAGGTCCCTCTTTGTGAGGTGGGGAGGGGTCTTGCCCCCAAAAGCATCATCTTTTTTCTCTGGTTCTGCTGGGGTGGCCTCAGGCTTAATTTCCTATAGCCCCTTCTTTCGAGGAGCTTGGAGGGAATATCTGTCCTTGTTGGGTCAGAGCCCCCTCCTTGTCCCCGACTCCACCATGCTGGCTCCTAATGTGTCCCACCCTATGGACAACCACCTAGACTCCCAGGATGGAGCCCAGAGCCCATGGCTCACTCCTGCCTCCTGGGAGTGTTTTCTGCTCCCCTGTCAGGTTCTCCCTCCTTCCTGCCCCCTGCATGGGAGCCCTTTCCCTCTACTGGCAATAGCATCCTGCCTTTTGTTTCTCAGGAACTACTCTCCCACCACGTCTCAGTCCATGGAGGAATCACCTCCTCACCCCTGTTCTGGGCCTTTTGTACGTGACCAGACCAGACCTCGCAATATGCTTCATTCCCTGGCCGCAGTGATATGTTCAGGGATGGCTCGTGACCTAATCAGGATCAGCCCTGGAATTTCTGTGGGATCTACAGGGGAAGTAGCACTCCCTCTTTTGCTGCAGTTGTTGAAGGAGCTAAGTCTGGGGTGGCTGGGAACACCTGTGTGGAGGACTGTGTGTGAGACAAAGCCACACAGGAGCACAGAGCAGAGTGGGAGGCCTGATGATGCTGTCTGATACTTGGTCTTGTTGGGCCAGCAGCCATCTATCCCTGGATGGGTCAATAAATTACCTTTTTATTTCTTAAAACAGTATGAGTTGATTTCTGCAACTTGCAACCAAGAGTCTTAATTAATTGTTAGTTAAGGCAGGAGATGAAAGGGGGGCGAACTCTGTGAGACTCTTATTCCCATTTTACTCAGGTGGAAAGTGAGGGACACTGACGTGATGAGGTGCCTGAGGCCACTCTGCTAGGAAGTGGCTGGCCAGGTTTGACATCAGCTGTTTGAGCTCTGGGTCTCTTGACCACCAGGCTGCCCCTCAGACAGAGCAGATGTCAGGGACTCAGCAAGGCTTGTCCTTTCTGAATTGTCACCTCTGGCCATGCAGCTGTCCCAAAGATTGTTGGTCACTGGGTGTTGAAGTCTTATCAACCAGGGCCATTTGTGGCAAACAACCGTTAGTTTACCACTCAGCCTCTAATGCTCACCACCCCCCCCAGCTTCTCCGTTGCTCACAGCGGAACCCCAATTTTGTTAGGGGCAGCAATGTGCTTGGCTCTCAGGGATGAATCTGAATGGTCTGAGCCATTCACAGCACTCTCATCCCCCTTTGCTAGATTCTGACGTGACCAGCCTTCTTTGCAGCTAGGAGTGGCCATATGATAGTGTTTTAGCCAATGAGACACATGAGGACATCTTCCAGAGGGCTGCTGGGAAGGACTTTGTTTTTTTCTTTTGATGTATCAAGGTGTTAAATTGACATTTTGGCCAAGACATTGAGAAGTTAGCTATCAAACTCCATAGAGAGGTGATAGACTGAGATGCAGATTTTCAAAGATGGCTGAGAACCGTCTGGACAACTGGCCCATAATGAGAAAGAAAAGGCTGAGAGAGTGGAGGAGAGAGAGGACGCGTGAGATTTCTTTGGCCAAGGCTGGGGCAGTGATGTGGGACTCCCACTAAGGGGGCATGTGGAGTAGCTACACCCTCCCCTGAAGCGCAGGGAGCATTGGCTCCCACAGGACCTCACTGAGAGCTTGCTTTGGGAGGAAATGGACTATCGGTCGACGCACACAGGCAATCATGGCTTCTGGCTTGAGAGGTGGAGAGAGAGTGAGAAGGCCAGCACAGGCTGCTGCTGTGCTGGGAAGAAGCCACACTCCCTCTAATGGTGGGTCAAAGGCTTGCAGATCTGGAGACTAGACCTGTGGGAATGTGGGCCCGAGTGTGACAGGGAATTGCTCCTGGTCCACTCCTGAGAGCTTGTCAGGACATGGACTGTGTGCATACTTCCCATGACCAGATGGTGGGCCACATGAATGAAAGAGCCTGTGTGTGATCACCTCGGATCCTGACCCGAAGGCCTGCCCAGAGAGCTGATGGGACTGCAGTGTAAGGAAGGGGGAGGTGAACTTTTTAGGGGCTGAGGTGGGAGCAAGTGGCTTCTGATTCATTTGTTGGGGTCAAGGGAACTACAGCTCTGGACCTGGGGGTGGGGAGTGGGAGTGGGGAAGAAAGAGTTTTTAAGAAACTTTTCAAAGGCCCATGAGAGCGTTAAACTTCTTCCAGATCCAGAAAGCATGAGGCCATCCGTGACACCATCCAGAAAGAACTTTTCATACCCCTTTCGCTTCCTCTCTCCTTATGCTCTGACCTCAGAAGCCTGCTGTAGGCAAGGCGAGAGAGGAGAGAAGATGCTGACCACATCACTCTCTCAGAGAGCGGGCCCTAGCTGTAGGAGACAGGAAGGCTTAGCTCTATCTCAAGGTTTCAGATTCGATTGTTGTCTGGGCTGGGCTTTCTGATGATGGAATCAGGACCGCTGAGGGCCATGGACAGAAGAGAAGTGATCTCTGTTGACTGTTGCTCCATTCCAGGTGTGGCCTCCCTAGGGAGCTCGGGGTTCTCCCATATCCTTCCCCTCATTTTCCCCAAATAGATCATGTGATCAAGGGCAAGGCCACCTTGTTGGGTGTTAGTGCTTTAGGCTGAGCTTTTGCTGTAACAAGCAAATCAGTGAAAAGGGCCGAGCCTGTGGGGAAGGTCGTTCTTTGGTTACCTTCTGTTAACCAAAGGTTAAATTATTGGTCACAAGTTCTCTCTTCCTGGTACTAGTATTGTACTTCCCCATCCCTGCAACATGGTGGGGAAACACACCTCCTTAACACTTGGCTTTGAGCTTGGCCATGGGACTTGCTTGGGCCAATAAAACATTAGCAGAGATGATGCGAGTGGAGGCTGGAAATGCCTTGCTCTCTTGTGCTTCTGCCATCATGGTAAGAAGAGCATGCCCCAGGTAGCTGCTGGTTCCAGGCTAAGGAGAGATCTGTGGAGCAGACACAAACCTGACTGGGAGCCTGGAATCAATGAGTCCAGCCTATGCCAACCCACCCCAGCCAACCCGCAGACAAGGCAGGGAAATATAAATCCTTGTGGATGATTGCCATAGAGATTCTGTAAGCAGCAATAGTTGACTGGAACACAGTCTCTACTCTCGTTGATTACTTTGGTGAGACTAGAGTAGTGAGCTGAGCAGGGCTTACCTTTGGAGAGCTACAGTCTTTCTTCCCCTCCACGGGCCTTGCAGTTGTGGCCTAGGGTGGCTGGTTTTGCTCCTCTACCAGCTGACTTGGATCTTCTCTGGACCAACTCCCTCTGCGGAGGGAGCGATAAAGTGCCGAATCCTGGGTGGTGGTAGTGGGCTCAGAGGAGTGAGAGAAGAAGGCTCGAGGAGGACATCTGGGGTTGTTGTAACACAGCATCCTTCCACCTTCTGCTAAATGGTACCCCACATGTGTTCAGGGAGAGCCCCTCTCTCCTCTCAGTGCTGAGGCCCAGGTGTGGTTGACCCCACCCTCTGCTTCAGATCTGGCCTTGATTCCTCTGCAGCTCCCTCTCCCGGCTGCCATGATGGGTTCAGGGAGACACAAGCATGGGGACTGAGCAGGGCCAATGAGATGCAAAGCCATTTTTCCTGGCAATGCTGGGACAGAGGCAGGTGCTCTTCCTGAGGGCTTTGACTCTAAGGGGGGAATCTCGCATGATCAGAAAAGAGCCTGATTGAGAACATGATCAGCTCAGAGCAGGTGGTGACTGGAGATGAGAGGGAGAGTGATACTGGGTCCTGGTGACAGCTGAATCAGGCCATACATGAAGCCAGAACACCACCCAACTTTTCCCTTAGGTGAGCCAACAAATCCCATTTGTACTTAAGCCAGTTTGAGTACATATCTGCCATTTGCAATCAAAAGTCTCAAATGATTTAAGATTGCCAACTGCTTAGAGTCCTTATGGCTTAAACTTGTAACTCAGCATTTCTTTACCTGGCCCTATTTTCTGGACATATACCTCTCTTAGGTTCATGAGTTGTGTGTGTGTGTGTGTGTGTGTGTGTGTTTACATTTGGACATGGTAGAAAAAAATTAACATAAAAAGATATTGATACCATCCCTTTAAAATAATCTACACCAAGTACTTTACTTACATTATTTTATTCATTAATTCTTCACAATCACCCCTTATATTAGGTATTTTTATCAGTTAGGAACTCTTTTGGCTACAGCTTACAGAAAACCTTGCTGAATATGGCCTAAACCATAAGGAGATTTATTACCATATTTCATTGAGTTTAAGATGCCACCACTTGTAAAATGCACCACTATTTTGCACCGCTTTCTCTGCATAAGGAAAAAAATGCCGTCCAACTATGAAGCAGTTCTTTACTGTCAAATCCATTGTGAGATGTGACTTGATTTCAGAGGTGTTAAATGTGAAAAAGAATGTGGGTCTTAGAACTGGTGAAATATGGTAGTACTTAACAAGAAATTTGTAGTTAGATGGCCTCACATCTGGTTTGGCAGCTCAAGACATGTCATCCAAGACCCAGGCTCTGTGTATCTTTCCACTCTGCCATCTCAGCAAGTGTCACCTTAAAGTTGCAAGATAGTACTGTAGCACCAAGCTTGTTGTCCTGTTCAAAGGCAGGAAAAGAAGGAAGGGAACATGGGTGGGATAAGTACTTCTTTCCTCGCTCACCTCTCTCCTTTCATCAGCAAGTCCCCAGCACACTGCCTCATACATCGCTGACCAGACCCACACACAGCCCTGCTGGGTTCAAGGGAGACCAAGAAAGTGAATATCTGACCTTTCAGTCCTACAGTGGGAGGTAAGCAAGGGAAAGAGACATCAGAAATGCCTGTCTATGTCAGAGGATTTTTATTCTCATTTTACAGATGAGGAAACTAAGGCTCAAAGAGCCTTTCTTGTGTGTTGTTAGTTATCCACTCAAGGACACATAACTGGAAATTGGCTGACCCTAGATTTGAAGGCAGCGTTGAGTGATCCAAAGCCCAGGTTCTTTCCACTGCACCATGAATCATCCATATGTTAAAGACTGAATGTTGAGAAACATCAAACGGAGTGAGGGTAAATAATAAGGACTGTGTTTGAATGCAAATACCGAGGACCTGACTATCAATGGATCAAATAGATAGGAGTTTATTGATATCATGTAACAAGCAGCCCAGAGATAGGCAGCCCAGGGCAAGGGAGCTTCTCAAGGATTTCATCAAGATCCCAGGCTCTGCTCCCCCTCCTTCACCCTCCTTATTGTGTAGCTTCTGTCCTTATGTTCACAGCATGGCTGCTGCATCTCAAGGCATCACATCTAGCTTTCTCTACTGGTGAGTCCCTCTTACATATCATTGGTCAGAACGAGGTCACATGGCTACCCCTTGTTACAAGGAAGTCTGGAAATGTGCATATATTTAGCTGGGCACATAGTCGTCCTGGACAAAACCAGGACTCCGTTAGGAGGAAAAAGAAGAGAGAGAAATTGGGTAGTGGCTGTCATTAGTGCAATGTGTATTTGGCCGGTACATTTGGTTTTCCTCTTTTCATGCAGGTAGTACAAAGCTCCCCTTGGGGCTTAGACATGGATGTGTGATTTACAACGAAATATGAGTGGAAGTGACTTTCTAGTGGAAGCTTTAAAAATTGGTGCATGATCCCCCGGTTCTTTTCCATCGACATGGTGATTATAAAAGCGCATATCAAGAAGCCTCTGGTTGCCCACGTCTCTGAGGGACTGTGAGGAACAGAGCTCTCTTGCCACCCTATGCTGGATGTAAAGCAAGAGTGAGAAATAGACCTTTGTTTAGTTAAGCCACTGATAGTTTTGCAAGGTTTGCTACTGCAGCATAACCTAGCTTATCCCGACATAGGCAGTCAATTAGCAGTGTCTGCCATTTGGTCCTCTGGTCATGATCAGACCAGTGAGGAGCCAAGACCTAGGCCTGAATTGGCACATACAGTGCCCTAATATGGCCCCCCCAAGCAAGGGCTGTGTTAGTGGCCTCATGACAAGAATTGGGAGTCCACAGATTCCTAGGCATTAGGGAGACCTGCCTATCTGGAGCTGTCATTGACGCCACATATGAGCCTGCTGACCCAGCAATCCAGCCACCCACCCACTGGCTAGCTCTTCAGCAGTGTCTCTGTCTCTTTGTCAAGCTGTAGAAATATGTGCAGTGAGGATTTTCCATGTTAGCCCAGCATCCTTGCTTTCCTCCTATAGTAACAGAAACCATGATCCTTCCTCTAACAGACGCCCTCTGCCCTGCCCTCCCCTGGTCAACAGGTGGGTGCAGGATGCAAATTAGGCCAATCAGATGCTTTCAGTATGAAACTTGAATCCTGAGTGGAATAATCCAGAGGAACTGGAAACTGATTAGAATTTATTCACCCCAATGGTGGCACTTGGAAGAGAGCGTCTATTAGGTCCTGCTATCTACATCTTCAGAGTTACAGTTCTTTTTGGGCTCTCTGAAAGGACTGCATGTCACCCAGAGATTCTGGACCTGGAGCTGGATGGAGCAACTGATTGAGGATCTGGATCCTCTGTTTCTTCTGCTTCAGTGGGTATGAGTAGGTTTTAGTGGTATTTGGTACAATTGCGTTATTTTAATCGAGACTATTTTAACAAGTATGTTCATGGGCGGAAGGATGTGTGTGGATGTTGGGCAGCTAAATGTGCAGATTGCAGTGGACACTTCTTGTTTTTGCCTGTCCAGAGTCTATTCTTGCTTCTCTGGTGACAAAACCTATGTGTTCTCCCCTATGCTCAGACCATGCCATAGGGTGGACTGACTTCTCCTTAACTCTAGAACTAGGCTTGATCTAGAGCTGGCCATCGCATACCTTGGGCCACAGTGATGGGTAAAGAGCTGGGCAATGACTCACATTAGTTTATTATGACTCAAACATAGAGTTTCAGGGGAACTGTGGGAGTGACAGTAACAAGAATAGCTAATAGAATAACTTGGCTTTGTTCTCAACTCCTTCAACTCTTTTCCATGGAGAGTTATGAGGACATAATCCAGGAGCTGCTGAGAGCCAACTATGTATGGAAAGTCTGGCTAAAAGAGATGGAGGGGTGCCAGGTTTTGATGACATCACTCAGGCCTGTGGATCTTGCCAAGCCTGACTGCCCTAGACTCTTGACTTACAAGAGTCAAAGAGAAGTCTTTTTGGTGCTTCAGCCAATTCCAGTTGGGTTTCTGCCTTGAAGTCAGAAGAGTACTGGCTAATATAATATTTCTGTGTAGACATATAAGACATGTCAGGAGTGGTAGCTGCCATGCCCACAGCCCTAGCAGAGGGGACAGCCAGTAGGTGGACATGTTTTAGACCATGTAACCATTGGATGGGAGAGGGCACCTGAGCCAGGCACTGAATCCATTGGCTGGCCAGGATCTGTGAATTTTCCTCTGGCATTAAGATGACCTCTGTCTATCAGATTCTTCTTGTTTGAACTGGGAGTTAGGAAAAATGGCAGGAGCGAGGCAGCTAGCCTCAGGGAAAGAAGCGAGAAGGATGCATTAAGAGATGCCACCAGGAGGAGCTGAGGCCTTGGTGATTCAAACTATCCAAGCAGCAGAAATTCTGCCTTAGCTGAGGGTGCTAGTTGGTAGAAAGAATAGAGCAGAGGAAAGTCAGAAGGGAGACGGTGCACGTAGTTCTAGGAAGGAAGCAATGCAGCAATGGATATTTCTGGATTTGTCTTGCTTGTTCCTGATGACTTTCTAATTCTGGTTCAAATCCATATGCATCCTTATAACAAACCCATCTTTTCCCACACAAGCTTCAGGTGGTCTCTGACTTACCTTGCAAGACTGAACTCAGGCATCTGCCTTCCATGTTGCCTCCACAATACTCCCAAGCTTGGCTGGAGACTATCACTGAGGCCACTTTTGGTAGCAAGGGATGGAAATTTAACCCAAACTAGTTTAAACAAAAAGGATACTTATTGGCTTTCTTAGTTGAGAAGTCAATGGCTGAGACTAGTCTTAGTTTTAACTGGATCTCCACATCCTTAAACTGTTACCCTCTGGGCTGGCTCCAGCTTTGTGTAAGATGGTGGCTTCAGGGCCCACATCCCCTTAGGGAAAAGAGTTTCATTCTCAAGACTTCCAGAGAAATCTTTATTGCGCGTCATTGGCTCTAAGTGGGCTACATGCTTATCTTGAACAACCTCTGTGGCCAGGGTAATGCAATGCAGTGACTGGCTTGGGCCTAGTCATATGCTCCTCCTGTGAGACCACCCAAAGCACGTGGGCATAGAGTAGAGGAGAGGGTGAGTAATTTAGAACGTAGGTTGAACTGCTGGAAGAGAGACTTCAAATAAGACTGGCCTAAGCAAGATAGAAGTTTCTTTCTCTCTCACCTGTCTGCAGGTAAGCAGCCTGGGAGCCCAGAGGTTTTCCTATCTTGTTGCTTCACTAGGTGTTGTGTGTCTATGTGGTTTGAGATGTTCCACCACCTCTACCACCCTACCACTCCGCCCAGCCAGGGGAAACAGAAAAGAGGAGGGAGGAGGGCTCACCTCTTCCGGGTAAAGGCATTGCCTCTCCTCACTTCAGTCCTACTGGTCAGTTACTTGGCCAAACATAGCTTCCAGGAAAATGAGGAAATGTAGTCTTTTTTTCTGGATTTCCATGTCCCCAGAAAAAGCAGGGATTCTTTAAACACAGAAGAAGGAGATTATGACCATTAGGGGACAATCAGCAGTCTCAGTCCCAGTCCATCCCTTTGCCCAACCAAATGTCTGTGTGTCCTGTTCTTCCAAAGCTTTGAATGTCCTCTCCCTGGGGGAGACAACCCCAGAGTTTCATCCAGTGCCTGCACCTAGCTCCCAGCCTAGAATCTGGGCACGGATAGCCTGTAGTCTGGGGTCTGGATGTGGTTCGTCATGGTGTAGTGCCCTGTAAACTCATACACAAGCTATCTGCCTCATCACACGCAATATACAACAGTTGGTAAGGACAGGATAGTGCAGTAGGCAGCCCTGTCCAGGAGAAGGAAAAATGGGAACCCACTACAGTCACTGGTTGGCTGCCATCATCAAATCCTGGTGGGCAGAAATTGTGAAGATCCCAGAAAGTGGAGCAAATGTCTTGGATGACAGACCCTGTCTCCAGGACTCTTCCTTTGGGCCCTGGTGGTCCCCTCTCTGTCCGCTGTGTTCTGTGGCCACATTGGAATTGGGCATCAAAGGTGCACACCTCTTGGGGCTGCACAGTTTTGCAGCCCACTTCCAGCTGGTGTGGAGTTGGTGGCTAGAGGTTGGTTGCCTTGAGTCAGCAATGCAGGCTTGTGCTGGCCAGGCTTGTGGTTTCTTTGGTAACACACGTCCCTCAAAATCTTAGTTGACTTTCTGCCTATTTGCTTCCAGTCATTCTCATGGGCTCATAAGAGTATTTAAGCCTAAAAACTCTGGTTTTTTATTAACCAGCCTGTCTGCTATACCTGTTCATCTCCCTCTTAACTGGAGACGAGGGAAAACATTCAGCTTGGATTGGAAGGCAGCATCCTTGATCTGGTCTTTGCCGTTGAGCTGGCTGTCATTGTCAGGCTGAGACCCTTGACTGAAAGTGCTTGAGAAAGACCAGCATCCACTGTCTTGTCTCCTGCTGATACCACTTCTTCAGAAACATCTCCTATATCTGCTTCAGTTTGCGGTGTGGAAGCACTTGATTTTTTTTTTTTTTTTTTTTTTTGCAGGGAAAGATTCACGCTGAGCTAACATCTGTTGCCAATCATCCTCTTTTTTTTTTTTCCTCCCCAAAGCCCCTGTACACAGTTGTATATCCTAGTTGTAAGTCCTTCTATTTCTTCTACGTGAGCCGCTGCCACAGCTATGGCAACTGACAGACGGGTGTGTGGTTCCACGACCAGGAAATGAACCCAGGCTGCCGAAGTGGTGATAGTGCCAAACTTTAACCACTAGACCATCAGGGCTAGGTCTGGATTTTTCAACCTGAAAAACTTTTCAACTTAGGTTGTAGCCCATAGGCAAAGAGAGCTTCTCCTAGTGCCATTGCATCCCCTCCCATTTCTGCCTGCATGCTGCCTAGCTCTATCCAACGTCTTCTGGCTCAAGTAGGACTTTGTTAAGAGTGGCAAGAAGCAGCCAGCAAACACCAACATTTTGAAATTTTCAACCATTTCCCGAGAGCTACAGATGACTTTCCAGGAGTCAGTTATCAACTGCTTTAGTGGGGCATAACCAGGGTTTCCAGCTTTCCAGCCTGCAACATCTGTGTGTTTAGAACATATTTTAAGTTTTGTTACCTGCAGTACCTCTTTTCCAGGCATAAAATTCTGTATTAATTAATATATGGGCTTTCTTTCTGTAAGAGAGTCCCCATCCCAAAGAGTGGCTTAAATAGGCTAGTGGTTAATTTCTCTTTCATGTAAATCTCAGTCATAAAGAGTCCGGAGCTGATAGGCAATGTATAGTGTTGGGATTTAGGCCCCTTCTATCTTGTGGCTCTGACATCCCTAGGATCTTGCTGTCATCTGAATGGTATAGACTGACTTAACACAATGACTTCATTCCAACCAGAGGAGGGAAGGGGCGAGGCACAGTCCTTCTGAAGGACATGGCTGAGAAATTGCATACATCACTTCTGCCAACATCTCCCAGGACAGAACCTAGTCACATGACATGCCTTGTTGTGCAGGGTATGGGAAATGCGGTCTCTGTTCTGGGCAGGCATGTTTTCTGCAAGGGGAGTTCTATTACTATAGAAGGGAGGTGTAAGTATTGGGGGACAATTAGCAGTCTCTGTCTTGGGGTGATCCCCCAAATGAAACAGGGGGATGGATTGTGGGGAGCTAAAAAGCAATAGATGTCTACTACAGGGCCTCTCCTCTGTGTGCCCCAGGCCCTCTGTCTCCTTTAATCTCTCTGATCTAATTGTCTGTTTGTGTGTCTGTCATTGTCATCCCTGAATCCCCTATCACACAGGCCTTGAGGTCAGGGCACCTGATTCAGCCTGGATTCCCAGCTCATAGCCTAGGACTGGCACTTATTAGGGACTCAGTAAAATGTTTGTGGACTGAACTGAGGTGGTAATAGGTATTCTTGGATGAAATACCTTTCATTCATTCATTCATGCATTCATTCAGCAAGCAACTATCAAATGCCAGTTCCTAGGAAGTCAGTATCACAAAAAGACACAACCTTTTCACTCATGGATCTTATGGCTACAGAGTTCTCTCACACTCTACGGATATTTTTGTCTGAAAAACAGCTCCTGTTCAACTTAGTCAAAGCTATGTCTTCTCTAGGCGTTGATGACACACTGATACATTTGAGCTTTCAGTGTCTTCTTTTCTGAGACTCCCAGAGACACTGCCCCCAGTGGTCATCTGTGCTTTGGGACAGCTCAGTGTCCCTTTCCCTTTAGTCTGGCAAGAGCATCTTGCCCCTCCACCACTCTCTCATGGGAAGAGCTCATGACAGAGGCTGGCCAATCGAAGAGCTCTCTTCCTCTGGCCCAGGATTGTCAAGCAGGGTCAGTAAGATTTGATTTGTGCATCCAGAGATGTGAGGATGTAGATGGGGCTGCCAGCAGCCTTGTTTTCCAAGAGGAGCGAGCCTAGGTAAGAATGCATCTAACCCCGAGGGAATCAGAGGGAAGAAGTAAGCAAGACAGAGCCCTGTCCACATCATTTGAGCCTTTGGTGTCAGCAATGCCCGAAGCTAGATTCAATAAATATTTTTATTTGCCTAAACTATACAGTATTAGCCTTTTATCCAGGATTCAGGTCTGATAAATATGATTGATTAATAGGCAAGTCAGTTAACTTAAAGACACTGGGAAGCCGATTCGGAATTTTTCTAGATTGTTACGATTTTCCTCCTATTCTTTTTCCAGCTGCCTTTCCCACACTTAACGGATAGCAGTTTTCATGACTCATTTTCCAAAGCATTTAACCTGGTTTTCACAGGAACAAAACTTTCTTTTCATTTTTGTATTCCACCAGTTCACGTGCTATTTAATTAGCTTGCATAATTACAACATGTACAGTTGGAGTAACTGGGTTTGGATACAAACTCAACTGACTCTTGGTAACCAATGACTCAAGTGGTGAGAGCAGAAGTGCCCAGCCAGCTGGAGTGCATCCTCCTGGCCACCAGCACCCGGAATGCTGCGGCCTTTGACTCTCTTCTTCTCTCTCTTACAACTGAGTCCTAACTAAAACTTGTTTTTCTTTGATGAAGAATTTCTCTGATGGGAGACATTATCGCTGGTCACAAATCTTGCGTGGGCCCCAATATTGCTTGGCAATCTTCTACTGCGTTTCTTTGGTCTACAGGCTCTTCCACTCTCTGCAAAACTATTTGATTGCCCTCCAACCATTCCGTTTTCCCCTTTCTGCCTCAGCACATGAGCTTGCCTTTTATTTCACAGACAAAACAGAAACCGTCAAACTTCAATTTCCAAACCTAGCGACCTACCTAGCTATACCCCCATCACTTCTTCTTGCCCCCTAGTGAAGATGCACAGAGAAGCTGCCCCACTCCTATTTAACATGTTCAGGATCCCAGCCCACTGATGACCTTATGTCAGCTGTGATTCCCACTCTTTCTGCGCTTCATCCACTTCCTCTCTATGGGTCCTTCTCCCCACTGTCAAATGTGCTCAATTTGTATAATGTGCAGTGGATCTGTCTGTGTCCGGCCACTCAGGCTCCATTCCTCCTTCTGGACAAAACGTCCTGGGTGTGCAGTTGTAGTGGGCTGTGGGAGCTCCTAGAGATGCATTCGGCCAGGTATTCCTCTCATTGTCCAGGGACACAGGGCACGTGGCCGTAGCTCAGCCAAATGTGCTCCTGCTCCCCTGGGACTTTGAATCTTGAGCTGAGAGACACATGAAAAGCGAACTGGAATCCTTCCTTCATGGTGTGACAGGGCAAGACCGTGGAGAGCTCCTGCACTGAGGTCTCAAGTCACCAAGGCTAGCTTGGCCAAGCACCATGCTTGGCTTCCACTCTGAGCTCCCTGCAGTCTTCCCACACATGCCCTTTGTGCTTAACTTAACCAGAGTTGTTCTCTGTTGCTTGAAATCAAGGAAACTACTACATGATGCACCATATTCAAAAGCAAACCAAAAAACAGAACCGAAACCAAAAAAAACCTCTCTCTTGACCCCATATCCCTTCCCACGTGACACCTTTTCTTTCTTCTCCCCTGTATGGCCATGCTTAAAAGAGTTGTCTGCACATGCACTGTCTTTGATTCGCCCTCCGACTTATCCCTCAGTCCACTCCAGTGGCTTCTGCTCGTTGAAGCTGCTTGCTCTAAGTCCCCTGTGTCACAGCAATGTACCAGTCTCCCTCTTTCCTTTCTGGCTGCTCCTTCTCAGTCCTTTGCCACCTGGTTACTCACAGCTGGGTCCTACACACTCTCTGAAGACCTTATCCACTCCTCCGAATTCAGGGACTCCTGTGCTCGTGATGTCCAGACCTCCTGGGCAAGTCCAGTCCTGCATGTGCCACTCGCCTCTCCACCTGGTGTCTCACCCATCCCAGCGTGCCCCCACGAACTCCTGAGCACTCCAGGCCTGCTCCTCTTCTGTCAGGGTTCTGAGTCTCAGGACACGGCACTTGGCCCATGGGGTCCTAAGCTAGAGCATCCTGTCTCCACCACAGCAATCAACAAACCCCAGTCCCACCCCACCCCAGGCAGTCCTAGGCTGTATCTCCAGAACCTGACACAGCAGGAGCTCGATAAATATTTGATAAAATGACCGATAGCAGCAACAACACTATGGAACACTTTCACAAACCCTACCTTCCCCACAGCCCTCTGAGGTAAGTATGATTATTGTCCTTCTGCAGATGAGGTAACCCATGCCCAGAGAGATGGACAGTTTTGTTGGGTGCAGCATTGCAGAGCCTGTGACTATGTGGGGCAGTTGGGATTGCAATTCATGTCTGACTCCCCATCCTGGGTTCTACCTGGGCAGCCACCACAGCCAGGGGAGCTTCCTTGACAAGCCACAAATGGAAGAAGAGGGCCAGTTGGACAAGGGGCCAAGGCCAGGGTGATGTTCAGAGATGCTGGTGGCAGGTGCAATGTGTCTGCGGGCATCCAGCGTGGCAGACATCTGCTGACACTAACTCCAAGCAGGCCTCCTTGAAACACTCGCCGTGAGGTTCTCAGAGTGCTCTCGGATGTTCAGGGGGCTGGGAGCCCCAGGTTTGAGTGCTGGATCTGGCATCAACTCTCAGTGTAAACCCACGTAGCTCATCCGTTTTTGGCGCTCAGTTGACTTCCCTAAAAAGGGAAAATGAGTAAGATTCCTGAGATGTGGAAGGAGGGGCCCTAATTCCTGGGCCGGGGCAGGAGTGGGTGGTGGCCTTGGCAAACAAACCGGCTACTTGCCCCCTTTGGGCAGGATCCCCCTGCCAGGCTGCATGTGGTGGGGAGACCAGGGCCTGAGGCCTCCAGTCGGACACCCCTCTTGGCCTCTGGTGCTCATTCCCCTGAGGACAGCCATCTGCCAGACTTCCGGAGAGCACTTTAAGACTCCACCGGAAAGGGGTGCTTTGGGCAGCCTGAGTCTTCCTGAGCAGAACCCCACCTACTCCACCAGTGAGTGAGCCCCCAACTGGAAGCTGTAACTGACCATGGGGGAAGGGCAGAGAACGTAGGATCAAGGCTTCCAGGCCCTAAGCAGCAGGATCTCAGACTAGGAGGTGTGAGCAGCGGTGCCCATGGTTAAAAGGCAGGCAGGGAAGCGTGAGAGCATGACCCACAGGGCCAAATGCTGTGCATGACATAGCACTATCTGCTGTCTCCTTTGGTCAATGAGACAAATTGATGAGGGGCAGCTCAGAGCTACAGACAGGGGTAACACAACTGGGAGGGGTCCTACATGCAGAGAACACACCAAGGCATGGGGTGGCGGCAGCTGGGTGCGAGGTCCAAGCCACATTTGCTGTATAGTGCCACACACCCCTCCTCTGGACTCGGTCCCAGGCTAGGGGCTAAAGGGAGTGAATGGTGCACACTCCTGCTTGGGCTGTCTACTCTCCGAGGGCTGGGGGGCTTTCTGCAGGCCCTTTCCTGATGCTCTGGTCAAGGCGCAGGACTGGGAGAGGCAGACAGCTGAGGCTAGGGCCTGAGGTCTTCCCAAACTGGAGGAAGAACAGAGATGGTGTTGGCTCCTGGGCCACTGGACCAGAGCGGTGCAGACCCCTCAGGAGAGGGCTGGTCAAGCAAATCAGGGGCCCTGGAGCTAGGATCAACGGAGGAAGGTCGACATTGGGACTCAACTCTCCGAGACTGGGGCCCAGAGATAGGACAAGCTCTTCTTGCCGCGTAACCCTGCGGGTGGGTGGTAGGAATCCCTCGAGGGCAGAAGGGCTGGGGAGCAGGCTTGGGTGGGGGGTGGCGGCCTGTTGTGAGTCTGTGGGCCCGGAGCCCCGCTGGGGGACTGTTGGAGACTGCGGGATGTTGAGCGAACGGAGCGCTCAGGTCCCCATCGCAGTAGGGCGGGACCGGGATTTCCCAGGGCCTGGATCGGCTCCTGGCGTCGTGGGGCGGGTAGGGAGCGACGGAGGGCGTTTTGGGGCTGGAGGGAGTAGCGGGAAGGGGTGCGGGCTTAGGTAGGGTCGGCTCACCCCCACACGGTCATTGCGCACGCAGGCTTTTGGGGTCCATGGGGCCGGGATGCCGTGCATGCATTCTTGAGGCCTGAACGCCCAGAGTTGAGTTGGGCTAAGGTGGTGATAGGGACGGGAGGGGAAAGGGATGGGAGAATACCGGCTTTGGGAGTGGAGCTGGGACGCAACTTTGGGGATGTTCTACGAGGTTGGGGTCGTGGGGGCCGGGCGGAGGGCTCTGGGCACAAGGCCAGGAGCGTAGACGGACCGCGGAGGCGGAGCTCAAAGGACCAGGGTCGGTCTTGGGGTCCACGAGAGAGGAGCTGAGAGGATGGAACTGTGGGGTCCAGGGCTTGGAGAATGGGGGTCTGTAGGGGCCGGGCTCGGAGGGACCCGGCCCGATATCCGAGGGGACGGGCCCTAAGGCGTGGAGGTCTCGAGGGCGGGGTCAGAAGCCCGAGACTTGTGAAGGAACGGGCCAGGATGACGAAGGCCATGTGCGGGGCTGTGAGGGAGGGGGTCGCCCGAGGGGCCACAGACCTCTGTGCGGGCGTGGTCCCTAAGGGGAACAGGGGACGAGGGGGCGGGGCTGCGAGGAAGAGGACTTGGGGGCTGGGGATTGTGAGGAGCCGAGCCTATAAGCCTGGGGACGGCGGGGTCGGTCGGGGAAACGGGTGCCTTAGGGGTTCGTTGGGCAGGCCTGTAAACCAGGGGCTTGTAGCGGAGTGGGGGTCGAAAAGACGGGACAGTGGGGCCATACTGCGAGGAGGAGGTCGGGAAGGAGGACAGGGGGCTCCTGGGGCGGACGGCGCAGGGCTCGGGGGGCAGCGCCGGGGGCGGGGCGCGGGCGGGGGGCGGGGCCGGGCGCGGGCGGGGGAGCGCGGGGCGGGCCCAGGTGAGCGGGGCCGCCGCCCTCCGCCCTCCTCCCCGCCCCCTCACCCCTCGGCGCCTCCCCGGCGCTTGTTCCGCGGGCCGGGCGGAGCGCTCCTGGCGGCGGCTTCGGGCCAGGCCAGGGCCGGCTCCGGCTCCGGCTCCGGCTCCATCTCCATCTTGGGCCGTGGCGCCGGGCACCTGTGGCGGCCGCAGGAGCAGCGTTTCCGCCGGCCTGCGCGGCCCCGGCGGGCGAGAGGGTGAGAGGCCGGCTCCGGGCGTGCCCGTGGGGGCGGGGGCGGGGGCGGGCCGGGCGGCCCCGGAGCCCCACTCGTCGCCGTTCCCTGCGCTCTGACCCTCCGCGTCGCGGCCCCCGCCCGCTGCTCAGCGCCCCCCGGGGCCGCGGCCCTCGTCCCATCTCTCCTCTCCCTGCCTGTCCCATCCCCTCTTCCGCGGCTCCTCTGCCCATCTTCCCATTTTTCAGTACTCTGCTCGGGACGCCGTCTCCTGCCTCCACCCCTGCTCCCATCGCTTCTTCCTCTTCCCGTTTCTCCTCCCTTTTCCATTCCCACTGCCCCCAGCCCCAAACCTCCCTCCCTTCTCATGCCTCCTGCCCTCCATCCCTAGCCCCATCTTCCTTCAGTCGCTGCCTCTGCTGCTGGGAAGGTGTGTAGCCTAGTTTTGGGGATCGTGTTGAGGACCTTCTCCCTGAGTCTGGGTGGGCTTCGTGCTGGAGGGGCGGGGAAGGGGCCCCTGCCCCTGGGTAGTGTATGGGGCGGTGCGTTCAGGCCTTTGGCCCCGAAGCCAGAGGCGGCCTGTATGTTTGGTGTGCAGAGTGCAGCTGTGTAGACGCTGTTTCCTGCAGCAAATGGGCCTGTGCGTCGGCCTCTGGTGTGTCCACGGGTGGGGCGCGGGCCCATGCTAGTGCATGGGTGCTGGTGAGCATTGCAGGTAGGGACGCACCAGACACCTGGGCTGCTTCTGGTTTGGGCAGCTGGACCTGGAGGCTTACCTTCTCCACCCCAGGTGCCTCTTGGGAAGTGTAGGCAAATCCTCCTCAAGGGAGGAAGCTCTGGGATAGCGGGGCCTGGGCCTCTCTCTGGTGAGTGGAGCTGGGTTCTTGGGGCCTCTGCCTCACCTTTACCCCAGAACCCTTTCCTGGCACAGCATGTGACCCTGGCATCTTGTTCTTAAGGCCCCTTCATCCTGTCTGTCATAGGCAGGTTTTGTCTCCTCCAGACTCTCCCTCTCAGTAGCTCAGGAGCTGCCTGCTACATTGCTCAACTTTGGCTCTGAGTGGTCCTGTCAGGCCCCCTTTTGCTGCTGGGATGGATTGGACCGTCTCCTGGAGGTAGCCATGCCCCCATTATGCAATGAGGGATTTGTAGGGTGTGTAATCCTACCTGGTCCCTCAGGGCTCAGGTCCATATTTTAACATTTTTAAGTAGTTTCCCCTCCTGACCTTGTGGGTTTGCTTTTCCTGTTTTGGTTTTGCTGGAAGAAGAAGTCATCATCCAAATGCCTGTCCCTTAACAAGAGGGGACTTATATGGATGCCACAAGTGTGGTCTGAGATGGGGCCTGCTTGCGGTGGCCTTGGTAGTCCCCTGGGCACACCTCCAAGGGCCTGGGCTCCTTTGCTGGGGGCGACATGGTGGGAGTTGGAATCTCTGACCAAGTCGACTTTGCAGTCTCTTTGGTTGGACCAGGCCGGGATTTTCTGCAGAATGGGAGCTTTTACTCACAATGACGTTGGTTGATTGCTGCGTGTGAGGCTGGTTGCTCCTCTACTTACTGACAAGCAGAACAGTCCAGCATTGACCACAGGGCATTGGCTACATCACAACCTTGATTGGCATCAAATGGGGCAGGAGAGAGAACATTAAGGTGTCACCCAAAGAACACTAGGGGTTTTGGGTACCTCTGTGTGCCTGTCCTTTATCTTGTGCTAAAACGTCTTCCCAGAGTTTCTTTAAGGTGAAACTAGAACCTTTTCCATGGCTTTTAAGGCAGATGGGCAGCCATTCTGAGTATTTAGAATGCAGACTCCAAACGTGTGTGTGTGTGCGTCCATGCACGTGTGCCCATGTGCATGCATGTACACGCATGTGCGTGCGTATCCTCCCAAATTAAGGTTTAAAATAGACTGGGAAACCTAGTGTGGTGATGGATACATTGGGGACACTGTTGGTGCCTAGATCCTAGGGTGGGATGAAGCTAGGAAGGATTGGGAAGCAAGACTAGGCTAACCTACTGGATGTCTCGATGGCTTCATAGAAGGGCCTGTCTGCCCCCCAGTAGGAGTCCCTGTAACACCAGAGGCACAAGTCACTCCTCATAGGAGGAGGAAATAAAAGATTGTTATTAACAATCACCGTTCCAGACGGTCTGTCTGCCATCACGTTTAGTCTTCGCAACAATCCTGCAGGATGGGGATTGACTTCTGTTTTGCAGATTGAGAAATCTGAGGCTCAGAGAGGTTAGGTGTCCACTGGAGGGCACGTGCACAGGAAGGGGAAGGGCCGGGGCTGGAAGCAGACCTCTTGCCCCGCCTGCTTACCCGTGGCTCCAAAGCCCATTTGGTTAGCTCCCGTTGCTCCCTGGCAGGTCCCTCTTCTTGGTGACAGGGGAGAGGGAAACCTCCTTTCCCTGGGGATAACCTGAGTGACTTCCCTCAGAGCCTCTCCCTCCCTCTGGGCTTGGAAGGCCAGGAGATAGGAGGATTCAGCTGTTGGGGTTCAGCTGTGGGTTCTTTGATGTTTCTGAGCTACTCCAGGTCTCAGTTTTGTCACCTGCCACTTGTGGAGGTAGGGTGAGGAAGGGAACCCGTAGATATATAACACCCCATCCCCTTGGGTCTTTGTGGTCACTGCTCTCTCTGGGCGATGGCTAACCCTGGGCACTGGGCAGCCGACTGGTGAGGCAGGCACAGCGGGACCCTTGTCACTGATGGCATCTGAATAGCTCCTGGTGGGGCCTGAGGGCACCCTCAGCCTCCCCCCCCCCCCCCCAGTTTCTTCAGGGGGCCTGGAGCCTGGTGGAGCTTTTTATGGCCCTGTCCCCTAGGAGGGTCCGGGGTAGGCGGGGCTTAGCCAGGGGCTGTGTAGGCTGTCCAGATAGCGCTTCCTTGGTGTTCTTGGACCTGTGGCTGGGTGGTTGTCTGTCTGCCAGGGGCTGTCTGTGACCACAGCCTTCTCAGCTGGCTGGCGCACCTCCTGCCCTCCTGACTCCAGGCAGCCCAAGAAGCAGATAGGGTGGGATTTGTTCCCAGTCATCGCTTGTTCCACTGGTGTGTCGCAGGCACCACTGGGAGTGCTGGACCTGTGCTGGGTGCTGGGGCTCCAGATGAGTCAGGGCAACAGATAAATAAAAAGGTGACGACAGTGGAGGGTGATAGCATCCAGGATGGAGGTCTGCACAGTGCTCAGAGTGTGCACAGAGAGCCTCAGACACTCCTGGGGTTGATTACTGGCTTAGCCACTTACCAGCTGTGTGCCCTTGGGCAAGTCACTAAACCTCTCTGAGCTTTGGCCTTCTCTTGTGTAGAATGGGGAAGACGACATATCTCATGGGGTTGTTCTGACAATTAAATGAGACAGTGCTGGAAAGGATGTGGCACATGCCTGGCACATGGTGGGGAATTGGGCACTGGGAGCTGTTACTGTTATTATCATCACTGTGATTGTTGCTGGCTTTGTTGCCCTTCTCTGTTTAAACGTCCATCTTAGAGCTCCTTGAGGGCAAGGCCTGGGTCATAGTCTTCTCTTGGCTACTCATCCTTTTCCTGACCCTTCCAGGGACGAGTCTAGCTTTGGCCCCAAGAAGCAGCCAGGACTGTGTCTGGAGCTGCATAGTCCAGTATGGTAGTCATTAACCACGTGTGGCCATTGAAATTTAAATTACTTAAATTTAAGTAAAATTAGAAATTCAGTTTCTCAGTCACACTAGTCACCTGTCAAGTGCTCAGTAGTGACATGTGGCCGGTGACTACCCTACTGGACATGACAGAGTAGACTCTTCCCTCATGGCAGGAAGTTGTCCTGCACTGGGTCCAGAGCAGCCTAGAGCTCTGGGGGGACTGCAGCTGCAGAAACATCCCCACCGTTGGCTCGAACAGCCACCAGCCATCTCCTGGTGGAGTCTGCAGTTGTACAGAACACGTTCCCTTTTGGGTGGCCTTGCTCCCCTGGCCAGAGTGGCTGGTCCCTGGCAGTTCTTATTAGCCCAGGGGGGTGGAGGGCAGGCCTAGGATTGCCCAGACTGCAGCCCTTGCCTGCTGTCCCAGCCCTGTTTCTCCCACTGGCCTGCCTGGCAGGGAGTCCCGGAGTGATGCTCCTGGTTCCCAGCACTGGCCAGGCCCCGGCAGGTCTCAGTGTGTCCTTTAGTCAGTTTGTTCATCCCATAAACCTCTGAGCCCCTACTCTGTACCGAGGAGGCTCCAGTCCAGAGCGAGATGGATACTGACAGTCCTGGGAGGAACCAGGCTGGTATTTGCCAGGCGAACTTTACTACTTATTAAAATACTGCAATACTTCTGTGCTGCTTGACTGTTGTCCCAAAGCCCCTGCCCCCTCAGGGCCCCCGCAGACCTGGCGTCTCCCCTGCCTTCCCCTCCCTCCTCGTAATCCAGCGGTAAGGAGTCAACAGCTGGCATGGTGAGTGGTGTCCAGGATCTTATTCTGGGGCTGGTCTAATCTCTCAGCACTGGTTATTAGATATTTGTAGTGTTGTCCCTGTGTATAATGTGTGATGACTTTGATTTGAAGAGCCTGGTGTCCTGTCACTGTGTTCTTGTGGCTCTGACCCATCAGGCAGGCTGGGACTGAAGCTGTCCCCGCAGTGTGCCTAGCACCGTGTTAGCCCATGGCAGAGTCCAGCTGAGGTGCTGCCACCCCACTCAACTGCTCTGCCTTCCTTTCTCTCTCCTGCAGGCAGCCATGAGCACCAGCCGCCCTGAGCCGGGTGCCCAGGCACCCCGGAGCCCCCGCCCACAGCCCCTGTCCCGGAGCTCTTCCAGCCTGCTGGGTGAAGGCCGAGGCCAGAGGCCAGAGCTCCGTAAGAGTGCCAGCAGCACAGTGTGGCAGGCCCAGTCGGGTGAGGCCCGCGCCGATCCCTGTGTCCTGGAGGAAGAGGGGCACCAGGCTGAGAGCACGGAGCAGGCACAGGCCTCCAGCCCCCGGCCACAGCTCACTGCCGGGGGCCACTGGCAGAGCAGCACTGTGGGCAACGTGTCTACTGTGGACAGTGGTGACCTGTGTCGCCTGCAGGCCCCCAGCACTGCCACCGTGCAGAGGAGCCACTCAGACCTGGTCCGTAGCACCGTGACCCGGGGCCACAGAGGTGCTCGAAAGGCCAGCCTCAGCTGCTCGGCCCTGGGCAGCTTGCCTGTCCACAGGGTTCGGCTGCAGCCTGGCAGTACTTCTGGCCAGGGAGGCCAGGCCCCTGCAGGCCTGGAAAGGGATCTGGCTCCAGAAGGTGGGACTTCGAACTCAGCCTGGACACTGGGAGAGAGTCAGGTGTGGGTGCCGCCACTGGACCTGGGAGGTGCAACCACCCATAGCAGCCCCAAGACTGGTCCCAAAGCCACTGGGCAGTTGGCCACTACCTCCTGCCGTGCTCTGCCCCCAGCAGCTCTGCTCTGCGGCATGAGGGAGGTGGGGGCCAGTGGCTGCGGCCATGCCCTGCCTGCCCCAGGGATCCTGGCCTTTCCCAAATTAGTGGCATCAGTGAGTGAGTCTGGGCTGCAGGCTCAGCCTGGGGTGAAGTTCCAGTGTAGGTTGCCCGGGGGACTTACTGGGCATTCCCACTGCTGTGCCCGCCCTTGGCGGCCCACCGGGTTAGCTGCAGAGCCTGGTGCCATGACCAAGGATGTGTGGACCATGACCTCAGCCAGTGACTTGGCTCCCGTGTTGGCATCCCCTCTGTCAGCCCAGGACGCTGGTGTGCAGGCAGCCCCCATGGCAGTCTGCAAGGCTGTGGCCACCAGCCCACCCCTGGAAGCCCCTGTGGCCCTGCACACATTCCCGGAGGTAACTCTGGGGTCCAGCCTGGAGGAAGTGCCGTCCCCTGTGCGGGATGTGCGATGGGACGCTGAGGGCATGACCTGGGAGGTGTATGGAGCGGCGGTGGACCCCGAGGTGCTGGGCGTGGCCATCCAGAAGCACCTGGAGATGCAGTTTGAGCAGCTGCAGCGGGCGCCCGCCAGCGAGGACAGCCTGTCTGTGGAGGGCCGCAGGGGACCGCTGCGAGCTGTCATGCAGTCCCTGCGGCGCCCCAGCTGCTGCGGCTGCTCCAGCGCAGCCCCCGAGTGAGGAGCTGCGGCCCTCGGAGCTGTCCTGGGCCCGTGGACTCAGCCCCAGGCCAGGGCCAGGGACCGGGGGGGGGGGGGGGGGACCTCGTGCTCCTTGGACCCGCTGGCAGCCAAGGACGTGTCTTACAGTCGGCTGCCTGTGGACCACAGGGCTGCAGCCTGGGGGCTTCCTGCTTCTCGCAGCGGGGCTGATTTTTAAGGGCTTGGTTCCTGAGAGCCACAACTCTACACATCCGGACTCTGAACTTTGGGATGGTTTCAGCACTGTGCATAACGGAGATCCTGAGTTTTCTGTAAAAATACTCAACTTTCTGTTCAGTGTCTCCTCAGAACTCTGCCGTGATTTCCCCCAGGACTCTTGGTGGCTCTATTTTAAAGCAGTGCTGAGATATAATGAGCTCCTGACGTGAAAGCTGGGGCCCCAAGTCACAGGGACTGGCTGGGTCTTTCGGGAAGGGAACTGACATGTCAAGGGCCTCCTGTGTGCCACACGCTATGCTTGTCACCTTATTTGTTGAGTCTTCACCTCTTCCCCCGTTTTACAGATGGAACCACAGACCTTGGCATGGCTGTAGCTGACGTGCCCCAGGTTGGAAGCTTGATGTGGTGGGCTGAACAGAAAGCCAAGGCTGGCTGAAGCCAGGATGTTTCTCTACAGCACATGGCTGTGCAGTGCAGGGCGGTTGTGAACAAGAATTTATTGAGCCTATAATCTGTGCTGGGTTCTGCGGATTCCTTGGGGAATAAGACAGGCTGTCCGCACTCTCCTGAGCTCATGGTGTGTGTGAGGTGCCCATCAGTACGAGGGTGCTGAGCATTACAGAGGGCCGTGGGTGCTTCTAGAGCCAGACCCCGTGTAGGTCATTGTGTCTAGAGCCAGCCCCTGGGCTGGCCTCAGGAAGGGGAGAACAGGTGGCCACCTGTCCCCAAATATGTCGCAGTGCCTGAAATTGCTTCATTATCACCTCATTCCTTTGGCTTAAGGATTTATTCCCAGCCAGTGCAGTTCTTGGAAGGAGGGAAGGCAGGAATGGATGGGAAAAGGGAAGGAACCTGGGATTGGGGTCTCCCACCTGTAGGACATGGCTGGAGCTGTGAGGCTGTGGTGGGGAGGGAGGCCTGTGGGCCCATTCGCCCAGTCCTGTCCACGTGACCTGACATGGGCCAGGCAGTGGTGGCCAGAGGATAGTGGGGATGGAGAGCCCAGGACACTGGGGCTGGCACAGCCTGACTTCATTGCCCAAGGATCTTTCAAGACCTGCGGAGGGTGGGAGTGGGCTGTGTCCTAATCCTGGGGCTTAGTGTGGAAGATTCCAAGCTCCTGGGACTGAATTCGCCAGCTCACCCTTGTGAGGGAGCCAGAAGGTTATTGTCCTGCCCACGGTCACCTGGCATGGGAGGGTGGAGTCAGGGCCCACATGCAGTCCTGCCCATCACCTGGCCCTGTTCCTGGGCCCTCTTCTGCCCCTGGGAACCCAAGACCTGACAGCTGGCACCCTTCTCCACCCCCAAGGACCCAGTACTTATTGGGTGAGAATGACTCATGCGACAATGGGTTAACTTTTAGAGCAGGAAGGGCATGCTAACAGGCCAGAGGAACCAGGTGAGAAAGGCATGCTTCAGATCAGAATGCCTCCCATGGCCCCAAGATGGGGCTTTCTTACCCCAAAAAGTGCCTTTCCCACTCCTAGCTGAGACCAGGTAAAACGCCATCCCTGCTTAAAAATGACAGCAAGTTAGAACTGAGGATGGGCCTGGGGCGGAGGGGTTGGTGTGGTGGGCAGGCAGGGACTTGACCTTGCCCCCCTTTTAAAATGTGATCAAGCAGGTTTCCATGCAGTCAAGAGGCTCTGGGCACCATGCAGCCCCGGGGCCTGGGTCTGTCTGTCCCTCTGCGTGGGGTACAGGGCGGGCACTTCATGCCCTGGGGGACAACACGTGGGTACCAGGCTGCCCTCTGCCTGGCCCTTCACAGGGGCTCCAGGAGCCCCAGCTGTGGACATGAGGGGAAGAGTGATGAACTGCAGTGGGGAGGGCACCATTGCAGAGGGCCACAGCCGAGGAGGGTCTTGAGGACACAGTGGAGCTGGACAGGTGGTGGAGAAGGGAAGGACATACAGGCAGAGAGCAGCCTGGTCAGAGGCCTATCCTGCCTGGACTGTGGCCAGTTACTGCGAGGCAGGCTGTGTTGGGGTGTTTGTTGGGCTGGGAGGCTGACAAGGGGGTCACCATTGTGAAGATCCTGGTGTGACTGAGGAAAGGAACTTAGGGGAGCTGTGGAAGGGATGGTGGGGCCAGATTTCACTTTAGAAATATCCTTTTGGCTGCCATTGGAAAGATGAGTGTGGAAGAGGTGGGAGGCGGGAGCCCAGGGAGATGAGGGTGTGGGAGCCAAGGAGGGGCCTGTTAGGGGGAGACGGAGTATGCAGCTGGGAGCACAAATATGCGTGCGCGTACACACACACACACACACACACACACACACTGTGTGGTGGATGCAGGAAGAAGGAGGACTTCTAGGAGGCTGAGGTTTCCAGTTTGAGCAAAAGGAGGTGAGGCTACCACCTGAGACCAGGGGAGGCAGGTGGGAGGTTCAAGAGGGGCAGGGGAAGGGCCACATGCCACAGGGTTTGGCTGGGACCAGTGAAACCTTCATGAAGAGACTCTCCTCTGTCATATGTAAATGTCATGAGTTCATTCTCTGGTCGATGTGTGCCAGTTTCTGCCACCTCCAGGCTGCACCTGGCAAGCCTGGATGGCAGACTGGGCTGGGCTCTGCATGGGAAGGGCTAGCCGAGCCCCCACCCACCTCGTCGTGACCCAGATAAATGTTTGCAGCCAGCCCAGCCTGGGTTGGCCTTGGGGCTGTGCATGACTGGGGTCCCCAGAACACTCCTGGTTAAGCTTGCCGCCCTGAGACAGTGTGAACTGTGTCTTGGCCTTGCTGGCCCAGGCTGCACAGCCTCTGCCGATGGGTCCACCTGGAGCAACTGCAGCTTAATTTCTGAATTCCACCTGGAGACTGACTGAACCCCTCCTCCCCTTGCTGTGGCCCCTCCCTGGGCAGGCCTGACCGGCAGTGGTTTAGGGTCCCAGGACATGGCCACCAGCTTTGTTTACAGATCTCCTCTCAGACTCCAGATTTCTGACCAGACTTTCTGGGTCGCCTTCAGGCCCTGCTCTGGGAGGTGGCGGATTTCGTTATTTGTACACTGGTTTTATTTTGAATTCAAAATAAAGTATTGGAAGTCAGAGCTTTGCCAGGAAAAGGTGGTTGGTCCTGGCTGGTCTTGATTTGTTCTGGTAGATTCTGTCCTGTGGAGCATCCACCCCGGATTCCTAGTGCTCCCTGCCCAGGCAGGAGTCCCCCTCCCTCCTCTCCAGGGACCCCTCCCTTCTGTCCACCCACTCTCCTTCCTGGGAGCCTGGGCCCCCCACAGCTGAAGCCTGGCTTCCCTGGGCTGTCTCCTCTGGACCTGGCCAGGCCCCAGGCTGTCAGCATCCTCACAGGGGATCACCCCTCCATCCTGGGGGAGAAGCGGTTCCTGCCAGAGTGGAGGCCACTGCCAGCCTGGGTCACAGTGCGCAGGAGGGTGGAGAAGCAGAGAATGGTTCTGTCCCACTGTGACATCACCTCCCTTGTCAGCTGGATTGGGTCTCTGTCACCTAGAGGTGTTGGATTTTTATTTCACGGGGACAACGCGGACTTGCCAGTGCAGGGCCTGACACGTAGGTCATGGGGGGACCACTATAGCCTCGTGGTTTGGAAATTGAATTTGAATCCTGGATCTCACCTACAGCCATGAGATCTTGGGCAAGTTACTAACCTTGCTGATCCTCAACTTCCTCATCTCTGAAACGGGGATGATAATGGTGCCTCCTCCTTGGGTTTGTGAGGATTAAGTGGAGTAAGCTATGCAGAGCGCCTGGCACAGAGTTAGCGCTCAGCTCACGGGCTGGTGGTGTTGGGGGCCACTTCCATAGCCACAGGCAGGGGCGAGCTCTTGCCCTGCCAGCTTGGCTGTGATCAAGGCCCGCATCCCATTTCCTTGACCATTCCTCATTCAGGGCCTCTTTCCAGGTCCTTCACCCTCTGCTTCGCCTCCTGCTTGGGACACCTGTGCTCTGTCTGTGGCCCTCTGAAACTGTGGAGGACCCTCTGAGGAGGACCGTCCCGTCCCTCACTGCTAGTCTGGGGCTGGGCTCCCCAGGAGCTCGTGCTGGGATGAGGATTCTGGATGTATTAGGGAAGGGGGAGTGGGGAGCTCAAGGTAGGGACGGGACAGAAGCCAGGCCAAGGGTGTGGTTTCAGGTAGAGTCCTGGCCTCGGCTGGGTCCCACAGAGGTGTCCTGGCTCTCAGTGTAAGGGCCACCAAGGGTGGGGTGAGGGGGTAAACCCCAGGCACTTCTGGCTCTGGCATGCAGACTGAAAGCTCCAGGAGCCCTGGGGTAGGTCTCTGCACGGGGTTGTGGGACCTATCCCAGGGAGGGGTGCACAGAAACCAAGGGCGTCAGAGGGGTCTGGGGCAGACCCACCCACAATGCATTCACGCCCTGAGCAGCCCCTTGCCCAGTGGCGTGTGGAGCCCGAGGCCTACAGCGTGCCCAGACCTTCTCTCTGTGACTTGCTCTGAAGCAGTTCTGTCTCATTTGCGTTCCTGCCGAGGGACCTGGGTTCCTGAAATGCACAGCTCTGCCTTTGCCCACGTTAAATGCCTCCTCGTTCGTCATTCGGCTTAGCCCAGTTTTGTCATCTGAAGCTGTGACTAGTCCTCTATCAGTTTCTTTCCAACTCGTCAGGCAGAGCAGGGCCAGACGGAGCCTGGGGCCTGTCACTGGGTTGTCCTGTAGGTCTGCACTGGTTCCCAGGTCCCTATGAATCCACATGGTCATCTGTTGCTGTGGTTATATACCGATCATAAACCAGGAAAAACATCTTAGAAAAGTCGATGTTTATTAAAAAAACCAAACCAAACCAAACCAAAGTTGCATTGGCCTATAGAATTGGGGGTGGATGGGTGGGGTCTGATTCTCTTTCTCCAAGAGTTGGATAAGCGCCGCCTTTGCTCACTAGCTCAGTGACTCTCCTGACTCAGAGCTCAGTTTCTCCCCTCCAAACCCAAGATGGCTCAGAAAGGAGGAGAGTCTAGGCCCTGAAACCTGTGATCCCAAATGGGTGTCTTAAAATTGATCTTTATAGGAGAGAATGTGGGGATGTAGGAATATGGCAGTGGACCTCTGGGGCTTGGGGCAGGTGAGTGTGTTCCATCTAAGGTGTGTGGCTTTTAGCCATGTACTTACCAGTCTGTCCTGGCCCAGAGCTTTCCATTTATGAACCTTTCCTGAGAAAAGACATAGGGTGCTTCCCCAGCATCCCATGAATGTGGCCTGGGGGTGCAGCGCCTCTCTGGGGGTCCAGGGATGAGTAGGGAGGCTCTGGCGGTCCTGCACGCACTGCCCTTGGTGCTCTCCCCCCGCCACCATTTCTCTTTAATCCGTTTCCCTCTTCGTCTCCTTTTCTGCCACATGTCCTCTTTGTCCCCCAGAAACTTTGTGTCTCCCCACCATCCCACCATCCTTGCCCCTGCTTCCTTTCCCCCTCATACCAAGGGTCTGCCTGGCCTTGTCCCTCCTGCTCCAAACAGCAGTCTCTCTTCTGGTGTCTGGGTCATTTCTCCCCTGCCATCACTGGGTCTGGGTCTCTGCAGTCCTGATTTTCATGACTCTAGGCCCTTCCTCCCCACCTGTCCTTTCTTTCTTTGGACAACAACTAAAACATTTGACCTTGCCAAATAGCTTCTGAGCATCTTCCTAGAGAAGGCCTCCTCCCTGGGCAACCTGGGGTTGCTTTGTCAGGTTTCCATCACTTCGCCCAAAGAGAGAAATCGGTTGTCAGTGGTTCTGTCCGGTGAGTGGTGAGGCTTTGGTCAGGCTGGAAGGGCACCGCATCCATCCTCAGCTTTGGTGGCCTTTATTGGGGCCTGGCTGGCTAGGTCACCCGAGGGGCGGGCTGGGTGGGTGGTGCCCATCTGCTGGCTTTTGGCAGGCCATCTCCTCCTTCTCGTTCTCAATATCTTCTTGCTTGGCTTGTAATGAGGTGGGGGCATGGGCGGGGCCTCAGTGCGACATACCGGTGCTGTCCCATCTCTGTGCCCGGCTCCTGTGTGGGACTGGGCTTGTGTCTGGGAGCCAGCGGTGGGGACAGGGAGAGGAGACTTCTGTCTTTGGCATCAAGCGGACGTCTAAGGTGCCCACTGAGAAGGATTGAGCAGGGCCCACGCAGGGAGCCTTGGCTGGGGTTGGAATTTTCCATGGGTTCACCAAGGAGTTAAACTTAGGTTCCTAGAGCCCAGGTGGGGAGGAGTGGAATTGTCACCTCACCCCACGGCCCCCCGGCCCCTCACCTTTAGCCTCCGCTTCACCTTCCCTCTGTTCACTTCTCATTTCAGCTGTCAAAGGTCTGGGAAGATGGCGGCTAAGGGCATGTTTTGTACCCAATATTCGTGGCTTTCCTGAGCCCAGACTGCATCTCGAGGTGGACTCTCCGGTTTGATTTTCTTTCCCTTCAGAGTTGGGGGAATTCAGGAAGAGGGGAGAGGGCTTCCTGAGAAGATTCCAAGCCCTGAACGCCCCTCTCCCTGTCGCAGTGCCCTCAGCATGGCCCTCACCTCCTCCCTGCTCACCCCGCGGGCTGGGAAGCCGAGGCAGGAACCAGCAGGGCTGGGACAGGTCCCCGGAGGGCTGGGACGCAGAGCTGGGCACCACCGGAGGCGACAGAGCTGGGCACCACGGGACGCGCCAGGAACGCTGTCTGAGCCTTGCTGAAGGGTAGGACAGCCGGCAGGAAGTCGGACCTTGTCTTTATTTGAATTTTCGATATTTTATCATTTTTTTGCATTAATTTTGACTTAAAAATATTGCATTAAAATATTATTCATCTTGATTACCGAGTCTTTTGCTGTCCCCTTAGATTTTGTACCCAGTCCCTGCCTGGCCGCCGCCGCCTCTAGGGCAGGGACCCGAGCGGCGCAGGCCGCGGGGGGAGCACGGGCGCCCCCTGGTGGCCGCGGAGCCGCCCTCCAGAGGCTGGGAGCCCCGCCCCGCCCCGCCCGCAGCGGTCTCGAGGGACCTCCCGCCCCGCCCGCCGGGCGGAGGGTGGAGGGAGGAGGCGCCGCGCGCCGCGGGCCGGTGGGGGCGTGGCCGTCGGCGCCGGCTCCGCTCCCTGCGCCTCCCCGCGCGTCTCTGGATGCGCCAGACCAGCCGGGACTGCGGGCCTGAAGATTCCGGAGCGGAGGATGGAGATGGAGAAGGTGGAGGGGTGGAGTCCAGCGTGGGGTGGGGGGAGGGGCTTGGCTGGGGGGGTCACCTTCCGCTTTTGGTGGGGGAGGACGGCCTCATTTTACTTAGACCTTTGACTCCAAATGTGAGTTATACACCCCCTGGGGCCTGGATGGCGGGCCTCCGTCATTCAGCCCTAAACCCGGGTGTGTCTGCAACCCTTCTTCGGCTTGCCTTTGTCTTTAAATTTCCCTAGAGCCTCTAACGTGCCCCGTGGTCCCACTGCAAGAGGGTCCTTTTCCTGGGTCCTGAGGAGAACAGGTCCGTGGACAACCAAGATGGTGTCTCCCGTCACAGGACTGACCCTGTCTGGCAGAAGAGACCACAGGGAGGGAGAAGGAGGGCTGTGGGCTGAGGGGTGGGGGTGGGGGGTCTGCGCTCGAGTTGATTGTCAGAGAGGGGCTGGCCTGAAGTTCACGCGGTGGGGCCTGATTCTGAGGGTCTTTCCCGTCATTCTTTGTCTCCACCCGCTCCAGCTGGTGCCCAAGGCCAGCTGGGTGTGCCATGGCTAATGGCAGCCAAGAGAGAGGTTGGAGGGAGAGCCGATTCCTTCCAGCAGGTCAGGCAGGAGGACTGGGGACAGCCTCACGACTGCAGTGCGGCCGAGGGGTGTGCAGGGCCCTGAAAGAGACGGTAGAACGAGCACAGGGGTGGGCTTTTCTTCAGTGGGGGGATAGGGAGTGGCTGTGTCCAGGACAGGCACTTCTTTCTCATTCCATGCCCACAAGGCCTCTCAGGAGGTGGTATCTCCCTTAGGACATTTTCGGCTGCAAGTAACTGAATTATGAACCAAAAATTATCTCAATTAGGATGTTTAATTTAAGAGGTCACTTAAGAATTTAAGAGGTCACTGTTCTAGAGTAGGCTCAGTGGCTCAATGAAGACATCAAAGGTTCAGATTCTTTCCATAATTCTGTTCTGCCATGTTCAGATTATTAGTGAGGGCTGTCCTCATGGTCATATGATGGCTGCTGTAGCTCCAGACATCACATTCTCATAATAAGGAAGAAACCAGAAGTCTACCACAAGAGGTTATTGGTACACACAATTAACTGATTGAAAACATCAGTTTTTCATAGCCTGCCAGTGAATGAATGCAATGATAATATTGCCTGCCACATTCTGACACTAAATGAATGGCAGGAGCAGTGATGGTGTTTTGCATACGTTATCATCTTTAGTTCTCACAATTAGCCCCACTCACAATGACAGCTGAGATTCTGAGAGGTCAAATAACTTGCCCTGTTTTACAACCAGGAAATGAAGGAGCTGGAATTCAGGCTGCAGTCTGTGTGACTCTAGTCCTGGCTTTTTGTTTGTCTTTTTAAAAATGAAAGGAATATGTATTTATGATAAGGATTTCAAACAGTGCAGATTTAGCTTTTTGTTTTTAAACATTGAACACGTTCGTGATAAGAATTTCAATAGTGCACTGTGTACGGGGAAGGGCTGCCTCTCTCCCCACTTTGCAGTCCCTGCAGGTTACCACTGTGATTTCCCTGGGTCCTCCAGGAAAGTTCCTCTGGAACCACAAGCTCAGACCTCTAAATATTTTATGGAAATGAGATCAACTTAGATACTATTCTGCACTTATTTTTTAAAATTAGTGTACCTTGTAGATGATATTGCCATATATGGATTCTACCTCCTTCTTTCTTGTGGGTACATTGTATTACATAGAATACAAGTGCTTTTTTTTATATTAAGCCAGTCCTCTTCTGCTGGGCTTTATGTTATTTCCCATATCTTTTGCTATTATAAAAACCATGTAAAAATAAATATCCTTGTATGTAGAGTTTTGTGTACATATGTGAGAGTATCTGTAGGATAAGTTTTCATCAGATGATATGTACCAAATGTCTATTGATATTGGCAAATTGCTCTCCAAAAAGATTGCACCAATAATGCATGAAAATGCTCACTTTCTCACACTCATGCGAACATTTGAGTGTTATCAGACTTTAATATTTTGGCTAATTTGATAAGTGAAAGAATGATATCTTAGTGATTACTTTGATTTGCAGTTCCCTCACTATGAGTAAGGTTGTGTTCAGCCGGATGGCCTGAGTGAGGACTCCTGTTTGGTACTCTCGAGCTGTGTGACACTGAACAAGTTACTGAACCTTCCTGGACCTCAGTTTCTTCATCTGTAAAATGGGGATTTGAAAATGCCTTATTAGTTGAATTTCAGGATTTAATGGCACCACACATGTAAAGTGCTAGCACAGTTCCTAGCTCAAAATAAGGGCTAAGTAAATGTTAGCTATTATTATTATCTAATATATTTACTGACCATTCGAATCTTTTTATGATCTGCCTGTTCATATCTATTTTCCATTTTCAATGGATTCTTCTTGTTTCTATTGATATGTTAGAGCTCTTTGTACATTAATAACATATGCTCCTTTTACATATATGTTACAAGTATTTGTTTACATTTTAATAGACTTTATATTTTAGAGCAGTTTTAGGCTCACAGCAAAATTGAGAGGAAGGTACAGAGATTTCCCATATGCCCCCTGTCTGCATACCAGTATGCACAGCCTCCCCCATTAGCAACATCCCCCAGCAGAGTGGGACATTTGTTACCATTGGTGAACCTACATTGACACATCTTATCACCCAAAGACCATAGTTGACGTGAAGGTTCAGTCGTGGTGTCGTACGTTGTATGGGTTTGGACAAATGTATAATGACATTGTAGTACCGTACAGAGTAGTTTCACTGCTCTAAAAATCCTCTATGCTCTGCGTATTCATCCTTCCCACCCCCCAGAACCCTGCCAAACACTGACCTTTTTACTGTCTGCATAGTTTTGCCTTTTCCAGATGTCATATCGTTGGAATCATTTAGTATGTAGCCTTTTCAGATTGGCTTCTTTCACTTAGTAGTATGCCTTTAAGTTCCCTCCATGTCTTCTCATGGCTCCATAGCTGATTTCTTTTTAGCACCAAGTAGTAATATTCCATTGTCTGGATGTACCACAGTTTATCCATTCATGTACTGAAGGACATCTTGGTTGCTTCCAAGTGTTGGCAATTATGAATAAAGCTGCTATAAACATCTGTGTGCAGGTTTTTGTATGGATATAAGTTTTTGGCTCTTTTGGGTAAATACCAAGAAGTGCGATTGCTGGATCGTATGGTAAGAGTATGTTTAGTTTTGTAAGAAACCACCAAACTGTCTTCCAAACTGGCTGTACCATTTTGCATTCCCACCAGCGATGAATAAAGAGTTCCTGTTGCTCCACAGCCTTGCCAACGTTTGGTGTTGTCAGTGTTCTGAGATTTGGCCATTCTAAGGGGTGTGTAGTAGTGCTCATTGTTGTTTTAATTTGTACTTCCCTAATGGCATATGATGTGGAACATCTTTTCATATGCTTATTTGCCATCTAGAGTTCTTCTTTGGTGAGGTGTCTGTTAAGGTCTTTGGCCCATTTTTTAGTCTGGTTGGTTGTTTTCTTATTGTTGAGTTTTAAGAATTCTTTGTGTATTTTGGATAACAGTCCATTATCACCAACACAAAGGAGCCTATTCTTTCCTGAAATGGGAAACTAATTGATTCAATTTCTGTAATAGATATAGGACTATTCAGGTTGTCTGTTTCTTTTTGTGTGAGTTTTGGCAGATGGTGTCTTTCAAGGAATTGGTCCATTTCATCTAAGTTATCAAATTTGTGAGCATAGAGTTGTTCATAGTATTCCTGGATTATCCTTTTAATGTCCGTGGGATCTGTAGTGATGTCCCCTTTTTCATTTCTGATATTAGTAATTTGTATCATCTCTCTTTTTTTTCTAGCCTGGCTAGAGGTTTATTTATTTTATTGATTTATTTGAAAGAACCAGCTTTGGTTTTGTTGATTTCAACATTATTGATTTCTGCTCTAATTATTTTTTTCTTCTGTTTACTTTGAATTTAATTTGCTCTTCTTTTTTTAGTTTCCTAAAGTGGAGACTTAGATGATTTTAGATCTTTCCTCTTTTCTAATATATGCATTCAGTGCTTTAAATTTCCCACTAAGCACTGTTTTTACTATATCCCACTAATTTTGTTGTTTTGTTTTCATTTTCATTTAGTTCAAAATATTTTTAAATTTCTCTTGAGATTTCTTCTTTGACCTATGTGTTATTTAGAAGTATGTTGTTTAATCTTCACTTATTTTGGGATTTTCCAGCTGTCTTTCTGTTGTTGATTTCTAGTTTAACTCCACTGTGGTCTGAGAGCAGGTATTGTATGATCTCCATTCTTGTAAATTTCTTAAGGTGTATTTTATGACCCAGAATGTGGTCTGTCTTGGTGAATGTTCCATATGAGCTTGAGGAGAATGTGTATTCTGCTGTTGTTGGATTAAGTAGTCTGTAGATGTCAATTGTATCCAGTTGATTGATGGTGGTGCTGAATTCAGTTGTGACCATATTGATTTCCTGCCTGTTGGGTCTGTTCATTTCTCATAGAGGGGTGTTGAAGTCACCAACTGTAGTAGTGGGTTCGTCTATTTCTCTTTGCAGTTCTTTCAGTTTTTTGGCCTGTGTATTTTCACATACTGTTGTTAGGTGCATACATACTGAGGATTGTTATGTCTTCTTGGACGATTGACCCCTTTATCATTATGTAATGTCTCTCTTTATCTCTGATAACTTTCCTTGCTCTGAAGTCTGTACTGTCTGAAATTAATATAGCTAATCTTGCTTTCTTTTGATTAGTGTTGTATGATATATCTTTCTCCATCCATTTACTTTTAATGTATATGCATCTTTATATTTAAAGTGGGTTTCTTGTAGATAATAAATACAGTCATGTACCATGTAACCATTCTGGTCAATGATGGACCACAAATAAGATGGTGGTGCCGTAAGATTAGTATCATATAGCCTAGATGTGTAGTAAGGTGTACCATCTAGGTTTGTGTAAGTGCACTGTATGATGTTCACACGATGACGAAATTGCCTAGCAATGCATTTCTCGGAAGGTGTCCCTGTCGTTAAGTGACACACGACTGTAGTTGCATCTTGTTTTTTGATCCAGTCTGACAATCTCTGTCTTTTAATTGGTGCATTTAGACCATTGACATTCAAAGTGATTATTGATATAGTTGGATTAATATCTACCATATTTGTTACTGTTTTCTATTTGTTGCCCTTGTTCTTTGTTCTTATTTTCATCTTCCACTTAATTCTCTTAATTGAGCATTTTATATGATTCCTTTTTCTCTCTTGTCTCAGCATATCAGTTATACTCCTTTTCTTTACTTTTTTTAGTGGTTACCCTAGAGTTTACAACTAATCTAAGTCCACTTTCAAATAACGTTATACCACTTCACAGATAGTGTGAGTACCTTATAATAACAAAATACTCCTAATTCCTTCCTCCCATCTCTTATATCGTTGCTGTCATTTACTTCACTTAAACATAAGCATATGTACATAATCGAGTAACTGTGATCTGTTAGATCAATTAAGAATGAGAAAAATAAAAGTTTTTATTTTACCTTTATTTATTCCTTCTTCAGTGCTCTTTCTTTCTATGTGGATCCAAATTTCTGACCTATGTCATTTCCTTCTCATAACACTTCTTGCAAGGCAGGTCTACTGGGAACAAATTCTCTCAATTTTTGTTTGTTTGAGAAAGTCTTTATTTCTCCTTCACTTTTGAAGGATAATTTCACTGGATATAGAATTCTAGGTTGGTGTTTTTTTTCTCTCAACACATTAGCTATTTCACACCACTCTCTTCTTGCTTGCATGATTTTCTGAGAAGTCAGATGTAATTCTTATCTTTGCTCCTCTGCAGATAGGGTATTTTTATCTTTTGGCTTCTTTCAAGGTTTTTTCTTTATCTTTGATTTTCTGTAGTTTGAATATGATATGCCTAGGTGTAGTTTTTTTGGCATTTTCCTGCTTGGTGTTCTCTGAGCTTTCTGGATCTGTGGTTTGGTGTCTGACATTAATTTGGGGGAAATTCTCAGTCATTATTGTTTCAAGTAGTTCTTCTGTTCTTTTCTTTCTTTCTTCTCTTCTGGTATTTCCACTATGTGTATATTATACCTTTCGTTGTTGTCCCATAGTTTTTGTATATTCTGTTCCATTTTTTCAGTCTTTTTTCTGTTTGCTTTTCCATTTTGGAAGTTTCTATTGTCGTATCCTGAGGCTATGAGATTCTTTCCTCGGGTGTGTCCAGTCTACTAATGAGCCCATCAAAGACATTCTTCATTTGTTACAGTGTATTTGATCTCTAGCATTTTCTTTTGATTCTCTCGTAGAATTTTTACCTCTCTGCTTACATTGTCCATCTGTTATTGCATGCTCTCTACTTTATCCTTTAGAGCCCTTAGCATATTAATCATAGTTGTTTTAAATTCCTGATCTGATAATTCCAGCATCCCTGCCATGTCTGAGTCTGGTTCTGATGCTTGCTGCATCTCTTAAAATTTTTTTTTCTCTTTAATTTTCTCTTGATAGCTGGACATGATGTGCTGGGTAAAAGGAACTGCTGTAAATAGGCCTTTATAATGTGGTGTTGAGTTGTGGGGTTAAGTGAAGTGTTCTATAGTCCTATGAGAGGCCTCAGTCTTTTAGTGTGCCTGTGCCCCTGGGCTGTGAACTCCACAAGTGTTTCTCAGTCCCCCTCCTCCCCTCTTAGGGGGACAGGATGCCTAGAATGGGCTGAACTTGGGCATTTCTCTTTTCCCACGTGGAAGGCCACAGCTGACTGGAGTGGGTATTTCTCTTCCCAGTTAGGCTCTGATAAAACCCCAGCAGGTTAGGCTCTGGTTAAATAGCTCTTCCTGAGGTCAGCTCCTTGATAAGAACAGAACGTTCTGGAGCATTTGAAAATGGCTACTTTCTCTCTCTTCCTGCTGGCAGCATGAGGGACATTTTCTCCAGTGTTTACTGTGAAGACCTGGTAGAGGTCCTGGAGGTAAAATTCACCAAGTATGGAGGCCCCCTAGGACTGCCCCCCCGGAGTTCTTAACTCTCGGACTTGTCGGCTGGGCCTGCAGCGATGCGTCAGTCGCAGTTCTGTTTCCCTGCCCTCACTCACTCCCAAGGAGGTTTCTGCCTGTGGGTTTCTGCTCCGGTGGGCTGTGGTGCTCTATATTTGCTGGTCGGTCTCTGCAAATTTGGGGCAGCGGTTGGTGCTGTGACTTCACTCCTCTTATGGATCTAAGAAGAGCAGTTGATTTTTCAGCTTTTTACTTGTTATCAGCATGCAGTGGTGACTTCCAAGCTTCTTACAAGCTGGACTGGAAACTGGAAGTCTTGGCAAGTATTTTTTATTCCAGTGTTTCATTTGTCTCCTGCTTTGCCAGACCATGCTCTGTATCAGTGTGACATCCTTCTTAGGGATACAGCATTTTAAAGCTTACAAGCTCCTCACATCCCGTCTGTCACTCACCTCTCAGGACAGCCACATTAGGCAAGCTGGAGGACATAGAGTCTGTTGCCTTCTTCAGTAAATGGGACGGCTGGCCCAGGCAGGGCAAGGGACTTGCCTTATGACCACAGGGAATCGGTGTCCAGCTCAGAGCAGAACTTACTGGTCCTGGTTCCTAGGCTTGGCCTCCTTGGCCCTTAGAGAAAGGGGCGGGGGTAATCTGGAGGTGCAGGGAGGAGAGGGTCAGGGTTATCAAGACAGGCAGTGTCCCGTATCCTCCTCTCAGAACCCAAGAGCCTGGGTCCTTTTTTCTGATAAACTTCAACCATTCTCCCCTGATAAGGCATGGGAAGAATGCAAGGAAAGGATGCCTGTTCCCGGGAGAGACTCTCTGATTGGATAGGGTCTGGGGTGGGGTGTTTGTGTGTGTATGTGTATGTGTGTCTTCATTACACCAAGTCAACCGGTAGGTGAGCTTAAGCAACACTTTACCTGGCTCTCTGAACTTAGACGTGAGAGCAATAGAATCAGATCTCAGTTTTTCAGTTTCCTGTTTCATCAGCTTTGAAGATATTTTAATAAAATCAGACATTTGATTTTTCTGACTAGTGGTTTATTCTGGTTTATTGGCTGCACTTGGGGCCCGAGCTCTTCGGATCTCCCGAGGGCATCTCTGCACGTCTCAGGATGCCTCCTTACCCTGTGCCGTGTGGGAGAGAACTGCACTGCTGACTGCTGTGTGACACTGGCTGGCTCCTGTCACAGGCAGTCACTGGGGACATGATTCCCCATGGGAGTCAGCAGGAACAGCAGAGGAGTGCAGTTTTAGCCTGGCTCCAACACGAACTAGCTAGCTGTGTGGTTTGGGGTAAATCGCTTCTTCTCTTTGAGCCATAGTTTGCTTGTCTGTGAAATGAGAATAATAAGCCCTATCTGGTTTAGTTTGAGAATAGTCTATGCGATAAGTGCCTGATATGCAGAAGGCTCTCAATCCATGTGTTTGCACAGTAAGTAGCCCCACTGTGGCCCAGGGCAAGAGAGCAGGGTTGGGGGATGCACACCCTTCTAAGGAGTGGGGCTTTTTCTGAGGCCCACTGCAATCCCTAAGGCTCCCAGGTGAGGGAGCCAGTGAGCAAGCCTGCAAGCACGTGTCTGGAGCCTGGCTGGCAGCTTTCTCTTTGGTGGCTCAGGGTCGATGATAATGATGATGCTCGTCATAGCTGATACTTATTGAGTGTTACATGCCAGGTGCTGTTTATACTGATCCCCTTTAGTCCTCATAACCACAGGGGGCAGGTACTATCATTATTGCATTTAGTGAGGGTGGAATGAGGTTAGATGGCTTAGGGTCCTACACTGAGTAAGGGGGGTGGGGCTGGGACTCATCCTCAGGCCTGGCCCACCCCAAGGCCGCCACACTTAACCAGTGGGCTGTGCAGCCTCCTTACAGTAAATTGTACAGAACGTCCTGGCTGGGCAGGGCCTCCTCCCACAGGCCACCAAGAGTGGCCTCAGAGTCAGAGGTTGCATCACAGGGGGCTGTCACCCCGAGGGGACTTTCCTTCTCATTGTTCCCTGGCTTGCCCTCCACATCTTCAGTGCCCACCCAAGCCTTGCCTATCTCTCTTGGCTGAAGTCAGAGGCTGCGGTCTCCAGGTCACTGCCATCTCCCATAGCCCTCTGTTTGAGTCACTGAATGTGCTGATTTGCACTCTGGCATCATTCGTTCATTCGCTTGTTCAGCAAACATTGCCTGAGGCCTGCCGTGTGCCATGCACTGTGCCAGGGAGGCCCAGAAAACAAAGGCCCAAAGGCCTTGTTCCAGGCTTCATGAAGCTCAGGCAGAGAGACCCCCAAATGACCAGCCACTGTATGGATGGGGAACTGTTATGGGAGCCCAGGTGGGAGCAGCTGAGCTTCTGTGGGGGGCTGGGAGGTTAGGGAGGCAGTCCCAGGAAGCTGAGCCCCCACCCTGTGCTGGGCAGGGAGCTGGGGGCCGGCCTTTGCGTTCCAGCATCTAATACTGGCCCCGCATGCAGAGTGGATGGTGCCGCGATCAGGCGAAAGGGCGTTCTGGGGGGAGAACAACCTGAGCAGAGCAAGGGAGGGTTTAGGGAAGAGGGAGGGGTTGCTCCTGGGTGTTTCTGTGGCGTGTTGGGCGGAGCAGGGGGTTCGAGTCGGGGGAGATGGGGGTGGGGGGAGTGTGGACGGTCAAGGCAAGGAGTCGGACTTTGGCCTGTTGGTAAAGGCAGTCCTGGAGGGGTTTCAACCCGGGAGGAGCAGAATCAAATTGGGATGTTTAAAAAGACCGTGAGAGGAGAGAGAGGAGAAGCAGACGACTAGAGAGAAAGCTGAGGTGACTTGACTCAGCATGATTGAGACAAAGTTGGGGAGAGGAGAGAGGAGGAGGAGGGGAGGGGGAGGAGGAAGGGAGGGAGAGGTGCTTTGGTGTCTTAATTTTTCCAAAGCAACGAGCTGTGGGCTGGGACCCCAACTGGGTGATCTCATCAAGACTGGCCACCTGAAAGCCCAGGTTGAGTGGGCAGCCCCCGCCCTGAGGGCTGGTATTCTCATTTCCCCTGTGGTTCTATCCTGGGGCCTTTCGCCAGAACACCAGCCAGTCCTTGGTGCTGTACTCATGGCAGGTTCTAGCATCGATTGCCATGTCAAGCCTGACTTTCATTGCAGGGTGGAGCTATCTGAGTGGCCCTGTGAAATCTCTTCTCACTAGATTTGAGGTGGAGAAGGGAGCCCCCTCCTCCGCTCCATCTACAGCACTCTGGGAGCTTTCTCTGAAAATACTGCCTATGAAACCCCTCTGCCCAGCCCCCACTGCCTGCCTCCCTGGACAGCTATCCGGACAGCCATCATCCCTCCCGGTGATGCTGAAGCAGGGCCTCCATGTCGTGTGTGAGGCCTGGTGGCCTGACCACGGTCCTGGCTGAGCCTGTTGTCCTGAGGAGGATGACCAGCAGGAAGACAGAGGGTGGGGAAGGGGGTCTGTATGGACCCCGGTTTACTTCCTCACTCCCCTGGGCCCCCGCCCAGGGGCCAGGTCTGCATCAGGGCTGCGCTCAGCCCCAGGTGCAGAGGCGGCAGTGGGGGAGGGTTGCATCCTGACTGGGGGAGGGCCTGGGGTTCTCATTTGGCTCTGCCACTGGGGGAGGGTAGCCTTGGGCAACATTCTTACCCTCTGAGCCTCAGAAAATCTATGAGGGTCCTTAAGTCTGGCCATCTCTGCATCCTGGTGATTCTGAAGCCATCAGCCCTGTCCCTGCCCCTGGCCCCTTCCCTCCCTAAGTTGGCCTGAGTGTGGCCTGGCTGGTCTGAGGACACAGACACCTGGGAGCTGGCATCATCCTTGAGGTCCTCACCTCTCATACTGGGCCTCAGGTGCTGTCCCCAGGCAGGCTGGGGCAGGGAAGGGACTGTCCCCATACTGGAGCCTCTCCAGCCTGGCTGCATCAGAGCCCCTGCAGGCTTTGATCCTCCAAAGAGAAAGGGTCCTAATTATGGTGCCTTCCGTACCCCAGTGCTGCCCCGGCCTCCCTACCCTCGCCTGGCTTCATCCCTAGCTCCTTATCTCCAGGCCTGGCTGAGAGCCTGGACAGACCAAAACCCAGTGAAGGCTGGGCGTTGGGGAGCTGCCTGACCACCACTGTGTAGGATATTATCCATCTGGGCAATGGGCCGTCTCAGGTCCTGAGAGAGAGTCTTGCACCAGCAGGTATGGGCCCCACCCCAGCACAGACAGTGACATGTGGCTGCAGAACCTCACTGCTCAGCTACACAGATGGCTGTCATGAAGCAAGAGGTGCAACCAAGGAGGACAGACACAGCGCTTTTGCATGGCTTCTGAGTCCTTGGTTGAAAATCCCTGTGGCCCTTCCTGCCTCCCAACCTCCCTCCTTTCATTCCTTCCTTCCTTCCTTGTTTTCTTTCTCCCTCCCTCTTTCTTTTTTCTTTTTTTGGTATATATATATAATATTTATTTTGGCAAAATATATATAACATAAAATTTACCATCTTAACCATTTTTCAGTGTCCAGTTGGATGGTGTTAAGTACAGTCACATTGTTGGCTAACAGCCTCCAGAACTCTGTACCCGTTAAACAACTCCCCATTCTCCGCTCCCCAGCCCCTGGCAACCACCATTCTCCCTTCCTTCCCTATGAATTTGACTACTGTAAGAACCTCATATGAGTGGAATCATACAGCATTTGTCCTTTTGTGAGTGACTTATTTCATTATTACGCTGAGCATGTTGTCTTCAGGGTTCATCCATGTCATGGCGTGTGTCAGAATTTCCTTCCTTTTTAAAGCTGAGTAATATTCCATTGTATGTAATACCACATTGCGTTTATCCATTCATCCGTTGATGGACACTTGGGTTGCTTCCACCTTTTGGATAATATTACAAATTATTATTTTTTTTACAGTGGTTTAAGCTTCCACACTAGACTTCTAGAGCCAGTAAAAACTAGCAGATTTTTTCTCCCGTATAACTTTACGCATTCCCAGACAGAGTAAACAGATGTTTGAACTACTACCTTAAACATATGAGTCAGTGTTTTTCTCTAGCTATTTCTTTTCCTCGTGTTGCCTTCTCCCCGTGGGAACAGTGAGGCTGTGGTCATTGCCCAGAGGAAGCGGGCAGGGCAAAAAAGCTTTTCCAAGGGTCTCTCTGACTGTTGGCATCCTAGGTGCTTAACCTTCTTTCTTTCTTTTTTTGTGGTTAACGTGTTATCTTTATAATTTGATGAAAAGGCAAGTTCATTAGATATTTCATGTACTTTCTTCTCTGAAAAATTCTCAGTTCTTGTTACTGAAACCTGTAAGCAACTGAGCAGCCTCTGTATCTGTTTATCCTCATCTGTGCGCTGGATGGTCCTTGGCTTTCATTAGCCAGAACACAGCAAGTTTTTTGTTGTGTAGCTTCAGATGTCTTCCCTAAATGAAGTAAGCTTTTGCTGTAGAAGTTTGGACACTTGTTCTGCCTGTGAAAGCAGCTTAAGGCCTCCTCATGGGTGGGACCAGGAGGAGTTGCAAACAGCATTTTAGCAATCCTTCTTTGATGCCAAGGCGTTTCAGCAAATGTATAATGCCAGATACCCATAAGGTGACCTGGGGCAGGATCTTTAGGGCTCAGTTCAGTTGCTTTCTCAATGCTCCTTGATAATGTCGGCATTTGCAGTTTTTCCTACAATGCCTTGGTAATCTCCAACATCACTGATACAGATTGTATACCACTTAGGAGCTGCAAAACATCATTCTTTTTCTAGGGCTCTTTTCCGTACTCGAGGGCTTCATGCACCAGGAGCCTTTTCTCCTCCTCTGAGGCTCCCCTAGGCTGAGCTGTATCCCATGATGCCCGGGCCAACCCCCACAGTAACTCTGCATCTTCCGTTGCCCCCACCTTTCCTTGTATCGGGTTAGCACCTGATAAAATCTTTCTGTTTCTCTTCTTTCTCTGCTTTCACGTAGGTAATCTGCTTGTTCAAGGACTTCAACTCTGAAGACTTTGGCTGGGGCAAGAACCACAGCAGCCTGAGAAATGACTTAAGTTTCAAAACCCAAATAAGACAAAGCTGATAATAAAAGGCCCCTTTTGAAAGCTCCTGGGTTTCCCATCACCTCAGAGCAGAGGAGTCGCCAAGGACCACACTGCCCTGGGCTGCCAGCAGGCCCTGTCGGGAGCTGAGGTCCAGGGCAGCACCGTGTCCCAGAGGGAGACAGCGCCAGAGTCAGGCGGCCAGCTGCATGACATACAATTCGCGGGCCTGACCCCATGACCATGATCAAGATGGTCAGGGTTTGGGGAGGGGACATGGATTGGCAGGCTAGAGCTCATGGAAGCCCCCAAACAGAGGCTTGAGGATGAGGAGTTGGCCACGACACGCCCAGTGAATTCCTGTGCTGTGCCCCAGAAGGTGCAGGAGTGCCCCACAAGAGGTGGCAGCTTCAGGAGTCTCAGCTCCATCTGGACATCCCTGGGAGGATGGGTGGGAGAGGAGGTTAGGGCTGTGCCCCTATGCATAGCCACTCTATTAACACATGTCAGCAGAAGGATTGACCGATGGAGAAACTAGACACAGACACCCCTTGAGCAAACATGTTTGTTTCTCCAAAGGCTACCCTGGAAGTGTCAGGGCAATCAAGATATAAGCAGAGAGACCAGCAACATTCTCCAGTGGCACATAGAACCGGAAGCTTCTGGATCTCCTGTATTAGTTTTCTATTGCTAAGTAACAAATTGCCACAAACTTAGCATCTTAAAACACCACCTGTTTATCACCTCACGTGTCCTGTGGGTCAGGAGTCCTGGCATGGCTCAACTTGGTGCTGTCTTGAGGACCTCGCAAGGTCCCACAAGGCTGAAATCAAGGTGTTGGCTAGACCGTGTTCCGCCTTAGAGCCCTGACCTTGGAAGGATCTGCTTCCGAGCTCCCTCAGATCGTTGGCAGAATTCATTGCCGTGGATTCCTGGAGCTCACTCCTTCAAGGCCAGCAAAAGAGTCTCTGACTTCCTCAGATCGCTCCCTCCAAGGAAGGTCTGGCCCACCCAGGATAATCTACCTTTTGATTCATCCAAGGTCAACTGATGAAGGACCTTAATTACATCTGCAAAACCCCTTTGACTTTGCCATATTCTATTGGGTGAAGTCACAGATTTTGCCCACCCCTAAGGCTACCCTGGAAGTGTCAGGGCAACCAAGATATAAGCAGAGAGACCACCCCTAAGGGGAGGGGATTAGACTAAGATGTGACTCATGGGGGCCACCCTAGGGTATATCTCCATGTCCCCCACAAAGGACCTCATTAGTGAGCGCCTAGTTCGAGTCATAAATCTGAGTGAGCGAGAGCCACCTCTGACCTTTTAGAGATGCAACTTCTCCCTTAAAGCTGCAGATGCCAAATTCTTATGCCCCGTGTCCTATTTATTGATAATCCTCCTCTTTCCTTCTTCATATCTCCCCAGGTATGTCCTCAGAGGTGGTATTGAACTGTCCCTTTCCACCCTCCCGTGTTGACCGAGGCCCTACTGGGGGCCAGATGCCCTGGTAGGCACCATGGAGGTGCCTACCATGATGAGGTCATCTAACTAGACATTAACCTGGAACCCACCTGGCCTGTCAGGAAATAAGGGTGGGGGGACTCCGAGGGGGCTGATGATGGAGAAGAGTGGGCAAGGCTAGTGCTAAATGACTCTTTCAAGAGGAGAGTGCCATACATATCCTGAATCTGGAATGCAGGTGGCCCCAGACAAGTGCTGTGTGCCTCGCCCTTGATGGCCCAGCAGGGCCACCTGCACTTGCAGGCCAGGCTCTGTGCTGGGGTGGGCCCCAGACCATCGAGCAAGAGTTCCTTTCAGCTGTACGTTCCAGAAGGGCTGAGCAGCGGTGGTCACAGGGTTTCCTCCCAAGCCCAGCCTTCACTGGGTGAAGGTCTGGGTTCTGTGGAGAGGCAAGGGTGGTGGGCAAGACAGAGCTGGTTCTAGGTTTAAAGGAGGCTAAAGAGATCTGACAACTGAGCACAATGCCTGACCTGGGATTTTTCTTTCGGCGTAAAGGACGTGATTGGGATAAATGGCAAAATCTGAATAAGGTTTGTAGAGTAGATCCTAGTATCATATCAGTGTTAATTTCCTCATTTTGATAATTGTACTGTGGTTATGTAAGAGAATGTCCTTGTTTTTAGGAAATCACACTGAATATCTGGGGGCATTAGGGCATCAAGTCTGCAATTCACTCTCAAATGGTTCAAGAAAAAAATAATGTCTCTACAGGTACGTGGGTAGATGGGTAGGTAGATAGAGATGGACACAGTCAATGTAAACATTTGGAGGATCTTTGTGATGGGTATACAGGAATTATTATTCTATTCTTGCAAGTTTCCGATGAGTCATAATTATGTCAGAATAAAAATTTGAATAGAATTTGAAAAGGAACAGAGTTGTTTGGCCCCAAACTCTGGCAGACATGGGGATATGGGGTGCCTGGCTGTGGGACCCCTCAGAAGGCACTACCAGGGCAGGGAGGGCTCCTCCTCCTCATGAGACCATCGTCAACTTTGGTCTGTCCAGGCTCTCAGCCAGGCCTGGACATGAGCTGGGGATGAAGCCAGGTGAGGGTGGGGAGGCCAGGGCAGTGCTGGGGTACAGAAGGCACCACAATTAGGTCCCTTTTTCTTTGGAGGATCAGAGCATGCAGGGCTCTGATGCAGCCAGGCAGGAGGGGTCCCAGCTTCGGGACAGACCCTTCCATGCCCGGGGGAAAGCACCTGAGGCCTAGTGTGAGAGGTTGGGACCTCGAGGAGGATGCCAGCTCCCAGACGTCTGTGTCCTCGGCCCTGCCTGGCCAGGTGGGCTGCCAGTGGGCCTGGCCCAGGGCCACACTCAGGCCTGCTCAGGGAGGGAAGGGGCCAGGGGCAGGGACAGGGAATCAGAATCACCACCTTCTGTCCGCTGCTTCAGTACAGCCACATTGCTTCCCTGGTGGCTGAGGTTGGTGCGACTCCTCTCAGCCGAGCCTGGTCTGGATCCTGCCCGTCTGGCATGGCTCTGAGCAGGGAACTGGGGCTTCTTCCACCAAGAGAGCACTAGAAACCTTGGTAATGGGAGCATTCACACAGACAGGAAACGAGAGAGGACGGTGCAATGACCCCGTCGCCCATCACCCAGCAGGCCCAATTCCTTACTCCTTCTCCTGCTCAGGGCTCGGGCATTGGGGGATATGTCAGACTGGGTTTGGAAACTTTTACTTTCCTTGGGCAAATCACTTTTCTGCTCTTGGCTCCATGGCCCCATCTATGAAGCAGAGATTTGAATCCCAAACTCAGAGGGATGCTTGAGGATCAGATGACGAAGCCTGTGTGAAGTGCTCACCGTGGAGACACGGGGAAGGAGCAGTTTGCACCAGGGCCTGTCTCCTCATGAGCTGCCATGGGTGGGCCCAGGGTTTAAATCTTCCTTGCCCTGTGACACAGCCCATCTCCAGATCCGCCCACAAGTCTCAGGCCCTCTTAGACACCGTAGAGATGCCATAGACAGGTCCCACTCTCCCTCCGGCTCCCCACCTCCCCACCAGGTGCCAGCATGGAGCCGTGCCTCAACTCTGTCTCCCAGAGGGCAGCTTTCTTCACCGTCTGGACACAGCCCTGAGCTCCGGCGCAGCCTGGGCCTAGTTCTGGTCCCGAGGTTCCGGCCTGGGTGGCATCAGCTCCACTGACCTGTCCTCTCTCCCCATCATGGGCTCATCACTCAGCTAGACAGGCCCAGACTTTGGCTCAGGGACACAGGGAACAGTCCCCTCAGGTCTGCCTCCCAGCACCGCGCTCTGGGGGGGACAGACAAAGGCAAAGCATTTCAGCAAACTGCCCTTGGGGGAATCAACCCAGAGAGCCCTGAGCCCCCCACAGCCCTTGCTGCCTCCAGGTCCCAGGCCAGATGTACATATGCAATTCTAAATTTTCTGGTAGCATCATTAAAAAAGCAGAAGGAAACAGGTGAAATTAATTTTAATAACGTTTTATTTAGCCCAACATGTCTAAAATATTACCAGTTCAAAATATAATTAATATGAAAATTGAACTATTTTACTTTCTTCTTTTCACGCTCAGTCTTTATGATCTGGTGTGCACCCCACACTGACAGCACATCTCAGTTTGCACTCACCACATTTCAAGTGCTCGGTGGCCACATGTGGACAGAGCAGGACCACAGCAGTTGTTTTCAACCCTGGCTGTGCATGAGAATCACCTGGCTGTACCCCATAATAGTTACATGGGAATCAAGGGGAGGGGACACGCAGACAGCAGTGTTTGTGAAGTGGGGGGTGTTATGACAGATGGAAGGGTTTTCCATCAGAGGGAACAGCCTATGCAAAGGCAGGGAGGTGGGGAAGGGCAGTGTTTTGGGTGGTGGGAACCAAGTAGGGCAATGGCAAGAGATAAGGGTGGAGAGGCAGCTGGTGTGAGATCATAGAAGGGCCTGGAAGCCCTTTGGAAGGAGCCTGGACTGAGCCTGTGGCCAATGCAGCAGAAGAGTGGAGTGTTGGTGGGTGATGGGGATCTTGGGGGTGAAGATGGGCCCTGGGTACTCAGATGGGGCAGACGAGGGGCAGGCTCACCCTCTCACCAGGGCTCTGAAAGCAGTGGGATCTGAGAAAGAGAACTGCCAGAGGGTTGATATGCTTTAACGTGGTGGTGGTCATATGGCAGTGGGTACTTCTGTGTTCCTGAGGAGCAGACAGGCTGTGCCTTTGTAGTAAATAATCTAGTAAAGGGGTTAATTACTTTGAACAAAGTACTTATGGCAAAATACAGTAGTGTTTTCAATAATTGTACTAACACTGCTGTGCTAATGAGGCTGCTGCTCCTAAAACCTAACTGTTGCCGGCCATGCAACCACTCACCTTAGCTCAAAATGTTCATTCCTCAGCTGATCTAGGAAAGAATGAGATTTATGGATGTCAGCGAATGGTGGCTACCAGCCAGGTAAGCTTGAGGGTCGAGCAGGTGACAAGGGCCGGCAGTGTGTTAGAACTGTGTTTCTCTAACGTGTATACAGGTCACGGAGGATCCTGTTAAATTCAGCTCTGAGTAAATATGTAGGTCTCAAGTGGGACCTGGGATTCTGCATTTCTGAAAAGCTCCCAGGTGATGCGGATGCCACTGTCCAGGGATAATACCTTAAGTAAGAAGGGTAGAGGACCTAGACTTCAGAGTCAAACAGGTGTGGGTTGGAATCTGAATCATGTCACTCTCTGTCTGGGTGACCTTGGGCAAGTTATTTAAAGTATCGAGGGCTCTGTTTCCTCAACTGTAGAAGGGAATGATTGTGTCTGTTGCTGTTGCATGGTCTAGACAAACTCCTGCCTGCCCGCTCTAGAGTGCTCCTTCACGTAAAGTCCAGCTTGTCTGACTGTGTAGAGCTCTGCCAGCTCTCTGCCGCCAGGAAGCTCCGTTCCTCTACTTTTTATATGGGACACTGCCACAGCATGGCTTGACAAACGCTGCGTTGGTGCGTGCCTGGGATCTGAACCTGTGAACCCTGGGCCACCAAAGCGGAGTGCACGCACTTAACCGCTACACCACGGGGCTGGCACCCTGATTTGCTTTTAAATTATCACATGAATACTTAACTTGGGGCCTCTGTCTATATAAATAATTTGGTCTAAAAACATACTGCAAAATTCATAGGCCTGTGTGAGGTGCAGTGATTTATCGACGAAGATTTCAAATAATTTTAGAGAAGAGATAATTGTGTATTTGTTTAGTGTCCAATAAGTGCACATGAAGATTTTGCATGGTGTCCAGGCACCACTTCTCCCTGTTCAGGTCCGAGAACCATCTCCTCGTTTTCTTTATTGCCAAGTGAGCCATTCCTGGCTAATTTCATATTTCCCACCATGAGAAAGAGGTAGCCACACTTGTATTACTCACAGTGCCATGCCTCTTTGGAAGCTTTTGTATTGAAACAACATCGATCTTCTTGACTCTTCAGGTCCCTGGGACCACTTATTTAATGCTAGTTACATCATTGCTCATGGCGACGTGGCTTCATTCATCATTCCACCCATGGATACTGGCTTCCAGTGCCTCAAGGGTTTTACTGTGCTAAGGTTGGTGATGATTACAAATGAGACTCTTATCTAGCATATGCAGAAAAATGTGAACAATAATCCACTTTATTGTCATGTTAAATTTACCGTATAGCGTAAAAATAGAACAACACATTATTCAGCCATGTGTTCTCTTGAGGCCCTAGGCCACAATCATTGTGTTCCCAGAATGTGGTCTTCAGCAGTGCTGACCACGCACCTGCCTTCCATGCACTATCTCCAGAGGAGAGGATAGGCAAGGCAAGGCACCCCTAGGTGGAGAGAAGAGTCATCCCATTTGCACAAATGAACGTCTCTCTCTCATCCTGCATGACTTAAGACAACCTGGGGAAGCACAATGTCACCATATTAATTGGAGGCAAAAAAGGGCAAACATTGAAAGGACACCATGTCATCATGGACTAAGAGCGTTGGATGTCCTCAGAGGAGATGGGCCACCCCCATGCCCTCCGTCCCAGGACTGCCAACCTGTGGCTTAGAGTCTGTGGAGGGGGCGGGGTGATGCTCTGGAGCCCCCTGCTGTTTCTCTTAGCTTCTTGGGTGCTGGGTACCAGAGGTGGTGCCAAAGTCAGAACATAGAACTGGCAAGAGCAAGCCCTTGAGGCTCCAGACCTGGCCACCCACCTTAACACCACAGGGAGCTCCTCAGACCCCTGGTCAACCCCATGCAGGGAGGGGAAGAGGGAGATTGGGATGGGAGGTGGAGGGTGGTGTGAAGAGGGGCAGTCAGGAGTTGAGGAGGGGTTCTAGAGCACCCTAAAGGGAAAAATGGAGATTAGATCCATGTAATATTATTATATGTATCAATGATGGTGATGACGATGATGATTTGCCTCTAACCAGTGTGGCCCAGACCAGGTGTTCCTGGTCAGGTTTATTTCCTGGAGTTGGCAGGAAATGGGAAGAACATTTGCACCCATCATCTCGTCTTCCTCCCCAGGCCCTGGTGCGAGGGGTACTATTGCCATTCTCATTTGACAGTGGGGAGACGGTGGCTCAGCAGCTCAGGGCATCTTGCCTGAAGTCATATCGCAGGTGACTGGCAGGTGAGCCGAGAGCCCAGGTCTGTGTGGCCGCAGCTCACGGTTTCCTATGCATTGTGGAGAGAAGAGTTTCACCCTAGACCTGCTCAGGTCGGCTCAGTCTGAAGTGTCAGTGGACACTCAGGGTCTGGCCAGTGAGCGGAGGCTGGGAGGTCTGGGAAAGATGGAATTTCAGCAGGGCGGGTCTGCTTGCTTGGGGCCAGAGAGTGGCTGAGCTCTCTGCGGACAGTAGGGTGAGAATTGAGTGGTATTTGTCTCTGAGGCAGAGACAGTACTGGGGCCACAGCCCATGGGCATCCTGACCCCCTGACCTGCTACCCCAGTGGCTCCCTGCTAGGGCCTACAGCAGTCGCTGTGCCTGGAGTGACAGTGTGTCCCAGGCAATGTATGTGCTGGACTGGCCGGCCTGCCCCTCCTGGGCCCTCTTGCACCCAGGCTGGGAGGGGGAAAGGCTTTTCCTTCAGCTCCTTGTTAGGACCGGAGCCATCTCTGGCGTCTGCACACTGGCTTACCTTGTTGACCTGACTTCAGTCTTCTGGCCTTGTCCATGCTCCCCTCGTGCCCTCGGGGACCAGCAGCCTGGCTGGCTGAGCCTGCAGGGGGCCCTGATTCCTTCAGCCAAGATAAGTGGTTGCTGGGCTCAGGTGGGGCTCCCCTACATTCTGTCTTAGTGGCTAAGAAGGTTAGGCTGACCCGTAAGAAGGATAAAGGCTGATCCTTATTCTTTGCCTATATCGTCTGAGGCCTCACGGAGCATCTACTGTGTGCCAGAGTGTCCTCTGGAGAAGCAGATGGTGGGTGCTCTGTGAGGCATCTTCCACGTCCCAGGCTCCTCCGTGCATCCTTGACCCAGTGCTTGGCAGAAGAGGAGGTACAGCAAGAGGGGTGAAGGAGAGGTCATCTTGCTGGCTCTTTTCAATCAACAAATAATTTTTTTGGCTTCAATCATCAAAATCTGGCATAGAAGAGAAAAAAGGAATTCTTTTTGTCGAAGCACGCCTGTGCATGTGGGGCATGTGTGTTTGTGAGTGCACGTGTGTGTGCACACGTCTATATGTGTGTTTGTGGGTATATATGTGCGTACAGGTGCGTACATGTGTCTGTGTGTGTATGTGTCTGTGTGTGGCTTCCTCAGGGCCCTGGGGCTCAGAACAGCTGGTTTGGAAACTGTGGCCCTCATTGGCTCCTGGGAGACCCGGCCCAGAGAGGGAACGTTCCCCTTTCAGTAGGGCAGAACTGGGCCTCCTGACCCCCAGGCCAGGGCCTTCTCACACCCTCAGGCTTTCGGGCTGCTTCTGGCTCTCAACTGTGGGGTTCTGGGTGCATTTCAGAGGCCCCACTTTCTCTGCAGTCACAGTCTGGAAAGAGCTTGCCATCCCTCAGACCTTAGGCAAGGCACTGCCTCAGGCTCTGGCCCCTCTTGGGTAGAATGGGGTGGGTCAAATGGTAGATGAGAGGCTCAGACATATGGCCCCTGCTGTCATTTCTTCAGGGCTTTTTAGGAAGGTCCCAGGAGTGTCCTGGGCATGGTCCTTCCCCATGAACCAGCTCTGGGCCCCAGGCCATTCCAGGACTGAGACCTCCCTTCCTTCCCCTCACAGAAGATTCCCTCTGCTTCCTGCTCCTCCTGCTGTTCCTAGGCCGAGTCTGGCTCTATTAGGTGGGGGTAGTGGTGGTGGTGGTGCAGAGTCCCCTTCCAGTACTCAGGTCCCTGGCTCCAGCCCCAGCTCCGGAAGGTTCTGCTAGGAGAGGGAACACACCCTGAGCTGGGAGGTGCCTGCCCTGAGAGGCTGTGGGCGTGGGCAGGGTCCCCCGTCTGAGAATCTGAGTGGACGGTGGGCACTGCAGCAGCCTGCAAAGGGCCTGTCGCTGTGGACTTTGCTGGGTTCTTCTCGACCAGGGCCGCCTGCCTAGGGTGGAAGCTCAGCGAGGTGGCCTCGCAGCAAGCCTGGGAGGAAGGGGGGCCTTCCACCTCATGTGGGCCCCGCAGGCCAGACGAGCTGAAGCCTGGGGGCAGCCCTTTGATGCCTGGAGACCCCAGGCCATTTCTCAGCCCCATCTGCCTGCCACCAGCCCACTGGGGGGCTTCAAAATGGGAGGCAAAAACCGGGGGACAGTTTCCTGAGGGGGAGAGTGAGGCCTGCAGGAAGGAGTGGGGAGGTCAGGGGGGATTTCCTGGAGGCCCCCCACCCCCAGCATTGGCCCAGTGGGGGCTGTGGCTTGTCACTTTACTTGCTTTAAAAAAGAACATTTTTCCTTCCCGAGTTTCTCGTGTTTCTGACCACAAAAATAATGCATTGTCAAAGTGGAACATTTTTTTTAAAAAGCACGAAGAAGAAAGTAAACATGGCTCATCATCCCATTATCCAAATATAGCTGTTAATGTTTTGGTCAGTTTCCTATGAAAATTTGTACGTGTATTATATATATATTTATTTATAAAGTTGGGTTATACTGCAAGTTCTGTTTTGCAATCCTAGTTTTCACATAATCACTTGCCAGGGTCTGTGAGGAAGACCTGGGCCTGGCCCATAGGAGCCCCACTTCTGAGAGAGGAGAGCAGAGTGGGCTAGGTGGTATCAGGGAGGCCTGGGCTGGGCTGGGAGGGCCGGTAGCTTTCTTGTGAGGACATTGGTTCAGAGGCAGCGTGGACAGCCCCTAGACTGGCCTGGGGTCCCCAGCCGCGCTCTGTACCTGACACCTGGGCAGCCCCTCCTGGGCTTGGCCCTGTGCAGTGGCCTGGAGCTGCCCTCCAGGGACCAGAGTTGAGTGCTGAGGGGAGGCATCTGTCACTGTGCCTGCCCACTCAGTGCCACGGCCCTCCCTGAGGGAGACGCCAGCAGGATCTGTGATATTTCAGGCACTTCAGTCTCAAAAGCATTTGTTAACGAAGAGGTCAAGAAGAGAGCTTCGTGGCGTGAAGGAACAACGGTGGCTGAATTCCGGCAGACCTGGGCCGTTAGTTCCTGCACTGCCCTATGCTAGCTGGGTGACCAGGGGCAAGCACTTGCCTCTCTGAGCCTTGGTTTCTTCATCCGTGAAATGGGCTTCCTGGCTCTGCCTCAGAGGTTGTGATGGGGTCAGAGGGGATGAATATGAAGCCAGCGAGGAGCACACACCTGTGACCAGGGCCTCTTCCCCACTGACCAAATGGGGCTGAATTTGGGGTCCTTGGCATCTGTTTCCCTGGGCCTTGAGCCCCAGATGTCTTCCCTGGTTGAGGAGCAGAAGCTCCACGCTAACCGAGGTGTGCCTCCTGGCCTGGTCTCTGAGCTGCCGTCTAAGCTGAGGAGTGTGGAGGAGGAACAGAAGAGAGATGCCGGTGGCCTGGTGGGCACACAGCTGTGGCCGCGGGCAGCTGGGGTGGGAGTGCGGCTGTGGGTGAGGCAGGGAGCGAGGGGAATGACGGGCTAGCTCACAGGCACAGCCAAGGGAGCGGTTCTTCACCTGCCGCCCCTTCCCAGCAGAAACAGCGGCTGCGAGGCCTTGCGAGGAGTCAGGCGCCAATCGAGTGCTTTCTGTGCGTTGACCTCGTTGTGTTGAGAACCCCAGCACTCGAGGGCGCACAGCTAACAACCACTGCTCCACAGCACTTCTGATTCACGTACGGGGCTGAGGGATTTAAGACAGTGAGATGTTTTCAGTTGAGGCAATTAAAATAATAGCATCTGCAGGTGGCAAAGTGGCTTTTCTTACAGCATCTCGTTCAATTGTCACAACAATCCTATCTTATTGGCATTTTGTAGACAAGAAATTGGAGGCTCCCAGAGTTGAAACTCATGTCTGTGGAGGCAGAATGAGCTGGCAGCAGAGCTGGGATTTGAACCAGGTCAGCATGACTCCAGGGCCACAGTTCCTCCCACCCACAACAGGGGTGTGTGGCGAAGAGCGTTTGAAAGGTCCAGCCCCCACTGCCCGCCCCGTGCACACCCGAGGCCGTGTGGATGGGGAAGGGCCGTTCACCCCGGCACCAGTCGCTGAACCTCCCTGTGGGGGGACAGACACAGAGACAGGGTTGCCCAGCGTGAGCAGAGCAGGCTTCCCGAGACAGGGCTCTCAGCCTTCCTTGGGGTCAGTGCCGTGGGCCCTCCCTGATGGGTCTCCTTTTGAGAGTCTGGTGAAACCTGTGAGCTCTTTTCCCCAAAAAACGCACACGGGCACAGACACCCCCGTTGGCGTCCAGTTCAGGGGGCCAAGGGCCCCCAGATGAAGAACTCCACTGTAAAGAATGATGACGATGAGAAGGCCATCTTCAGTGCTTTTGTGGGACAGAGCAGGGGCTAGTGGAGAGAGGGGAGAGCAGAGGGGAAACGCCGGGCGGGCAGCCCAGCACGGGGACGGGCACAAGCCTGAAGGTGAGAACCACGGGGCAGAGTGTAGTTAGGAGACTGTGGCCAGGCGGGCAGGCTGGTGGCCCGCCGGGCACAGCCACGAGCACACAGTTCTGTAGGAAACAGGCACCTCTCAGGAGCCCGGGCGGGCAAGTTAGCAGCCCTTGGCTGAGGGGGGAGTGGTCCACCCTCAGCCCCTGGGTCCTTGATGAGGCCAACGCGGGGATGCTTGCTGTTTCCCTGCCTGTAGGATGCCTCGAGCACGGCACATTCTACAACTTTGGAGCCACCTGGAGGACCAGCGACTGCTACAGATGTCACTATAGCCCTATAGCCCGAAGAGGCTGCATTGCTGCACTGTGCGAGTCTGGGAGTCTGTGGGGACTCTCGCCCCTCCCCACCCTGCCCCTGGGGGCCACTGCCTTGCTGCCCCTCTCCTCTGGGCACTGCCACGTGGAGGGTGGGCACTGGGGGCTCTCCCACAGCCTCTGTGAGGTGGGTGGGATGGGGGCATTCCCAGCTCCCTTCTTCAGAGGGGAAAGAGGCTCAGGGACTGCCCAGAGCCAGTCCCTGAAGGCCGAGGGAGCAGGAGTCAGGGGGCTGTGGGAGGGGCTGAAGGGATCTGAGTGAGCTGGGGACGAGGTGAGGTCAGAACGAGGAATCCGGGGTCATGCGCAAGTCAGGTGGCTGTGCTCTCCCTGGGACCTCGAGACCCTGGGCGAGAGGCTTTCTGCACGAAAACCTGCTGAGAGGGTCCCCCACTGACCCGGGTGGGCCGGAGCCTGCAGTGGTCAGTCACTGTGGTTGTTCAGGTCACTATGAGCTGCCAACCACGCCACTGTGCCAAGAAGGACTGACACCAAAATGTTTAAAATTTTTTTTTGTATGTGTGAAGAAGATCAGCCCTGAGCTAACATCTGATGCCAATCCTCCTCTTTTTTGTGAGGAAGATTGGCCCTGGGCTAACATCCATGCCCATCTTCCTCCACTTCATATGGGATGCCGCCACAGCATGGCTCGCCAAGCAATGTGTCGGTGCACGCCCGGGATCCGAACTGGCGAACCCTGGGCTGCCGCAGCGGAGCGGGCACACTTAGCCGCTTGCGCCACCAGGCGGGCCCCCAACACCAAAAGGTTTTGAAGGGGACATACTATGTCCCTCCATGGCCATGCATTTAATATTTGTCTCCAGCCACACCTTGGAGAGTCAGCTGTGTTATCTCCCCATCAGAGCCCAGGCAGGAGAGGCTCAGGGAGGTTGACAACTGGCCGGAGTCCACAAAGCTGGGAAGTGACACAGCCAGACTGGGAGCAGGGTCTGCTGACTCTAAGTCCCAACTCTTCCCACACTGCCCGACCCGCGAGGGTACCTAGCGCTGAGGAATGAGTGTGAAATGCCGGCGCCTGCTCTGAAGACAGTGACCCCACCACGCTTCACTCCCCAGCTCTGGTCCATCTTGGCCTCTTTATTCCTTATTTCCATCTTGGTGAAAGACGAGGGAGGCGGGGCCGTGGACGAGCATGGCAGCCAATTCAAACGGGTTTTTCCACTCCTGGGAACACCTGGGAACCGAGTCAGCTGCCAAGTACGGGGACACACAAGGCCAAATGAGGCCTTTTGCGGTTTTTGTCTGCTTCCAGCATAAGGTTTATTTTGAAACAGCTTGCCCAGCAAAGCAGATCCTGCTTGTCCTTCCTCCCTGAAGCCTCCTCTGCTCAAATCCTCTTTTTGTGAGTGATTAAATGAAAGTGAACCCCACCCTTGGCCTCCCAACCTGCTCTGCAGGCAGGCTGGCACTGGGAGCTGGGCTGGGCTGCTCAAACTTTTGGACTATAATCAACAATTAGAAATACAAATCACTGTGTGGCTCAGTGCACATGTGTGTGCACGCATGCACACGCACACTGATACTTTTTCTTGTCTTGTATTGCAGTTCATTAAAAACATGCTGGTCTCGGGGCCCGCCTGGTGGCTCAGCGGTTAAGTGCGTGCGCTCTGCTGCGGCGCCCAGGGTTCGCTGGTTCGGATCCTGGGCATGCACTGACACATTGCTTGTCGAGCCGTGCTGTGGCAGCGTCCCATATAAAGTGGAGGAAGATGGGCACGGATGTTAGCCCAGGGTCAATCTTCCTCAGTAAAAAGAGGAGGATCAGCATCAGATGTTAGCTCAGGGCTGATCCTCCCCACACACACACACAAAAAACCCCGAAAAAAACATGTTGGTCTCAGGCCTGGTGGATTTCACACCCACTAGTGGGTCACAACCTGCAGTGAGCTGGGGTCCTGGAAGCAAGTTGTAAAGAAAATGATGCGCTGGGCCCCCACCTGCCCTGGGTCCTGGCGCACAGCAGGCCCACCAGAGCATTTGTGGCGCTGAACCGAAACACAGGGAGTCACCTGGTCACAGAAAAACGCCTCCTTTCCATTCACGGCCTGAGCTCAAAACGGCTGGCTCCCAGCTGCACCCGTCCTCAAGGATGGAGCTATGCCTGGCTCTCTATTGAGTTTATTTTTTAGCACTAGTTTCTTAGTGGCTTTGAAAAAGGATTTGAGGTGGCTTATAACAATGACAAGTGTTTTCCCCAGTGGAGATGAGAATCCTATGGAGATGGGCAGGGATGTCTATGAGAATGCTTTGTCAGCTATAAATGCTGTCCCTGGATTACTGCCCCTGTTTCTCTCCTGACAGCTGGGGTAGAGCAGAGCCTTTGAGGGCAAGCCCTTCCTGGAAGGGAGAGGGAGCCACGGCGATTAAACTACTGGGCAGGAATGGAGGCTGGACACATGGACATAATTGTACATTCAGATGACCAAGATCTAATTAATTAATCCCGTGAGTTAATGGATCCATCCATCCATTCATTCAATAAACACTTGAGTGTGTCAAGCTCATGCCTTGCAAACAGTGGCATCAGCTTAAGATACAAGGAACATCTTGTTACCTTCAACGGTGGCCAGTCTTTGCTAACACCGGCATCTGAAAGCATTTTGTATACACCCCGAGGATGTGGCCTCTGGCACCTGTCTCTTCCTGCCTCTGATTCGCAGCTCCTCCCCACCTGGGGGCAGTGCAATGGCCAAGGTAACAGAGCAAGAGTTGCAATGTGAGGGAGGCCTGTCCTGGGCTGGGATGTGGGTCAGCTGCTCTTGGGCTCCACCAACTTTGAGCAGCTCTGTGATCACCAGGGTTAAAGACCCCTGCCCTGGTCAGCTTGCTGCTTTCCAGCTACCACCCACCCGACTGATAATCCCAGAGACCATGCACAGGCCCAGAAGCTGTGTGTAGAACAAATGTTTATGAGGCATTAACAGAACAAGGGGGACCTCAGAGACAGATGAGGAGAGAAAGAGAATGAGAGAGGAGAGAGAATGAGAGAAAGGTGGAGAAGCAGAGACATCGTGAAGAAGATAAAAGATGTAGGATGAACAACTTGTCCTGGTTTTCCTGGTTTTGACCTCCAAGACCCATGTCCTGGAGACCCCCACAGGCTCGGGAAAACCAGGACTGTTGGCCACCCTACAAAAGAGGGATAAGGAGAGAGAGACAGAATGAGGAACAGACAACAAAGAGACAGACACCGAGAGTGGTGTACTGATTGGTTAGGGCTGCTGTAACCAGGCACCACAGACTGGGGCTTCCACAACAGAAGAAAATTATCTCACGGTTCTGGAGGCTAGAAGTCCAAGCTCAAGGTGTCAGCTGGGTTGGTTCCTTCTGAGGGCCACGAGGGAAGGGTCTGTTCCAGGTGTCTCTCCTTGGCTTGTAGATGACTGTCTTTTTCCTGTGTCTTCACATCATTGTCTCTCTGTGTGTGTCTGTCTCTGCGTCCAAATTTCCCCTTTTCATAACGACACTGGTCATACTGGATTAGAGCTCACCCTACTGACCTCACTTTAATTTGATTTCCTCTTTAAAGACTCCATCTCCAAATAAGGTCACATTCTGAGGTATTAGGGGTTAGGACTTCAACAGATGAATTTAGGGGGAACACAATTCAGCTCATAGCTGGTGGGAAGTCAGAGAGAGCCACCCTGAGGCCAGGGACACAGACAGAGGTAGAGTATGTGGAGTCGTAGGCGGGAAGGTGGGTAGTGCGTGACAGTGGGGGTACCGAGGGCAAGGAGTGATCACAAACCATAACCAGTCTCTTCTCCTGACAGTTGGCCTCTGTCCACAATTTATTTCTCTCCCAGTTACCTCCTGCCCCCACTGTCCATCCCAGCCCAGGCCTCTCTCTGGAGGCTTCATCCAAGCAGGCCTGCATCATCCTGCTGAAGACCCCATGTGTGGTATGGCCCCCACCCCCAGCTCCCAAGTACAAAGAGGAGTGGGTCCCCTCAGAGCCCTGGTGCCACCTTTGTCTCTCTCTGCAGCTTCTCTGAGCCCACAGGCTATGACACGCTGGCCTGTGTGGCCATCTTTGACATGTGGACCTGCTCCCCCAGTGTGGTGTGCAAGGCCTACCACTACCTGCCCTGTGAGATGCTGCCAGGAACCTCCTGTCACCAGTGACCATCCCAGCCCCCTGGCCAGCTGGATTTGGAATGTCATTCTTCTGGGTACATTTATGATTCAGCATTCCTGTTATTTCTGCCCCCACCCTACCTTCAGGACTAGCTGGGTTATTGGTGATGTAATCTTTTATTTATTTATTTATTTATTTTTTGTGAGGAAGATCAGCCCTGAGCTAACATCTGTGCTAATCCTCCTCTTTTTGCTGAGGAAGACCGGCTCTGAGCTAACATCTCTTGCCAATCCTCCTCCTTTCCCCCCACCAAAGCCCCAGTAGATAGTTGTATGTCATAGTTGCACATCCTTCTAGTTGCTGTATGTGGGAGGTGGCCTCAGCATGGCCGGAGAAGTGGTGCGTCAGTGCGCACCCGGGATCCGAACCCGGGCCGCCAGTAGCGGAGCGCGCACACTTAACTGCTAAGCCACCGGGCCGGCCCTGGTGATGTAATCTTGTTTGCTGGGGTTCACTTACCAGCTGATTTGTAATCCAAAAAAATCATTCCAACTTTCAGGCCTCACTCAGCTTCTCTGACTTTGTGAAGGGCATGCCTACAGTCAGTCTCTGAAATACTAGATTCAAGGTGGGGTTTGGTCTAACCCCAAGCCTTAGTGCTGAGTTTCATCCCATTGAACCTGGGGAGCTTGGCAAGAGTAGATGGATTCCCCGGCTCCAGCAAAGGTTTCTCTGCTAGCTCTTCCCTCTTTCTTATTGCTATTTTCTCTCCCAACCACTTAATTCATCTATGGATACTCCCATCTATCCACTTATGTAGTTATTACCCATCATTCACTATCTTCCCATCCATCCATCCATCCATCATCTATCCATCATTCATTCATCATCCACCCATTCATCTATCCATCCCTCCACCCATCTCTCCATTCATTAATCCATTCAACAATCCATCCATCTATCCATCCTCCATCCATCCATCTCCCTATCTACCCATTATTCATCATTCACCACAATCCAAACATTCAGGGCCGGCCCCGTGGCTTAGCGGTTAAATGCATGCGCTCCGCTGCTGGCGGCCCGGGTTCGGATCCCGGGTGCGCACCACTTCTCCGGCTATGCTGGGGCCGTGTCCCACGTGCAGCAACTGGAAGGATTTGCAGCTGTGACATACAACTATCTACTGGGGCTTTGGGGGGAAAAAATAAATAAATAAAATCTTTAAAAAAAAAAAAAAAACAAACATTCATCCATCTATCCACCTTCATCGCTTAATAACCCATCCCCATCTAACTACCATCATTCATCCATCCATCCATTCATCTAAGTGCCCATCCACTATCCATCATTGACTTTCCTCCACCCATCCTCCCATCCATCCGTCCATCCATCTGTCCATCTTGTCCCATCTGTCCCAAATGTCCATTTATCCATTCAGCAAGTATGCCCTACATCTTGGTAATATGATAGGAAAAGTCTTAGGTCTTGAAAAAAGAGATAAATGAGATACTTTTTCTGTCCTTCATGGGCTCCTACTCTAAGGAGGGAGACCAAGTGAAAACAAAATGAAACAGTACCAAAAAGTACTTGTTAGTGCCGTTGAGTCGATTCTGACTCCTAGCGACCCTGTGTACAGCAGAGCAGAACCCTGCACAGTCTTTTTGCACCATTCTCTCACCTTCTGGCGCTATATCAGACAATGCTCTGCTGCTATTCATAGGGTTTTCATGGCCAATTTTTTCAGAAGTGTGTGGCCAGGTCCTTCTTCCTAGTCTGTCTTAGTCTGGAAGCTCCACTGAAACCTGTCCACCATGGGTGACCCTGCTGGTATTTGAAATACCGGTGGCATAGCTTTCAGCATCACAGTCACACGCAGCCACCACAGTGTGACAACCAACAGATGGGTGGTGTGGTTGCCTGACCAGGATACGAACCCATGCACATCAGTGAGATAACTGAATCTTAACCACTAGACCACCAGGGAGGCCCCCCAAAATACTTCAGTGGCACTATATCCAGGGGGCTGTGGGAGCCCAGAGGAAGAAATCACTGAATTTCTGAAGCTATTGGGGAAAGTTTTGGAGGAGGTGATGTTGACTGGGACACTGAAGCATGGATAGGAGTTGACCATGGAGAAAATGAATGGGTGGTTATGGCAGGGGAATGTGCGCATTCCAGGCTGAGGAACTTCATGTGCAAAGGGGAGGATGGTTCAGGGATTTCAGGGAGCAGGGAGATGTGTAGCAGGGCTAGGATCCAGGAGGTGGAATAAGGAGTCTCTGGAGCTGAAGCTTCAGAAATAGGTAGGGGCCAGGTCAGGAGGGTTTTGAATGCCAGGCTTTCTCCTGTGGGCACTGGGGAGTCACTGAAGGCTATGTAGAAAGGGAGGAACGCAGTCAGGTTTGGGCTTTGGAGGGATCATTCTGGCAGTCAGGTGGAGAAAACGTTGGAGGAGATGAGACTGTGCTTTGCCCACTGGCGAGCCTGGGAGCTGGAGGTGCCAGGGTGCATGCAGCTGGCCCCTAGGTAGATCAGCCCTTGGTTTTGGGATGACAGGCCCCAGTGAGGCAGGGGCTGGCTCCAGGGAAGCTGAGGTCCTGGCCGGTGAGCAGATGGGTGACTCCAGTCTCAGATGGAGGTCTGGGGCCCAGTTAGAGCTGACTATGGGTGGGGAGGGTTCTGCCGGTGAGACAGAGGCTGGCCCGCAGTGCTTCCATTAGCAGGACAAACGATGTACTCAGGTGGGGCCTGTGTGGGCTTCAGCAGAACTGCTGCCAGCAACCAAGAGGCTGCCCAGGTGGGGTCTCAAGCAGAAAGAACCCAGCCCACCCACAGCTGAGATTTGGGGTCCCAGGTTCAGGAGAGTGCTGTGGTCAGAGCAGGATTAGGTCTTGATGCTCAGCATGTGGAGGTGGCAGGGACTATTCACAGGGTCTGGTGGCTGGATTCGGGTGGCCATGAGCCCACACCATATCCAGCTCAGGCCCGCACGTGGATCCTGGCCCCAGTAGACTCTGGTGGGATAACCCATGTTCCCTTTCAGTCTGCTGGTGCTTCTGGCTCCTGGTCTGGGGTGGGTTGTCTCACCCTCTATCAGTGAGGCATCCTTGGGCCGTAGTCTGGGACATGGTCCCCAGGGCTGGGGAGAATGTGGGGTGTGGGCAGCCTTGCGTCAGCACATTGCCTGAGGGGGCTGCCATTGCCCCTCTTCGAGGATGATGGGGTGCGGGGCTGCAGTGGGGTCTCTATTGTGACCCTGGGTGGAAGGGCTTCCTCTTCTCTAGCTATCATGTTCTTGCCCTCCTGTCACAGTCTGCTTTCCCGACTGCCCCTTCCACAAGGCAGGGTCCAGACCCTTCACTTCCATCCCCAGGGTCTAGCCCAGGATGTGACCCAGCTCTGGAATGATGACCTCCCAGACCAGCCCCCTGGGTACTGCAGAATCAATTGTGCCCAGCCGGCCCCAGGGGGCCCAGGGTCTGGCCAAGTCCTGTCTCTGCTGGTTGGGGGGCTCCGAGGTACCTCGTGAGGGCCGGATCTACTCTGGATGGGGTCCTAGAGCTGTAGGTGGGAGCTCAGGGCAATGGCAGAGCTGGGTGCAGGATACCTGAGTCCCAGGCTTTGTGCCCACCCTGCTAATATTCTAGTTACAGCCGTGCAAGACAGCCCCGTGCAGGGTCGGGGGCATCAGCTTTGGAGCCTGATCCACCTGGGCTTGAATCTCAGCTCCACCCCCACCCCCTGTGTTAAACTGGATGAGTCCCTTAACCTCTGTGAGCCTCAGTTGCCGTTCTGTAAAATGGGTCTAAATGCACTCACTCCCTAGGGGCTTGGGGAACACTAAAGGGGCCAACGCACACGTGGTCCCCATGTCTTCCCTGGCAGTTTCCGCCTCGCTCTATATTCTCCTCACAGTCCCCAGAAGAAGCTTCTCTCTCCAAAGCCAAGGTGAGAAATCTCGTGATGCTATAAGGCCCTAGCGGGTAATACGGCACCTGCATGGTAAGTGTTTCGAGTCTCCCATCTGCCCATCTCTTCTCTGCAGTCCTTTTTCTCCGGCCGCCCATGTGAGACCCCTTCTCTCTCCATTCTCATCAAGTTTTCTCCTCAAAGACCCCAGTCTCCCACTCTTGACCCCACCCCTCATTCTCTCACCCTTCCCATTTCTCTCTGCAGCTCTTCCCACACGTTGGGGCACCCCGTGCTCAGGGATCCTCTAGAACCCAGGCCCCACGCTCTGGAAAGAGGCAATGGTGGATGAGAAATACTGAGACTGCCAATTTGATAAGTGCTCAAAAGGCGACCCCTAGTGTTATTTCCATCTTAGATAAGGGAGCATTAAGCCCCCAAAGGTCAAGTAAGTTAAGTCACCCAAGGTGACGCTCCAGTCGGCAGAGCTGGGTTCAAAGCCAGGCCCTCAGGTTTTGGTGAAGTTTTGCTCTGCGTCTGCTGCCTCTGTGGGCTCCAGACTCTGCTACTCCCAGGGTGTGGCCAGGCGTGGCTTTGGGTTTCCTGAAGCCAGGAAAGCAAGTTCTCCCTAGCAAGAACATCCCTCAAGGTTGGGGCTCTCAGGCCTGATGGAGGCTTTCAGGCTTAGACACCCAGAAGTGGGGGCCTGGGGCCAAAATGGGGTCCATGCTGACTGCTGGAGAGCACAGCCTGGGATCATGGTGTTGAGGTGGGCACCCTGTGCGGGGCTGGGTGGGGCAGGTCCTCAACAGTGGGTGCCCATGCTGGGCATTTCAGCATCTCCACTCACCATGGGCATGATGTCCACCGGGGAGGCCAAGTGCCCTAGGGGCCTCCTGGGGTGTGTGGGCTGGTTTCACGCAGGCCAGCTGGAGCTGGGCTGGACGGGGTTTCAGGGGACCTCCTGGAAGTCTCTCCGGGCAGTAGTTTTGAGGACAACGCAAGCACATTAATGTGCCTGGCAAGTGAAAGTCCCTTGGTGCATGATGGCTTCTTCCCCCATTCCCTTCTAGGGGCGGGTGGTGAGGAGGGGACAGCAGGGGGAGCCTGCAGCTGAGAACACCATGCAAGGGCATCCTGGCATAAGAAGAAGGCACAAGGAGCCCTTCACCGTATTAAAGGCTCCTGGGCTTGGAACTTCTGGTAGGCTGAAGAACGGCTCCGACAGATGTGCACGTCTTAATCCCCAGGAACTGTGAATATGCCACCTCACGTGGCAAAAGGGACTTTGTAGATGGGATTCACTTAAAGATATTGCAATGGGGAGATTGTCCTGGATGATCTGGGTGGGCCCAACGTAATCACAAGTGTTCTTATAAGAGGGAGGCGGTAGAGTCAGAGCCAGAGAGAAAAGATGGAAGGACAGAAGTAGAGATGAGAGAAAGAGAGATTTGAAGATGGCTGCTGCTGGCTTGAAGATGGAACAAGGGGCCAGGAGCCAAGGAATGCGGGCAACCTTCAGAAACTAGAAAAGGTAAGGAAACACAGGTCCCCTGGAGCCTCTAGAAGGGCTGCAGCCCTGCAAACCCGTTTTAGATTCTGATCTCCAGAACTAAAAGGTAATGAACTCGTGTTGTTTTAAACCCCTAAGTTTGTGATAATTTATTACAGCAGCAACAGGAAACCAATACAACGTCCAACTCTGGAGGTGGATATTTTTCCACGGGGACAGGTCTTCAGGTTTTATGTTAGTGAGGAGCATGGGATGCACCATGTAAAAGTTCACGTAAGTTATTCTTTTACAGGGTGGTGCTGGGGACATTGGGGTGAAAGGCACAGCCTCCCCAGGACAGCCGTGAACATCACTCATCACAAGCAGGGGTGATACGCATGGTGTGAACAGGGGCTGGGGGGACACAGAAGGGGGCACCTCGCTGGCTCAGGTGTGGGCTTGCTGGCAGTTGGTTTATGAGGTTAATCATTTCGATGAAGGAAGAGAGAAATGGCAGGCATGAGAGAGGGGTCTCATTTCAAAGCAAATGACATCTGGGACAGCAACAGCCAACACCTTCCATTAAGAGACTGCTGGGCCCAGGTGGGATGGCCATGTGGGATGGCCAGGTGGAATGGCCAGGTAGGAGGCCCAGGTGAATAAGGAGTGATGGTTGCAGCCCCAGGATTAAGAGGAATGTCCAGCCGCCTGCAGGCTGCAGCAACCTCTCACCAGCTGGAAATGTACAGGATAGTTGAAGTTGCAGAGCGAGACTGTCTGTGTAAATATATGGCTTACTCCTGGTGCCCTGGCTACCAGTGGCACTTGGAAATGAGGGGAGGCTGCTGCTGTCTGAAGACCTGGGTGACCTCCAGAGAGGTAGACAAGGTGACAAGGCCCACCTGACAACTACTGAAATGTGTCAACACTCTGGCAACACCAGGGAGATTCTGACCGCATGGAAAGTGGGTCTTGATCTTGCTGATGAAAGGAAGGCTTTTAGGAGGAGCCAGAGGCTTGTAGAATGAAGAGGTAGCCAGGCAGAGAAGGGGACGGGGAGGGTTCTAAAGAGAGGGCCTAGAATGTGCGAAGGCTTGGAGGCCAGTGAGAGTGCAAAGTGTGTGTGGTGGGGGCTGGCAGGTAAAGGGAGGCCGGTGTGGGCTGCTGGGCCTGTGGGGGAGGGAGAGGTGCTGGTAGGTGGGGCCATCATGGGAGGCAGGCCACTAAGAAGGTGTTGCCGTGGACACTGGCAGCTGGACGAAGAGGCAGGTTGGTTCAGTTGTCCTGGCGGAGAGGCCAGTGTCTTCTGCAGAGGCAGGACGCCCGGCAAGGCTGGGCTGCCTTCGTCTGAGTTCTTAGTGAAGGGACTTGCCTTTGCCATGGGCCGGGCACCCCACGCCAGGAGGGAACTGTGGTTTTGTCAAAAAGACCCCCTGGGCAGCGCTCATGGGGGCTGTTAAAGAAAATCAGAGCTGGATAGTAAAGTGGCAAGAACAGATTTTATTCAGGAACTACTGCAGTAGGGGAGAAGAGCCCTTAGTATATAGAACTGGGATCAATTCCAAATAAAGCTTGGACAAGCGAGGAAGCCACGGAGCAGGGTGGGAGTCAGTGGCTGGAAAATTACTAAGAAGAAACATGAGGGGGGAAGGGGAGGGGTTCTGGTTAAACAGACTTGACAGGATTCTTGCTGAAGGCAGCCAAAGCGATCAGATAACAAGGGTGGGGGATGAGGAATTTGATCAGATATTGAGGGCGCTCCGATATCCAGGGTGGAGGATTCTCACCAAATTGGCTTAGCAAGACTCTTGCTACAACTGGGCAATGCGGGCCTAACAGGGATGGCTGCCAAGGTGGATGCCTAGAGGGCTTTGAGGAGCCTGACTGTAGTTTGGTCAAAGAGAGTCTCCGTCAGTGCTCAGCCTGGGCAACGCTTCCGCCCCAAAGCAGGCCTAGTTCGGGAGCCAGCTACCTTCTGCGAAGATGGGAGTCAGGGGAGGGCCGGCAGGAGCTTGGTCACTGTGGGGCCAGCTGGGGGGAAGTGATGCTCTGAACCTTCTGAGAGCTGGTGTTCCCAAAGTTCTAGTCAGGGGAGCCCTGGGGAGAGTCGAGGAAGAAGGGCCTGTGAGGGGGGAGCCTGTGGATGCGAGTGGACCTCACTCTGCATCCCTGCCCGTGTTTGCTCTTTGCCCATCAAAGTGCAATGGAAACAACTGGCGCTAGTTCTGATAGCTAATGGAATTCTCCATATTTCGGTCATAGGTCTCCCACAAGAGTCACTGTGAATGCTTCGACTGGTCGAGTGTTTGGCAAGTTTGCTCATTCATTCGCACTTTCCTTGATCTGTTTAACAAGTAATTCAAAGGTGTGCCTTATTCTAGGCGTGAATCACATGTGGTTCCTCTCCCCGAAGAACTCACAGGCAGATGGGAAAGGGTGTGCAAGTAATTAACACTCACTGTAGCTGTTAACCCTGATCCAGAACTTTCCAGATGCCAGTAATTCTTAGCAAATACTGAGCACTTTGCAGCAGCTACTGCATGTATTTCTTAAAACAAAGTTAGGGGAGCTTTTGCTAGTCTCCTTTTAGCAAAGGAGATGAAAAAGATGAGGTTCAGAGAGGTGAAGTAACTCTACCGTGACCACACTGCTGGTTGGAGGCTGAACCAGGATTCAAACTCAGATCTCTGTGACTGCCGAGGCCACACTTGTAGCATCTGCCTCCCTACACGAGAGTCTGATAGCAGAAGTTGTGTATCCAGGAGCTCTCCAGGCAGATCCAGGTGGGGAGGGCAGCCCAGGCAGAGGACCCAAGCAAAGCACAGAGGTGGGGACGTCTGGCTCCAGTGAGCTGCTGTCAGGGGTGGGGCCTGAGGGTGAGTGGGCATGAATGGAGGGGAAGTTGGGAGGCTGATCAGGGCCTCCCTAATTATCCTAGGTTTTAGTTCGATCCCCAGGCCTGGAGTTGAATGCGAGCCTTGGGTTGCAGCGGGAGCACCACATCACTCATTTGGAACCCTGCACTTGCTGTCCTCAGCATCCTGCTTCAGGGAGAAGGAGGAAGGACGCACCCATTCGGAATCCCTGATGTCTGTCCGACAGCAGTGTCCTTCGGCAAGCGACCTGCTCTCCAGCTTCGAGCTCCTTCTTTGTAAAGACGTGATGGTGAAGGGAGGTAATATACCTGTCTATTAGACCTCTGACTTTAAGCCACGGAAACGCTGATGAAAAAGGAGGAATTGCTCTCACAGAGTCAGCCGGAAGATGGGAGAACTGGGCCTGGACCCAAGGTTGGAACCAGGGCACCTCCAGAGGGTACAAAACTGGACCCTGGGGAACGGCCTCCGTCATGGGTGGGCTGGGCAGAACATAACGACGCTGGAAGGGATGACGGGAGGAGGGGATGGGGGGAGGAAGGCCACCCCTTTCCAGCCCTGATTCTGTGACCCAGATCCAGCTTCCAGGAGGAGGCACGTGTAGCCCGCTTCCTGCCGAGGGCTGGGCTGGGAGCTGCTTCACCTGCCAGCAGGCTGGAGATAAAGGGGAGAAACACGGCGTGGCCCTGCGTGGACTGGCACAGGTTGGGGCGCTGCAGCCCAGCTCTCTCCTCTTCTCCTCCTCCCTCTTCCCCTCCTCTTCTTCCTCCTTCTCCGTCCCCTGCCCTCTCTCTCTTCCTTCTTGAATCCCCATAACTGTGGGTTTCATCAGCTTTCATCGGGACCGTGGCAACTTCCCTACCTCTTGTCTCTCCCCTGCAACAGCGCATCCACACACCCACCAGTTTTCTTTCTAAGATGTAAATATGATGTTACTTCCCTGCCAAAAAGGCTCTGCAGGCTTCTCAACAACACAGGATAAATCTCAAAATTCTGAATCTTGCCTGCTTTTCCAGTCTCAGCCTCATTTCCCCACAGTCCTCTCTAATCCCATCATTTCCCAATACTCTAAGTCCTGGTGTTCTCTCCTCCTGAAATGCACCATCCCGAATCTAGAGAACTCCTATTTATCCTTTAAATCCATCCCAAATGGGTGTTGACTCATATGGATTACAAAAATTGTTCATAAAAATGACAAATGACCGATGACACATGCATGTTATTTATTGATGTTAGTGACCTGGGCAACTGGCCCAGATGTCACTACACGTGTTGGACCAAGGGCCTGCCCAAGATGATGTGCCAGGTGAAGGAGGTCTCTGAGGCAGGCAGAAGGGCTGCCTCCTCTGTGTAATTCTACGGTTTGGCCTCATGGTGGCACCAGTCTGCCTCTGGATCAGCATTCTCACACTGCAGGTTTTTTCTTGTCTTCTGGCCTTTGGGCATGTATGTGATCTGGCTAAGGGGCCTGTATGACCTCCCACAACTCTGGGCTGTGGATCAGCTCACGCTCCTTCTCCATCCAGGGACTGAGAGGCACTCCTGGTTTTCACCTCTTCTCCCCTGATGGGCTTCTAGTAGGTCCATCCCACAAGTCACGATTGCTTTGGCCGTGGCCCACAATAGGGGCCTTTAAACCAATCCACCTTCTCTTCTCAGCCTCCCCTGACTCCCTTGGGCAGTAGTGGCTCTGTCCTTGGGTCCACTGGCTATGGGGTCTGACGTGGGCAGGACCTGGGAAGCAAAGGCCAGGACTTGTGGCAGGACGTCAGGAGTTGGGAGCTGGGGTGGGTCCAGCCATCTGTGAAAGGAGCCTGGAAAGAACTGGAAGTGCTCCCTGGGTTAAGGCTTGAAAACCTTGCATCCCTAAGAGGGAAAGCAGGTGCAGGGAGAACTGCAAAGGCGGCTTCTGGGCCAGACCCTAAACCTATGACTGAATTGGCTGCATCCTCCGTACTGGCATTTCAGAAGCTCTAAAATGCTTATGCAAAACTTGTCTGGGGCACATGAGAAAACTAATCATGAGAAAAGTGAGAAAGAAAATCAACAATAAGGAGATGAATTCACTGCCAAAGAAATGGAAATATGAGAAAATCTAAAATAAAAATAATTAAGCATTTCAAGACTTTCAAAGAGGAAAGATTAGTGTTCACCAAAAATAACAAGAAATTATAAAATAAAGCCAGAAAGATATGAATCAAGAACAGATTGGCTCTGGAAAAGAACTGATTAGAAATCTGGGTATAAAAAATATGCTAATTAAATCAATATGTAAGTGAGCATACGTGAGGCCATCTTGTTACGCTAAATGACCCCAGCCCCTCCTCTGTGTGACTACTCGCTGCTCTGCATGTACTCTAAAAAAATTCACATGCTCTCCTGATTTATGGCCTCTGCTTACATATGTACGCCCCTATAACTTGATAAATTAAAACTTTGTTTTATGAGTTTCTTTCCAGGAACAAGCTGACCACAGGTGGGAAACACACCTACAAGATATTCATCACAACTGACAGGAGAAAAGAATAATGAAAGACCCTGGAGTCCTCCACGCCTAAAGGCCAACATTTCTAACCCGCCTCATTACTGCCCACTTTCCCTATATAACTACCTCAAGATTCTATAATCCATGAAGAAGGTTTTTTTGAGACGTAAGTCTGCCATCTTCCCAATTGTGCCAGTTAATAGAATTAAAACTTCCTTTCTCCATCCCTAACTCATGATTAATCGGCTCAGATTGTGGGGAGCAGAGTGAGCCCATTGCTCGGTATCAAATAGACGAAAGAGTCAAAGATAGAATTAGGGAATTGATAGATAGAAAGCAACTCACGGGTATAAGGAGATAAAAAGATAAAAGAGAACTTAAGAGACAGGTTGAGAGGGAAGGGCAGAGAAGGAAGCAGAAGCGGTAATGACTGAGAATTTTCTACAATTTAAGAAAGACGTGGCTTCAGAGTGAAAGCATGCATAGGATGCGGAGCAGGATAAACACAAGGAGGTCACCCCTGGTCACCTTCTCCTTCTCTTTTGTGGGAATTGGGACACTGGTCACAATTGTTCAACGGCTGACTCTGGCTCCATGTCTGTCTGCATTTTACATGCAGTGGGTGGTCTGATGCCTGGCGCCTGGAAGGTGTTCAATAAACACGTGGCAACTAACAATTGAGTAACTGACAGATGAGTATGTCAGTGCTGGAGACCTCAGTGCACGTGTCCCAAGGCACGGCCAGGGTGCAGGGACATCAGAATCACTGCAATGGAGTCTGGGAAATGGCCACGGACAAAGCCCATGGCTCCCTCTGGTTGGGCTGGACAGACCTGCTGCCCACATGGAGAGCAGCTCTGGGGACCCATATGCCTGGGGGCGCCCTCTGGGAGAAGCCGACTCAGATTGGGCTCAGCCCTGGCAAAGGAGGGAGGTGCGAGGACCATCTTCCCCATGACATCTCTCTGGCTTCCCGCCTGAAGAGGGGCCGGGCCAATAGAGGCAAACTCATTCTCTAGAAATATGTGATTCCAGAGGAGTTATTAATAGAAGAATAACCTTAATAACAGCATGATCAACCAATATTGATACAGCACTTCATGGGTTCCAAAGCGTTCACATTTATCTCTTCTGATCCCTATAACAACCAGAGAGGATATTATTTTTGTACCCATTTTATAGGCTGGGAAAAAGTAGGTTTGGAGAAGTGGAGCAAATCACTTGAGCTCCGTGAGCTCCTAAGGGGCAGAGCCAGGGCTCCGAGCTGTGGCCTCTGGCCACCTTTCTGTGCTCTTCCCAGCCCCTGCCCTCCCACTGCTTGTTGGGCAGAGGTTGGGCTGCCAATGAACTTTGCTCTCCAGAAACAGAGTTTACTGGGTGACTGAAGACTGTATACAGCACTGCTCAGAGGGCCACATGTGACACACTCCCAGGAACAAGCCATCTTCAAACACAGAGCAGGGCTTCCCTGCCCACCTCCATGGCAGGGCCAGAAGACATTGACACATGGGCAGGGAAGGAAGAGACGAGAGACTGTGCAAAGCTTCTTCCTCCTCCACTACTGGATACAGCACTCAAGGCTCGATTTCATACATACGCTTTAATTTTATTCTTTTCTCTCACATGTGAACACAGTCGAGTGGCTTAAGACCTGCGGGCACACAGCGGAGGCTGAGGCCCTCTGCTTTGGCTCGCCTGAACACCTATCCTCTCATTTCCATTGAATTCTTCTTGAGTCCTGAGCACTTCCATTTACTATTTTCCTCTATTTTAATAAAACTGGGGACAAAGAAAATAAAGCATTCAAATCATGGACAAATACTGCTGTACAGACATGGAGGTCTTTCTGTCTGGATCTGCTGGGTCATGCCCAACTCGACACTTTTCCCCACAGCTGTGAGCAAAAGTCTGAATCAGGCACATGCAAGACCATATATGAGATACTCTAAAGGGCAGGGCATTTGCAAGTGGAAGGTGTGGAAGTTGATGACAGCGTGTGTTTCCAAAACATCCATTTATCAAATAAACAATTGACCTGTTTGTGAACTCTTCTTCAGCAAACATTCACTGTGTGCCTGGCCTCCTGGAAGTGACTAAGACGAGACCCCACCCACAAGGAGCTCACAGCCAGGCCAGAGAAACCATACAGAGTGGAAAGTTCTAGGAGGGGATTAAAGCTCACCGTCATCTATTGATTGGAGCAAGTCCCTCGGGGACCCTCCCGAGGCTGTGGTTTCTGAGTGAGCTGCTGTGTGTCAAAGTGCTTCTGGACACATCTTCTGAAGGTCAGACTGGGCTTCCCCTGCGTCATCTGAATTAGCATGGTTTTGCCTGCAGAGAAAAGGCTACGTAATATCAGAAATCAGAGGAATCAGAGAAAAGAAGCGGTTGTGCAGTAAGGCGGGTCTGGGGCAGCTGGATGGAGGACGGAGGCAGAAGGAGTGGGTGGGAGAAGAGACAGGAGGACCCCTGGGCCAGCGGCTGAGTCCCCCACTGTTAAGGTGAGAGAACACGGCAGGACTCGGTCTGGTTCCTGGGATTTATTTAGGAGAGAAGGGAGCTCTTGACCTGTCTATGCCTGAAGGAGCTGCAGAACAGGACGAATCCCTTTTGTTTGCAGGGATGAAAATCATGAAGTTGCATTTGACAGATCTGTGTTAACTGGTCTTCAGTTGTAATTTTCAAATAGTTTTCTTCCCCCATCTGCCTGAGGAATTTCTGCTCAGCCCAAACGTGCCTTCCTTTGGGAAGCTGCGTCTCAGGTCTAAGGGCTGAGTGACGGCAGTGGTGGCCCCGGTTCCCACGGTGACTCGTGCCCCTCTCCTGGGGCATTTAGCACCTCCTAGAGTTAACTGCATTACTAGGTCTCTGCCTTGAGACGATGAGCCCTCTGAGGGCCCCTCTACTCACCTCTGAGTCCTCAGTATGGAGCACAGGACCTGCCCAGTAGTGCAGTTGAGGGCAGGAGGTGGGGAGGACCAGGGAATACCCAAGGGGCATGTGGATAAACCTTGTGAGGTGAAGTGCTCTGTGTCTTTCCTCTTGGGATCACCTAGATGGTCCCTCCCAGCATCCTGCTCCTCTTCCTGCCCACTGCCAAACGTGGAGATGCTGGCTCTTTTCAAAGCCCTTGCTTCCCCTGCTGGGCACGAGGCAAGAGCACCAGCAGCAACCTTGGAGAGGAGAGGGTGGCCCTGCTGTTTGCAGCGGGGCAGGCGGCACAGAGCTGCACACTACTGGTGTCCTCAGCCAAGGGGTGACCCCAGCTGCCATACCTCCCTTGGTGCCACTTACGGACTGCACCTGGACATGTCACTTCTGTTCGCTGCATCTGTTCCTCTTTTGCAAAATGGGAGTAATGACATTGACTCCAGGGTGACGTGAGGAGTAAGTGAGAAACAGTATTGTGGGGGAGGAGGGATAATCCCCCTCTGCCCTTTCCCTTAAGGTTCTTCTGGCTGGCCAAATAAGTAACAAGACAGGTTAGCAGGAGAAAATAATACCAAGTTTAATAACATGTATCCATGGGAGAAACTAGGGACACTGCGTTTCTCAACACAATAGCAGAAATTCTCATCTTAAATACCATCTTCAGCTAAAGACAAAGGAGGATGTTGGGGGTGGGGGGAGTCAGCTACAGGAGATTACCACTAAAGCACAGTAAACAAGGGTAAGTTTATTATGCAGATTTAAGGCCGCACCTTCCACATTGATAAGTTTCTAGAAATGAGGTCATCCCCCCTCTTCCCAATACAGAGAGGGAGATACCTTTACAAATGGAGATTTCCCTTATAAATGTGAATGTTTGTCTGGCAACTCCTTGCAGGGCCATCCAGAGAATGTGGCCAGAGAGACAGAACTGATAAGATGGGCTTGTTGGTGCCTTTCCTATTGTAACATCTATTTACATTATATTACAGCCATCAGATAGAAGATCTGTTCCAGGAAGGAGTTACTATGTCAAATTCTTTAGGCAGTTAGTGGGGGAGGTCAAATGTCTGTCAGAGAAAACAATCAAGGTAGAGATATATTTCAGGGTGACCAAATCTTGATCTCTCACAGTATAAAGCACTTGGCACGTTCCAGACACTCACAGAATGGAAGCTGTCACTATGTATTCTTGACCTGACCCCTGGGGCAGAACCATGGATGGATGATGCCTGAGCTCCAATGCTAGCAAACTCACAAGTGTGACCAACACTGTGGCTTGCTGTGGTCCTATTATGGGATGTTGACCATAGAGTGCAGAGAGAGTGGAAAGAGCCCTGGACCGGGAATCAGAAGAGGCCTGAGATTTGAGTCTGGGCTCTGTTACATTGTAGCTGAGTGACTTTGAGCAAGTGAGTTACCCTCTCTGAACCTTATTTTTAAATCTGTAAAATGGGATTAATAATATCTTTTAATCAGAATTCTCAATTCATGGCACTCTTCATCAGTTCAGACAAGGCCCCTCTCTTCTTAAATTTTATTTTATTATTATTTTCCCTTTCTCTATTGAGCTGCTCCTCTCGTTCCCTTCTCTCCTTATAAGGACCCACTCCAGTATATTTGGCCCTTTTCATGTACGAATCTTTGAAAAAATATCCAGAGTTTTTTGTGAATGTATGAGTCTTTGATCTACTTAAATATTTTGGGGTTCTGGCTCTTATTTTGTTTCTCCCGGGTATTATTTAAGCTTGATTGGGGGTGATCTTGTTTAGTTATTCTCAGCCCTGCCTGCACATTACAATCACCTGGGGAGTTTTAACAATGTACTGGGCCCCGCCCCACACTCCCTGAATCAGAATCTCTTACCTAGGGCATTGTTTGCAAATGAAACAAAGCTATTGGAAGCCACATCAAACAAGTGCACAGCTTAATGATTTTTATAAGCGGAGCGCCTTGTAACCATCATCCAGACTGAGAAATGGAACCTTGCCGAGGCACCTCCCGTCTTAGTCTCTCCCTCGCCCGCCCACCGCAAATAACCACTATCCTGATTTATATAATCACTTCCCTGCTGTGCTTTGTAGTTTAATTATTACCCAAGTGTACATCCCTTCACACTATAGTTAAGTCTCACCTATTTTATAAAAATATGTATCTTTTAAATATTTGTTAGTATACAGGCTCCCCCTCCATCGTTTTTTATTCCTATCATTTACTTATTGAAGACCCGGGTCATTTGACTCGCAGTTTCCCACAGGCTGGATTTTGCCGATCGCATTCTCCTGGTGCTCTTCAACATGTCCCCTGTCCTCTGTTTCCTGTAGACTGGCAGTAAGATCCAGAGGCTCAGCTACATAGAGCATGTGTGTCGAGAGTGTAGCTAAACTACTCCGTGATATTGCTGCCTCCGCATCCATTTTGTGTGGCCAAGCGGCCTGCAGGGGCCTTGAGCTGATGCCAGCCCCTCCCCTGAGCACGCGCCCTGGGTTACAGCCTGTAGGTCACAGGCAATGGAAGCTCCAGATCTGACTTGCCATCGGCCCTTGTGAGCAGCAGTCTCTCAGGCCTCCCAGCGCCTTCCCCTCGTGCGCGCCTTAGAGAAGACCCCTGTGGAACTTACCAAAACCACACTCTTTTTGTTTGAATTGACCAATCTGGCCTTAGCTCAGGAACCCCAAAGCACTCCACCTGTGGCCCTAGGGTGCACCCTGCCTTGACCTCCTTGTGTGGCCCCTTGAGATGTGCTGCGTCCTTCCTCCGGGACCTGTGAGTAATAAACTTCTCTATTTAAATTTCCCTTGTGGTCTCTTGTTGAACTGCAGCTGTCTATCTGATGCCCCGGGGCCCTACTTAACAGACGTTATTTAACAAAGTCACAACAATGTATCCGTATTTCATTGCTTTTTATGGCTGAATATGCTTCCATTGTATACTGAGTTGGTTTATCCATTAGTCATCTGATGTGGACGTTTGGCCTGTCTCTGTGTTTTGGCTATTGTGCGTAGTGCTGCTGTGAACACGCATGGACATATACTTGTTTGAGTACTCGTTTTCAGTTCTTTTGGGTCTATACCTAGAAGTGGAATTAGTGGAGTCATATAGTAAGTTTATATGTAACTTTTGTTTGTTTGTTTTTTGGTGAGGAAGATTAGCCCTGAGCTAACCTCTGTTGCCAATCCTCCTCTTTTTGCTGAGGAAGATTGGCCCTGAGCTAACATCTGTGCCCATCTTCCTCTACTTTATACGTGGGATGCCTGCCACAGCATGGCCTGACAAGTGGTGCGCAGGTCCATGCCCAGGATCCGAACCCGTGAACCCTGGGCCACCAAAGTGGAGGGGGCGGACATCATCACTATGCCATGGGGCCAGCCCCTATATTTAACTTTTTGAGAAACCACAAAACTGTTTTCCACAGCAGCTGCACCACTTTACATTTCCACCAGCAATGTATGAGGGTTCCAATTATTCCACATCCTTGCCAACATTTGTTATTTTCTATTTTTTTTATTATATCCATCCTAGTGGGTGTGAAGTGGTGCCTCACTGTGGTTTTTATGCATTTCCCTAATGACTAAGTATGTTGAGCATCTTTTAATGTGCTTGTTGGCATTTGTATATCTTCTTTGGAGAAACGTCTATTCAAGTCCTTAGCCATTTTTTTTAATTGGGTTGTCTTTTTGTTGTGTTGTAAGAGTTCTTTTACTATTATTATTATTTTATTGAGGTCATAATGGTTATAACTGTGAAATTTCAGTTGTACATTATCATTTGTCAGTCACCATATATACGTACCCCTTTACCCCTTGTGCCCCCCCACTGAGCCCCTTCCCCTCTGGTAACCACTAATCTGTTCTTTTTGTCCATTGTTTGTTTATCTTAACACATGAGTGAAATCATACCATGTTTGTCTTTCTCTGTCTGGCTTATTTTGCTTAACATCATACCCTCAAGGTCCATCCATGTTGTTGCAAATGAGATAATTTTGTCTTTTTTTATGGCTGAGTAGTATTCCATGTTATATGTACACCACATCTTCTTTATCCAGTCATCAATTAATGGGCACTTGAGTTGCTTCCACATCTTGGCTATTGTGAATAATGCTGCAGTGAGCATAGGGGTGCATAAGTCACTTTGAATTGTTGATTTCAAGTTCTTTGGATAAATACCCAGCAGTGGAATGGCGGGATCATATGGTATTTCTATTTTTAATTTTTTGAAAAATCTCCATACTGTTTTCCATAGTGGCTGCATCAGTTTGCATTCCCACCAGCAGAGTATGAGGGTTCCCTTTTCTCCACATCCTTGCCAGAATTTGTTATTTCTTGTCTTGGTAATTATAGTCATTCTAACAGGTGTAAGGTGATAGCTCATTGTAGTTTTGATTTGCATTTCCCAATAATTGGTGATGTTGAACATCTTTTCGTGTATCTGTTGGCCATCTAAATATCTTTGGAAAAATGTCTGTTCAGATCCTCTGACCGTTTTTTGATTGGGTTGTTTGTTTTTTTGTTGTTGAGTTGTATGAGCTCTTTATATATTTTGGAGATTAACCCCTTGTTGGATGTGTGATTTGCAAATATTTTCTCCCAGTTGCTGGGTTGTCTTTTCATTTTGTTCCTGATTTCCTTTGCCTTGCAGCTCTTTAGTCGGATGAAGTCCCATTTGTTTATTTTTTCTTCTGTTTCTCTTGCCTGAGTAGACATGGTATTCAAAAGATGCTTCTAAGACCAATATGAAAGAGTGTACTGCTTATATTTTCTTCTAGGAGTTTTATGGTTTCAGGTCTTACATTTAAGTCTTTAATCCATTTTGAGTTAATTTTTGTGTATGCTGAAAGATAATGGTCTACTTTCATTCTTTTTTGTGTGTGTGAGGAAGATTGGCCCTGAGATAACATGTGTTGCCAATCCTCCTCTTTTTGCTGAGGAAGATTGGCCCTGGGATAACATCCATGCCCATCTTCCTCTACTTTATATGGGACACTGCCACAGCATGGCTTGACAAGCGGTGCGTTGGTCTGTGCCCAGGATCTGAACCTGTGAACCCCGGGCTGCCACAGCAGAGCACACGAACTTAATCACTATGCCCCCGGGCTGGCCCCTCTACATTCATTCTTTTGCATGTGGCTGTCCAGTTTTACCAGCACCATTTACTGAAGAGACTTTCCTTTCTCCATTGTATGTTCTTGGCTCCTTTGTCAAAGATTAGCTGTCTGTAGATGTGTGGTTTTATTTCTGGGCTTTCAATTCTGTTCCATTGATCTGTGTGTCTGTTTTTGTGCCAGTACCATGCTGTTTGGATTACTATAGCTTTGTAGTGTATTTTGAAGTCAGGGATTGTTATGCCTCTAGCTTTGTTCTTTTTTCTCAAGATTCCTTTAGCTATTTGGGGTCTTTTGTTGCCCTGTATGAATTTTAGGATTCTTTGTTCTATTTCCATGAAGAATGTCATTGGGGTTCTGACTGGGATTGCATTGAATCTGTAGATTGCTTAAGGTAGTATGGACATTTTAACTATGTTTATTTTTCCTGTCCATGTGCATGGAATATCATTCTATTTCTTTATGTCATCATTGATTTCTTTCAATAATGTCTTATAGTTTTCAGTGTATAGGTCTTTCACTTCCTTGGTTAAATATATTCCTACATATTTTATTCTTTTTGTTGCAATTGTAAATGGGATTGTATTCTTGAGTTCTCTTTTGTTAGTTCGTTCTTAGTGTATAGAAATGCAACTCATTTTTGTTAGTTGATTTTGTACCCTGCGAGTTTGTTATAGTTGTTGATTGTTTCTAATAGTTTTATGATGGATCCTTTAGGGTTTTCTATGTATGAAATCATGTCACCTGCAAACAATGAGAGTTTCACTTCTTCCTTGCCAATTTGGATACCTTTTATTTTTTTTTTCTTGCCTAATTGCTCTGGCCAAAACCACTGGTACTATGTTGAATAAGAGTGGGGAGAGTGGGCACCCTTGTCTTGTTCCTGTTCTCAGAGGGATGGCTTTCAGTTTGTCCCAGTTGAGTATGATGTTGGCTGTGGGTTTATCATATATGGCTTTTATTATGTTGAGGTACTTTCCTTCTATACCTATTTTATTCCGAGTTTTATCGTAAATGGATGTTGGATCTTGTCAAAAGCTTTCTCTGCATCTATTGAGATGATCATATGTTTTTTATTCCTCATTTTGTTAATGTGGTGTATCACATTGATTGATTTGTGGATGTTGAACCATCCCTGTGTCCCTGGTATAAATCCTACTTGATCATGGTGTATGCTCCTTTAATGTATTGCTGTATTCAGTTTTCCAACATTTTGTTGAGGATTTTTGCATCTATGTTCATCAGGGATTTTGGCCTGTAATTTTCCTCCTTTGTGTTGTCCTTGTCTGGCTTTGGAACCAGCGTGATGTTGGCCTTGTAGAATGAGTTAGGTACTATTTCGTCTTCTTCAATTTTTTGGAATAGTTTGAGAAGGATAGGTATTAAATCTTCTTTGAATGTTTCATAGAGTTCTCCAGAGAAGCCATCTGGTCCTGGACTTTTGCTTTTTAGGAGGTTTTTGATAACGGTTTCAATCTCTTTACATGTGATTGGTCTATTCAGATTTTATATTTCTTCTTGACTCAGTTTTGGGAGGTTGTAGGAGTTTAAGAATTTATCCATTTCTTCTAGATTGTCAAATTTGTTTGCATACAGTTTTTCGTAGTATTCTCTTACAATCCTTTGTATTTCTGTGGTATCCGTTGTAATTTATCCTCTTTCATTTCTTATTTTATTTATTTGAGCCTTCTCTCTTTTTTTCTTGGTGAATCTGGCTAAGAGATTGTCGATTTTGTTTATCTTTTCAAAGAACCAGCTCTTAGTTTCATTGATCCTTTCTACTATTTTTTTGGTTTCTATTTCATTTATTTCTGCTCTAATTTTTACTACTTCCCTCCTTCTGCTGACGTTGGGCTTTGCTTGTTCTTCTTTTTCTAGTTCTGTTAGGTGTAGTTTAAGATTACTTATTTGAGATTTTTCTTGCTTGTTGAGGTAGGCCTGTATCGCTATGAATTTCCCTCTTAAGTACCACTTTAGCTGCATCTCATATGAGTTGGTATGGTTTATTTTCATTTTCATTTGTCTCCACATATATTTTGATTTCTCCTTTAATTACTTTGATTTCTCCTTTAATTACTTCATTGATCCTATGGTTTTTCAGTAGCATCTTGTTTAGTCTCCATGCGTTTGACACTTTCTCAGCTTTTTTCTTGTAGTTGATTTCTAGTTTCATAGTATTGTGGTCGGAAAAGATGCTTGAGATGATTTCAATCTTCTTAAATTTATTGAGGCTTGCCTTGTTTCTCAACGTATGGTCCATCTTTGACAAGCTTCCATGTGCACTTGAGAAGAATGTGTATTCTGCTGATTTTGGATGGAGTGTTCTATATATATCTAAGTCCATCTGGTCTAGTGTTTCATTTAATTCCACTATTTCCTTGTTGACTTTCTGTCTGGGTGATCTATCCATTGATGTAAGTGGGGTGTTCAAGTCCCCTATTATTATTGTGTTGCTGTTAATTTCTCCTTTTAGGTCTGTTAATAGTTGCTTTATGTACTTTGGTGCTCCTGTGTTAGGTGCATATATATTTATAAGTGTTATGTCCCCTTGGTGGAGTGTCACTTTTATCATTATATACTGCCCCTCTTTGTGTCTCATTGCTTTTTTTTTTAATTGTAAAGTCTACTTTGTCTGATATAAGTATGGCAACACCTGCTTTCTTTTGTTTGCCATTAGCTTGGAGTATCGTCTTCCATCCCTTCACTCTGAGCCTGTGTTTGTCTTTAGATCTGGGATGTGTTTCCTGGAGGCAGCATATTGTTGGGTCTTGTTTTTTAATCCATCCAGCCACTCTGTGTCTTTTGACTGGAGTATTCAATCCATTTACATTTAGAGTGATTGTTGATGTTTGAGGGCTTAATACTGCCATTTTATCGCTTGTTTTTGGGTTGTTCTGTATTTCCCTTGTTTCTCATCCTGTGTATTTCTGACTACCAGTTCAGTTTGGTATTTGTCTATGATAGTTTTCTCCTTATTCATCATTTGTGTCTCTGTTCTGATTTTTTGCTTAGTGGTTACCGTGAAGTTTGTGTAAAAGATCTCATAGATGAGATAGTCCATTTTCTGATAGCCTCTTATCTCTATTAGCCTAAGCAGGTTCCATCCCTTTCCTCCTCCCCATCTAAGTTATTGTTGTCACAACTTATTCCATTTTGTGTTGTGAGTTTGCAATTAAAATGAAATGATTATAGCTATCTTTGATGCTTTCTTTCCCTTTATCTTTAATGTTATAATTAAATGTTTGCTAACCTGTTCTGATAGAGAGCTCCAATTTTCTAATTTTGTCTATCTATTTATCTCCTTGCTCAAGGCTGTGTAAACTCTTTCTTTTTTTTTCGGGTATGAGGGCCTTCTTGATCATTTCTTGTAGGGAGATTCTTGTAGTGATGAACTCCCTCAGCTTTTGTTTATCTGGGAAAGCTTTTATTTATCCATTATATCTGAAGGATAGTGTCACTGGATAGAGTATTCTTGGCTGAAAGATTTTGTCTTTTAGAATTTTGAATATGTCATTCCACTATCCTAGCCTGTAAGGTTTCTGCTGAGAAATCCGCTGAAAGCCTGCTAAGGGTTCCTTCGTAGGTTATTTTCTTCTGCCTTGCTGCCCTTAGTATTTTTTCTCTGTCATTGACTTTTGCCAGTTTTACTAATATATGCCTTGGAGAAGTTCTTTTTACACTGACGTAATTAGGAGTTCTATTAGCTTCATTTACATGTAATTCCAGCTCCTTCTCTACGTTTGGGAAGTTCTCAGCTATTATTTCTTTGAATAAGCTCTCTGCTCCCTTTTCCTTTCTTCTGCCTCTGGAATACCTATAATCCTTATGTGGCATTTCCTAATTGGGTTGCATATTTCTCAGAGAATTTGTTCATTTCTTTTTCTTTTAGTTTTCTCTCCTCTTCCATCTGCAGCATTTCTATATTTCTGTCCTCTAAATTACTAATTCTGTCCTCCATAATATCGGCTCTGTTTTTTAAGGATTTCAGATTTTTCTTTGTCTCATTCATTATGTTTTTCATCTCTAAAATTTGTGATTGGTTTTTTTTTCTTATAGTTTCAATCTATTTTGTGAAGAATTCTCTCTGTTCATTAATTTTATTCCTGAGGTCATTGAACTGTCTCTCTGAGTTTCCTTGTAACTCATTGACTTTCTTTATGAAAACTGTTTTGAATTCTCTGTCATTTAGCTTGTAAATACCTGTGACTTCAGGACTGATTTATGCGTACTTGTCATTTTCCTTCTGCTGGTTTGTTAGTATACTCTTCATGCTGTGTGATGGGGTGCACTTTTACCATCTCATACTGGTAGTATCTGGCCGCAGATTCCACCTGCCACCAATCGGGGGGGGGCAGGAGCTGTGTTTTCTGAGCCCTCTGCAACCCCTGGCAGATGTGCCTGTCTGTTGGAAGCTGTGCCAACAGGGCCCATCTGTGTTTTCCCCCTGGCCACTACTGCTTTACACGTGTAGGCGCAGGTGCTCTGGTGGGGATCCCCTGCTCTGGTTGACTGGCCAAGCTGGTGCTCCAAGTGGGATGGGGGAGGGGCGCTTTCTTTTGCGTGTGTAATCCTGCACGCTCCTGCACTGCATTCACTGTCTGCCCTTCTGAGCTGGCGCAGCTTGGTAGGGACGCCCCCATGATTCCTTAGCACCTTGGTGTGGAGCATTCCCACAGGCTGGGAGGCAACTCCGAGAGTGAAGTCGTTCCCGTGGAGGGCTGCCTTTTCCCCTTCTCCTCTCTGAGTTGCATGCTGGCCACTGTGCAAGGTCCTGTGCCCTAGATTGCTGCCACTTAGGAGAGAGAGGAGGTCCGCTTACCTCCTTCCACTTCCTCTCAGGGGGTCCAGCACCCCCACCTTCAGATGTATGGCTGCATGGATCTCTTAGACGTCTATTGCATTGTGTGAATGTCCTCTGTTGGTTTATGAATGTCCTTTTCATTGTATCCTAGGGGGAGAGACTAAGAGAAGGGCTCACTCCGCCATGATATTGATGTCACTCAGGAAAGAATTCTTTTTATACTTTAGATACTAGACCCTTATCAGATATATGATTTGGAAATATTTTTTCCTATTATGTAGGTTGTCTTTTTGCTTTCTTAATAATGTCCTTTGATGTACAGAAGTTTTTTATTTTTATCAAGTCCAGTTTATCTACTTTTTATTTTTTTGCTCATGCTTTTGATGTCATATCTAAGAATCTATTGCTAAATCCAAGATTTACCCCTTTGTTTTCTTCTAAGCGTTTATGGTTTTAGCTCTTATATTTAGGTTGCTGATCCATTTTGAGTTAATTTTTGTATATGGTATGAGGTAGGGGTCCAAATTTATTCTTTTGCAGATGGATATCCAATTGTCCCAGCACCATTTGTTGAAGAGATAATTCTTTCCTTATTGAATAGTTTTGGCACCTTGTCAAAAATCAGTTGATCATAGATGTATGTATTCATTTCTGGACTTTTGATTCTATTCCATTGGTCTGTATGTCTATCCTTCTGCTAGTACCATACTATTTAGATTACTATAGCTTTGTAGTAAGTTTTGAAATTGGGAAGTGTCTTGCAACTTTGTTCTTCTTTTTCAAGAGTGTTCTGGTTATTCTGGGTCCCTTGACTTTCCGTAAGAATTTGAGGATCAGCTTGTCAATTTCTGCAAAGAAGTTATCTGGGATTTTGATAGGGATTGCTTTGAATCTATAGTATTGATAGCATTGCCTTCTTAATAATAGCGAGTCTTCTGATCCAGGAACAATGATATGTATTTTCATTTATTTAGATCTTTTGTAATTTCTTTCAACAATGTTTTATATTTTTTCAGAGTATAAGTTTTGCATTTCTTTTGTTATCTTTATTCCTAAGTATTTTATTCTTTTTGATATTATTGTAAATGGAATTGTTTTCCTTATTTCATTTTTGGATTGTTCATTGCTAGTATATAAAAATAGAATTTATTTTTTAAATACTGATCTTGTATACGGAAATCTTGCTGAGCTAATTTATTTGTTCTGATTTTTTGTGGACTCTTTAGGATTTTCTGCATTCAAGATCATGTCAGCTGCAAATAGAGATAGTTTTATATCTTTTTTTCCAATTTGGATGCTTTTTTTTTTCTTATCTAATTGCCTTGGCTAGAACCTTCAGTATATTGTTGAATAGAAGTGTTGACAGTGGACATCCTTGTCTTCTTTTTGATCTTAAATAGAAAGCATCTAGTCTTTCACTATTAAGTATGATGTTAGCTGTGGGTTTTTAAATAGATGCCCTTTATCAATTTGAGGAAGTTCCCTTCTATTTCTAATTTGTTGAATGTCTTTATCATGAATGAGTTTTGGATTATTTTCATATTCTTTTTCTGCACCTACTAGGGTAATCATGTGGTTTTGGTCTTTTATTCTATTAATATGGTGGATTACACCAACTGATTTTTGGATGTTAAACCAATCTTACATCCTGGGATAAGTCCCACTTGATCATGGTGTGTAATACTTTTCATATGTTGTTGAATTTGTTTTTATAGTATTTTTGTTGAGTATTATTACATCTATATTCATAGAGATATTGGTTTGTAGTTTTCTTTTCTTGTGATTATTTGTCTTGTTTCTGTATCCGGGTAGTACTGAGAATGAGTTAGGGGTCCTCTTCTATTATTTGGAAGAATTTGTGAAGAATTGGTAAGAATTATTCATTAAATGTTTGGTAAAATTCACCTGTGGAGCTATCTGGGCTTGGCTTTTCTTTGTGGATAGTTTTTTGATTACTAATTCGATCTCTTTCTTTGTTATGGGAATTTTCAGATTTTCTATTTCCTCTTGAGTCAGTTTCAGTTTTTGTGTTTTTCTAGGAATTTAACCATTTCATCTAAGTTATTTAATTTATTGGCATACAACTGTTTATAGTATTCCCTTATAATGTTTTATTTTTGGAAGGTTGGTGATGATGTCCTCTCTTTAATTCTGGGTTTTAATCTTCTTTCTTTTTTTCTTTATCAGTGTAGTTAAAAGGTTGTCAATTTTGATGATCTTTTCAAAGAACCAACTTTTGGTCTTGTTTATTTTTTCTATTTCATTAATTTCTGCCCTAGTCTATATTATTTCCTTCCTTTTGCTTACTTTAGATTTGGGCTTACTTTAGGTTTAGGCTCCACACTTTAAATGTGGTTGAACCTAGAGCTCAATCAACTGCAGGTTTGTTCCTAAATTCTATCTTGTGTATTAGGGCTAGTTTTACAAAGAAGAATAAGACACACTCACTTCCATTGAAAACTCATGAGCTGATGAGAGAGAGACTCACATGCCCCAACTCCCATATGAGGTGGCCAGTGCTATAATGAAGCATTATCAGGCAGGACATATAGCCTGAGAGGGCCTCAGAGAAGGTTTTCCTTCTCTGAGAAGGATGTGATATTTGAATGGGGTTTTGAAGGAGAATAGGCGTCAGGTGGGTCTAGGAGAAAGGGAAGTTTTGAGGAGGGACTAGCATGTGGAAAACCCAGAGCTGAAGAGAGAGGCTGCATACCCTGTCCAAGCTAGGGAGTGGTCCTTACCTCATGCTTCCTTCTCTGTGGCTGACTTAGGAGGCACGAGGGCTAAATATGGGGTGATCGGGTACCTTTGGATGTCCTGAGCACTGAGCAAGGGCAGGTCCAGCTGCCTGGGCAGATTTGGGCCTTCTTAGGCTGGAATGGACTGCCCAGGCCATCATGGCTAGGACTTCACCAGAGAGCAAAAGGTCAGAACAGAGGAAACAAGATGGGCTGTTTCATCTGGCAGGTCTGCGACAGGCAGCTAGGGAGCACTTCTTGGGTTTTCAAACTTCTGGTTGAATCAGGAACCTCGCCTTGTGCCACCAAAGGAAGAGCCAAGCCTAGCCTCAGAAGACACCTCTGAGGAACATGGGTCTGCCGAGGGGACTTGGGTTGTGGCAGTCAACCGAAGTTGGGGCTTTGGTCATGCTCCGAGGAGGCAAGCAGCCTCATTCACGTGTCCTACTCCAGGTAGTGTAGAAAGTGCTGGATACAGGGGCTGTGGGACCGCTGAGGGAGGAGGAAGGAATTCTACCTGTAGGGAGATGCCGAGAACAGAGGGCAGGGGTTACTGGAGCTGGAAGATGAGGATGAGTTCACCAGCCAGAGAGGAGGAAAAAAAGGAACTGCAGAGAGAAGGAACAGCACATGTAAAATTATGAGGTGTGGACTGGAAGGAGGAGGTGTGAACTGGAAGGAAGAGGTGTGAACTGGAACTGGAAGATTAGTTAGCATTGGGCAACAGTGAGGGATCCAATGTGCCTGACCACGTGTAGGTATAGTGGGAGGGGGCTGTGGAGGGTGAAGGAAAGGATCCACATGGGACTTGAGAGGTGGTTTGGGGTCATATCATGAAGGCCCTCCTGCAACATTTTTATCAGTTAGTTGTTGCTGCATAACAAACTCTCAACTTTTCACAATTCTGTGGGTTGGCTGGATGAGTCTTGTGCCAACTTCTCATGGGCTCTATCATGTGGGCTACAGCCATCTGCTGGACTGCCTGGAGTTGGAGGGTCTAAAATAGCCTCACTCACATGTCTGGGGCTGAGGCTGGAATCTCCCTTTCCACATGATCTCTTATTATTTAGTAGCCTAGCCTGAGTTTCTTTATATGGCAGCAAGGTCCCGAGAAGTACAAGCCATGAGGCATCTTAAGGCTTAGACTTGGAACTGGTGCTACATCACGTTTTATTGGTTACAAATATATTGGTTACAAATGAGTCAGATTCAGAGCTGGGGAATAGACTCTCCCCGTTGATGAGGAGAGAGGCAAAGTCACACTGCAAGAGGGGCATGGACTTGGTCAAGTTTGCTTGTTAACACACCCTTCTCATGGAGAAGAGAATGGGTGGAAGGGGAGACCCGTGAGCAAGGGGGCCAGCTGGGAGGCTGAGGCAGAGAGAGGGAAGGGGCCTGTAGGACCATGGTGCAGTGTGGATGGGTGAGGCATAGAACTGACAAGCCTTGGGGTGGGAAGTGAGGAGTCGAGGAGGTTCCGGCTTGGGGAACTGAGTGGAAGGTGGAGCCATTCACAGTGGTGTGGAGTGCAGGGTGGTGATGAGAGGGAGGTCAAGTGGGCCTCCTTCTGTCCTGACTCACACCCAGACCCAGGCCTGCTCCATGCTCACTTCGTCCCCTGCACACCTGGTGATAGCAGTGACCTGGGCCCTCATGCCCGGTGAACAGCTCTTGCCCTTGCAGCTGGCACAACAGAAAGTGATGCCTTCCTCTGATTGGAGTCCTCTGGCCCAATGGTAATTCCATGAATTGTTTTCCTTTGGTGACATAGGGGCTCTCTGTGCTTGGGCATTAGTGAGAAGGGTGCCTGGCCCTGGGTGCAGCCCCAGAGAGTGGCTGCAGCCCATGAACTGAAGGTAATAATAGCATTGACAGAGTACCTGCTGTGGGACCCTGTGTGGGCAATGCTGCCCATGCCAGTCACTGAATTCTCACAGCATTCTTGCACGATTATCTTCATTTTACAGACAAGACACTGAGGCAGAGCTGGGATTTAAATCCATGTCTGCCCAGTACCCACCCCAGGTCCTGTCTACAAAGCCAGCCTGTGGCTTCTGCGTCCTCTTATCTTTTCTGTTCCAGGTGGTCTCCTCTGGCCAGTCTGAGGTGGGCCCCCAGAGGGAAGTTAGCTGCTGAGTGGAGAAGAGATAGAACTCCTCATGTGGGCTCTAGTGCCAGCTGACACATCAGTCCCTTTGAACCCCAGCTTTATCATCTGTAAAATGCACTCTCTGTAGATTGGCTGAGCTTTTCCTAGATCACCCTGTGCTGAGAGCTAGCGTGGGAAAATGATGAAGGCTCTCAGGCTGGAGGGGAGGATAGACTGGTCCACAACTGTGGTGCCATGGCCTGGTCCCCAGATTCCCCTCACACACCATCCTCCAGTCCTCCCTGGAGGAGCCATGTCACTCCATTGCCACGTGTAGCTCATCACTCCTGGCCAGGTTCCTTCTCTACTTTGTCACAGGAGTAGCCCCTCTGCCCCTGAGTGTCTGGTTCCCCAGAGCCTCACACTGGACGAGTCTGCCTGCCCCTCTCCGCTCCCTGAGTTCATGGCCTGCACCTGGTAATGACGGAGGCCTCAGGACAGCATCTGCCGTGATTGGTGAGGTCCAGTTAATGGAAGAGTCTCTGCAGACGTGTGTGGCTATTTTAACTCAGGGCATGTGCGCCACCGGGGAGGGAGGACACCAGGCTTTGATTTGAGGTGAGGAGAGCAGCTTGTTGGAGACTCACATCCAAAGAATGTTCAATGACTCTCCTGCCAGCCCATTTCCTGGGCTCTCCTCCCTCTCCTGCATCTCTCTGTTGAAATGGTTATGTGAACTTGTAGGTTCACCACGCAATTCCTGACACTGCGAGTGCTAGATTCTTTGAAGTCAAAGGCGTATATGATGTATATGACACCTAGTCACGGTAGGGCTCAGCTCGGCTAACTCCCCAGGGCAGGAAACGCAGCCACAGACAGCCCACACCTGACCTCCAGGAAAGAAGGGATCTCTTCTCCAGCTCCAGTTTGAGGAATCCGGGTCTGAGATCTGATCGGCCAAGATTGAGTCAGGTGACTTCCCTAGGCCAATCAACTGGCTGGGGGAAGGGCGCCTGTATTTAGATGGCAGGTCCCCCATGGAGGGAGTGGGAGGAACAGCATTTCAAGAGAGAGAGGACAGGGAGGCAGGGCACTGAGATGCATAGTTCTTCATTTCAGGAGCCTAATATGGTCAGACTATGCAGACACCAACCAGCCTCCACACACACACACACACACACAGGCATACACACACACACACACACAGAATTTGCCATAGTCAGCAGGATAAGTGAGTATCTGCATGTAGAATTGGCATTTGGGAGGTAAAGTCCCCCATCAATTAGGGCTACATGGTGACATTTCAAAAGTAAAAGCCCAGCTCTTGTTGGCATTAACAGGAATAGACTTTCATCTGGGGCACTGGGCCTACATGAGGGGACCTCACACTGTGAGAGAAGCAGGCTTTGCACTGGCTGGTTAGGTCGTCTTTTGTCTGTGATGTTTGGGCTTTTGTATTGTTGGCACACCATCAGCAGACCTTTCTAGATGGGTTGCCTGGGGTCTGAACCTGGTGGTGGTATTTGGACTGCAGCCAGGGTCCTGAGAGGAATTCTGGACAGATTGTAAGGGGCTTGTCCATGGGCTCTTGCTCTCCCTCTCCCACCGCCTAACAAGCTCCCAACTTGGCTTTGGTGTGTCCATGCAGAAATCTAGAAATCTAGAGCCTGCCATCTGTGGGCAGTTGTTATGGGCTGAATGTTTGTGTCTCCCCAAATTCATATGATGAAGCCCTAATCCCGAACGTGGTGGTATTGGAGATGGCACGTTTGGGGAGTGATCAGGTTTAGAGGAGGTGAGGGTGGAGCCCCCACGATGGGATTAGTGCCCTCACAAGAAGAGGAAGAGACACTGGAGCTCTCTTTCCCTGCATGTGCACAAAGAAGAGGTCTGTGAGCACACAGCAAGATGGTGGACATCTGCAAGCCAGGAAGAGAGCCCTCACCAAGGACAGAATCTGCTGGAACCTTGATCTTGGCCTTCCAACCTCCAGGACTGTGAGGAATAAGTGTCTATTGTTTAAAGCACTCAGTCTATGGTATTTTGTTACAGCAGCCTGAGCTGAGTAAGAGAGGATAGAGTGAGAGGTGCAGAAACAGACTGTCTTTGGGGTCCTAATGGCCTGACCACAGGGCATCTGAAGACAATAGTGGCATTTCTTTCTTGCTGTGGGATCCTCAGTGGGCATTGGGCAAACCTTGATCATGGCTGTGACTCGGGGACCACCTCTTGGTTAAACACGACGGACTTGTCAATGAAATGACAGAGGAGGACCTAAGGAATCCAGCTTTTCTTTGAACTCTGGTGGAAGTAAACACAGCTCAATGATCACAAATGATTTTGGAAATCAGCTTCGGCATGGAGACAGAGGCAAACTGTGGTCAGCCTGACAAACTACCATAGGACGTTTAAAATTAACTGAAAAGGCCTGTTAGAAACTGTTTTCACTTCAGAAATGGCCTGAGTTGAACCTGGGAAGTATCAGAAGACGCAGGAAGAGTGAGATTTTAGGAGCAAGATGCCAATCCTCCAGCCCCTTGGCCCTCTCCTTCCCATCTCCCCATTCCTAGAAATAGACTTATTATAGAAATAGACAGACATATTATATGGTTGCAAAATAAATGGATGGATTTAGTGGAAATATAGGCAAATATCAGTCAGTATCGTATACATTAGAAATTATTCAGTGGATTTCAAGGTACTATGGGGGCATATGCAGGAAGTTTATAATTAGGACTCTAGGCAAAGGTACAAGTAAGGCGAAATGCAGGAAGAGGCAGGCGAGCAGGCAGGGCCTTATTGGTTGAGGCCAGGCCTTAGATAATGGACTGGACAATAGGGACCAATTCCTGAGTGGAATTGCTCTATTCAGTGGCAGTAGGCAGCAATGGGTGATTGGGACAGACTTAGAACTTCCTGACTTGACTGCTCACATTCTGGGGCCACACCAGGCAAAATTTGGAGGAAGTTACTAGGAAAACAAATGTATGGGCCCATAAGTAAGGAAAAAATAAGTGTGGCTCCATAGCCAACATTTTGAATGCTGAGCAAGCTGATGGATCGGGGGTATTGCCAGCAGGGACAGTTGTGAGGACAAGGTGGGCTCTGGCCCTGGGAGGCAGATTCCTGAGCAGCAGCAGGAGCAGCAGCAGCCTCTATGGCATATGTGGCAGCATCAGGCTCGGGAAGCCTGGGATGCTGCTGGGATTGAGAACTGCTGAGAGGTGACAGAATGTGACCGTGGGGAGTGCAGACAATGGATAGGGCTTGGAGAGATTCTGGACTGAAATGGGTTTCTGTGCCCACGTGTGGAGTGAAGGTGCTCTTCAGACTGATCCCATGCTCAGGAGTAGGAGTAGAGTGTCAGAGCCCAGAGGTCATGGGCATTGGAGGGGAATCCAGAGATCCTAAGCACGAGGAGTGAACTCTAGGAGGAAGAAGGAGCCCACAGCATAGGCCTGGAGGCTGGGAATTGCCAGCATTACACATTTCTAAATTGTTTAATGTGAAGGGAGATTTCAGATGCCCTCTAAGAGCAGAGGCAGTGTCCCTCAAGGATGAAGGCAAGATTTTACAATTATCCTCTTGATAGGCTCTCTCTCCCACCTGAGCTTTACGCTCACAGGTGGGGGATGGGCTCCTGGCAATTGCTATGCATTGACCAGCATCCTAGTGAAGCTGACACCAAGCAGCTGTTTTCTTTGCTTCTGTCTGACCCCTTCTCCAAGTGGCACCAAATATTTACCATGGCCTCTGGCTGGCAGTTATGGGGTGGGGATGAGATTGGATTGAGGGGCATCCTGAACTCATAACCTGTGTCCCTAGATATAATGATGCAATGTTACTTTTGATGGCCCAGAAGGTATAAGGACTCCCTAAAGGATGGAAGATGGGGTTTGCTGAGCAGAGGAAACCACAAGCCACACTGTGTGCCCTGGAGGACTGTTGAGAAAGGTAGGAGGGGCTCTTGGTGCTTCCAGCTGGAGGAGACTCCTAGAGGGAACAGAGGGCCCTGGAGCAACAGCAGGCAAACTGCTTGGGAACCAGGGGTGACGGTTGACTCCGCCCCCCTCCTTCCTTCCAGTGGGGGCGGGCACTTGAGAAGGAACATGGGGGCAGCACCCCGGCAGAGTAGGGAGACCCCTGCCAGGAAGACTGACTACTGGCACATGCGGTCCACACCTACACTGCCCCAGCCCTAGAGGCAGCCTTCACTGCCTCCAGGTAACAAAAATATTGCTCACTGCAGGCTCCTAGAGAACCTTATATCTAAGATGGGCCTTCAAACAAGACCCACCAAACATTTGCAGAAAAAAAATGACAATTGAATAGAGACACCAAGGAAATAGAGTTAATTGAGCAAACAGGAGATTTTAAAAGAAAGAAATATCTTAAGAAGGATGAGAGTTTATCGAATCCATTAAACAAGAACAAGCATTTATAGAAATAAAATAATGTGGTCTTGGCAATGAGAAATATGATTGTCAAAATACATTTAAAAAACTTAATGGGTGGGATCAATAGCACAATAATGTAAGTCAAGAGAGAGTCAGTGAGCTGGAAGACCAAGGCAGGGAATACTTCCAGAACTCAGTGCAAACATCCTAGGAAGATTATCAGTGGTCTACCAAATTCCAGGATCCCTTTCTTCCAGAGCACAGGCTGGACTACATTTCCCCGTGCCCCTTGCAGGTAGATGTGGCCATGTGACTAAATTCTGTCCAGTGAATATGAGTGGAGGGTCTGTGGGCCTTCTGGACTGAGAGTTAGCCTCCTTCCTGCTGCTCCCCCCTCCCACTGGCAGTAGCCAGCTTTGAATGACAGGGGAGGATGACACACCAGAAACATCAGAGAAATGAGATGGAAGGAACTTTGGGTCCCTAAGTGACTGTATGGAATGCGCACTACAAATCCTTATGAGAGAGAAAAATAAACTTTGTTTTTTAAACTATGGAATTTGGGAGGTTTTTGGGTACAACAGCACAACCATCACCCTAAATAATATGGAAAATATAAAAGAAACTTAAGAGTGATGAAGGATAGTTTCAAAATCTGTCCAATGGAAGCATGAGGAGGATAAAATCGAAAGGTGGATAGGAAGAAATAATCAGGTAAGAAATGGAAGAAAATAACTAAGGGCTGAAGAAACACAAGACTCTAAATTGAAAAGCCCACTGAGTGCCAAACAGGATGAAAATAAAAGATAGAAAGAGATCCAGACTTCCCTGTTGTGAAATTTCTAAACACCAAGTATAGAGAGCAAATCCTAAAAAGGGGAGGAAATTAACAAATAAGCTCAAAAAATGAGGATTAAACTGACATCAGTTTTCTCACTTGGCAACACTGGATGCAAAAGAAAATGCAGCAGTATTTCTGAAATTCTGGGGGAAAACAATGTGGAACTTGTAATTCTATACTCAGCCAAACTATCAGTCAAGCGTGAGGGCAAAATAAAGACATCTTAAGTAGAAGTTCTGTTTACCACTAATCTTATTACCTATGAATCTTATTTTAAAGAATTACCAGAGGATGTACTTCAGCAAAATGAAATATGGATCCAAAAATAAGATGTGAAATACAAGAAATGGTGTAAATAAAGATACCAGTAAAACTTAATTCCAAATTGATATTATCAGTATAATATATTGATTGTGTTTTATAAAACTATAACAACATGGAACAAAGATTTTAGATAACCTCAACATTGGGAGAGGTGATGAGGAAAATAAATACATGTTGAAAATGGAAATAATAATAAACTCTCCTCTTCAAAATAGAAAAAAATATGACATCAGACATACAAGTTTCTTTTTAAGAGGAGAATCAAATTTAATTAAAAGAAAACTAGGAAGCAAATCACTTGGATCTAAAAATACTTTATTTATTCAGATAGTGTATTATAAGTTACCTTCTCTATGCTGCTCTGAAAATGGAAGGATGCAGTAATTTATGACCCAGTGAACTGAAACAGAATCAATTTGCTGACAAATCTGATTAATGTGAAGGTCTCCAATAAAATGGAATTGTATTCTGTTCTAAGTTGATCACAAGTCATAGATCCACCCTCCTGTGTTTCCTGACCTTCAATGTAAAAATGGAACAAACATCTTTGTTATAAAGATATCCTTTGTTACCCAGTTATTTTTCCATAGAGCATGTCTTTACTCATCAAAGATGTAATTTCTTATTAAGTGTATATGCACATCAAGGTTTTTGAAATGTTTTAGTCAATTTTGTAAAACATGACTAACAAAGGAGATAATGGTTGTTTGAAAATTGTACCTATTGTTACTTACTCCAGATGTAATTGATTCTCTTTCTTTCTTGTTTAGAACTAGTTTTTTTTTTTTTGGTTTTCCACAGTGCTATTACTGGGAGTTGAGACAGTTATTTATTCTGCTAGTTCTCCCTGCTATCTCTGTTTAATATAGATAAGTTAAAATGAGTGCTTAAAAAAACAAAAACAAAAACAAAAACCAGTGACAATATTAAGTGTTGGCAAGGATGTGAAGAAAATGGATCACTCATACATTGTTGGTGGGAATGTGAAGTGGTACAGCGCTCTGGAAAACAGGTTGGCAGCTTCTTTAAAAAAGCAACAACAACAATTAACTAACTAACACGCAACTACTATTTGAACCAGAAATTGCACTTCTTATTTGTCCCAGAACTGAAAACTATGTTCATCAAAAAATATGTATGTAAGTGTTTATAGTAGATTTGTTTGTAATAACCTCACTCTAATGGAAACAACCCAGATGTCCTTCAACAAGTGAATGGTTAAATAAACTCTGGTCCATCTACACCATGGAATACTTCTCAGCAATAAAAAGGAACAAACTATGGATACATGCCATATCTTGGGTGAATCTCCAGAGAATTATGCTGAGTGCAAAAGCTAATCCCCAAAGTTTATGTACTGCATGACTGCATTGATATAACATTCTTGAAACGACACAGTTATTGAAATGGAGCACAGATGAGTGGCTGCCAGGGATCGAGGAGGGGGTGGGAACAGAAAGCAAGTGGGTGTGGTTATAAAAGTGCAATAGAGGGATCCTTGTGGTGATGGCAGTGTTCTGTATCTTGACTATTTCATTGTTAATATTCTGGTTGTAGTTTTGCTAGATGTTACCATGAGGCATCTGGGTAAAGGGCACAGGGGATCTCCTTGTATTATTTCTTGCAACTGAATTTACATGCATGTAATGCATGAATTTACTGAATTTCTTGCATGTGGATTTACAATTATCTCAAAAGAAAAGTTTAATTTTAAAAAATATGCTTCTGCGAATTTCTATCCCTACAACTCAATTCAGAATTTTGTTCATTTTTGATATTAAGGTTCTTTTCTTGTTTGGGTGGGATATAGATGATGATGAATGCTAGAGACTATTGAACAAAGTTCAAATACTGGAACTAAAAATTTAAGAGTAACTGGAAAAATAAAATTGAGATGTATAGCTTCAACTTTCTAAAGAAAAAAGGAATAAAGGGATACGTTGATTCAGCTAACCAAAGAAGGGAAAAGAAAAGACACAAAACAATAAACCATGGTAAATAGAATCCATAAAATCTGATCACTAAATCCAAATCTGAATACATCAATAATAACTATAAATCTGAATGGATTAACCTATTCTATTAAAATAACGAGATTCAGATGATAAAAACTCCAAATCCAGCTGTATGTTGTTTATGAGTCCCTTGAAACAAAGTTTACATTAAGGGAATGAAAAACGTTATAGGCAGCTGTCGAAGCTGTTCATTTTTCATAAATAATGAAGATGTACTCATAAATGTATATGTCTAAAACACATAATGTGTGGGAATGAGATTGTAAAATGCATTAGGTTCAGGGCACAGGACCTCTTTGGGGAAAGATTTCTGTGTAACAGAATTGTTGCCTTAATTATAAACTGCTATATAGTCTCATTTGGATCTGGGAATTTGCTCATGTGACTTATATATTAGGTATGGGATTAATATTGCAGTATTCTCTTTGTGTGTGCATCCTCTAGAACTTGAGATAACCCAGATCTGGAAGTGTGGAGGAACCGCATCGGTTCTGGGGGAAGATGGTCCAGGTTCTAGCTCCTGAAGAAGTCGCTAAGACTCCACCCAGACACTGGAGTGAAACTGCTCTAGGGAAAGGGAAGTTTGGAGCTTAATTTTTCCATGAGAAAATGGAATGGAGTTTCTTTTCTGGAGGAAGATTTAAAATTATCTGTGGGAAAAAATGATTTGGACTTGATAGTGGAGGATGGGGGAATTTTCCTTGTTAACTTTAATCAGATGGAAGCAAATATTGGTTCCTTTAGTCTTTCTGGAATTGTATTATTGTCTGTGATTGACTCACTTCCCCCACGTCTCATCAGAGGAGTGCAGTTCCTGGTTCTGTTAATGTTGGCTGTGGCTCTGTGACTGGCTTTGGCCCAGGGGGTGGGGTGCAGCTCCTTGCCCCTTGACTTTGTGCTCAGCTGTGCAGCTTGCTTTGGCCAATGGGTACGAGCAGGTGTGACTCAAGTAGGGCTGGAAGTGAGCTGGCATAGCTGGGCTTGTCCCCTTGCACTTCTGCCATCTCCATGAGTAAAGCTTCTTTTGAACTTCAGCCTGGGCCCTGAGTGAATGTAGGTGGAGAAGCCTAAACTCAGTGAGGAGCCAAGCCCATTTGGACCCACAGCTCAAAGCAGAGCTGCCCCATTGAACCCAACCTAGATCAGCTAACCCCCAGCTGACCTGCGGTGATGCTTGTATGTCACTGAGATTTTCGTGGTTATTTGTTACTTAGCAATAGCTGACCCATACATTATTGTATCAGGGAAACTTGGTAGGACAGCACAGCTAAGCAGAGTCTGAGATGAGGAATAGAATAGAGTGAATTCTTCATCCAAGGCATATGCTAATCTGGTGGATATTTTACTTAATATCCCATCTGCACCCACTTTGGGAGTTTCTGGATCAAAAACCTTTTTATAACATGTCTTGGGGAGCTGAGCTCTGTGTCCAGGGTCCAGCACATGTAGATGCTTGAAACTATTTCTTGAATAACTATAGACTGAATGAATCCCAGAAGGTTTCAGAAGGCAGGGACAGGGATTAGGGAAGTAGGTACAGAGAATGCAGGCTGGACTGCCTTGATATTTCTCCCCTGTCCTCCAACAAGGGCCAGTTGACACACTGTGGGCTGGTATGTCTGCTGGGTTAGCAGAAGACAGGGGCTATAGGTCTCTGGAGGAATGATGTCCCTTAATTCTTATTTTTCTCTTACTTTCTGTTAAGGAGGAAAAATGCTGTTCTGAGCTGGTCAGCTTCAAGATCCTGGATTGGTCTGTAGGGAGGGAGCTTCAGTGGCAGGTGGCACTGTGCCCTCTTCCTCCTTCCTCTCTGGCTGGTGGGCATGTTCTGCATTGCCCTTCCTTGCAATGGAGTAGAGAAGGAGGGAGGCATTGGTTAGGAAGGGCAGAGAAGAGGCACTGGAAGTCCAGCCTTACCGTGGAGAGAAGCAGGGGCAGGGAGCCCAGGCAGGGCCAGCTGTCCAGGGTGGGAGACAGAAAAGGTGTTGGCCGCCCAGCTGATATCCCTTATCATTCTTTCCTGTTGCTGGAGTAGGTAATTTTACAGTGCAGCCTCTTTATGGCCTCAGCAGGGAGCAAAGGCAAACAAAGAACACGTGACCCCTCAGGGCCTGGGAAAGCCACCTTCCACAGCTGGTGTGCCCACGTCAACAGCCCCGTCTGCCACCGAGCCTCCTGGAAGACCAGACCCTTCCTTGCTGCCTGGCCTGAAGTCCTGGAGTCCCTCCCTCACAGTTCCCTTCCACGTGGCTTTGAAAAAGGCTTTGAAATTGTATCCCTTTCCTTTAATCCTTTGCATCCTCACCATGAGGATGGTGAGCTTGAACCAGTCTTGGCTCCATTTTACAGATGATGAAACTGAGGCTGGAATGGTTGTTACCAAGCTTCTTTACCCTCTGGGCTATGAGATGTCATTTCATTTCTTTTATGTATTCATTTCTTTATAAGATTGTAATTATTAGTTTTTTTGTTAATAGAGAGAAATTTAGAGAAGAAAACAAATGACCTATATTCCCATTGCTCAGATAACTCCTGTTAACACTCTTCCCACCCCCTAGTTCTATTTCTAGAGGTTACTATTTCCAACTTTTATTTCTGTTTTAATCCACGAAGGTGAAAAAACTTTTTGATATCATTTTTTTAAAAATATAGTATAAACAATCTTAAACTTACAGAAAAGTTACAAATGAGGATAAAGAACATTTTTTTTTTTTCCCAAACCATTTGAGAGTAAGCTGCCAACAAAATGCCCATCTCTCCCAAAGGCTAGTTCTACTGTATGTTTCTTATAGAAAAGGACATTCTCCCACTTGCTCAAAATACAACCACCGTAATTCAGGCCATTGGCGTTGACACACAACAACCGCTCATCCCCAGGCTCCGTTCAGGTTTTATCAGTTGTCCCGATGCTCTCATGTCTCCGGTCTCCTCCATTCTGGAACAGTTCTCCTGTCTTTCCTTGACTTTCACATTCTTGACATGTGTCAAGATTACAGGCTAGTTATTTTGTAGCATATCCCTCACTTTCGGAAGGTCTGATGTTTCCTCAGGATTGGATTCATGTTTACGCACCTTTGGCAGAAATTTCATAGCAGCAGTGATGTGTTCTTGCGCCTCTCATGGGTACATGACTTCAGTTTGTAGCGTAAGTGACGGTGTTCAATTCGATCATTTGATTCAAGTGGTGTCTTCCAGGCTTCTCCACGGTAAAGTAACTCTTTTTCTCTTTGTAATTACTAAGTATTTTATGGTGAGGTACACTGAAGCCACGTAAATATCCCATTCCTCATCAAACTTTTGCTTTATTCATTCATTTATTTATATTGGAATGGACTCATAGGTTTCTATTTTATTTAATGGGTTATTATCTATTACTATCATTATTTATTTTAATGTTCACATTGTCCCAGATTTGTCCAATGACGGTCCCTTCAACCGGGATTCTGGGTCTTTTTAACATGGCTCCATCATTCTTAGAGCACTTTGTTACTGTCTAGCCCCCATAAATCTTTCAGGCTCATCTTGTATTTTCCCTGTCCCTTGGATTCTTTTTGTGAAGAATGGCATTTAGAAACCAAATACGTATGCTGGGAGATCTCATTGCTATTGGGGTGTCTCTGCTCCTAGGTTCTCTCAGTGGACAGAACAAGGAGGTGTGTGTGTGTGTGTGTGTGCATATCTCACAATTCCATTAATATTTATCTATATATTTAAAAAACCATCAGTTCATAAAATACCTTCAATTCTAACTGAAAATCAGAGGCTCATTCTGCTTTTCTCCCCTTCTATATTTGTAACTGCCTTCTCCATCAGCAAGAAAACTGGCTCCCATTATCCTTAATATATTTGCCTTATTTGGTTGATCCCCCTGCATGGAGCCAATCTCCCATAGCAGAACTCCCTCCCACTCTGCTTGGGCTCTGGCACTTCACCTTGGCTGTCCCCTTCTCTCTGTGGACACCCTTCTTCATTTTATTGGGGCTCTAACACCCTGTGTTGGGCCGCCAACTCCCTGCCTTCCCACACGGACACTCTGTTTGTCCTGTTCCGGCTCTAACACCCCATGCGAGGCCCCCTCATGAGGTGCTGTTCTCGGTACGCTCGGCCCTGACAGTGCTGGCCTGCCATGGCTGCTGCCCTACCCCGTGTGAGGCACTCCTGCCTCGCTCAGTTCCAACACCCGCCCAGGCTGCCTCTTGCGGGGACATCCTCTCATTCCACTTGGGCTCCAGCTCCCTGCTCTGGGCCACTGGCACTCCCTAACCCCAGCCCCACCCTCACGGGACATCGTCTTGCTCAGCCCCACCTGATGGCTTTTGGACCATTTTGTTCCCTGCATCATCAAGGGATTTGGAACCAATTCTGGGTATAAATATGGATATGCAGAAGGGAAGGTTATGTAAGAGGAACAGCATAACTGCTTCAAAATTTTTACTTAAAACATTTTCAAATAGACATGAACTACAGAAAATTGTGTAATAACCCCCATATACCCATCACCTACATTCAACAATTATCCAAGACTTTGAGCAACTCCTTTTAACAGTTTTAGTTTGGATTCTTTTGGTTACTTCCTAAAGCAAAACAATATGTGTATACTACTATTTGTTATTTTTATCATTTTAAGGCATTATCTATTTACTCTTTGCAATTAAGGATGAAAACTTGTCTCGCTTCTATGACTCCATCCCCTATTGCTGAGAAACAGAATATTTACAAAAACTCTGTGTATACCCTCATGAAAGTACTTTTTGCTACTATAAGACCAGTGAACCAAATGGGCATTGGCCCATTGCTGCATTTTTTTTTTCTGGGAAATGAGTTCTTTGGTCAGAAGCATTGTGTAGGATAACATAATGGTGAATGCAGAAGAATTCTGTAAGTTAATGAGTGGTAGTGCTGGAAGGGCATTGCAGACAGGGAAGGCAAATCCATTTCCAGAATAAGTGTCAAATCACCATTCCCTCTGTGATGAAGGGGTACAATGTAATCAACCTGCCAGCAGGTGGCTGGCCAGTCTCCTCAGGGAGTCATACTGTATCAGGGGCTCAATGATGAGCACTGCTGTTGTCAGGACAGGTACCAGCAACAGGCAACCAGGTCAGCCTTGGAGAGGGGAAGGCGGGGATGTAGAACCCATGCGTGATCTCCATAAACATCCTCATTCCATTGAGTGCATGAGCCTATGGAGCAAGCAGGGTGTCTGGGAAAAGAGGCCAATTGATGCCCACGACATGGATCATCTTCTCTGCCAGATTAGCATCTTCACAGGACAGAAATATCCTCACCCTCTATGCTCATTCTGAGAGGTGCATCCTTGTATTTCTTTTGAGATCTCCTTGTTATCAATTCTCCAGTCTTTTCCTAGGGCATTAGTCTGGCTAAAGTTTAATCGCTGCCCGTGCACTAGATCAGCATGGATCTCTACCTGTGCCATCTCTCCAACCCAGCAGAGTGGACACAAGAAGTGCAGTGGGCAGTTCTGTCTTCTGGAGCATTTTCCTTCCCCATTGTCTTTCAGGGTGACCCTGGAGTGAGACTGCCTGCTGCAGCAGTCTGCCTCCAGCTGGTCCCAGCACAGTATCCAGAACCATGTGTCCACAGGCCCACGTGTTTTATTCGCAATTGCAGGCACAGGCTGAGGGAGAGGCAGCCTTGGAGCAGGGCGAGAGGCTGTGGAGCGTTAGTGGCCTGCTCCTGAACTTCCTTGTGCCTTCAGAACCTGCTCAGGCCTGATCTCATCCGCACCACTTCCACCTGGTGATAGGTGCTGCTTGCACACCCAACTTTATTGAGAGAACCAGATGACCTCTACTTTATGGTGGCAGCTCGGGTTGTTTGGTCACTTGGTTTGGCATTCAGTCTCCACCTAGGCCAAGCAGCAAGCCTCTAGCTGTTCCTCAAAAGGAGAATCGGTATTTGCAGGAAGAGGTGTGGTTTTGCTAGAATCCCCAAGGAGTCTGTGTTGTGATTCTCCTATCAAGGCTTGCCAGAGGCTCCATACAGCATCTCCGTCTGCCGAAGACATGTTGAGCCCCCTGGAATGTGCTGCAATATATGTCACAGAAGGCAGAGCAGCTTGCACTAGACTGAACCTGCCACAGAGCCTTCTTTTGCTCTGAACTCCACTCAAAACTGGCTACCTTAGGGTACTCAGTGAGTTACCACGTAAATGTGGTATCGATTACTTCCCAAATTCAAACAGGCCCACCAACCATTGTGCATTTTTCTCAGTGGTAAAGGGTGTAAACAATGTGCCTTTCACGTTAATGGGAGCTTTATGACATGCTCCATGTCACTGGACTTCTGGAAACATCACTTAGGTGGCAGGCACCTGCATTTCTGTGGAGTATATCTGTCATCCTCTGGAATTCGTCAGTCTTAGGAAGGCCTCTGGTTATGTTTTCCTGCTCAATCAGCATGTGTCATCAGTGCAGTGGACCAGCATAATATCTGTGGGTATTGAGATGATCAAGGTCTCTGTAAACTACACTATGACAGAAAGCTGGAGAACAGATCTAGCCTGAGAGAGGGCATGGAATTTGTACTGCTATCCTTGCCATATGAAAGCAAACTTCTTCTGATGGTCCTTTCTAATTGATATAGAGGAGGAGGAAGCATGAGTCAGATAAATAGCTCCAAATTAAGTGCCAGGAGTGGTTAAGTTATTCTATATCACATCTGGAATAGCAGCAAAAATTGGAGTCAACATCTGATTAAGTGTCATTCTCCAAGATTCAGCAACTTCCTGCACAAGGTAAAGAGGTGAGTCAAGCGGGAATGTGATGGGAATCCCCATCTCTGCATCTTTTAAGTCTTTCTTGATGGCACAGAGCTTTGAAGTTCCTCTAGGGATGCAATAATGCTGATTTATTATTTGGGTAGGGAGATAAAATTCCAGGCTCTTGGCTTGGTTCACCATTTCTTTGATCTTATGTCTCCTTCCTTGTTTTTAATATCAGTTATGCTGGAGTATTTTCTTAATTTACTTAATTCTGAGTAAGTTTCAGAAAGGGTTCATGAAAAATAATCTTGTAACTCTGGAAATCTCTTTATTCTGCACTTGCACTTAATGATATTATGGCTGAGAATAGAGTTTTAGGTTCAAACTACATTTCCATGAGCCCTAAAAATATATTTCCTTCATAGTCTTCCATCATCCTGTGTTGCTGATAAGAATGATAATGGTCGAGGATCATGGCAGAGTGACTTGTTCCCTTTGTCTCTCCCCTCTAAGTTACAACTAAACGGACATCCATTAACCAACAGAGGATTCCCTACACAACACAACAGGATGCCTGAGAGACCCACTCAGCTCTACATCTGAAGGTGGGTGGACTGGATCCCCAGGAAGCAGCGGAACCACGGGAGTGGACACCTCCCCCTCCCTGGTGGCAGCAATCCAGGTCACGGATCATCACACAGCGGCCAGAGCGACTATGAGTGGAGGCAGGGGCAGCCTGGCCCACACATGAATGCCTCTGGAGTTGTAGGCTGGCCCACAGAAGCACCCACCTACTGAGGTGGACCCACCCATGCGACTGCTCCCCACTAAGTGGCAGCCCACCTGCCAAGCACAGCAGCCCAGCCCACACAAAGGTGCCCCACCTGCTGAGTGCAGTGGTCTAGCTGTGTGAGCGTGACCTGCTGAGCAGCTGCAGCCAGCCCATGTGAAGACGGAGCAGCCCTACCAGCACAACTTCCAGCAGATGGGGCAGGATCAGAAAACACAGCTTCTGCCACCGCAGCAGTGGCAGGTGGAATCTGCAACCTGATGCTATCACAAATGCGCCAGCAAAGGATCACTTCATCAAACACTATGAAGAACTACAGTAACACTCCAGAGCAGGAGGACAATGACAAGTCTCCAAAAACCAATCCTGAAATCACAGAAGATTACAATCTAAATGACAGAGAATTCAAAATAGTTGTCACAAAGAAACTCAACAAGTTATAAGAAAACATAGAAAGGCAGTTCAATGAGCTCAGGAATAAAATTAACGAACAGAAGAAATTCTTCACCAGAGACTAAAGCCCTTAAAAAAACTCTACAGAAATTCTGGATATGAGGAACACAATTAATAAGATAAAAAATAATGTAAACCATAAAAAATAGAGCAAACCTTACGGAGGACAGAATTAGTGATTTAGAAGATAGAAATCTAGAAATGCTTCAGGTGGAGGAGGAGAGAGAAATAAGATTTTAAAAAAATGAAGAAATTCTTGGAGAAATATCCAACTCAATTAGGGAAAGTAACATAAGGATTATAGATATTCCAGAGGGAGAAGTGAGGGAGAAAGGAGCAAAGAGCTTGTTTAAAGAAATAACAGCTGAGAACTTCCCAAACCTGGGGAAGGAACTGGACTTACAAGTACATGAAGCTAATAGAATTCTTAATTACATCAATGCAAAAATACCTTCTCCAAGGCATATAATATTAAAACTGTCAAAAGCAATGACAAAGGAAAAATATTAAGGGCAGCAAAGCAGAAGAAAAATAACCTACAAAGCAACCCCTATCAGGCTTACAGCAGATTTCTCAGCAGAAACCTTACAGGCCAGGAAAGAGTGAAATGATATATTCAAAATACTGAAAGACAAAAACTTTCAGCCAAGAATATTCTACCCAGTGAAAATATCCTTCATATATGATGGAGAAATAAAAGCTTTCTCAGATAAACAAAAGCTGAGGAAGTTTATCACCACTAGACCTGCCTTACAAGAAATGATGCAGGGAGCCCTCCTACCTGAAAAAAAAAGTCAAAGGTTTAGAAAGCTTTGAGCAAGGAGATAAATAGATAGAATCAGAAAATTATAGCTGTCTATAAGAATAGGTTAGCAAACACTTAATTATAACATAAAAGATAAAGGGAAGGAAAGCATCAAAAATAACATTGTAATTTATTACAATGTAATACATTGTAAAACAATGTGATACATTGTATAAATTACAATGTAATTTATTACATTGAAATGTAATAAACATTTCAATTTAGTCAGAAACTCACAACACAAGAAAGAATAATTTGTGACAACAATAACACAGACGGGGAAGAGGAAAGGGATGGAACCTGCTTAGGCTAATGGAGATAAGAGGCTATCAGAAAAAGGACTATCTCATCTATGAGATTTTTTATACAAACCTCATGGTAACCACTAAACAAAAAATCAGAGCACAATCACAAATCATAAATAAAGAGAAAACTGAGGAAACCATCACAGAAAACCACCAAACTGAAATGGCAGTCAGAAATACAAGGGAAAAGAAACAATGGAAATATAGAACAACTGGAAAATATGAGATAAAATGGCAGTATTAAGCCCTCATATATCAATAATCACTCTAAATGTAAATGGATTGACTACTCCAATCAGAAGACACAAAGCGGCTCATTGGATTAAAAAATAAGACCAATAGGCTGTGTCCAGGAAACACATCTCAGCTCTAAAGACAAACATAGGCTCAGTGGGAAGGGAGGGAAGATGATACTCCAAGCAAATGGCAAGCAAAAGAAAGCAGGTATAGCCATACTTATATCAGACAAAGCAGACTTCAAGATAATAAAGCAATGAGAGACAAAGAGGAGCAGTATATAATGATAAAAGGGACATTCCACCAAGAGGACATAACACTTATTATTAATATATATGCATCTAACACAGGAGCATCAAAGTATATAAAGCAACTATTAACAGATCTACAGGGAGAAATTGACAGCAACACAATAATAGTAGGGGACTTCAATGCCCCATTTACTTCATTGGATAGATCATCCAGACAGAAAGTCAACAGAGAAACAGTGTCCTTAAATGAAACACTAGACAAGATGGACTTAATAGATATATATAGAACATTCCATCCAAAAACAACAGAATACAATTTCTTCTCAAGTGCAGATGGAACATTCTCAAAGATAGACCATATGTTGGGAAATAAGGCAAGCCTCAATAAATTTAAGAAGATTGAAATCATCTCAAGAATCTCTTCTGACCACAATGCTATGAAACTACAAATCAACTACAAGATAAAAGCTGGGAAAGTCATAAATATGTGGAGACTAAACAACATGCTGCTGAAGAACCATTGGATCAATGAAGAAATCAAAGGAGAAATAAAAAAATACCTGGAGACAAATGAAAATGAAAACACAACATACCAACTCTAATGGGATGCAGCAAAAGCAGTACTAAGAGGGAATTTATAGCAATACAGGCCTACCTCAACAAGCAAGAAAAGTAATCTTAAACTACACCTAACAGAATTAGAAAAAGAAGAACAAGCAAAGCACAAAGTCAGCAGAAGGAGGGAAATAATAAAAATTAGAGTGGAAATAAATGAAGTAGAAACTAAAAAAACAATAGGAAAGATCAATGAAACTAAGAGCTGGTTCTTTGAGAAGATAAACAAAACTGACAAACCCTTAGCCAGACTCACTAAGAAAAAAAGAGAGACGGCTCAAATAAATAAAATTAGAAATGAAAGAGGAGAAATTACAATGGATACCACAGAAATACAAAGGATTATAAGAGAATACTATGAAAAGCTATATGCTAACAAATTGGATAACCTAGAAGAAATGGATAAATGCTTAGACTCATACAATCTCCCAAAAGTGAATCAAGAAGAAACAGAGAACCTGGATAGACCAATCACAAGTAAAGAGATTGAAAGAGTAATCAAAAACATCCCCAAAACAAAAGTCCAGCATCAGATGGCTTCTCTGGGGAATTCTACCAAACATTCAAAGAAGGTTTAATCTGTATCCTTCTCAAACTGTTCCAAAAAATTGAAGAAGATGGGACACTTCCTAACTCATTCTTTGAGTCCAACATTACCCTGATACCAAAACCAGCCAAGGACAATACAAAAAAGGAAAATTACAGGCCAATATCACTGATGAACATAGATACAAAATCCTCAACAAAATGTTAGCAAATCGAATACAGCAATACATTAAAAGGATCATACACCATGATCAAGTAGGATTTATACCAAGGACGCAGGGATGGTTCAACATTTGCAAATCAATCAATGTGATACACCACATTAACAAAATGAGGAATAAAAATCACATGATAATCTCAATAGATGCAGAGAAAACATACAACAAGATCCAACATACATTTATGATAAAAACTCGCAATAAAATGGGTATGGAAGGAAAGTACCTCAAAGTAATAAAGGCCTTATATGAGAAACACACAGCCAACATCATACTCAACTGGGAAAAACTGAAAGCTATCCCTCTGAGAACAGGAACAAGACAAGGGTGCCCACTCTCACCACTCTTATTCAACATAGTACTGGAGGTTTCGGCCAGAGCAATTAGGCAAGAAAAGAAATAAAAGGTATCCAAGCTGGAAAGGAAGAAGTAAAACTCTCACTGTTTGCAGATGACATGATTCTATGTGTAGAAAACCATAAGGAATCCACCAGAAAACTATTAGAAATAATCAGCAACTACAGCAATGCTGTGGGGTACGAAATCAACATACAAAAATCAGCTGCATTTCTATACTCTAATAACGAAGTGGCAGAAAGAGAAGCCAGGAATACAATCCCATTTACAATCACAACAAAAAGAATAAAATATCTAGGAATAAATTTAACCAATGAGGTGAAAGACTTATACATTGAAAACTATAAGACACTGTTGAAAGAAACTGATGATGACATAAAGAAATGGAAAGATATTCCATGCTCATGGATTGGAAGAATTAACATTGTTAAAATGTCCATATCACCTAAAGCAATCTACAGATTCAGTGCAATCCCAATCAGAATCCCAATGACATTCTTCACTGAAATAGAACAAAGAATTCTAAAATTTATATGGAACAACAAAAGACTCCAAATAGCCAAAGCAATCCTGAGGAAAAAGTACAAAGCTAGAGGCATCACAATCCCTGACTTCAGAATATACTACAAAGCTATAGTAATCAAAACAGCATGGTACTGGTACGAAAACAGACACACAGATCAATGGAACAGAACGGAAAGCCCAGAAATAAAACCACACATCTATGGACAGCTGATTTTCGACAAGGGAGCTAAGAACATACAATGGAGAAAGGAAAGTCTCTTCAATAAATGGTGTTGGGAAAACTGGACAGCCACATGCAAAACAATGAAAGTAGACCATTATCTTACACCATACACAAAAATTAACCCAAAATAGATTGAAGACTTGAATGTAAGACCTGAAACCATAAAACTCCTTGAAGAAAATACAGGCAGTACACTCTGACATTGGTCTTAGCAGGTTTTTTTCAAATACCATGTCTACTCAGGCAAGGGAAACAAAAGAAAAATAAACAAATGGGACTACATTAGACTGAAAAGCTTCTGCAAGGCCAAGGAAACCACGAACAAAACGAAAAGACAACCCACCAACTGGGAGAAAATATTTGCAAATCACTTATCCAACAAGGGGTTAATCTCCAAAATATACAAAGAACTTTTACAACTCAACAACCAAAAAAATAAACAATGGGCAGAGGATCTGAACATTTTTCCAAAGAAGATATACAGATGGCCCACAGGCACTTGAAAAGATGTTCAACATCACTAATTATTAGGGAAATGCAAATCAAAACTACAACGAGATATCACCTTATGCCAGTCAGAATGGCTATAATTAACAAGACAAAAAAATAGCAAATGTTGGAGAGGATGTGGAGAAAAGGGAACCCTCATACACTGCTGGTGGGAATGCAAACTGGTGCAGCCACTATGGAAAACAGTATAGAGATTTCTCAAAACATTAAAAATAGAAATACCTTATGATCCAGCTATCCCACTACTGGGTATTTATCTAAAAAACATGAAATCAAAAATTGAAAGAGATTTATACACCCCTATGTTCACTGCAGCATTATTCACAATAGCCAAGATGTGGAAGCAACCCAAGGGTCCATCAACAGATGAATGGATAAAGAAGATGTGGTATACACACACAATGGAATACTACTTAGCCATAAAAAAGACAAAATCATCCCCTTTGCAACAACATGGATGGACCTCGAGGGTATGATGTTGAGCGAAATAAGCCAGACAGAAAGACAAACACCACATGATTTCACTCATATGCGGATACACATGGATAAAGAGAAGTGATTAGTGGTTAACAGAAGGGAAGGGGGTTGGGGAGTGGGCGAAAGGGGTAAAGGGGCACATATGTACAGTGACGGATAAAAACTAGACCATTGGAGGTGAACACAATGCAGTCTATACAGCAACTGATTTATAATAATGTACACCTGAAATTACACAATGTTATAAACCAATATGACCTCAATAAAATAATTAAATTAAATTAAAAAAAAAAAGAAAAGCTACTACATTTCAAACTCCCACTCTCCTCTAATTGACTCTTCGTTTACAACAGCCTCTCCCAACTTCATAAAAGAAAGTTTCTCTCCTTTTTTTTCTCCTGACTTGCACATGGATCTCAATAGCTGCATGTCCTCAATTGCAATCTTTGCCATTCTCGAATAAGCCCATTCTGCTGGTAATAAAATAAAAGGATGATAATGATCAATTATCCTTTTTTGCTGTTGTTGTTAGCAACATTTTCCTCCTTGTGGAGCATTTTAGGATCTTCTCTTTATCCTTGGTGTTCTGAAATTTTACAGGGTCTTGTCTAGGTGTGGAGCAGCACCCAGGGCATCCTTTCAATCTACATCTCTGGGAAATTTTCTTTTATTATTGATAATTCCTTGTGCTGCCTACTTTCCGTTTATATCCCACACAGATCCATTCTCCACCTTTGTTCTCTGCCCTACTCTAGGCCCAGGGAGGCTGGATGATCCTTGCTGGCTGGATTCCAGTTGGATTTGTCAGTGGCAGGAATCCACAGGAGCCTGGAAGTGAAGGAGAGGTGGGTATACTTCCTTCCTACTTCCCCTTGTGTCAGTGCTGAGTCTGGTGATGGTGGCATGCCTCGACCGTAGCAGCTCATTGGGTGGCCCTTCCTCCACAGTCCCCTGGCTCTGATGACGTGGGTTTGTCCCCTGGTTCCTTTAGCTGTGGGGTGGTCACTGCTTCTGCTAGTCTCTGGGTGCCTCACCAGTTCTTGTGTTTTCTCTTACCCCTGCCCACACCTCTGAAAGTTGCCTTTCCATTGACGTCTCTTCATTTGATTGTCTGGGGATGAGTCCTGCTCCTTGCTTAGACTCTGATTAATACGCTACCTTTCATTTTCTTGGTTCTCCCGTCCTGGAAATTTTATTAATCAGATGATGGATCATTTGCATTAATCATCTATGTCTCTTAGTTTTGCTCCTACATTTTCCATCTTTTTGTGTTTTTGCTCTACATTGTGACACATTTCCTTTCCTTATCCTCCCATCCCTTCCAATAAAACGTTTTTCAGTTTCAGCAATCATATGTTTAATTTTCAAGAGTTCTTTCTTGCTTTCTTTGTCTTGTTTTATAGATTCAGCAACTTCATTAATCTCTCTAAGGATTAATAGAAGTTTTTGCTCTCTTAAAGTTCTATCCCTGAGTTATTTCAGTTTCTTTTGAGGCTAATTCTTTTGCTTGTTTATCTTGCCCTATCTCTTTTGTGCTATTGATTTCTAAATGTCTGGGACTTTTTGGTGCTCTCTTCATAAGAACGGGGAAATAAGCTGATCTTCCTGGAGGGCTGATGAGACTTTACTTTGCTAAGGGTCTTGCAGGAAAAAAGCAGACAGCTGCCCAGGAGCTCTCTGTGTGGGGGACATACTTGTCAGCTTCCCTTTAGAATGAGCAGGTCGGGGGTCAGAGGCATTCCACTGGCTGTATAGGCTGGGTTTTCAAGAATCAGCTGGAGTTTTGGAAGTGGGAAATGAGCTCAGTGAGTCCAGGCTGTGGAAGCAACATCGACACAAGCCTGGATATGCGAAACACAGTGATTTCCCTAAAAATAAAGAGTTTAAGTGGAGAAGGATCTGGGGGAGGCACCCTAGAAGGGCTTATGGAGAAATAGAGTCAGACTGATTTCAGAAGCTCACCATGGCTGAGTGTGTGGGGCCTGTTAGGAGCGTGTTGGACTAATTCAGGTGAGGGGTGTGGGTCCTGCCGTGCGGGCGCAGAGGTTTCAAACTAGAATGGATAGGGACTGCTCATTGGCTGTTGGGGGAGGCTCGGGGAGGTGGACAAGCACACAGGACACAGGACATCGAATGACAACAGCAGCCACAGGTCTCCAGGCTGTGTTTCCTGCCAGGGACTGTGCTCGGAGCTGTTCGCATCTCATCTCATTTCTCCTCACAGCAGTCTTCCAGGTGGATTTTACTCTTAGCTCCTCTTACAGAAGAGAATCTGAGGCTTGGCGAATTGCTTCTGTGCCTGGCTCGTGACCACTCACCACGCTGGCTCTCAAGGCGGTGAAAGTAACAGCGAATTGCCAGCAAGGTTGGGGTCCATCCCCCCTTCCTGACCCTCAGCTTTCTCATCAGACAGAGGAGAATACTGACCTTGCTGTGGACTGGGAGGTCAATCTGCGAGCTGTTGAGGGCCGAGCACACCTGAGGGTTAGTGCTCCCATTTGACTCCAAGGTGGTTCATGTGGAACATTTCTAAGGGAGCCGGAAGTGAGCTCTGTCACCAAGCTGTTAAAGAGGGTCAATGTCTAGGAGGTCAGACAAAGCCGCCACGTTTATGGCGCAGGAAAACCCTGCTGAGCCCCTTCCCCAGAGACTGCGGAATGGCATCCTGGCCCTGGATGCCAGCGAGTGGGGAAGTACAGTTCCCAGTTTCTTGATCATGGGCTCTGCTTTCTTGGGGAGCTCCAGATGTTCCTGCTATGCTCGGTGCAGGGCTCTGTGGCCGCTAAGGGGTGCTGTTTCCTTCCCCAGCAGACTCCAAGGGTCTGCCAGCCAGCTCCTGCAGTGCTGGTGTAACTAGGAATGTCTGCTCCACGAGCTCGCTACCCCTCCCCGGGGCACCATGATGCTGGGGAAAGAGCTTGGACTTTGGGCTCAAATCCCACCCCCAACGTCTACAATCTGGTGACTGAGACAAGTCACTCCACTTCTTCCAGCCTCAGTTTTCTTGCCTGTGAGAGGGGCTGATCACACTTACCAGGTGGGTGTGAGGAGGGAATAAGAGCAGGGGCTTCCGCCTGGCACAGGAGCCATCCACCACTTTCACTGCCCTCTCAGCTCCTCGGCTGTTCTCTGACCCATGGGACTAGGGCCCAGGCTGGGCAGTTCCCAACATATCCAAGCGGCAGCCTGCCTCAAAGTGTCACCAGCAAGGCTGCAGAGGCTGCAGGTGGTACACGCCCACGCGGCTGCCCCACAAGGAGGAGGTGACGATGTCTGAGTTCTCGTCTACTCAGAGAACAGGTGTCTACAGTTGAGTGGTTTCTGGACAGGAAATATTCTCCACTTTAGACTCCAGGAAGCCACCATTACGATGAGGGCCACCACTGTGTGTGGACCCACGCGGGGCTCCGGGAGCAGAGACAAGAATGGTGCCCCAGATGCGGGGAGTAGGGAGACAAGGATGCTTGTGCAGACATACGACCAGGCTGTGCCTCCTGCCTCTGCAGCAGAGCACAGAAGCACGCATCAAGGATAGGGGACATTGGAGCTGGGGTGTGAAGGAGGAGCAGCAGTTTTCCAGGCAGTTGGGGCAGGGAGGGGAGTGGGCCCAAAAGAAGAAACGGCAGGTGCAAACCCTGGGGGCCAGTGAGCAGAGGCTTGGGTGTTTGGCAGGCTGGATCGGAGCATTTCTTAGCTGAGCGACTTCGTGGAAGTTGCTCAATCTTGGAGACTCACTTGGCTTCACCAGTAAAACAGGAATAAAAATGCCCACCTCTCAGGGCTGTTGGGATGATCAAATAGGGTAATGTCTGTAGAGTCCACATGTGCCATAAACGGCAGCTGCCATTCTAGAAAGGGCCACTGCCCATAACTCAGGGGCCATTTCCATAGGTGTCACCATGAATAGTGCCTCTGGGGTTACTTAGTGTGTGTGGGGTGTGGCTGGGAGGTCTGGGCCAGGTCCTGTGGGTCATGAGGAGCCACGGAAGGTTTTTTCCCCCAGCTTTATTGAGATATAATTGACATCTAACATTACGTAAGTTTAATGTGCACAACGTGTTGATTTGATACATCTACATATTGCAAAATGATTAGCACCATAACATATCTCCATTCCGTCACATAATTACCATTTCTTTTTTTGTGGTGAGAACATTTAAGAGCTACTCTCTTAGCAACTTTCAAGTATATAATACAGTATTGTTAACTATAGTTACCATACTATACATTAGATCTCCAGAACTTGTTAATCTCATATCTGGGAGTTTGTACCCTTTGACCAATATCTCCCCGTTTCCCCCACCCCCAGCCCCTAGTAATCACTGTTGTACTCTGTTTCTATGAGTTTGAGCCATGGAAGGTTTTATAGGAGAGCTGTGCATGTCCAATGTTTGGGAAGTGCCCTTGAAGCAGATCTGTTACTCTCAGGAGATCCTCCAAGCACATAAGTGATTTTACCATGTGGCCTCCCCGAGGGAGGAAATTATGTTAGTGTATTCAAAATAGGAGCAGCCTTTGCAACAAATGCTGTTCCATTTTAGCCAAGTCCTGTGTCCCCTGGACTCCAATGGAGAAGTGCTTTCTCATTTAACTCTTGTTACAACAATCTTGGAGGCCCTTGCAGGATCTATGAGGCCCTCCCTCACTGTTCCACTTGCACCACTGGAAGCCCTCTTGCTGACAGTCTCCAGCCACACTGCCCTCCTGTGGTCTCCAGTCGCCAAATGCCTCCAGCCTCAGGGCCTTTGCACTTGCTGTGCCCGCTGCCTGGACCACCCATTGAAAGCTGACCCATTTCCCCGCAGCTTCTCACTCTCTGCATAACTTACATACTTGTTTCCTTGTCCCTTGTCCATCTTCTCCCTCAGGGCTGGGGGTTGCAAGATGACACAAGGCCAGGGACCCTGCCTTGGTCAGCAGTGTGTCCAGCAGGAGAGTCAGGCTCATAGGAGGCCTGCAATTAATATTCGCGAGTTTATGAAAGGCAGATCTTCTTATGCCCATTTCATGGATGAGGAAACTGAGGCTCAGAGAGAGACAGCGGGAGAGCGCCGCGCAGTTCCAGTGTGCCGGAGGGGGCGTGGAGGAGACCCGCGTACAGGGCTGCATCTCGGCGCGGGCAGTGAGTGCTAGCGGGCGCCAGGGTCCCCGGGCGGGGGCCGGAGCGTCCCGTGGGCGGGGGCGGGCGCGGGCGGCGGACGGGGCGGGCGCGGGCGGCGCGGCGCGAGGGAGCCAAGCGGCGAGCGGGCGCGGGCAGGGCGGCTCCACTCCGCGCGCGCAGAGCGCCCCGGCCGCCGGAGCAGGTGAGGCCGGGCTGGCCCGCGCCGCGCCCCGTGGGTCCGGGGCGGCAGAGGAGACCGGCCCGGGTCTGAAGACCCTCGGCAAGCCGCGCGCGCTGCCGGCCCCGGGCGCCTGGGGAGGGAGGGGGCGCCCGGTGGACTTCACGGAGCCCGGGGCTCAGAGGCGCACAACCGGGGCGGGGGGACACCGGGCCCCGTGGCCTCCATGTCCCCCCCTGAGCCGTGGGGGCCCGCTGCCGCCCCCGCGAGCCGCGAGTCAAGGAGGTGAGGGAGTGTCTGGACGCTGCGGGCCCTGGGAGACAGGAGCTGCTTGCCGAAATCGCAGGAAACAGAGCAGACGGCCTTCTCCGTTCTTACCTAATGGGGAGATTGATGCGATTTGTGTTCTTCATTCGTTTTCCGCGGACTGATGGGGAAAGCAGGCTGCAGCTGAGACCTCTCCCAGGGCTTGCGGGTACTCCCACGTTGTCTTGAGAGTTGCCTGGGCGCTAAGTCCCTCTCACGGATTTTGCACAATAATCGCCGCCGCACCCCCCTCCCCAATCGCCACTCCCTGGGGTGTACCTGGAGGGTTTGAGGTCTCCTGGTCCTCACTGGGTGTCTCTGAGGTACGAGGTACGCAGTGGGAAGTGAGCAACAGTCTAGGGACCCAAATGACCCAGAAGGATCTGAAGCAGTCAGTGTGGCCCCATCCCAGAGCCTTGGAGACTGGATGTGATCACCCCGAGGTGATCCAGCTGAAGAACCGCACTGCTGGAGGCTGCAAGGAACGGGCACTTGGAAGGCAAGACACTTCCTCAGTCATAGCCCTTCAAGTTCTCGCTCTCCCCTGGGGAGCTGTGCTCTTGTGCTCCCACGGTGAGGAGGCCTCTGAGGTTCCAAACTGTGTGGGGAAGGAGGCAGCTCTATCTAGGAATGTCATTACATTGGGGACTCCAGGCCCAGGTCTGCTTGGGAAGGACGAGGGCTGGAGAGGCTGGGCCATCCTCAGGGCTGCCAGGGAGGTGGGGGTTCTGAGCCAGCGTGCCGGGGCCAAAGGACCCTGGGCAGCTGCCGCTCCACCTGGGGCATCTTCTCGCTTGGCTGAGCCATGTCCCGGCACTCCCGGGCGCTCACCCTGCCCTGGGCTCCGTGAGTGGGCTGCATTGAGCTCTGGCAGGGACCTTGGACGTCCATCTCCAGCCTGACTCTGACACATCAGCTCGCCTCCTGCTGTGGCACCAGCCCCACTTCCCTTTCCTCCTTTTCCAAATCTCTCTGTCTGGCAGGATCTGGTGCCAGGGGTTTCAGAGTCAGACTGCCCAGGGTTCCAGTTCAGCTCTGCCACTTACTAACTGTGAGACCCCGGGCAAGTCCCTTCATCTAACTGGGCCTCCGTGTCCTCCTCTTAAAATGGTGCTGATATTAGATCAAACCATATGAATTTGCTGTCTTTACGGGTCAAAAATGGTTGGATACTGGCAATTTCATACGGTTCAGCCTAATGATGCCTTCTGCGCAGGGCTGTGGTGTGGATTAACGTGCAGTGGGTGGCCATGTGCCCAGAGCTCAGTGGAGGCTGATGTCCCTTCTGCCTCTGTCTTCCAGGAAAGCATGTGCTCTCCGCAGTGAGGTGAGCCCCCTCCCTGCTTGGGCTCTCTCCTCCAGCACTGGGCTCTCACATGCCCACACCTGTGTGCCCTTCCAAATTTTCCAAATTCCCCTTCCCGCTCCTCTGGCTACAAGGGGCTCAACTAACCCCACCCCCTGCCCCTGTGCAGCCTCTCAGGCTGTTTGGACCTCACAGGTGTCTGCAGGACCCAGTGCAGAACAGAGTCCCCTCTGCATGCTGCCACTGCCTTCTCCACGCTGCCTCTGTGCACGTTCTGCAAGAGGAATCCAGCTTTGCTGCTGACATGGGGCTCAGCGATGTGAATTACTGCCGTCTTGCCCCTTCAGTTTGCTTCTGGAAATCCTCAGTCCCTGTGCACAGAGGGCTTTCTTAGGGTGGGGGCTTATGGAGTAGTCCCCTTCTGGTGGGCCCCTCCCAGCCTCTGCGGCTCTGCAGAAAGATGCAAGGGCCAGCTGGCAGTTCTGGTCCTTTCCTGGTCCCCAAAGGACCTGCTTCGCTGGTCCCCCAAGGACCTCCTTCCCATGTTGCTGCTGTTCCAGCCCCAGCACTTCCCTCCTCTGCCCTGTTCCCAGAAGCTGCTGGGGAGGGCTGACTTGGGCTCAAGCGTCCACATGGTCTAGTTAGCAGGGACTGGCGTGGAGTGTCCTGGTCCACCCGTGACCGTCCCTTGTGTTGGCTCTGTGTGTGTTCTCCGAGAAGGGGGCTGCCAGCCAGGCAGACCCTTGATCCTACCTTCAGCGCTCCCCCTCCTCCTGTCTTGGCCCTGTCTCTCAGTCTGTTCTCTACATCCAAGTGATCTTTCTGGAATGAACTTGGGCTTGCCGGTCAGCTTTTAGCAGCTCACCCAGCATTCCTGGTCTGGCCCACTTCTCCAGCCTCATCGTTTGCCACTCCCTTCCACCCACTTTGGGCTCCAGTTATTCTGAGCTGCTTACTGTTCTCTGCGGAGCTCTGCTCTTTCCTCCCTTTGCACATGCTGTTCCCTGCACCTTGCATTCCCTCCTCTACCTTGTCCATTTGGACTCCTCTTCAGCCTTTGAGCCCTGGATCAATGTTACTTCTTCTCTCATCTTCCTGCTCCCTTCTCTGAGCTCCCAGCTCACAGGCTTTCCATTGATACTGGTTTTGGCAGTGGCTGTGTGGCCTGGAGTTTCATCTGCGTTCCTGGTGGTCGGTTCCTCTGGTCTGGGAGGCACATGGCTGTATAAGTCATCTTTGCAGCCCTTGTCTCTTGCATCGGGCTTGGCACATGTTTATTGAGTGAATGAAGCAGTGAAGAGTCTTCTGGAACCCTCTCCATCCAGTAACTCTGCTGTGATCATGCTGCACTTGGCCAGTTTGGAACTGCTGGTGTTGCTCCCCACTGTTGACCAGCCCTGTCTGATAGTCAACCAGAGCCTCGGGTTTCTGTCCCATTTGCTGCTTCTGAGCACAGTGCTTCCGCCACAGTTGCATGCAGCTATGACTGTGTTTTGACTCCAATACTGAACCGTATGTTTGGCCTTGGTGTATTTCATTTGTCATGTTCAGTTCCAAATGGTCCTTTTTGCCAAAAGACTATGGTGCCAGAAAAATCCTCCTGCCTCTGATATTTGGTAGCCAAAATAACCAGACTGTAAACTGTTGGTGGAATTCATGACTCGATCTAGTAAATGGCCAAATGCGACTCATCTTTATAAGCCAAATCAAATGCAGGTGAGTGACATTTACGACAGCTGACAAATGGATTTTACTGATCTCTGGTTAATTTTGGTCATACTCTGTAAAAACGACCTCTAACTTTGCACTCATGAACGACATATATTTGTTCCCAAATAGACATGACCATTAAATGGGACTTAAAGAATATCTGAAATAGAATATTCTTCTATGAAGTGTTATCAAAATGGGGCTCGAGGACCACGTGTGTCAGAATCACGTGGGCCACTTGTGTTAATACAGATTCCTGGGCCCCATCCTGCGCTCACTTCACTCCATCTCCTGGTGTGAGGTTCTGGAATCTGCACTTTCCACATGCTCCTGGAATGAGTCTGATGTTTCCTGAAGGTTGGGAATTGCTTGTGGGATTAATGATGACGAGAGAACTCATGAGGAAAGTGGGTCACAGTGGTGTGTGTAACGATGTGGTGGCTCTCCATGTCAAAATATCTGTTATTGGCGTTACCACCTGGAGGCTCTGGAGTTCAGATTCCAGTTTGTTCTTTGCAGAGTCCCTTGTGTTGAGGAGGCACCAGAAGAAGAGGGAAAGGCTGTGCCAGGTCATGGAGGTATGGACTAGGCTGGTGCGTTTGGGAATTGTAAGCTGTTTCAGGTGACTTGAGCATAGGCATGGAGGGGCCCATGGGGAGGGTGGCAGGCATCCCATGACCTGGGCCAGTTGTGCGTGTGCACATGATGGGCAGGTGGAGAGAGCCGGTGTGCTGATGAGCCAGTCTTTGCATACCTGGCAGTCTTCAACTCTGCCATGTGTCACCTGAGAAACAAGGCTGGCAGGTCAGGTAGGGGCTGAGACCAGGAAGGCGCACTGTGTATCAAGCCCCGAGGTTTTGGTTCTATCCTAAAGGGTATGGGGTGTCATGGAAGGACCTGACCACATGGTGGCATTTGCTGCTGTCTCTATTTGGATAAAATGTGACAAGGAGATTTCTACCCACGCTTCCTAAACAGCTATGTCCCTGAGTCGGCATACAGTAACCCAATTTCTTTATTATCAAAACAGCCTTGAAGCCTGAGGTAAACGGAATTTCAGGAACAAGTTCTGGCATCAGACAGACCTGGGTTTGTATCTAGGCCCCATTATTTAATAGCTGTGTGACTATGGGCAAGTTGCTTTACATCTCTGAGTCTCAGGTGCTCCAGGTCGCAGCCTTGGGATGGAAGTAGTCACGAACCTTTCTGCCTGGCCCCTGTTCCTCCCTAGATTCACACAGGCGGCATGATCTCTGAGTACCATTTGTCTGTTTGCTTTGTAGGCATCATCACCGAATCTCCTGGAAACTTCTCACATGCACCATGAACATCTCTCACTTCCTGGCCTTGCTGCTCCCAGGATCCTCACAGGGTCAAAACAGGAGCAAGTCAAAGGGCATCTTGTACAACTTCTCTGACCACTGCCAGGATTCTCTAGACCTGATGGTCTTCATTGTTACCTCTTACAGCGTTGAGACCGTTGTGGGGGTCCTGGGCAACCTCTGCCTGATATGTGTGACTATTAGGCAGAAGGAGAAGGCCAATGTGACCAACCTGCTCATTGCCAACCTGGCCTTCTCTGACTTCCTCATGTGCCTCGTCTGCCAGCCACTCACAGCTATCTACACCATCATGGACTACTGGGTCTTTGGCGAGGTCCTTTGCAAGATGTCAGCCTTCATCCAGTGTATGTCGGTGACGGTCTCCATCCTCTCGCTTGTCCTTGTGGCCCTGGAGAGGCATCAACTCATCATCAATCCAGCGGGCTGGAAGCCCAGTGTCTCTCAGGCCTACCTGGGGATTGTGGTCATCTGGCTCATTGCCTGCTTCCTCTCCTTGCCCTTCCTGGCCAACAGCATCCTGAAGAGTGTCTTTCACAAGAACCACTCCAAGGCTTTGGAGTTTCTGGCAGATAAGGTGGTCTGTACTGAGTCCTGGCCACTGGACCACCAGCGCGTCATCTACACCACCTTCCTGCTGCTCTTCCAGTACTGCATCCCCCTGGCCTTCATTCTCTTCTGCTATGTGCGTATCTACCAGCGCCTGCGGAAGCGGAGGTGGGTGTTTCGCAAGGGCGCCTACAGCTCGCAGGCTTGGCAGATGAAGCGGATCAATGGGATCCTTGTGGCGATGGTGGCTGCCTTTGCCGTGCTCTGGCTGCCCCTGCATGTGTTCAACAGCCTGGAGGACTGGTACCATGAGGCCATCCCCATCTGTCATGGCAACCTCATCTTCTTGGTATGTCACCTGCTCGCCATGGCCTCCACCTGTGTCAACCCTTTCATCTATGGGTTTCTCAACACCAACTTCAAGAAAGAGGTCAAGGCTCTGGTGCTGACTTGCCAGCAAAGTGCCCCCGTGGAGGAGTCTGAGCATCTGCCCCTGTCCACAGTGCAAACGGAAGTGTCCAAAGGCTCTCTGAGGCTCAGTGGGAGGTCCAACCTCATGTAGCCAGGTCTGCGGCTTCTCCCTGCTATGTTCATTGCCAGGCTCCTTCACTTAGCTAAGTGGGCATCCTGCAAGCTGAGGGTGGCGCTCTGTCACTACTGGCTTTCTGGGGCCCAAATAGGCTGACAAGAGCCTGTTTTTGCATCCATTTGCATTGTGAAGCCTGACATTCAGGTGGTTCAGCTCTTTATTCCTAGGAGAATTCTGAGTCTGGATTCTGCGGGTCACAGTATGCCTTACAACTTGAGCAGTTGCCAGAGCCGGAGATGGTCTGCTTGTAGCAGACAGAGTTCATTCTGATAACCCAGCAACAGATGCCTAGCCTGGAAACCCATGGGTTTCACTTCCACCAGTGAGACTGCGAGGGCACTTTGGGGTGAGGGAAGGAGCACGAGGGGTCAGAACTCTGGACCTTGGTCGGCCCCTACCCTCTGTGAGAGATGACGTTTGTGGAAAGGCCTTGGAAGTGGTAAAGAATGCTATAGAGGCAAGACAGTGGGATGACTGTGACATCATTAGCACATCCAGCTGCAAAGCACAGAACCTGGTAGCCTTGGGTCCTCACACTCCTCTGCGGTAGGAAAAGTAGTCCTGTGCAGCAGGAATTCCAGGATTCACATCCTACTCCATCCTTTTTCTCTTTCACTGCATCTGCCACCTTGTATGGAAATCAGCTTGCAAGTATCTCCCTTGGTAAGATTGTGAGCACCTTGAGGATGACATCTGTATTGTCACAGAGCTTCTGTCCTCCGTGCCTAGGACAGGCCCTGGCACAGGGACAGGGTTCCAGAAAGGTTTGCCATGGTAGGCTGATGGTAAAGGTGCCCTTGCTGAGTGCTCATCCAAGGACAGGCACCTTGTGCCATGGTCCTGTGTGGGAAGGGCTCAGGCTGCTGCAGCCACATTCTCTTGCCTGCCCTTCTTTGCCTCCTGGTACCTCTCTTGACAAGGTAGCTGGCCAGGGACTCTGTGACCCTCCCAGTGTTGACCCATTGCTGAGGCTTACAGTACTCAAGGCCGTGATTCCAGGCTTCTTCATTCCACACTCTGGCCACTTGGCTGACCTACCCCATGTGATGTGTCACGGTTCTTCCAAAGCCTCCCCAGGACTTTGGGCCTCCTAGTGGCCTTCAATAGTGGCAGGGGCAAGGAGTTCTTGGAGTGTGGCTTAACGGGGTGCTGGCTGAATGGAGCAGGAGGTCTTCCTTCTTCCGGCAAGCTGGGGAAAATGGAGAAAAGGCTAGACGAGCACGACTGTCTCACTCATGGAGGTCACGGCCCGGTCTTCTGGATGCTGAGCAAGATCTAAGGCTTCTTCTTGTGTGGACCAGAGCGCTTGTCCTTGCAGGGAAGGAAATGTCAGGATTGCTTGTGGGCCACCTCAGACGGGTTGTCCAGGCCTGGCTCTTCCTGTTCAGACCCAGCCCTCCTCCAGCAGAGTGGACAGTAGCTGGACCCGCCATGGCCTCCCAGGGCAGGGTATTCAGGTGCCTGGAGCCCTTGAGAGGCCTCACTGTGAGGCCCCTAGGACTGGCTCTACAGGGGGTCTGACAAAGGGCCAGGCAGCAGGAGATTGAATAGCCACATCTGACCATCTCTCTGGCCTGGCCCCTGACCGAGAACCTGTGCAGCTGACACCCAAGACAAGTGCTCTTTGAGCGACCAGCTCTCTTCCTGGAGCTGTTTGTTTTGTCCCAGCTTTTGGTCACATCTCCCATTCTGTTCCTTGCTTCACCTGTATCCTGGTTTTTTGGACAGATTGTTGAGCCACTCTCTTGGATGCAGCTTGCACTTGTCCTCTGATGCCATCTGCTGCTGGCTGCTCCAGGGAACCACCTGCCAGCAAAGCCCAAACCGTGGGACCCATTCAAGCAAGATGTCATTGACAAGATCCCCAAGGAATTGGGGGCCTCAGGCCCCTCCAGATCCCATGCATATGCCTGGAGTTTGTTTCCTGTCAGTTATCTCAGTGGTGCCAAGATGCTTGAGGACGAGGGTGCTTTAGGGTGCTGGCATGCTGGAGGACTCGGGGACCAGGCTGGGCATTTAGTGAAGGTGCTCAGCATTAGGAATTGGAGTGGTGGGTAGAAGCCTTGTTGAGCATCTTCTGTGCTTCCCTCACCTTGGTTGGGTTGACACAGCCTGCTTGGATGGCTGTCTCCTGCTTCCAGTTCCTAATGCCCCTTGGGGTGGCCTGGTTATCCAGCACCCTAGGAACTTGCCACTAGAGTGTACTCAGAAGACCAGGAGAGTCAGCATCGCCTGGAGCTTGTTAGACCTGCAGAATCTTGGCCCCCACCCCAGACCTACTGAATGGGAATCTGCATTTTATCAAGATCTCCAAGTTAATGGTGCACACATTCGGGTGTGAAAAGCTCTGCTCTAGGAAACATTGCACTGGAGCCTGGAGCCCCTCGGTGAGTGCCTGTAGACACCCACTGTGGGATCTAGGGTAGAGCTTTAGGAATCCTAGTTCTGGAGCTATGGCCTTAAAATGGTATTGCTGAAAAGGTAGATACAGTTTTGGTTGTTTGTCTCATCTCTGGCCACATGTGGACATATTTTTTGTGAAGCCTTTTTGTTCCTTCAATAAATGTTTGCCAAATGAACAGTGTGCATAGTTACATTCTTAGTGAACATGCCCCTCTGTATTCTGCTCTATTTCACTGAAAACTATATTATCAGCAGTTTTCCATCTTGCTGTATATCACTTTTGACAGCTGATTAAGAGTTTAGAAAATGCTCCAGTGCAAGCTGGTACCTCTGAACAGTATCTCTCTTTAGCTCCTGGAGAGGCCTTCTGTGGCCCAGCTGATGGACCAGTCCCTCCTCCCCAGTAGTGGGGGTAGTCTGTCCTCAGAGGGGCACCATGGCTGGAACTGGACACTCACACCTATGAAGACTGCCTGGGAACCCTGAGAGGGTGCAAAACTCTGTCGAACCCTGGTGGTGTGACCTTTAAGTCCTGTCTAACTCTAGGACTTCCTCTTTCAAGAAATGACCTTGACTTGTTTTTTTCCGTTATAAAAGTAATCATATTCATTCTTGAAAATACACAAAATCTACAAAAATAAAATGAAAAAGGAAATCATGGTCCACCACCCTAAGATAATCGCTGTCTACATTTTGGGTAGTCATTTCTTTCATTTATATATATATACACACATTATATATATATAACTATATATATATGGTGTTAAGTTTTATTTTTTTTTAACATGGTTGAGATCATACGATGAGTGTATGCATATTTATATATAATATTTAAGGATTATTTTATATCTTTTTTTGCTTAATGTTATAAGAATTTTTATTCATTCATTCAACAAATATGTCAGACACATGGTCGGTGCTGGGGTTAAGTGGTAAATAAAGTAGACTCTGTCCCTATTCTCATGGAGTCACTAGGTCCATCCTGCATCCTTAATCATCATCAATTGTGGTATATTTAGATGTTTTTAGACCTATTATAAATAGTTCCGTGATAAATGTCTATGCAGAGAACTTTTTCTGTATTTGGAATTATTTCCTTAGGAGAGATTTCCAGAAGTGGAATTAATGGGTCAAAGGGTGTGGAAGTTTTTCAAGGCTCTTGAAAAACTGCTAAACTGGTTTCCAAAGAGGCTGGAAGGATTTGCACTCCCTGACTAGTGCCTGCTTCACTGTACCCTGGCCACTGTTGAAAAATTACATTAATGACAAGACCTCCACTGTTCACTAGATCCCGTCCCCTCTCGCCTACTCATGAGCCTCACTCTAGCATCATCAGTTTTCTGGGCTCCCCTTTACACAAAACTCCTCCCAAGGCTCATATAATCTCAAAATCTCTGCTTCCTCTCCTCCCATACGCTTTTGTACTCACCTGTCCATCCAAATAGCTCTTGCCAAGGTTGCCAGTGACCTCCATATTGCCAAATCCGATGGCCACTTCTCAGTCTCGTCTTATGTGACCCATCAGTTGGCAGTTGGTCCATCCCTTCTTCTTGAAACTTTCTGCATGTGGCTTTGTCAGGACACCACACTCGTGGTTCCCTCCTGCCTCCCTGGGCACTCTCTCTCAGGCTCTTTTCCTGGACTCTCGTCTCCCTGACCTCGGATCATTGGCGTGTCCCCAGGGAGCTATGCAGGCCCACCTGCTCTCCTTCCCTAGGTGGGCTCATCCCTGTCTTCTGGCTTTCAACATCACCGAATGTTTAAATGTCTAATGCTCCCAAACTTGACTCTCCAGTGGACTTCTCCCTGCTCTCTGGATTTGTATATCCAGCCACTGCTTTGTGTTCATCGGACATCCAGTTGGCATCTCAAACTTGGCAGGTTCAAAAGCAGACTCTTGATTTGCCTCTCCACCTCTCCTTCCTCAGTCTCCCCTCTTTCATTAAATGGCAGCTCCCTCTTTTCATTTGCTTAGGCCACAGTCTTTGGGATCAGCCTTTTGTTCCTACCCCACATCCAACTCATCAGCAAGTTCTGTAAGCTCTGCCTTCAAAATGTATTCAGAATGACCACTTCTCACCTCCCCTGGCTCTGCCACTTGGTCCACACCACCATCATCTCTACCAAGATTATTGCAGTGTCCTCCTCTCTGGTCTCTCTCAGTCAGAGTGATCGTTTGAAGCCCGAGTCAGATCCCCCCACACCTCCGTTCAAAGCCCTTCACTGGCTCTGTCACCCTCAGTGCAAAGTTCACAGTCCACGGCCTTCCCCTTGCCCACCCGGCACAAAGGCCAGAGTGCTGGCCTACCTCAGCCTTTGTGTTTCCCACTCTGGCTGCTCAGAATGCTACCCCTGATATCAATATTTTCACTTCCTTGCTCCCTTTACCTTAAGTGAGCCTTTATCAATAGATTGCTTCCTCCACCACGCTATAAAAATACAACCCCCTCACTCCGCATTCCTACTTTATGTCACAGGACTTAGCACCCTGTGACATGCTTACACACATTTGCTTGCTTCATTGTTGAGTGTCCTCTTCCCTCATTGGAATGTAGACCCCGTGAAGGCAGGGACCTCGTATGTTTTATTCACTGTCTAGCTCTCAGAAGAGTGCCTGCATAGAGGAGGTGCTGAAGAAATATCTGTAGAGTAAATACATTTAAAAACCGTTACAGTTGATCGGGGGGAATGATACATCAACCTCTTATTTGTGGAGAGCCGGCGTTTGGTTTTGTAGGATTTTGATCCCAGGTTTCACAGCTGTTGTAGGCTGACTGTGCGACCCTGAGCACCTTTGCCTCTTGGTTTCTGATTCCTCACCTGTAATAATTCTGGCTGCTATGTATTTAGTGTCCTAAACACTGTGCTATTCTTTACACACATAGCCTCCCCTCGACCCCGAGATTGGGTAGATGAAGAAACTGAGGCTTAGAGAGGTGAAAAACTTTATCCAAGTTTTCCAAAAGCACCAGATTTGAAACCCAATCTGATGGATTCCAAAGTCTATGACTCAAACTGTTGTATCATGAGAGAATGTTGACCAGATAACCTCTAAGTTGCCTTCCAGCTGGAGAGTTTGTATTTTCTTTCTTTCTTTCTTTTCTTTCTTTTCTTCCTTTCTTTCTTTCTTTCTGTCTCTCTCTCTCCCCTCCCGCCCTTCCCCTCCCCCTCCCCCTCTCCCTCTCCCTCTCTCTCTCTCTTTCTTTCTTTTTTTTTTCCTGAGGAAGATTGATCCTGAGCTAATATCCATTGCCAATCTTCCTCTTTTTGCTAAGGAAGATTAGCCCTGAGCTAAATTCTGTTCCCATCATCCTCCATTTTGTATGTGGGACCCCGCCACAGCATGGCTTGATGAGCAGTCATGGGTCTGTGCCCTGGATCTGAACCTGTGAACTCCTGGCCACCAAAGCAGAGCGTGTGAACCTAACCACTGTGCCACCGGGCGGCCTGAGAGTTTGTATTTTATGGGCAATGGAGAGGCACTGAAGGGTTTTAAGCAGGGGAAGGGCATGGTCAGGTTACATTTAGAGAGAGCAGTGTGGCTGAGTTGGCCTGGGTTCCCCTAAAAGCAGAAGCTGAGGCAGAGCCTCATGGGCTTTCCCTTTATTAGAGAATGCAATCCCAGGGAACAGAGTGAGGGACATGGGGAATAGACAGGGAAGGAGAGAGAGCCAATTCAAAGATGTGTTATTGAGCTGGCTGCTTTTAAGAGGCAGCTGATTACTCGATCTTTTGTATAACTATCCCAGGACAGTCTGTCTGGAAGGAGAAAGAAGTAAGAATTTATCCGCTGGCTCCTGTATTCCACTTGTTAAAGGTCTGTCCCATGAAGCTGTGCGTTCACAGACACTGAGCACACCTTCATGTGAACAGAGCAGCTCTGGGGAGAGGCATGAAGGTATGAGGTGTGGTGGCATCAGGTCGCACCTGTGGAAAGTGGAGCCTGGCAGAGCCGGATGCTGCAGCATCCCCTGGACCGAGAGGCAGGTGTGGATGAGAAGGTCTGAAGTAGGGCATAAGTGGCCTCTGATGTGGGGCAGAGCTGGAGTTGGGATGGGAAATGTTATGGGTTGAGTTATGTTCCCCCTTCGAATTCATATGCTGGAGCCATAACCCCCAGGATCTCAGAATGTGACCTATTTGGAAGTAGGGGTGTTGCAGATGTAACTAGTTGAGATGAAGTCATACTGGAGTAGGGTGGGCCACAATCCAATATGACCAGTGTCCTTACAGAAAGAAGAAATTTGCACGCAGAGACTCACACACAGTTAGAACGCCATGCGAAGATGGGGCAGAGATCTGGGGGATGCTTCTACAAGTCAAGGAAGGCCAAAGGTTGTCAGAAGCCAGGGGAGAGGCAGATACATGCACATAGAGGGACAGATTCTCCCTCACAGCCCTCAGAAGGAACCAACCCTGCCGACACCTTGATCTTGGACTTCCAGCCTCCAGAACTTTGAGACAATACATTTCTGTTGTGTAAGCCACTTAGTCTCTGATACTTTGTTATGGCAGCCCTAGCCAACTGTTACAGGAGGTGAGATCGGAGGCAGAGGGACCCGTCCAGGGGAGCTACTGTGTCAGTGACGTGCTCGGTTATTGGAGACAGACCCCAACTCAAACCAGTGATGATGAAATAGGGAATTTATAGACTCATGTAATGCGCAGTCCAAAGGAAATTCTTTGGCTTTAGGCTGGATTTAGGGGTTCAAACAATGACAGTAAGATTCTCCTTTCCTTGCCCCCTTGTCTCCACCACTCACTCTAATGTCTTGATTCTGCTGGTCTCTTCATGACTTCAACACTCTCTACACGCAGTGGTAAGAGGCCCCACAGCTCCCACCTTACCTTGGTCCTCATGAGTCCCTGGAGAAGGAGCATAGCTTTCTCTCCATGCCCAGTCAGAACTCTGGGGAAGACTCCGATAGCTCAGTTCTCAACCGATGACCAAGGCCACGTTGTTGGAACACTTTCTTTAGCATGGCCTAGGTCCCTGGATCTAGGGGTCAGCCCCACTTGAATCACATGAGTGTGACAGGATTATCATCACGTGGGATAAGGTAGTCCCCCAAAGAAAGTGATGCTGGGCAGGCAAAAACGCAAACGCAGATGTGGGTTTGGAGAGGAGAGGATGGATTGGAAAGATAGGTGTTGAATGGACAGGATGACTTGGATGTGGGAGAGAGAAGGGAGATTCCAAAATTCCAGACTTGGGAGAGTAGGTCTGTGTCTGGTCCATTTAGTGAGATGGAGCAGGGTTTTTTGGGGAGGAGTAGTTTTTCTTTGGATGTTTTGTGTTTGAGGCACTCTTGGGTGTGCAGCTAGATGGTCAGATACTTGAGTCTGGAGTTCTAGGGAGAGCTTTGGCCAAGGCCTGACCAAGCCGGGCTGAGGGGCAGGGCTGGGATGTGGCTAGACTGGGGTTTAGGCTGAGCTAGAGCTGGGCATGGGCCAAAGGCATTCCAGTTTCCCAGAGCTGACTCTAGTGATGCGACACCGTGGTCATCAAACAAGTTGGGGTCCTGGGACACGGAGTGGAGCAGTGACAAGCAAGGAGGCCGTGGTGGACAGGGTCAAGTAAGCCAGGCACAGGAGCTGTTTCCCCAGGAACAGCTGAACCCAGAGATGACACCAGGTCAGTTGCTCCTCACCTGCGCTCTGTGGCCTCACTTCTATAGAGAATCAAGGATGCTTCAAGGTCAGGCTCCTTGGATGGAAGTTGGGAGTTGTTGCTGTGACTTACTGCTTTTCAGGGATACAATGTGCCTGAAAACATGCTGAAAAGACTTGGAAGTTCCTCAAAGAAGAAACCTTGGAGTCCAACACCCTGCTGAGAAAATGGTTTGGGGGTGGAGGAATGAACACAGCTGTCATCTCTGTCTTAAAGAGGGAAGTGCTGACTTGGACAGGCATCCTTTAGTGACAAGGCCCCGGGCCCGGCCTGGTCGCGTGGTGGGGCTTCTCCCCAGAGTACCTCTTCAAAGTTCTGATACATCTTACAGCTGCTGCACATACACACACATGGACCATTGGGGCTCCTGGGTCCCGAGAAGACGCTGGGAAAGGTTTGCAGAGCGTGTTAACATGCTGTCTTAGCCGACAGCAGCCAGGCACTTCCTACCTTGGGCAGCTGAGCAGCATCTGCAGGGTGAACTTGCCAGCGAACCCTAGAGCAGGAGGGTGCTGTGAATGTGGCTGTGTAATCGTGGCCCTTGAGGTTTCTAGTTGTTTAAATGTCACCTTTTACTTGAAACTGGTTCTCATCAGACTCTGAAAACAGTTTATCAGTGTGATTGGGTACCAGCACAAAGCTCTCTTGAAATACATTTCCTTTCATTCATAAAGCTGTTAACGGGGCATTTGATTAGTCATTCTTTTGACTGCCAAGGAAAGCATACTGAAAATAGGGCCTGCATTCAGAACAAAGGACTTCAGCTCCCTGGTGAAAACCCTGCGATAGCCGTATCTCCCTCCCCAGATAGTGCGCTTTGTGACGGCCAGCAGCCTGTTGCCACCTTGTAAATGTCATTTGCAGCCCTGTCTGTGTTTTATGACTTTGAGGTGTGGGGGTGGGGTGGGGTAGGCGGTGGGGGTGGGGCTGGGGGCGGGTAATCTGCAAACGATTACCCAAAGAGAGACCTCCCTTTCCTACCTTTTCTTTTACAGACCCGTCTCTTCAATCCACACGCCTGGAGCAAGTGGGAGACTTGTCCCTTAACTTGGCAGTTGTGAGCACCAGTCCCTCAGGTTCCTGGGCACTGTCAGAGTGCACTGCCAGCTGGTGGTGGGCCTCAGTCCCACCCTGGTGGAGCGGGTACTGAGGTTTCCCATCAGTATATTGGCTATTCGGAGGTCATGGTGCGCATCACCTTTTGTCCAGTGTGTAGCTTTAAAATGGTTAAATATGTCATGGTTTGTGTAAGACGGTGGGTGTTTCACCATCTGTGAGGTCTGGGGACTGTGGCTGTGGGCAGGGCAGGAAGATCTGGAGCCTGAGCTCTGGGGAGGGGCGTATGCAGCTGGTGCACTTCATCCTTATTCATCGGCACTTTCTCTGCAGATGGTGTGACCGAGACACCTCCAGACAGGCAGGTGTAAAAACAAGTACCGTGTGCAAGGATAAGTGCAATCTGAGAGTCAGAGCGTGGAGGAGGAACCAGTGATTCTCCAGGAGGGCATCTGGGAGGGTGTGTCTGTAAGTTCGCCAGATGAGTATGATGGGAACGGGCTCCCGCTGCAGTGAGCAACAGCGGGAGGTAGCAGGTCCAGTGCATGAGGGGAGGGGGCCTGAGGGCAAGCCTGGATGGAGAGGTGAGGTCTGATGTGGAAGGTCTTGCATCCCAGACTGAGCAGTTTGACTGTGTCCTGCTGGTGAGGGGAAAACCCCAAGAGGTCTTAGCAGAGGGTGCCATGGTTATGTTGGAGGTTAGGAAAGCTGCCTTTGGCTGCAGTGAGGAGAAGGGGTTGGGGGAGTGATAACTAATGTATTGTTTAGCTATTCTCTGCAAGCTGGCCTCCTAGAGAAGCTGGTCCCCTGCAGAGCTCCAGGGAAGCTGGCTCCAGCTGAATCCTGAAGACAATCAATCTCGGTGGAGCACTGCCACGTCATAGGCTGGAACCCTAACCCTTGACCATGCCAGAGTGGGGCTGCTGCTCCCTGACTATAAATGCTGAGCTGGAGGAGCAGGACAGATGTCCAGAGTTCCGCCATACCACACTAGGATCAGGTCCCGCGTCCTGAGCCCACCAGCAGAGGGGCTGGTGCTTCCCTAGTCACAAAAGCCCAAGGTCGAGGGTCCCTCTCCTGGAGCCCGACACCAGCCCAGCTAGATCCCTGTGCATTGCCCTGGAATGGGTCAACACTCTTGTTCCTAAGCTTATCTCTGTGGGTTTCCTCCCCTGAACCTGGCAGTGTGTGGGCCGCCGGGTAATTGTCTCTTGTTTGCTTACGGAGTTTGAGGCTCTAAGGCCATTTCCACAGCTTTTTGGTTCAGCTTGCTATGGGGAGGCTGCTGTCTCTCACAAGCAGAGTCCTGACGAATGCAGGAGCTTGGGGGATGATGAGGCTTGTGCAGGGCACCTTGGTGATGGGGCATTTGCTGTGCCCACCCACCTCCTCCTCAGGCCTCCTCTGCTGCCTGGATCCCCACCCCCTCCACAACACATTACCCAGGCCTGCCCTCCAGCCCAGAAGTTATGAGGGCTCTGTGTCCAGTTCCATGCCCCTCAGTGTTTGGTTTGTTGACTGACTGACACTTGTCTAGAAGGAGTGACTGGACGTCATAGAAGCCTTGTCACAGCACGATAGCTGTCTTCTCATTGTTCAGTGGGTTCCATGTCACCAGCTCACTGAGAAAGGTCTGGAAGTCACTAACTCAGTTTCTATAATGGGCCAAATAGGGGGGTTTGGACAAGAATATTTTCAGGAATCTGTGTTCTTTTAGAAGAGCCCATGATTTATCTTCATGAGAAATAGAGTAACTTTGTAGCCCTCAACCTCTCTATGGAATGAAGCAGAGGTTGTCGTCAGCAGAGGCAGTATTAGGACCAATGAGTAGAATTCCCAGTACATAATGCGAGTTGCCTGATTCTTGTTAAATTCATAGTCACATTTTTATGAGAACTCTCCCGATATTTTCTGGCCTGGCATGCCCACGCCAGAGCTTGATTCCATGGCTCAGTTAGTTAACTTAGTCATTTAAGTTAGCATTAGCCATGCCAGAGCTGTGCGATTGGTTATTAGAAGCCAGACAACAGCCTCCTCAGTCCGAATCATTACTGAGCACTGACAGACACATGGTGCTAGAGAACGAGCCATAAATGTCCAAAATGTTGAGACACTATGTGGTATGAGCAGGGTCAGAGACCTACCTCACACTCGTGCCAGCTCGCCATGCCAGGCTCCAGCACTCGGGCCTGTGTCCAGCGTTGCATTCCATGATGCTCCCTTGTCTCAGAGCGTCAGTGTTTGAGCCTTGCCAGGCAGCTTCTCCAAGGGGCCCTGAGCCTCCTCCTCCCTCCTGCCTCGCCTGAACTGGCCTGAAGCTGAGGACTGGGGAGTGTCAAAGCATCCGAGCTGCGGGAGGATGACAAATGCAAAGCACGTGAGGATGACTCCTTTTGGGAGAGTTTATCCCGTACTTAAGGACGTCACATTTCTCTAGTCTCCCAGCTTAGCATCCTCAAAGTCTTCATACTCTTGCTCCACAGGCTGTGTCATTCCAACCTACAAACTTGGTGAAGTCCCACACTAGAAAAATCCTTTTCCTGACTTTGCCAACCCCTTTTGTGGGCCTTCTGTCCTTCAAAGCCAAGCTCCTCTGAGAGCATCCTACACTCATGGCCATCACTTTCTCACCTCCTCTTTCCTTCTCAACTGATGAGTGTTTTGACATCCGCCGCTGAAGCTGCTCTCCATAAAATCATGAATGGCATGCTAATCGCCACACAGTTTGGGTCATCACCTCACTTGATCTTTGCAGCATTTCGTTCTTGACATCATGTCCCTGAAATTCCTTCCTCCATTAGCCTCCATGACAGGATTCCCGCCTTGTTCGCCTAACTCTGGCTGCTCCTTCTCAGGCTGCTTTGCCCTCAGATGTCATGCTTTTTCTGGTTCCGCCTTGGCTTTTGTGTCCCATCTGACACAGCTTCCATGAGCAATTGCATTATGTTCTTGGGGCTTTGGCTGCCACTTACAAGTGGACAGTTCCCAAATTGCACCTCCTCCAAACTTCATCTACTTGCCGCTGGACATTACCACCTGGGTGTCCCACACAAACCTGAAGTGCAAGTCCTGAGCAAAATGTCACCCTTCTCTTGGATTCCCACTGGGTTTTCCTTCCTGGTTACTCCTATCCCCAGCCATCTGGTGGCCTAATTTGCAGCATCTGATTCATTTGTTCCTTTGGACTATTGCAAGAACCTCCCTCAATGGTATCTCTGCCTCCGGTCTTGCTGTCCAGTGGTCCCTTCTCTACTCCAGTCACAAATTTGACCTTGACTCTCTCATTTGGCAGTTTTCGCCATCAATGGGATGGAGTCCCAATGCTTTTACATGACCCTTTGCCATTTATGGTCCATTTCTAGCTGGCCCTCCCATCCTCTGTTTGTTCTACCCCCCGCTCCAGTCCACCAGACTCATTTTCTGTTCCTCAAACATGCCACACTTTGTCCAGATTGACGCCTACTGAATCCCTGTGCACTCTCTAAGTTTACCTTCTCTGAAAACTTTCCGTAGCTCCCTTGTCTCACTGTCTGCATGCCCAGAGTTCTTTGCAATGTCTCTGTTGGGCACTTAGGGAGGCTTACAACTGGAAAGAAGAAAGGGTGTCTCTGTCTTTCCATTTGGCTGTAGATCCCTCAAGCAAAGGGACTGGGTCTTTATCTCCTGGGCAGCCAGCACAGTGCCTGGCCCTGAGTAAATGCCCCGTGAAAGGACACACGGTGTCCACCGTGAAGAACAGACAAATGAACTTTGAAGCTTGGAGGTGAGCTGAGCCTCAGGGAGGAGAGCAGGAAGAGCGGAGCCGGCAACTTCTTCCCTACAGTGCAGCTGACCGAGGCTACAGTAGTCTCCAGCAACAGCACGCACAAAACAGCTCTCCATACAGAGCATTTAAACTAGGCTGTGGGGTCTAGGGGAATGTGGCCTGTCTGTCTGTTTTCATATTTAAGAAAGCAGGACAGTATAATATAAATTAAGTGGGAGAGAGAAAGACAGAGAGACAGAGAGACAGAGAGAGAAGAAAGGAAGGAGGGAGGGAGGGAGAAAGGGAGGGCTGGATGGAGGAACCTAAGCACAGCACTGTCCTCTGTAAGTTCCTTGGGCATGATGGAAGCAAGTTCTCTGTCTTGGGCTCAGTACTTGATCACCTGGGCATACTTCCTCCACTTTTCCCCAGGCAGAACTGTTGACACAGGAATCGACAGCATTTGTATATATCAGCACAGAAACCAATTAACAAATGCTTGTGTTCCTGTGTAAATATGCAAACTTCCTTATGCAGTCAGGGGTAAGCAGACATTTGGCTTAGAAATATTTGGTTTTCGGAAATATTTAACGAACGCAGGTCCAGATAAGATGCAGTCTGCTGCACCCTCCTCCTGCAGCCAGGTGCCTGGACCCATCTGTTTTTATCAGTCTCCTCTGCTGTGCTCTGAGCATTTCAATGGTCATCGTCATTAGCTTCATCAGAGCTAACACTTTCTGTAGTGACCGTGTGCTGGATCCATGTACTCTCTCACTTTACGACGAGAGGGAACGGATTATGTGTGAGTCATCAGTGAACGAGGGTCATTCAGTCAACAGCATCAAACGCCTACAGGTGCCAGGCACGTGCCAGGCCCTGGAGCTGCGGAACGCAGGACCACAAATGTGCATAAGGCCTGGTGGAGCTCAGAGCTGATAAAGGAGACTTGTATATGATGGTGAGATTTATGTACGAAAGGCCTGTCTGTGTGCGGTATCATTTTGTGAACTAAAGGGAACAAGCCAACGTCCAACAATCAGAAAAGGCTAAATAATATGGTGTGATGGGCCCGTGGGCTGCTACTGAAGACTTGTTAATAGCATTGGGAATGCTCATGGTCTGTTAAATAGTTTAAAGTCAGGATATTAAACCATAGAGTCCACTCCCCACTATTTGTCAGTGTGTTTACACATTCACGGAAAAAAAACAGCCAATAACCTTGGAAGGAAATACAACAGTGACTGTGGGATTGTAGTGATATTTTCTGTTTGTTCTCTTTATATGTTTCACATTTTCCAAGTTTTCTACAATAAGCAGACATTACATTTATAAAATGTAAAAGCTAGTTTTAAAAATTCTTCATGCCTGGTGCAAAAGACTGTTCACGAAGCTTCTTAGGGTCCCCTGGGTTCTCCTTCTGTCAGGAGAGCCTAGTTCTAAAATTCCTTTGGGAGAGCCAACTAAAAGCAAACTGGAGGGGGAACAGGATATGCACATTTCTAAGCTTCTGATACATTTTGCAAACTGACGTTCTAGCGAGGCTGTGCTGATCCGCCTTCTCCTCCAACAGCCCATGTGAGAGGCGCAGGCTGGGGGCTGCGTCTGGGTCCCGAGGGGATGGGTGCTCTGTCTGGTGACGTGTAGTGGCAGGCCCACTTCCCTCCCACAGGACACGTGCTGATCTAGTTACCAAGGCTCCTGCCCATATCCTGTCTTATCTGCACATACCCAGGCCTGGTCAAGATGTCAGCAATCCACGAGTTTTGACAGAAGACTGGAGCGCGCTGCGGTCAGCCCTCTGCTGTACCATCTCCCAGAGCAAACAAGGGCTGCCGTTGCCACGGGTCTTCCTCCGTCTCGTTGCCATGGGCCTTCCTCTGCCTTGCTCGGAAGTGTCCCAGTCTGTCTCAATGGTCTGTTATCTCCAGAGCCGCAACATGAAGTTTGCAGGAGGCCGGCTCTGTTGCTAAGACAGTGCTAAGAAAACAGGAGGCAGGAAGCAAAGGGGCACCGGGGAGAGAGCCCCGAGTGGGGAGCCGGGTGGCTGGGTGACCCTGGGCAGGGGATCGCCCTGTCCTGGGCCACAGCTTCCTCACCTGTGCCGTGCATTCTAATGTCCTTCCAGCTGGAACATCCAGCCATTCTACCTGTACCGGTATAAGGAGGTGCCAGGTGAATTCTCGGGGCACTCCCAGTGCCAAGATAGACTCCTCCATGGGTTGCTCAGTGTCCTGTTTGGACTTCAGATCATGGATTGTTTGAGCTCAAAGTGTTGGGACTGGGATCTGGCTAGGTGGAGCCTCTCAAATTACTAATGAGGATACTGAGACCCAGAAGGATGGAAAGGCTTGTCTGAAGCCCTGTGACCATTTAGAGGCCAGCTGAGAGGACACTCGAGGCTCCCCTGTCCTCACTCCCCTGCTCCCCACTTCCCCTAAATGCCATGTCTAGCATGCCTCCCCTGGGGGCAGAGCCAGCTGGGACTTGAGTCCTGGGTTGCGAGCAGGATTTCCTCACACGTGTGATGACCAGTACGCTGTCTGTACAAGGCTGAGGCGAGCACAGGGGAGCAAAGTGCCTCCTGCCTTGAAGTGCTTGTGCGGAGGTCAGGAGATCAAAAGCCAGTGAGGAGAAACCCTAGGACTTTGTCAGACAGGAGAGAAGGGGACTCTACCCTCTAGGGCCCTGCCAGACTCTCAGCGGAAGGTCCAGTGGGGCGGGGAGTGGGAAGCGGGGGGCAGGAGTGGTCTGTCCCAGCCCCTCACCCCGTGTTCCTTTGAGCCTGGTCACCGAGGCCTGTGCACTGCGATGAGGCAGCCCCCCGGGTCTCACGGCAGGGGGCGCGGGGCTACGAGTGGGGCTTTGGCCGTGGGTGTCTCTCTGTCATTTTCCAGCAGGTTGGGCTGCGTGAGTAGAAGGCAGATCCCCCAGCCCTGCTGTCTGTTCTTGAAAATGTGAATTGTACCCTGAACCACATCGTGGGCTGTGGGGTGCAGCTTGGTGTAGTCAAAAGGGAGGGCTTTGGACGTGGGCTGAAGGACCAGCCCCACTGCGTAACTGGCCCCAGCATCTTCACTTGCCTCCTGTGCAAATAAGGGTACTCTTGCCTACTCTGAGGCAGTTGACCAATCCCCTGTGTAACCCTGAGTCTAGATCTTTCAATATTGGCAAGGGCTGAGGCCCCCTGTTGCAGACAATGCCTGGCCCTGAAGCCCCTGCCCCAGACGTTCCCTTTCTGCATGGGCACCTTATTCCTCATAGCTCGTCCCCACACCCATGCTGGCCACTGGGACTCTGTACCCATCTGAGCGCCCGCACCCAAGAGCCCTCAGTCCAGGAGAGACTGGGCTGGAAGTTCCCACCAAATCTCCTGGCAGCTCGGGACCCTCCTCCTCCCTCTCTCCTTGCCTGGATTTCTATCTCCCCACCCCATTCCAGCTCCATGGGCTTCTTTTCTCCTAAACACTTCATACTCCCTCCTGCCTTGAGATTAAGGATATGTGGTTCCTTCTGCCTGGAATGTTCTCCATCCCTCCTCTGCATCCCCAACTAACCTGGAATGGACAGCTTTCATGTCACTCCCTCTGGGACACCTTTGCTGACCCCAAGATGGGCTCAAGCCCTGCGTTCCACCCTCTTGTGGCTCCTTGAATTTTCTGGCACAGGTATAACTAGTTTGCACTTAACCATTGTGTGATTATCTGACTGTTGCCCATCTCTTACAGAATGTCCACTTCCTTAGCAGAGGGCCAAGGTTGGTTTGGCCTCAGGAGTCCCGGCACCAGCACAGAGAATGGGCTCAGCTGCGGACACAGTAATACTGACTGGATGAGTCGAGAGGCAGCAGGTGACTCTGTGTTGTGGGTCCACGGAAACAGGTCCCTCCTCTTTGGAGGGGTTTCCCCTTTGGTGGCCTCACCCCAGTTGCCTTCACTGGGTAGGGGCCTCCTTGCCCACCCCCTCCCCACCCCACTCCCCTTCCCCAGCCTCAGATATATGTAAACTTCTTCGAGCTGCTCCAGGGGCAACCAGAGTCCCCTTTTTCTGTTTCTTTGTGAGGACCTGCCTTTCCCAGATGATGACACCAGAAGTCTTCACTCTGTGCAGAGGGCTCTAGCCACATACGTGGCATCGGGCTGAGGCCTGGGTAGACAGCCAGAAAGTGGCAGACACAGAAGGACCAGACCAAGAGCAAGGAGACTTGCCCTCAATGGCTCAGACTTGTAGGCCACAGGGAAGTCAGTCAGGGAATGACCTTAGCAGCATCCACGGGGAAGGGCCCTGGTACTTGGAGGAGCTGTGATGCAAATTGCAGTGTCACAGATGTGACCCCAGTTCTGCTCTATCCCCCTAGAACGGGTAGCAGAGCAGGAGCCACCATACAGAGAGTGATCACAAATTTCTGGGCTTGCTTTAATCTGGGTCTCTCTTTACCAATGAGTTCTTAGTTACATTGGGGAAATTAAGGCAGCTAACAGAGTTTGTTTTAGGTGTCGGAAGACCTGGGTGCATTCTCTTCCTCTCTCCCTGCATTCCAGCCGCACTTTCCTTCTCTTAGTTTGTAGAATGTTTATGCTTTGCTCTACCTCAGGGCCTTTGCACATGCTGTGCTCAATTTATGGAAAGCTCTACTTCCAGTCTACTGTGACCTTTTTAATTATTTAACTCCTACTCATCCTTCAACATTCAGTTCAAATATCATTGCCAGACTAGGTAAAATTTGCTGTAATAAACTCTCTTAGCTTCCTCCAATTCTCCTTTACAGCATCTATCCCAGTTTGTAATTATATATTTTTCCTGGTACTTGGGTTAATATCTGACTATTAATATCTAACCTTTAGTCGGAGGTTAATATCTGACTAAACCTCACTAGTGTTCAACCTCCACAAGGGCAGAGACATGAGGAACTGGTTCAATCATTCTCAGCATCTAGGCCAGAGCCTGGCAGGCAGCAATTGCTCAATAAGCATTTGCTGAGTGGACGTGAATTGCTGTAGCCAGAGCGGGTATTTAGCACTGACCCTCAGGAGATGTTGTGGGAGAAGCCGCATTCATCTTGGACCTGAGCAAGGGGCATTTTCTCCTGCCAAAGTCATTGGGTCTGACGCTTCCCTTCCATCCAAGCAGGAGTTTGAGGGTCAGTCTGCTTCATTTGTCCTCCACAGTTGCTAACTTTTAACACGTAGGAGATGTCACATAAAAATCTGGACTTGCAGCTTCTTTTGAAAAATGGGACTTCCAGCACACCTTGCCTGCATTCACGCATGGCCACCCTGGCTGGACCTGAGCTGCAGCTGCCCCTCTGGATGGCCATGTTGCCCTTCAGTCCGCCGGGCCCTCTGCGGTCGTTTGTGGCACCTGCTTGTACCTGTCGGCAGGTGCATGAAGCTCACTGGAACACTCAGGTTAGAGAGAGATGGGAAAACCACAGGCCCTTGATGAATAAGTGAGATCTCGTCTCCACGCAATAAGGAATCAACCTTTTCACAAGACCTTTTCACAGAACCTCCCTGGAGTGGGGCAGAAGGGGTGATGAGGGTGGGAAGCTACCATAGAAACATGCTGATGAAGGTGGCACTTCAAGGAAGATTTGAGCAGATGCAAGATAGGAACAGGGCAAAGTGCCCTGGTAGGGACAGGACACACAGGCGCTCTTCAGGCAGGTGACCTCAGACAAAGGCAGAAGAAGACAGGGGAGGCCAAGCTGACCTGGGACAGTGTGGAGGAGCCCAGAGAGATCCTTATGCAGCCATCTGAGTGTTCTTTCAAATTCCTTAGATGCAGAGATAAGAGCTGAGGTGGGACACCCCTGACCGGCTTGAGGGACGCTGGAGATTGAGTCAGAGCCAGGGGACAGTGATCGCCCATTCCAGTCCGTTCCAATGAATCCTTGGCCATTGCCAAAAAAGTCCTGAGTGGAGGCTTTGGGGTGGCATGCTGGGTGAGACCTGGGCATGGACAGCTCTCTGGGTATTTTCCTTAATCAGCGATCTCTTGGTTACAAAGAACAGGACTTACTCACACTAGCTTAAGCAGAAAGAGAACATTTATTAGGAGGGACCATGGCCCCCCATGACAGGAAAGGGTAAGGAGTATATAACCAGGCCTCATGAAGAAGGAAAGCATTGACTAGATGTTTGGAAGCTGAGGTTTCTCATCCACCATTTTGGAGTCCTGTGACCTCTCATCTTTGCTTTTCTCTGCCCATCGCTTCATTATTCTCTCTCTTTGCACACTGGGTTTACTCTCCCTCCCTGCAGACTTGCTTTCCCGAGGCAGCAAATTCTTGAATTCTCAGTTTAAACACTCAACAAAGTCTGATTAGACTGGTATCCCAGTTCTGATTTCCAGAAGAGGGAATTGGATCCACTCAGCCTGAGTCAGGAGCATCCGTCCTGCCCCAGAGCTGTGGGCAGGATGGGGCCACAGACCTCCCTTGAAGTACACCCACCATGGTTGTAGGGGAGGGTGGACCTGGGCAGGAAAATTAATCAACACGTCGGCTAGAGTATGGAAGGTCAAGATTCTGCAGTCCAGAGTGGGCAGGAGTGGGGTGGTGACCCACTTCTGGGGGATGCAGACGAAAATCTGGGGGAGGCAGGGACTGGGAGGAGGGTGAAAATCTGATCTCCAGGGAGAGATTCAAGTTGGATTCTCTGTCTGGGTGTAGCAGCATCATTGGCCAGCAAATTCCTAACCCTACGGCCATATGATGGATACTACTCAACAGTATTAATGAAGCTCAAACACATGCTGAGTGAAAGAAGCTTAACACAAAAGAGTATATGCATTTTGCATGCTTCCATTTAAATGATATTTTAGAAAAGACAATCTTGTCTATAGTGATAGAAAGCAGAGAATGGTTGCTTTGGGTTGTGGGTGGGAGTGAATGATTCTAAAGAGGCAGGAAGAAATTTTTTCTGGTGATAGAAATATTCTGTATCTTGATTGTGGTGGTGGTTACATGAGTGTATAAATGCATCAAAATCTGTCAAACTGTCACTTGAGATGTATGTATTTTATTATATGTAAATTATACCTCGATAAAGTTGATTGAAGAAAAGAAGTGTGTATGTGATGGTTAATTTTATGTGTCAACTTGGCTAAGCCACAGTGTCCAGATATGTAGTCAAATATTATTCTGGATGTTTCTCTGAGGGTGTCTTTGGATGAGATTAACATTTAAATCAGTGGACTGTGAGTAAGGCAGGTTGCCCTCCATAATGTGGGTGAGCCCCATTCAGTCAGTTGAAGGCCTGAATAGAACAAACACTGACATCCCCTGGGAAAGAAGGAATTCTGCCAGAAGGCCTTGAGACTTGAACTGTAGCATTAGCTGTCCCGGGTCTCCAGCCTGCTGGCTCATCCTGCAGATTTTGAACTTGCCAGCCTCCATAATCACATGAGTCAATAAGCCTCTCTCTCTCTCTATACATCCTCTTCGTTCTGTTTCTGTGGAGAGCCCTGATTCATACAGAAGAGGTGGGAAACACCTTACTCTCAACTGTGATTTACCTCCTAATTTCTCCTATTCATCACTTTCTTTTCAGGCTAGAGAATTCCCTCTCGTCCCCATTGGTGTCTACAGTCCCTCTGCCTGATAAGTCCTCCGTTGCTCTCTGAGACCAACCTGTGCATCAACTTTGTTTTACCTTCAGGGCAGGGCGTAATTAAACACTGCCCTGTGTTCTTCTGTGGTTCCTGTTCTGCGTTGTCTCCCTCACACAGCCTGCGCCTGATGCTGCCTCCTGCAGGTGGTTCCCACACCTGCTCAGGCATCCAGAGCACGGGGCTGGTGTTTGCTCTGCTGTGATTACAGCCGGGGCACCGTGTACATATGCCCTGTGCTTTGACTCATCTGCACATCACAGACACAGGTGTCGTCTTTCCAAAAGAAAGGATGTGGGAAATATTTTTACTTTTCTATCTTTCCAAAGTCTCCGAACTCCATCCCTCCCTGGTGTCTCAGCAGCTGTCCCCAGAGAGGCATGCTGTGGATGTGGAACCCAGCACCTGGGGCCGTGGATGTGCCCTCACTGCAGATTTATGAAATTTACATGATTTGGGGTCTAGTGGTGCTCAGAAGAGCAATGCTTTCGGTGAGAGGGCCATTGACATCACCTTATGAATATTCACAAGTCTCTTTGTGCTTGGATTCCAACATGAACTTCCTTTCCTTCCCCAGAGGAGAGGAATTCCAGGGCTGTCAACCTAAGGATGGGCTGACATGCTTGTCAGTAGGATCTCTGAGGATAAGAGAGGGCTAGGACCCAGGACCCCAACTCGCCTCTGAGTGCTGTGGGGTGCCGGAGGACCACTTGGCCTATCCCCTCCCACACATATTCTTTTTTTCAAATTGTGGTAAAATATATATAACACAAAATTCACCATTTTAGCTATTTGTATGTGTACAATTTGGTAGCATTAAGTACATTCACATTGTCGTGCAACCATCACTATCTGTTCTCTAATTTTTGTATCATCCCAAACAGAAACTTTGTAATGATTAATCACTAACTCCCCATTCCTCTCTCCCCTCAGCCTCTGGTAACTTCTGATCTACTTTCTATCTTCATGAAATTTCCTATTTTAGATATTTCATATAAGTGGAAACATACAACATTTTTCATTTTGTATCTGGCTTCTTTCACTTAATGTTTTCAAGGTTCATCCATGTTGTAGCATGTATCAAAACTTCATTCTTAATTGAATATGACATAAACAAATGGAAAGATATTCCTTGCTCATGGATTAGAAGAATAAACATAGTTAAAATGTCCATATTACCTAAATCCATCTACAGATTCAATGCAATCCCATTCAGAATCCCAATACATTCTTCATGGAAATAAAACAAAGAATCCTAAAATTTATATGGAACAATGAAAAACCTGGAATAGCCAAAGCAATCCTGAGAAAAAAGAACAAAGTCACGGGCATCACAACCTCTGACTTCAAAATATACTACAAAGCTGTAGTAATCAAAACAGCATGGTACTGGTACAAAAACAGACACACAGATCAATGGAACAGAAATAAAACCACACATCTATGGACAGCTAATCTTCTACACAGGGGCCAAGAATATACAATGGAGAAAGGAAAGTCTCTTCAATAAATGGTGCTGGGAAAACTGGACAGCCACATGCAAAAGAATGAAAGTAGACCATTATCTTACACTATACACTAAAATTAACTCAAAATGGATTAAAGACTTGAATGTAAGATTTGAAACCATAAAACTCCTAGAAGGAAATATAGGCAGTACACTCTTTGACATCAGTCTTAGCAGTATCTTTTCGAATAGCATGTCTACTCAGGCGTGGGAAACAAAAGAAAACATAAACAAATGGGATTTCATCAGAATAAAGAGCTTCTGCAAGGCAAAGGAAACCAGGAACAAAATGAAAAGCAACCCACCAACTGGGAGAAAATATTTGAAAATCATATATCCAACAAGCTCCAAAATATATATAGAATTCATACAACTCTACAACAAAAACAAATAACCCAGTGAAAAAATGGGCAGAGGATCTGAACAGACATTTTTCCAAAGAAGATATACAGATGGCCGACAGGCACCTGAAAAGATGTTCAATATCACTAATTATTAGGGAAATGCAAATCAAAACTACAATGAGATGTCACCTTACACCAGTCAGAATGGCTATAATTACCAAGACAATAAAATAGCAAATGTTGGAGAGGATGTGGAGAAAAGGAAACCCTCATACACTGCTAGTGGGAATGAAAACTGGTGTAACCTCTATGGAAAACAGTATAGAGATTTCTCAAAACATTTAAATATAGAAATACCATATGATCCAGCTATCCCACTACTGGGTATTTATCTAAAGAACATGAAATCAAGAATTGAAAGAAATTTATGCACCCCCATGTTCATTGCAGCGTTATTCACAATAGCCAAGATGTGGAAGCAACCCAAGTGTCCATCAACAGATGAATGGATAAGGAAGATGTGGTATATATATACAATGGAATACTACTCAGCCATTAAAAAAGACAAAATTGTCCCATTTGCAACAACGTGGATGGACCTTGAGGGTGTGATGTTAAGTGAAATAAGCCAGACAGAGAAAGACAAACACTGCATGATTTCACTCATATGTGGAAGATAAACAAACACACGGATAAAGAGAACAGATTAGTGGTTACCAGAGGGGAATGGCGTTGTGGGGGTGGGAAAAAGGGGTAAAGGGACACATATGTACGGTGACAGATAAAAATTAGACTATTGGTGGTGAGCACGATGTAGTCTATATAGAGACTGATAAATAATAATGTATACCTGAAATTATGCAATGTTATAAACTATTATGACCTCCATAAAATAATTGAAAAAAAAACCCCACAAGGGGCTGGCCTGGTAGCGTAGCAGTTAAGTGCGTGCGCTGTGCTTCAGCGGCCCTGGGTTCGCAGGTTCAGATCCTGGTCACGCACTGATGCACCGCTTGTCAAGCCATGCTGTGGCTGCGTCCCAGATAAAGTAGAGGAAGATGGGCACAGATGTTAGCCCAGGGCCAATCTTCCTCAGCAAAAAGAGGAGGATTGGCATCGGATGCTAGCTCGGGGCTAATCTTCCTCACCAAAACAAACAAACAAACAAACAAAAAAACCCCACAAAAAACTAAATAACAACAGTAAAAAACAAAAAACCCTTGTTCTTATTTATGGTTGAACAACATTCCATTGTATGTGTATGCTACATTGCGTTTTTCCGTTCACCTGTTGGTGGACACTTGGGTTGTTTCCATGTCTGGCTATTGTGAACGGTGCTCCAGTGAACACTGGCGTACAAGTCTCTGTTCGGGTCTCTGTTTTCAACTATTTTGGGCATGTACCTAGGAGTGAACAATCTATGTTGAAATTCTTGAGGAACTGCCAAGCTGTTTTCCATAGCAGCTATATCATTTTACAATCCCACCAGCAACGTGTGTGTTCCAATTTCTCCACATTCTTGCCAACACTTATTTTTCATTTTTTAAAATTATAGCTGTCCTGGGCCAGCCTCGTGGCTTAGCGGTTAAGTGCACGTGCTCCGCTGCTGGTGGCCCGGGTTTGGATCCCGGGCGCACACCGACACACCGCTTCTCCAGCCATGCTGAGGCCACGTCCCACACACAGCAACTAGAAGGATGTGCAACTATGACATACAACTATCTACTGGGGCTTTGTGGGAAATAAATAAATAAATTAAAAAAAATTATAGCTGTCCTAATAGGTATGAAGTGGTGTCTCATCGTGGTTTTGATTTGCATTTCCCTAATGACTAAAGATGTTGAGCATCTTTTCACATGCTCATAGGCCACTTATATATCATTTCTTTGAAGAAATATCTATTTAAGTTCCTTGCTCATTTTAAAAATTGGATTGTCTTTTCGTTGTTGAGTTTTAGGCTTTCTCTATGTATTCTGGGTATTAAACCCTTATAATATACATGATTTGCAGATATTTTCTTCCATTCTGTAGGTTGTCTTTCCACTTTCTCAATAATGTCCTTTGATTCTCCAAGGTTTTTTTTTTTTTATTGATGTCATAGTAGTTTATAACATCGTGAACTTTTAGTTGTACATTATTGTTTTTCAGTCACCAAATAAATGCATCCCTTCACCCCTTGTGCCCACCCCCCAACCCTCTTCCCCCTGGTAACCACCAAACTGTTCTCTCTGTTCATGTGTTAGTTTATCTTCCACGTATGAGGGAAATCATACTGTGTTTGTCTTTCTCTGTCTGGCTTATTTCACTTCATATAATACCCTCCAGGTCCATCCATGTTGTTGCAAATGGGACGATTTTGTCTTTTTTTATGGCTTAGTATTCTATTGTATATATATATCACATCTTCTTCATCCATTCATCAGTCGAGGGACACTTAGGTTGCTTCCACTTCTTGGCTATAGTGAATAATGCTGCAATGAACATAGTGGTGCATAAGCCTCTTTGGATTGTTGATTTCAGGTTCTTTGGATAAATACCCAGTAGTGGGATAGCTGGATCATAAGGTATTTCTATTTTTAATTTTTTGAAAAATCTCCGTGTTGTTTTCCATAGTGGCTGCACCAGTTTGCATTCCCACCAGCAGTGTATGAGAGTTCTGTTTTCTCCACATCCTCTCCAACATTTGCTATTTTTTTGTCTTGGTAATTATAACCATTCTGACTGGTGTAAGGTGATATCTCATTGTAGTTTTGATTTGCATTTCCCTGATGATTAGTGATGTTGAGCATCTTTTCATGTGCCTATTGGCCATCTGTATATCTGCCTTGGAAAAATGTCTGTTGATATCCTCTGCCCATTTTTTGATTGGGTTGTTTTTTTGTTGTTCAGTTGTGTGAGTTCTTTGTATATTATGGAGATTAACCCCTTGTCAGATATATGCTTTGCAAATACCTTCTCCCAGCTGATGGGTTGCCTTTTCATTTTGATCCTGGTTTCATTCGCCTTGCAGAAGCTCTTTAGTCTGATGAAGTCTCACTTGTTTATTTTTTCTTTTGTTTCCCTTGTCCATGTAGACATGGAATTCGAAAAGATCCCTCTATGACCAATGTCAAAAAGTGTGCTGCCTATGTTTTCTTTGAGGAGTTTTATGGTTTCAGGTCTTACTTTCAAGTCTTTGATCCATTTTGAGTTGATTTTTGTGTATCGAGCAAGAAGATGGTCTACTTTCATTCTTTTGCATGTGGCTGTCCAGTTTTCCCAGCACCATTTATTGAAGAGAATTTCCTTTCTACGTTGTATGTTCTTGGCTCCTTTCTTGAAGATCAGCTGTCCGTAGATGTGTGGTTTTATTTCTGGGCTTTCAATTCTGTTCCATTGATCTATGTGTCTGTTTTCGTACCAGTCCCATGCTGTTTTGATTGCTATAGCTTTGTAGCATGTTTTGAAGTCAGAGATTGTGATGCCTCCAGCTTTGTTCTTTTTTCTCAGGATTGCTTTAGCTATTTGGGGTCTTTTGTTGTCCCATATGAATGTTAGTATTCTTTGTTCTATTTCTGTGAAGAATGTCACTGGGATTCTGACTGGGATTGCATTGAATCTGTAGATAGTATGGTAGTATGGACTTTAGGTAGTATGGGCATTTTAACTATGTTTATTCTTCCTATCCATGTGCATGGAATATCATTCCATTTCTTTATGTCATCATAAATTTCTTTCAATAATGTCATATAGTTTTCATTGTATGGGTCTTTCACCTCCCTGGTTAAATATATTCCTACATATTTTATTCTTTTTGTTGTGGTTGTAAATGGGATTGTATTCTTGAGTTCTTTTTCGGTTAGTTCATTATTAGAGTATATAAATGCAACTGATTTTTGTTAGTTGATTGTGTACCCTGAAACTTTGCTGTAGTTGTTGATTATTTCTAATAGTTTTCTGATGGATTCTTTAGGGTTTTCTATATATAAAATCATGTCATCTGCAAACAGTGAGAGTTTCATTGATTCATTGCCTATTTGAATTCCTTTTATTCCTTTTTCTTGCCTAATTGCTCTGGCCAAAATGTCCAGTACTACGTTGAATAAGAGTGGTGAGAGTGGGCATCCTTGTCTTGTTCCTGTTCTCAGAGGGATGGCTTTCAGTTTTTCTCCATGAGTATGATGTTGGCTATGGGTTTGTCATATATGGCTTTTATTATGTTGAGGTACTTTCCTTCTATACCCATTTTATTGAGAGTTTTTATCATAAATGGATGGTGGATCTTGTCAAATGCCTTCTCTGCATCTAGTGAGATGATCCTGTGGTTTTTATTCCTTGTTCTGTTAATGTGGTGTATCACATTGATTGGTTTGTGGATGTTGAACCATCCCTGTGTCCCTGGTATAAATCCCACTTGATCATGGTGTATGATCTTTCTAATATATTGCTGTATTCAGTTTTCCAATATTTTGTTGGGGACTTTTGTATCTATGTTCATCAGCGATATTGGCCTGTAATTTTCCTTCTTTGTGTTGTCCTTTTCTGGCTTTGGTATCAAGGTGATGTTGGCCTCGTAGAATGTGTTAGGAAGTGGTCCATCTTCCTCTGTTTTTTTGGAATAGTTTGAGAAGGATAGGTATTAAATCTTCTTTGAATGTTTAGTAAAATCCTCCAGAGAAGCCATCTGGTCCTGGACTTTTATTTTTTGGAGGTTTTTGATGACTATTTCAATCTTGTGATTGGTCTATTCAGATTCTCTATTTCTTCTTGATTCAGTTTTGGGAGGTTGTAGGAGTCTAAGAATTTATCCATTTCTTCTAGATTGTCCAATTTGTTTGCATATAGTTTTTCATAGTATTCTCTTATAATGTTTTGTATTTATGTGGTGTCCATTGTAATTTCTCCTCCTTCATTTATAATTTTATTTATTTCAGCCTTCTCTCTTTTTTTCTTAGTGAGTCTGGCTAAGGGTTTGTCAATTTTGTTTATCTTCTCAAAGAACCATCTCTTGGTTTTATTGATCCTTTCTAATGTTTTTTTTTGATTTCTATTTCATTTATTTCTGCTCTAATTTTTATTATTTCCCTCCTTCTGCTGACTTTGGGATTTGTTTGTTCTTCTTTTTCTAAGTCTGTTAGGTGTAGTTTAAGATTGGTTATTTGGCATTTTTCTTGTTTGTTAAGGTGGACCTGTATTGCTATGAGTTTCCCTCTCAGGACCGCTTTAGCTGCATCCCATATGAGTTGGTACAGTGTATTTTCATTTTCATTTGTCTCCAGATATTTTTTGATTTCTCCTTTAATTTTCCAATGATCCATTGGTTGTTCAGTAGCATGTTGTTTAGTCTCCAGACCTGTGTTAATTTTTCCAGTTTTTTTCTTGTAGTTGATTTCCAGTTTCCTAGCATAATGGTCAGAAAAGATGCTTTTTATGATTTCAGTCTTCTTAAATTTATAGAGGTTTGCCTTGTTTCCCAACATATGGTCTATCCTTGAGAATGTTCCATGTGTGCTTGAGAAGAATGTGTAATCTGCTGTTTTTGGATGGAGTGCTTTGTATATACCTATTAAGTCCATCTCGTCTAGTTTTTCATTTAAGTCCACTATTTCCTTATTGATTTTCTGTCTTGGTGAACTATCCATTGATGTAAGTGGGGTGTTAAGATCCTCTACTATTGTTGTGTTGTTGTTAATATCTCCTTTTAAGTTTGTTAATAGTTGCTTTATGTACTTTGATACTCCTGTGTTGGGTGCATATATATTTACAAGTGATATGTCTTCTTGGTGGCGTGTCCCTTTTATCATTATACATTGCCCCTCTTTGTCTTTCATTACTTGTTTTATCTTGAAGTCTACTTTGTCTGATATAAGTATGGCAACACCTGTTTTCTTTTGTTTGCCATTAGCTTGGAGTATTGTCTTCCCTCCTTTCACTCTGAGCCTGTGTTTGTCTTTAGAGCTGAGATGTGTTTTCTGGAGGCAGCGTATTCGTGGATCTTATTTTTCAATTGAGTCTGCTACTCTGTGTCTTTTGATTGGAGAATTCAATCCATTTACATTTAGAGTGATTATTGATATATGCGGGCTTAATGCTGCTATTTTATTGCTCATTTTCCAGTTCTTTTGCATTTGCTTTTTTTCTTGTCCCATGTATTTCAGACTACCAATTCAGTTTGGTAGTTCTCTATGATGGTTTTCTTAGCTTTCTCTTTATTTATCATATGTGTCTCTGTTCTGTTTATTTGTTTAGGGGTACCATGAAATTTGTATAAAAAATCTCATAGATGAGATAGTCCATTTTCTGATGGCCCCTTATTTCCTTTGACTAAGTTGATTCCATCCCTTCCCTCTTCCCCTTCTAAGTTATTATTGTCACAATTTATTTCATCTTGTGTTGTGAGTTTGTGTTTAAAGTGATAAGATTATATTTATTTTTGGTGTTTTCCTTCCCTTAATCTTTGATGTTATAATTAACTGTTTGCTAACCTATTCTGATAGAGAGCTGCAATTTTTCTGATTTTGTCTACCTATTTTTCTCCTTGCTCAAAGCTTTGTATCCCCTTTCTGTTTTTTTTTTTTTTTTTCAGGCGTGCGGGCCTTCTTGAGCATTTCTTGTAGTGGGGGTCTTGTGGCAATGAACTCCCTTAGCTTTTGTTTATCTGGGATACTTATTATTTCCCCATCATATCTGAAGGATATTTTCACTGGATAGAGTATTCTTGGCTGAAAGGTTTTGTCTTTCAGAATTTTGAATATATCATTCCACCCTTTCCTAACCTGTAGAGTTTCTGCTGAGAAATTGGCTGAAAGCCTGATTGGGATTATTTTGTACATTATAATTATTTTTTTTTGTCTAGCTGTCCTTAATATCTTTTCTTTTTTATTGACTTTTGCCAGCTTTATTACTATGTGCCTTGGAGAGGGTCTTTTTGTGTTGATATATTTAGGAGATCTGTTGACTTCATTCACTTGTATTTCCAGCTCCTTCTCCAGGTGTGTGAAGTTCTCAGCTATTATTTCTTTGAACAAGCTATCTGCTCCTTTTACCCTTTCTTCTCCCTCTGGAATACCTATAATCCTTATGTTGCATTTCCTAATTGAGTCCCATATATCTCGGAGAATTTCTTCACTTCTTTTTAGTCTTAGTTCTCTCTCCTTCTCCATCTGGAGCATTTCTGCATTCCTATCCTCAATAATGCTAATTCTTTCCTCCATATTGTCAGCTCTGTTCTTTAAAGATTCCAGATTTTTCTTTATCTCTTCCATTGTGTTTTTCACCTCCAACATTTCTGATTGGTTTTTCTTTATAGTTTCAATCTCTTTTGTGAAGAAGTTCCTGATTTCATTGAATTGTCTATCTGTGTTTTCTTATAATTCATTGAGCTTTTTTATGATAGCTATTTGGAATTCTCTGTCATTTAGTTTATAAATTTCTGTGCTTTCAGGATTGATTTCTGGGTGCTTGTCATTTTCTTTCTGGTCTGGAGATTTAATATATTTTTGCATACTGCTTGAGGGTGTGGGCTTATTTTTCCTCACTCTGAAAATATCTAGTTGCAGCTTCCACCTGCCACCACTAGGTAGGGGTCAAGAGCTTTGTACTCTGAGCCCACTGTGCTCTGTGGTTGCTCTGGCCAACTGGTTGTGCTGGGTGCTGGGCGCAGGGGAAGGGCTCTTTCTTTTGCCTGCCTGATCCCGGGGGCTTCCTGCACTTCCCTTGCTATCTGCTCTTCTGGGGGTGCTAGCTTGATGACGGCACCCCTGCAATGGTTCAGTCCCTTCTGTATGGGAATTTCCCACAGGTTGTGAGAGAGCTTGGAGAGTGACAGTTTTCCACGGAGGGCTGCCCCTCCCCACCCCTGAGAGCCATGTGGACCCAGTCCCAGGGTTGCTGTCATTCGGGAGGGAGAGGAGTTCTCCTTACCTCCTTCCACTTCCTCTGGGGGTTCCAGCACCTCCATCTGCAGATGTGTGGCTGTGTGGGTCTCTCAGACATCTTTTGTGTTGTATGAATGTCCTCTGTTGGTATATGAATGTCCTTTTTGTTGTATCTTAGTGGGGGAGAGTCTACAGGGAAAGCTCACTCCACCGTGATGCTGATGTCACCATTCTCTCCAAGGTTTTTAAATTTTGATGAAGTTCATGTATTCATTTTTTCTTTTGTTGTTCATACTTTTGGTGTCATATCTAAGAATCCTTTGCCAAATATAAGATCATAAAAGTTTATCCCTATGTTTTCTTCTAAGAGTTTTATAGTTTTAGCTCTTACATTTTGGTCTTTGATCCATTTTGAGTTAATTTCTGTATATGGTATGAGGTAAAGGTCCAACTTCATTCTTTAGCTTATGGAAATCTAGTTGTCCCAGCACGATTTGTTGAAGAGATTGTTCCTTCCCCATTGAATGGACTTGGCAGCCTTGTCAAAAACCGACTGACAAAAATCGAAATGTATGGGCTTATTTCTGGATTCTCAGTTCTATTCCTTTGGTCTATGTCTCTCTTTATACTAGTACCACATTGTTTTGGTTACTGTAGCTTTGTAGTGAGTTCTGAAATTAGGAAGTGTGACTCAGGCATATTCTTTTATGCCTGCCCAAGTCCTGTGGGAGTGACCTGGCTTGGGTACCTTGCTAGCCTCCAGGGTTCCCCTTGAACCTCTGGTCCTAAGGCTAAGATAGGCACAAGCCTAGAAGACCCGCTTCTTGATTCCTTTCCCCAGACTCCTCTCTGGGTGTGTGTGTGGGGGGGGAAGGGGAGAATATAATATATGTTAATATGTAACATGCAATCACATGGATACTTTTGAAAGTGAAAGGGGATATATACTAGTTTTCTGAAGCTTATATAACAAATAACCACAAACTTGGTGGCTTGAAACAACAGATATTTATCCTCTCATGGTTCTGGAGGCTAGAAATCTGGCCACAAAGTGTTGGCAGAGCTGCGTTTTCTCTGAAGACTCTAGGGGAGAATGCTTCCTTTACCAGAAGCTCTTCCACCTTCTGGTGGCCCCAGGCGTTCTTTGGCTTATGGCTGCATCACTCCAATCTCTGTCTTCACATGGTCTTCTCCTCTGTCTGTGTCTTCTCTTCTGTCTCTCATAAGGGTACTTGTAATTGGATTTAGGGCCCACTGGATAACCTAGGATGATCTCATCTTGAGATCCTTAATTACATCTTCAAAGACCCTTTTTCCAAATAAGGTCACATTCACAGGTTATAGGGGTTGGGATGTGGACACATCTTTTTGGGGTCCATAATTAAACCCACTACAGGATTTTATTGATAATTATACCAGGACAAAAGACATAATACTAGGACTGTCCCTAGCAAAGTACAGCATATGGTCACCTAGATTGAGGACTCTGGCTTTTCTCTTATATGAAGGGACTGCTCCTTTCCTCCATAGCATAGGGTCAAAGCACCCTCCCCCTCGCTGCACCATAACATGCTTCCTTGTGCTAACCCATGGTATGCCCCACGGGGCCTTCCAAACCTGAGAAATCCTTTTACAGAGGTGGCATCTCAATCACTGTCTCTCCAAACCACAGACAGGCAGGAAAGAAAAGAATTCTGATTCCTTTTGTGCCTCCTACCAAAAGCTTCCCAATCTGTCTGTAGTAGGCCCATTGAGTGTCAGAGAATCCATGTGGTTCCTGAGTTGTGCCAACTGTGTTCCCTTGGTTTTCCCTAGAAGTTAGGGGGAGAAGCCAGCTCTCCTGATGCTTGTTTATCCTCTCGGAACTCAAGGGAGGGGTGAAAGTTGGAGGAAGGCTGGGAGATAGGTCTATCTGAGGCAGATCAGGAGATACAGGTTTCAGAGGGAGAGCAGAGAGAGGTTCTAGGGTACCAGAGGAAATGTTTGGTCTTCTGGAAAAGGAGGCAAGAGAGGCCAGGGAAGGTAGATGGCCTGGGAGGCCCGGGAGGGTGGGGAGAGAACAAAGGGGTTGAGTGAAATCGGGGCACCTGGGGGTAGGGGCTGGAGAAGGGGACCTAGGAAATTCCAGGGGCACATTTCTCTTTGTCACATAGATGCTGGTTGTGTGGCCCCTTCTATGGCATTGCAGGGACTTCTGGTACAGTTTTACCTGCACAGTGCCCTGCTTTAAGATAAAGACTCCTTCTTACCAAAATTCCCTGATTCTGTGGGGGCAGTAACAGAGGGAAACCCCTCTCGACACAGGGGGTCAGATGACATGTGCTGGTCAGTCAGAGTATCTCATAACATTGGATGTGCTTGTTAGTTCAGGTGTCAGCATGTGACACAGTGGGGCCAACCAGAGTCCACTTTTTAGGGATTGAAAATGAATGCTGGGAGGGGAGTACTCTCTGCTATATGTACTGTGAGGACTATGTGAGCTTGGGGCTTCTGTGCACCGTCTTGCTGTCTCATGAGAGAATATGTCTGAGCAGAAGCCAAGCAGAGGCTTGGTAGAGAGATAAAATCTGAAGGACCTTGCTTGAACTCCTGGGCCCAACCGTACCTTGAAGTCCTGGTTGTGGGCTTTCTAGTTAGGCAAGCCAATGAGTTTGCTTTGAGTAGTGTGTCTTTGTGAAAGATTAGAGATGGCCCCAAAATATTTGACAGAGCTCCTCTTGAGAGGTGGTGTGAATCCAAGGTGGTCATTTAAGCCAGAGGTCCATGGGTAAGAATTGGGTACCAAAGAGCATCACAATGGGGCTGTGGGGCATGGTGGGAGGAGAGAGCAGAGGTCGGACTCTGAGGAACTGGAGGAGGAGATGTTTATTACATTACAGTCCCATTTCGCACTCACTCAGACTTCAGAGGTAGGTGCTACTGCTCTTATTCCAATGAAGAGACTGAGGCTGAGGGAGGTGAAGGCCAAGGCCATCCTGTAAGCAAGTAACCAGGTCTAGGGTCCACACTTGCCCCCTCCTCAAGTCAGTTTTCCTGATAACAAGGCAGTGACCACTCTGCCCTCACCACCCCCCGCCCCAGACTCCTGAATTATCCTGCTGCACAGATCTCATTACCAGGAGCAGAGAGCGTGGCTCAGCCTCCCCCACCTTGGCCACTAATGAGTGCCCTAATTGGATTAGCTCCAAATGAATGTGACGCAAAATTAAGAGATGCTGGAAGACACTGCCATAAATCGAATGAGTCGGCTTCAATTTATTATGTTTTGAATTCAGTTAGATTTCTCCTCCAATCCTCTCCGAATATTAATCCAGCTGCTGGCTACACAGCAATGACTGGAAGGGACTATTACTGTTGAATTCTAGCCTCCGCCATTCAGCTTGGGCTCGGGCAACAGCGCTGGATGGAGAACCTCAGCCTGGGTGTGGGGAGGTCAAGGGAGTTCCAGGCCAGCTGCCAAGCCTCCCACCAGCCAGCCAGCATACTTCCTGTCAGGGAAGGGATTCAAAGCAATGTACCTGATTAAAATGGTTTAAAAATTATTTTTAGTGCATAAACACTTCAAGAGACTACACAGAAGGGAATTTTGGAGTCATGGATTTTGTCATGTGACAGGCAGCACGGGACATGGTGACCCAAGGTCTGGGCTCAGCCTGGCCACAAACTCTCTGTGAGACTGGGGTAAATCGCCAGCCTTCCCCAGCCTTGGTTTCCCCATTTGCAAAGTGAGGGAGCTGGACTCCAAGAATGTTTCCACAGCCCTGGATTCTGTGCTGCTATTCTCCTTTTGTTCCCACCTGCCCACCCACCCCTTTCCACTCCTCCTGGTGTCGTTGTCTGGCCGCTTTGGCCCTGGGAACCTGATCTCTTCAGGCTGCCTCTCTAGGGCATTCTTGCTGGTCATAGGTTGGATCCAGCCAATGAGAGGCTCTGGCTGGAGGCCAAAAGTATAGGAGGAGAGAGGAGTCAGAGTCCCCCTCCCACGGCAGCCCCTCCAAGACCCCACTCCTGCCGGCAGCCCCTTCTCCACAGCTCCAGCTCTTCCTGGCAATGGTGACTCTATTGCCTTTTTGTCTCTTTAGCCCCATGGGTATAACAGCGTCCTATATTTGCTGTCTCTGCGTTCCTCAGCATCCCTTGTTTGTTCTCTGCACCCTGAACACACTTTTGTAAGGAATACTATTATTAAATTCTCACTGTTAAATGAATTCCATTTCCTACCATGACCCCAAATAATACAGATGCTAAATTTACTTTTTTATTGAGGTTTCCCATGGTGGGGGATGGTCCTTCAAAGAGAGGGACTGCAGCTAAGACAAAGGGGGGCTCCTGGTTGGGGAGACTGGCCTGAAGCCAGAGAGGCCTGGGAGCTACAAGGCTGTCCCCTTGGGCACTGCCAATCCTCAGGTGGAAAGCACTGAGTGGGGAGGAAGGCGGTGACTGTGGAGGCCCTGGAAGCGGGGAGCTGGGGTGGCTGTGTCTCCCGGCCCTCAGAGGGCAGATGATATCACAGAAGGGCAAAGGAAAGAGGGAAAGGCTCCCCGCCCCCACTCCATCCTTGACCCAGTTGGATATGGGAGAGAGAAGCCCCTGACTGAGGGCAAAGGGAGTGTGTCCTCAGAGAGCCTCAGGAGGGAGGGAAATTTGCAAAGAGGCTGATGACAGAGGGTTTGTTTGCTCTGAAATGGGGCTCCCAAGGGTACAGAGATGAGGACTTGGAGTCGGCCATGGGGGAAGATCCGGAAGGAGAGGAGTCCCAGAGCAGGATGGAGGGAGAGAGAGGCGATGGTGGGTGGCTAGGGGATTGCCTTTGGGATGGTGGCTAAAGGTTGCAAGGGTTGGATTAACTAGGGTTATTTATGTCTCCCAGCTTCGGGGTAAGTAAATGACCTGTGCCCCTGAAGGAGGGTGGAGAAAACTACTCTGAATGCCTTGTCCTGTGTGAGTGAGCTGGGACCTGGAGAAGAACTGGAAGTCAGTGTCAGGCCTGAGTCACAGCATATCAGCATCCTAGGGCTGTGGCCTGGCCGTCTTGGGGGTCAGGTGATGGGCAGGCCAAGGTCTGCCTCAGTGGTTCCCACATCTTGGTCCTAGTGCTGCCACTTGGGTCGGAGGGAAGGCTGGCAATGATTATTGATTTACCTGGAGAAGGAGCAGCCACCAGGGAGGGAAGGGGTCCCCCTCACTGCAGGTGCTCAAGACTGTCTGGAAGCCCAGGACTGATGAAGAAGGGATGCCGATGCCCTCAGGGACCTCCCCGACCTTGGGGCCCTGAGGGCTGTGACCTGTGAGTTAATAGGAAATGTGGGCATGAGGAAGCCAGGCCCAGATTCTGGGCAAGCGGAGGTGGGGATCTAGCCCAAGAGCCTGATTGCTTGCCAGGTCAGGCCCCAGACAAGCAAGGTGAATGGGATTCTGGGCAGCTGCTCTCAGGGAGCTTCCAGTCATCACCCAGGGCCAGGGCTGGCAGGAGCAGGGGAACGAGCAGTGTTTTGGACAGACCTCAGGGACAGAAGAGCCATATGCCCGGGAAGCAGATGAATGGGGAGGAGGCAAGTCTTCTTGTGAGAACTAAGCTCCTTACTGTCTCCTGGAGAGAGCGGGATGACAACAGGTCCCTTCATTCATTCCTTCTTCCCTTCATAATTGCTTTTTTAAAACTAAAGTAAGTGAGGTTTTGTTGTTGTTGTTGTTGTTTTTACAGCCTTGGAACATCTATCTTTTATTGAAACCTGTGACATAGCAGGTCAAACCCCTAGAGGTTCAGCCCAGCAGATAAGAAATAAGGTAGTTTTCTTTTTAAGAAGCATAACTCATATATTAATAAAGATCATTCCGAATTACATATTTTTTCCTCATGACCCTAAAATTTCATCCCATTCATCATGGAGTCACAATACTCGATATTGATCAGATCCCTTTCAAAGCTTAGGCCGTTCATCCAAACATTTAAAAATCTTTAGCTATCACAATATGTCTTGTCATTGACATAATGCACACAAATAGGAACAAATTAAACAGGAGAGAAGGGTTTATGGTGAAAGAAAGCAGTTTCCCGTCTCACCTCTCCCCAGTCCTGGTCTCACTCTCAGAGGCAACTTCTTTGAAACATTTCCACTTTTAGTACTTCTGGTGGGTACCTCCATAACTCTAAACAGCATGTATACATACTGTTCTTTCTTGATTCATCATCTGCAGAAAATTTATTGACGCCCCTTACAATGGAAAATAAAAAAATTTCTTCACGTATATACTTCTCCGTCCTTTCATTCTCCCAAAGTTTTATAGCTTTCCCATAATTATTTTTAGTTCTGTTATTTGCTTCTGTAACTTTACACTGTGTAATTGTACCTGATTCTGCATTTCATCAACCTCAGTCAGGGTCACAGACGGGGGCAGCCAATTTTGGTCTGACCCCATACTTCCTGCCCCTCTTTCTTTTGGGAAGGACTCTTCTCTTCTCTCCCAGGGGTGGGCGTGAGAGTGCTCCTGGCAGGTTAATCAGTGCACTCATCTTCGTAGCCATAGCAACTGCCTGAACACTGGGCATGTTTCCCAACCCGGGCCATTAAGCATCCTCCCCTGAACTTTCACTACTGAAACTGTTCTCTTTTTCTCTGGCATTACCTCTAGGAGGGAAATGGAAAATTCTCTCTTGTAGTGTCCCTTTGGGCCACCATGTGGAGAGAGATCCTGCCTGAGAAAACCAATCCAGAGGTCAACAGTGGTGAGAGGGGGAGCTAATAAGAGAGAGACTGAGGTCTGATGATGGGAAAGACTGTTGGATCCCTCTCCCCTGGAGCCTAGTTCGCCGCGACCTTCACAGCTACGTGAGCCTGAACATTTCATTGTTAGCTTCAACCAGTTGTACTAGCTTTCTGACTAATAGAGGGCTAATCATGGCATACTGGACACCCCATCACACATAAGGTGAGAACTAGCAGCTATGCTTCCTGTTGTGGGGGATCAGAATTTGCCACGCCAAAATGTGTCTCTTTGGCTTTGTTATTTTTAAAAACAAAAGACAGAAAAAAACTCTGACCTCTCCCTTAACTGCCTAAAAGAATTTAAGATAGATAGCCTGTCCCAGGAAGGAGGTCTCACCATAGATGCTTCTGGGTATGGTAGACTGGGAGGCTCCTTGCTAAGCCCATTTTTATCAAAGTTCTCTCTCCCCTCCCCCCACCCGTCTCTCTCTCCCTCTCTCTCTCTCTCTTTCTCTCTCTCCTTCTCTCCCTCTCTCTCTCTCTCTCTCCTTCTCTCCCTCTCTCTCTGTCTCTCCCTCTCTCTCTCTCCTTCTCTCTCTCTCTCTCTCTCCTTCTCTCCCTCTCTCCCTCTCTCTCCCTCTCTCCCTCTCTCTCCCTCTCTCCCTCTCTCTCCCTCTCTCCCTCTCTCTCCCTCTTTCCCTCTCTCTCCCTCTCTCCCTCTTTCTCTCTCTCTCTCTCCCTCTCTCTCCTTCTCTCCCTCTCTCTCTCTCCTTCTCTCCCTCTCTCCCTCTCTCTCTCTCTCTTTCTCTCTCTCCTTCTCTCCCTCTCTCTCTGTCTCTGCCTCTCTCTCTCTCTCCCTCTCTCTCTCTCCTTCTCTCCCTCTCTCTCTCTCTCTGTCTCTCCCCCCCCCCCCATTGTCTATAAATAGCCCAGCAAACATTCATTTACTGAACATTTGCTTTTCCATCTCCGTGTGAATTGTCTTCCTCCCCTTTGAAGTCCCAAACCACTACCCTCAACACCCTCCTTTGTCCTTAGCTGAAGATAGTATTTAAGGTAGTGGCTCCCAGCATTTTGGCAAATTACTCAGTTTTCTTGGGTTTCTCCCATGTGTACACGTTATTGAACTTTGTTTGATTTTCTCCTGTTATTCTGTCTCATGTCAATTTACTTCTTAGATCAGCCAGAAGGACCTAGAGGGTAGAGTAATAGTTCTTCCCCCTACACTCTATTTTCCTATTGCTGCTGTAACAAGTTACTACAAACTGAGTGGATTAAAACATCGCGAATCTTACAGTTCTAGAGCTCAGAAGTCCGAATGGGTCTCACTGTCCACAGGGCTGTGTTCCTCCTGGAGGCTGTGGTGGAGAATCTGTTTTTTCGCCCTTTCGAGCTTCTGGAGGCCGCCTGCTTCCTTGGCTCGTGACCTTCTTCCTCCCTCTCCACCGCTAGCAATAGGGGGTCGAGTCCTTCTCACGTGGGGCCATTCTGACCGCCTCTTCTGCCTCCCGTTTCCCCATTTAAGGATTTTGGGGATTACATTTGACCCACCTGGATACTCCAGGATACTCTTTCTATTTTAAAATTAGTTCACTAGCAACCTAATTCCATCTGCTAACTTAATTCCGTTTGCCATTGTGACATTGCAGTGTCTGTCTGACACTGCTTCTAACACCCAGTGTGTGGTGTCACACCAAATCCCTGGTTCTCTGACACCAACTTGGTGTCCTACAATTCAGTTCAATTCTGACACTAACTACTCAGAGTTAGTGCAGACCTCACGGGTTTAAAGGCTCAATCGCACAGGACTGCCCCCACTTCAGATGCCAGTCACAAGTACCAGGTCCCCAGGTTACCCACACTTCTGTCCCACTGCCACAAATTTGGGGGTTCCCACTCCCTTCCCCCAGGTTTGATAATTTTCTAGGACAACTCACAGACCTCAGGAAAGTGCTCTACTTACTATTAAAGTTTATTGTAATGGATACAAATGAACAACAAGATGAAGAGGTTCATAGGTGAGGTCTTAAAGGGCCCTGAGCCTATGTCCCCACGGAGCTGAGACGCACCACCCTCCCAGCACTTTAATGTGTTCACCAACTTGGAAGTTCTGCAAACACTTTTGTTTAGGAGTTTTCATGGAGGTTTCATTAAGTAAACATGATTGATTAAATCTTTGACCACTGGTGATGGAACACAATTTCCAGCCCTCCCCCAACCCCCTTGGGTGGTAGGACTGAAACTTTTAACTCTCTAACCACATTGGTTCCTCTGGGACCAGCTGCCATTCTGAAGTTATCTAGGGGCCCTCCAAGAGTCATTTTATTAGTGTAAACACAGGTAAGGTAGAAAGGGGCATGTATGAATAACAAAGATGTTCCTATGACTTCCGTTAGTCAGGAAATTCCAAGGATTTTAGGAGCTCTGTGCCAGGAACCAGGGACAAAGATCAAATAAATATTTTTTATTATACCACAGCCATGTGATTTACTTATTCACAGGATCCAGAGACCAGGACATGGACATCTTTGGGGTGGCCGTTGTTCTGCCTACCATACTTCTCCTCCCATTTTAAATGCAATTTCACACCTCAGCTGCCATCAGCCACCCGTTACCTTTCCCTTTGTTTTGTGAGGAAGATGAGCCCTGCACAAACATCTGATGCCAATACTCCTTTTTTTTTTTTGCTGAGGAAGATTGGCCCTGGGCTAACATCTGTGCCCATCTTCCTCCACTTTATGTGGGATGCTGCCACAGTGTGGCTTCATAAGCGGTGCTTCGGTGCGTGCCCGGGATCCGAACCTTCCAACCCCAGGCCGCCAAAGCGGAGTGCATGCACTTAACTGCTACGCCAATGGGCCGGCCCCTCCTTTTGTTTTTAAATTTAAAGAGCTTATTGAGGCATAAAATTGATGTACAATAAATGGTATGTGTTTAAAGTATATAATTTGATGAGTGTTAACTTATGTATACATCCATAAAACCATCACCACAATCAAGATAACGAACATATCCATTGCCCCTCAAAGTATCCTTATGCCCATTTGTAATCCGTTCCTTCCTCCCCCCGCCCCCTGCATCTCCAGGGATTTTTTTACACTTTTATATAGATGGAATAATACCCCATGTATACTTGTTTTTCTGGCTTTTTTTTTTTTTTTTACTAAGCACAATTATTTTGAGATTAATCTATGTTATTGTGTGTACACTCTTTTTTATGGCTGAGTAGTATTCCCTTGTATGGATGTACCATAATTGTTTTTTTAATTACAAAAACTCGTGTAAGGTAAATGCTCTTGATGGATGATGTGTTGTTCCAGTTATGTGGACATACACTTTCATCTCTCTTGAGAAAATACCTAGGAATGAAATGGTTGGATAGGTAGGTGTATGTTTAACATTTTTTTCCATAGTTGTTTCTGTGAATTTTGTATTGTATCACATCAGAAGGCATGCAATTTATTTTCTTTTTTTAGAATTTGTTTTAGTTTACATACAGTAAAATTCACTTTTGGGGTGGTATACAGTTCTATGAATTTTAAAGCACCACAATCAGGACACGGAGCAGTTTCATCATCCCAAAAGTTCCCTGGGGCTGCTGCTTTATCTACAGTCCTTCCCCCTGGGCAACTACTGATCTACTCCCTGTCCCACTAGTTTTGTGTTTTTTAGCTTGTCATATAAATGAAAACACACAGTATGTAACTTTTGGGTTTTTTTGCTGAGGAAGATTTGCCCTGAGCTCACATCCATGCCAGTCCTCCTCTATTTTTCACATGTGGGTCACCGCCACAGCGTGGCTGATGAGCGGTGTAGGTCCGCTCCTGGGATCCAAACCCACGAACCCAGGCTGCCAAAGCAGAGTGGGCCGAACTTAACCACTAGGCCATGGGGCTGGCTCCAGTATGTAACTTTTTGAGACTGGCTTCTTTCACTTGGCATAACACCTTTGAAATTCATCCACATTGTTTCATGTAGCAATCATTCATTCCTTTTGTTACTGAGTAGCAGTCCATTTATAGACATGGCACAGTTTATCCACTCGCTAAAGGACATTTGGGTGTTGCCATCTTTGGGTGATTATGAATAATGCTTCTTTAGTCATCTGTATATAGGTTTTGATGAACATAAGTTTTTGTTTCTCTATGGTGAATATCTAGGAGGGGAATTTCTGGGTCATATGATAAATGTCCGTTGAATGTTATAAGAAACTGACAAACCATTTTCCAGAATGATTGCACCATTTTGCATCTCTACCAGCAATATAGAGAGCTCCAGTTGCTCTACATCCTTACCAACAACAATATCAGATTTTAAAATTTTAGGCATTAAAACCACTGTGGTTTTGGGGCCAGCCCCGTGGCCTAGTGGTTAAGTTCAGCGTGCTCCACTTTGGCAACCCAGGTTCAGTTCCCACTGGTGGCCATGCTGTGGTGGTGACCCACATACAAAATAGAGAAAGATTGGCACAGTTGTTAGCTCAGGGTGAATCTTCCTCAGCCAAAAAAAAAAAAAGAAAAAAACAAAACAAAAACCAATGTGGTTTTAGTTTGTTTTTCCCTAATAACTAATGAAGTTGAGTGTGTTTTCATGTGCTGCTTTGCCATCTATATGCCATCTTTCTACTCAAATCTTTCGTCATCTTTTTACTGAGTTGTTTTCTTATCGGTGAGTTTTGAGGCTGATTTTTGTGTTAATCTTGTATCCTAGAACCTTGCCGAAATCATTTATTAGTTCGGGAGTTTTGGGTTTTTTTTTTTTTTTCAGTTTTCAGTTTTTTAGGTTTGTTGGGATTTTCTACATAGACAATCATCATCTGCAATAGGAACAGTTTTATTTCCTCCTTTCCAATTTGTATTTCTTTTATTTCTTTTCTTGACCTATTGCAGTCATAAAATTTCTATTATTGTGTTGAATAAGAGTGCTGAGAGTGGACATTTTGGTTTGTTCTCGGTCTTAGAGGAAAAGTATTTAGTTTTGGCCATTAAGTATGATGTTAGTTGTAGTTTTTTTTTTTTGCAGATGCTCTTTATCAATTTGAGGTAGTTCCCCTCTATTCCTAACTTGCCAAGAGTTTTTATTGTGAATGGATATTAGATGTTGTTAAACGCTTTTTCTGCATTGATCATATGATTTTTCTTCTTTAGCTTGTTGATGTGGTAGATAACATTGACACATTTTCAAATGGTGAATTAGCCTTACGTATCTAGAATGAATCCTACTTGATTGTGGTGTCTAATTCTTTTCATACGTTGTTGGATTGGATTTGCTCAGATTTTGTCAAGGATTTTTGGGTGTAAGTTCACAAGAGATATTAATCTGTTATTTTCTTTTTGTCTTTGCCTGGTTTGTATCTGGGTTAATATAGGCCCCATAAAATGGGTTGGAAAGTGTTATTTCCTCTTCCATTTCTTGGAAAAGATTGTGTAAAATTGGTGTTAATTCTTCCTTAAGTGTTTAAAAGAATTCTCAAGGGAAACCATCGTGCCCTGGAAATTTACCAGAGCTTTTAAATTATTAATTAAACTTCTTTAATGGTTATAGGGCTATTCAGATTGTCTATTTCAGCTTGGCTTAGTTTTGGTAGTTTCTGACATTTGAGGATTTGGTTCCTTTGTTCAAAGTTTCAAATTTAGGAATATGAAATTGTTCATATCATTCTCTTATTATCTTTTAAATATCTGTACTGATGTCTCCTGTTTCATTCCTGATATTTATGATCTGTGTCTTCTCTCTTTTTATATTTGCATCTTGCTACAGATTTATTAATCTTATTATATTTTTAAGAATCACCTTTCTGTTTCCTAGATTTTCTCTATTGTTTTTCTATTTTTAATTTTTATTTCTGCTCTTATATTTATTATTTCCTTCTTTCTGCTTGCTTTGGGCTTATTTTTCTCTGTTCTTGAAGTAGGAACTTAGATTATTGATTTGAGACCTTTCTTCATTATAAGTATTTAGTGCTATAAATGTCCCCTCAGTATTACTTAAGAGATATTATAATCCATGATATGTTATTTTTTTGGTATTTTGATATATAGTATTTTAATTTTCTTTTAGTTCTATGTGTTTTAAGAATTTCTTTAGAGACTTCCTCTTTCACCTGTGGATTATTTAGAAGTGTGTTGTTTAATCTCCAAATGTTTAGATTTTCTTGTTGTCTTTGTTTTTGATTTCTAGTTTGATTCTGTTGTGGTTAGAGAACATACTCTATGAGATTTCAATTCTTTTAAATTGTTTGAGGTTTATTTTATGGCCCAGGATATGGTCTATCTTGGTGAATAGTCCAGGGACACATGAAAAAAGCGTATTCTGCTGTTGTTGGATGGATTGTTCTACTTATGTCAATTAAATCCTCTTGGTTGATTGTGTTGTTCAGATCTTCTGATTTTCTGAGTAGCAGTTTCTATGAGTTTCTGCGAGATGTTGAAGTCTCCAACTATAATTTTGGATTTATCAGTTTTTGCTTCATGTATTTTGAGGATCTGTTGTTTGGTGTGTACACATAAAGGATTGTGTGTCTTCCTCCTGAGTTGATCCTTTTATCATTTTATATTGTCCCTCTTTGTTCTTGTAATTTTCCTTGTTCCTAAGTTTCCTTTATTAAATATTAATATAGCCACCCCTAATTTTTAAAATCAATGTTTGTATTGTATATCTTTTCCCATCATTTTACTTTCAACCTACCTCTATCATTGAATTTGAAGTGACATTTTTGTAAACAGCGTATAGTTGGGCCTTTTTTTTTTTTTTAAATCCAGTCTGCCAATCTTTGTCATGCTTGGTACATTTAGATCTTTTAAACTAAGGCAATTATTGAGATGTTGGGGATTAAATTTGCATTTTATTATTTGTTTTATGTTTATTTCCTGTGGTTCTTGTTCCCCTGTTTCTCTTTTCTTACCTTCTTATGGGTTGTTTGAACACTTTTTAATGCTCTATCTTGATTTATTTATCATGTTTAAGAGTGAATCTCTCTGTATAGTTTTCATAGTGGTTGCTCTGGGCATTACAATACACATATGTGTCTTGTCAAAGTCTGCTGGTATCGACATTTTACCACTTTGAAGTGTTGCAACCCTGTGTGTCTGCAGCCTCTGTCATACCTGTGGAGTGTGTGAGGAGGGCCTCCCGGCTCCCCTGGAATCCTCAACAATATATCTGGCCCTGCAGATTCCTCCACTCACCCCCAGTCCTTCTCTCCACACTCTCCCGTGAACCTTCTGTCTTCCAGAAATGTGTCAACCCTCTCATTCATTAATGGCCCTCCCCTCCTTTTGCTTCTGCCTTGTGATTTTTTTTCCATTTTAAATGTACAAGCTGAAATTTCAGTGATGTCTTCAGAAGAACAGGAGATGAAAGAATAAAGAAACGGAAAATTCAAAGGGCCTTTTAAAGGCCTGTGGTGGGAAGAGCGTGGACTTTGGCTGCAGGCAGACCTGGCGATTCGTGGGTTAGCACTGCTCACTCACTCGCTGTGTGGCCGGGGGAGGGTATGCGATCCTCCAGGGCAGCACACAGTGTTGCTGGAGGGACAGGTGCGATGGCGTGTGTGAGGAGTCTGGTTCAGCGGCTGGCACAGAGCAGGTGCCCAACAAATGGCTCTCGTTTCCCCTCCGTCTGCACCACGCTCTAAAGCTGAGCGCTGGGAGGGTGCGGCTCATCCCTGCGGGGCGTCTCCTGAAACAGGTCTGACTAAGCCACCTTTGTCGCTGAGCAAGTCCCAGGAAATGAGGTGTGTCCCCCTTGGAGTGGACAGCTTCCTGGTGGCAGACCTGAGAGTAAGAGAGTAGTAGGTCAGGGCCATTTTAAGAAAGTCATCGGCCACTACACTCTACCTTTCAGAGGCTCCACCCACCACATTTCAAACAGTAAAACGATCACATTCAACATCATTAAATGCAGTTTATATATAATTACATAAGCTATGTATAACTGCTATAAAACAGCAAGTTCACTAGTTGACACAATGTCACATATAGTAGGCATTTAACTAATTTATGTATGTAATTAAAATGCCTACATATTGTAAGGCATTTCATTAATAAGATATTTTTGCAGTTTTATTTGCGTATTTCAGAAACTCTCAATGGTATCTCATGTCTCAACCGTTTTACAGGCCCTGGAAAAATCAAAAACCCTTGCATTCTGGGTCTGTAATGAATGAAACAGCCCTGGCTGTGTCCTCAGGAGGATGGTGGGGGCCAGGCTGGCTGAGGGAGGTGTCAGCTGGGGTGCCTGCCACACCAGAGGTAGGGCATTGTGCCACAGTGATCAATTTGATGAACACACCAGCAGAACTGATCCTACAGAACCCAGAGCAAGTGGCCAGTGGGCAGGGAACAACAGGAAGGTCATCTGGGGAACCACCTGGCTCTGTAGCCTTCTGGCTATGTGACTTCAGTCAAGTTACTTGACCACTCTGATCCTTAAATACTTTAAGGTCCTTTTACTCTAGGACCTCTAGCACCAGAATGGCCATGAGGTTCTGGTTTGTGGGTTGTTGTCCCTTATTTAATTCCTTTTCTCTAATAGAGGTGATTGGGTTTGCTTAAGGTAGAGCGTTCCTGTGCGCTCTGGTCACCCTGACTTGAGGTCTGGGGGACACCCATCATGTGGAAGGAATGGGGGAACTTGTGCTGGAATTGTCTTTGTTTTATTCGCAAGGGAAAGGTGAGAGAGGAAATAAAGTGCTGAGTCACGGAGAGTGCCGGTCACACTTCTTTTCTTAGATTGAAGATCTTCCTGGGCTCTTCATCTCCTCGCTGCAACTCGTAAATTGCTAAAGCCTTACGCCTCCAGGTTGGCCCCACACACGCTCTCCATGCTGACAGGAGTGAGTGAGATTGAGATGTTCCTCGGGTGAGTGGGAAAGAAAGGCCACCTGGGACCCACCCAGCATCCCGCTGTGGGGCCTGAAGAGAGCAGGCACCATCAGCGAGTGCTGCCTGAGACCCAGCAGGGGCAGCGGAGGCGGGCAGGGAGCTTCTGCCTGCGTTTGTTCCTGGCTGGCCCAGTTGGGGTCCAGGAGAGATGGTGTGGGAGGGCGGTGCCCAGGAAGGCTGGACCCTGGCTGGGAGCATGCCCAGGCGGCCAGCACTTAGCCCAGGGGAAAGGCCAGACTAGCCCAAGAGCTATGAGCCAGAGTCCAAGGTCACAGGGTGGCCATGGCCTGGGCGGCCCTCCCAGCAGGGGTGGGTCCAAGCCAGGGGTTATTTCTTTTCTGAAAGTGAGGTCTATGTATGGGGTCAGGATGTGGGTGGGACAAAAATAACACCGTTGTTATTGCCGTTTTGTTATTGCTGTTTTATTATTACTAGTATTGGAAATACACATTGAACTTCTCTGCAGGGGGCGTTGGAGATTAATCCTGAACGACAGGCAGAGTCCCTCTCTACAAGGCTCACATTCTAGGGGGGAGGCAGATAGCCTTTCCCCCTAATAAACAGACACTGAGTACGCAATGCAGTAACTTCCCTGAAGAGAAAAACCAAGGGACGGAGAGAAAATAACGGTGGTAGGAGTCGGTGAGACTTTAGAAAGGAAGTGAGGAGTGGTCTCTGTGAAGGAGTGAAGAGGAGGAAGCTGAGGCCCAGAGGAGCGAGTGGCATTACCCACCCCCGGCCGCCTGCTGGTCACTGCAGGGCTAGTGGGCTGTCCTTCTCGGCTTTGCCCTCCTCATTATGTCAACCTGCATGCACCATGGTCTGGGCCTGGGCAGAAAGCACGGCACTGGGGGTGTATGGGCCCAGTGGAGAAGGTTAAGGGGTCCCATGCAGGCCAGAGCCTGAGCCTTCTGGGCTCAGCCTTCAAAGGGATGACTGAGTCCAACATGTTGTCCCCCTCCCACCACCCCAGCCTTGTCCTGGCTCTGCTTCGGTAGGCTTCGGGGTGAGACCTGCCCTTTGCAAAATGATGACTGAGGAGAAGTCAGGGTTTAAAGGAGAACTTGGAGAACATCACCTTTTATTTTATGGAGGAGAAAACAGGTCCAGAGAGGGTGAGTGATTTGCCTAAGGTCACAAAGTTGACCTGGAATAGTCCCTCAAGCGGTCTCCAGTGCTCTTTCCACTGCTGTGGTTATATTCCCTCCTAGGGAATTTACAGGGACTCAAAAGAATGCATCACTAATAGTGTAATTTAATGGAAGGTGGAAGTGAGGGATGTGCGTGGTGTGGACCCAGCCTACTAATGGCGTAAGGTGAAACTAACATATGCTTGGCACATGGTAAGCCCTCCACGAGTGGTTGCTCTCCTCCCCTTCCATTGCCTGGTGTGGGACATGATGTGTGAGTTCAGGGTTCTCTAACAAAGTTTGCTAACTGACTATGTGAATGCTGAGGTGGGGGGTTGTTCTCCTTCCTACTTTCTCATCCTCAAAGAACACTCTTTGTAAACCTGGTTGGGGGAAGGTGCAGGGAGAATCAACTTTCACCTATTCACCCTGATTATATGATCCTGCATGTACATGTGCACACGTGCGCAGTGTGTGCATGCATACATACACAGCCCCTCCCCCCCCGACTTCTCAAACTTTTGGAGCCAGTGAGGAACGTAGCCAGGCCTGAGATAATATTTGCTGGCCTGTTTTTTATTGTGCTTTAGCAGAAAAACAGCATTCCTCCAAGCCCACAGCTGCGGACATCTTCCTGAGCTGTGGCCAGTCTTTAATCACGTTGTGGAGGACAGGATGATCTGTAACTCAGGAATCTGCTTAGCTGATAACTCAATTCTGCAGCTGGGCCACATTTGTAAGCAGTGATAGCACACCCCACGGAAACCTGGAATCCAATTAGGGCTCAGGGCTGCATCATTTCTCATCCCTCACCCTGCCTTCCACAGCCCCTGGCCATCCATCTTTCGTGGCTGAAGGCTCCCTGAGGTCTGCAGGGCAAACTTCTGACCCTCCCACTGGGGGCCTGAGCTGCTTTCCTGGTCTTCACAGCAGCCACAGCTATTGGAATCAAAGCTTGAGGGGACAGGTTTTTCTTGGTCCCTGGGACTGGGGCACTCAGGACAATTCAAGGCTTTCAGGGAATAGAGGCATTTCGTTACCTCAATCCCACCTAGTCTTGGAGGTCCTGAATATTTTCATAGCTCACCCAGTTAGAGAGCCATTTGTGTGAGGCTGCGTGAATTCCTTATTGGCAGCAAATGTTGAAGTAGAGCATGTGAGAAAATCAGACATGAGGATTTTAACAATACAGAAAGCAGACCCCGAAGAGGTTTAATTAGCTTCATTCCTACAAAAATGCAAATGTGCTATTCGAGAGGCTACATGGCTTGGCATTAGGCCGTAAGACCAGAAGTTTCTGTATTTTTCTGAGATTCATACTTCTCCAATTCTAGGTCTATTGAGGATTTTTTTTTTCTGGGAAATTTCTGATGGGCTACATTTGTTCCATGCGCTGAGCCTCCTCATTTAATGAGGACTTCATTTGTTCTACTACATTTTTTCCACAGTTCAGCCTCCTCACTTTATGAACTATTTAGATTAAGGGACAGAAAATATCTTTAAACTTGCATGTCAACTCCAATAAGTTGGTTGTGGCTGCTCTAAAAATTGGGTCTAGAAGGATTCTGAGTCCTAACTGGGCATAAAGAGGAAGAATGCCATGTTTGATTAGCAAAGCCCTCTGTGCCTGCCGGAGGGTGAGAGGCGGCACATGTGTCACATGGTTTGCTATCTTTGCACTGAACCATCCTAACCTCTGCGAGGGACCCTGTTAAATAAGATAAATGGATCCGGCCCTCAGGTGTTCTCAGTGTAGCAGGGATGATGAGCTGGCAGGTGCTCCCAAGTCAATGGATGATGCCGGGTCAAGACAGATGCAAGCATCAGTACGCCATACTGTCCAAGCACGTGGACTTTGGGGTTGTTGATTTCTCAGTACAAATCCTGCTTCTGACACTTAACTGCTGAGTGGCTATGGACTAGCCATTTAAATGCTCTGAGCCACAGTATCTTCATCTGTAAAATGAAGATAATACCTATCTCACAAGGTAGTTGTGGTCATCAAATGACATCAGAGTTTGAAGCATTAGAAGCTTACCTTTTAGTAATGATTACTGTAATAAGTACCATTGGTGTGGAAACACAAATAGTCAGGCCTCTAAACCTTGTCTTGGGTACAGAGAAGTCTCCACAGAGAGGCCCTGTTTTGAATTGCAAGCGGTACACAGGCATCATTCAGTAGAAGAAGACAGTGGCCATTCAACACAGAGGAGGACATTCTGCCCCCTTAGTTAGGGAAACCTGAACTATGCAATAAAAAAAAATATTAGGGTCAAAATTCAAAAGAACTTTCCTGAAATAAAGACAGACTTGAGTTTACTGACTGAAAGGTAAATTGATACAGAGTGGTCAACACTGAGACAGATCCTAATAGATGAATGTTTGACTTCAAAGAAAAAATTCTAAGGGTATCTAGTGAAAAACCATCCTCCCAAAAACGAGGTTAAAAAAAAACCAAAATATCACTCAAAATCTCCAACCAAGAGAAGCACTTCCAGAATGGCAGAACAAGGCCATCTGAAGATGTGCTACTCCATGAAAGCAACAAGAAAGCTGGTGAAAATGGTCACAATCAACTTTTTCAGAGCTCTGGGAATTAATTGAAGGCTTCCAACAAACTGAGTGTCATTTATTCAAGAAAAATGGCTGAATCTTGGTAGAAATAGCAAGTTTAGTAGTGTTTTAACTCGCCTTATTCCATCCCGCTTCATGCTCCATGGTAGACTTGAAAACCAGAGGTCTTACAACCATGGTAGCTATGAAAACCAGCAGCCTGACAGCTACTGGAGAGGGAAGAATGAGTTTGGGCCTTTCCAAAAAAACCCCTCCAGAGAGAATTGTCACTATTTGATCTGACAGCTTCCTGGAAAAGCTCCTTTCTTAGAGATTTTCTTTATTTGACATGGCTCACAGCTTACTCTGTGCAAACAACCCTATTCTGAGGGCATTTGTCTAAAACAGTCAGCAGCCTGGGGTGGCAATACCAGTTGGGGCTAGCAAGAGGCTGATCAAAACACTTACAAGGAAAAACTGGGGAATGAAACATTCATAGGGGCTTAGAAAAGCTCTGGATTATTCCTGGAATTCTAGAAGGCCCTGTGCATGTGCTGGGTTGTATACACACCCAAGAAAGACCTGCAGGGGGCTTAACCTCTGATTGACCTTCAGGCTTTGAGCAAGCAAGAAGTAAAAACTGAGGCAAAGTTGTAAGTTGCTTGCTGGAGTATTGAAGACATAGCCCAACACACACACACAAAGTTTCATACAAAGGTAGAGAGACTTAGAGGCTCAGGCATTAAAGGAAATCTCTGTCCAATCATTAACTGACCACTAAACTAACCAAGGAGAGACACCGGTAGCCACACGTGGCAAAGAATACAGACTTCAAATAATTAGTCCAGCAAAGTCACTAAACAAAGAAACAGAAACAGCAGCAGCAGCAGCAACAACAATAACAAACAAAAAATGCAGCAACAGCAGCAACAATAACAACAACAACCCAGGAATAAGTTTGGTTTCCAGACTTGCCATATTGTGTTATTTAAAATGTCTGGTTTTCAAGAAAAAATTATGAGAATTGCAAAGAAACAGAAATGTATGACCCATTCACAGGAAAAAAAGAAACTATCAACAGAAACTGTCACTGAAGAAGACTAGACATTGGACTTACTATTAAAGACCTTAGATCGACTATTGTAAACATGTTCAAAAACTAAAGGAAACCATATCTAAAGAATTAAAGGAAAGTATGATGATGTCTCACCAAATAGAAAATATAATGAAGAGACAGAAATTATAAACAAGAGCCAAATAGAGATTCTGGAGTTGAAAAGTACAATAACTGAAATAAAAAATTCACTAAAGGGACTCAACAACAGATTTAAGCAGGCAGAGGAAAGAATCAGTGAACTTAAAGATACAATAATTGAGATTACACAGCCTGAGGAACCAAAAGAAGAAAGAAGAAAAATGAACAGAACCTCAGAGACCTGTGTTACATCATCAAAAATACCAATGTATGTATAATGGGAGTCCTAGAAGGAGGGCAGAGATAGATAGACAAAGGCAGAACAAATATTTGAAGAAATATTTGCCATTAGGTTCCCAAATTTGTTGAAAAACATTAATCTACACACCATGAACTTCAAGTTGGATAAATCCAAAGAGATCCGCATCTAGATACATCAGAGTCAAACTGTCAAAAGACAAAGAGAATTTTGAAATCAGCAAGAGAAAAACAATCCATCACTAACAAGCAGTCCTCAATAAGATTAACAGGAGACTTCTCATTAGAAACCATGGAGGCTGAAGGCAGTGGGATGGCACATACCCAAAGTGCTGAAAGAGAAAGATTGTCAATGAAGAACTCTATATCTAGCAAAACTATCCTTGAGAAAACGAAGAAGAAATTCCCAGATAAACAGAAAATGAGAGAATTGATCACTAACAGACCTTACCTACAAGAAATACCAAAAGGAGTCCTTCAGGCTGCAATGGAAGGACATTAGAGAGTAACTTGAATCCACACAAAGAAATAAAGAGCACTGTAAAGATAACTACACAAGTAAATATAAAAAAGAGTATAATGTATCATTGTATTTTTTTCTTATCCTATCTGATTTAAAAGAAAACTGCATAAGTGAGAAGTTATAAAACTGTATTGATGGGCTTATAATGTATAAAGATGTAATTTGTATGATGATAATGTACCTAAAAGTTGGTTAACCTAAGAAAATTAATCAAAGTATGTACCATTATTAATAGAATCAAGGGCAAAATCACATAATTTCAATAGATGTGGAAAAAGCATTTGACAAAATCCAATACCCTTTCATGATAAAAACCCTCAACAAACTAGAAATAGAGGAGAACTGAAACCTGATAAAGGACATCTGCAAGAAACCACATCTAACATCGTCACACTTCATGGTGAAAGACTAAACGCTTTCCTCCCAAGACCACGAAGAAGGCAGGGAAGTCTGCCTTTATCACTTCTATTCAATGCTGTACTAGAGGTCCAAGACAAGGCAATTATGCACATAAGAAGTAAATAAGTAAATAAAAATAATTCACATCCAGATTGGAGAGAAAGAAGTAAACCTATATTCACAGATGACCTGATCTAAGGAATTCACAAAATAACTATTAGAACTAACAAATGAGGTTGGCAAATTTGCAGATACAAAGTCAACATAAAACAGTTAATTGTGTTTATATACACTTAGCGATGGATGATCCAAAACAACATTAAGAAAATAATTTCATTTTCAACAGCATCAGAAAAAATAAAATACTTGGGAATAAATTTGATAAAAGAAGTGCAAGATTTGTATACCCAAAACCATAAAATACCATTAAAAGAAATTAAAGAACACCTAAATAAATAGAAAGACATTCCATGTACATGGATCTGGAAGACTTAACATTGTTAAGATAGCAATACTCCCCAAATGGTCTACAGATTCAATGCAATCCTGATCAAAATCTCACCTGCCTTTTTCTGAGAAATTTACAAGCTAATGCTAAAATTCATATGGAAATGCAAGGGACCCAGAATAGCAAACACAATCTTGAAAGAGAAGAACGAGGTTGGGGCACCCACACTTGCCAATTTCTCAACTTACTACAAAGCTATAATAATCAAGACAGTGTGGTATCGGAAATGGAATAGAACTGAGAATCCAGAAATAAACCCTCACATTTATGGTTCTTTGATTTTCGACAAAGGTGCCAAGACAATTCAATGGGGTAAAAAGAATGTCTTCAACAAATGATGCTGGGATGACTAGATTTCCAAGTGCAAAAGAACGAAGTTGGACCCTTACCTCACACACTATATAAAAATTAACTCAAAGTGGATCAAAGTTCTGAATGTAAGAGCTAAAACTGTAAAACCATTAGAAGAAACCATAGGAGTAAATCTTCATGACCTTGGACTTGGCAAACATAACATCAAATACAAGAGCAACAAAACAAAAACCAAATACTGGATGTCATCAAAATTAAAACATTGTTCTTCAAATGGTACTATCAAAAAAATCAAAAGACAACCCACAGAATAGGAGAAAATATTTGCAAATCATATGTCTGATATGAGATTTGCATCCAGAATATCTAAAGAAATTATACAACTCAACGATAAATGATAAATAACCTAATGAAAACATGGGCAGAGGATTTGAATAAACATTCTTCAAAGAAGACATACACACGGCCAAAAGGTACATGAAAAGATGCTCAACATCATTAGTCACTAGGAAAATGCAAATAAAACCCATGAGGAGATACCACTACACATACTCACTAGGATGAATTTAGTAAAAAAGACATATAATAATAAATGTTTATGAGGATGTGGAGAAATTGGAAATGTCATACACTGCCAGTGGGAAGATAAAATGGTACAGTCACTTTGGAAAACAGTTTGGCAGTTCCTCAAAAGGTTAAATGAGGAATTACCATATGATCAAGCAATTCCACTCCTAGATATATACCCAAGAATTTGAAAACATATGTCCACACAAAATCTTTTATAGGTATATTCACAGCAGTGTTATTCATAATAGACCAAAAGTAGTAACAACTCAAATGTCTACCAACTGACGAATGGGTAAACAAATGAGGTTTTCCATTCCGGTAGTGAGAGAGAATTGGTTAGGGAAACATGCCCAATTCACTAAACTCACTAAAAGGGAGGACCTGAACTGACAATTCACAGGACAACAAGCACAAAGGCTTTTAAATATATGAAAAGCATCATATGTTTAAAACCACTTGTCATTATAGGAAGACAAATTAAAATATCAAATTATTATGCATTACCCACCAGATGAGCAATGATCAAATTTTGAAAATTTGCTGTATCAGTGAGGGGACTAGGAAACTGGTACTTTCCTTTTTGTTATTCATGAGAATGTCATTTTGGGGACAATTTGGCAAAATTTATCTCAGTTACAGTTCCACATGCTCTTTGATTCATGCACTATATTTTAGGAGTTGATCCTATGATCAAATGACCAAAAACACCTTAAATGTCCACTGAGCAGAGACTTGCATTCACTGTATTACCTAGCAATCACAATCCTGGGCGTTTATTAGAGAAATTAAAATGTTAAGTCCACACAAAAATCTGTTCATAGCAGCTTTATTCATAATATTTCTATTGACGGATGATTTGTATACAACGAAATGCACAAATCTCAAGTTTTACAATTCAACATGCTTTGGCAAATGCATGTACTCCTGTAACGTACCCTTTATAAGATTTAGAACATTTCTAACACCCCAGAAAGTTTCTCTGTGTCCCTTCCAATTACTCTCTGCCATGTCACTCCACTAGTCTGATTTCTTTCACTATAGGTTAGTTTTCCTATAAATGGAAACATACACTACCTGCTCCTTTATGTCTAGCTTCTTTCATTCAGGCGAGAACATGTACCTGGGAGTCTTCTGTGTTGTCACGTGAAGCAGTAGTGCATTTCTTGTGTATTGCTTTCTAGTGTCCTATCGCAGGGATACACCACAATTTGTTTATTCATTCTCCTGTTGATAGACATTTGGGTTGTTTCTCGTTTTTGTCTTTTATGAATAAAGCTTCTATGAACCTTGCCACGTAAGCCTTTTTGTTAGAGATTGGTTTTCACTTCTTCTGGATAAAAATCTAAGAACAGAATTGCTGGATCCTACAGTAGGGCCCGGGTGTAAATTGATAAGAAACAATCAAACTGTTTTCAAAAGTGTTTGTATCCTTTACTTTCTTGCCAGCAAAATTGATGGGCCTATTTGAAATTTTAACACCCATGCGGTTTTCATGGGCATATTGGCTATCTGTATATACGCCTCTGTGAACTGTTTGCTCAAGTTTTTTGCGCGTTTTTTTTTTCTTTGTGAGGAAGATCAGCCCTGAGATAACATCCAATGCCAATGCTCCTCGTTTTGCCGAGGAAGACTGGCCCCGGGCTAATATCCGTGCCCATCTTCCTCTACTTTATATGGGATGCCCCCACAGCATGGCTTGACAAGCGGTGTGTTGGTGCGCGCCTGGGATCCGAACCTGAGAACCCCGGGCTGCCGAAGCAGAGCGCGTGCACTTAACCGCTAAGCCACCGGGCGGGCCCCTCTTATGCCCATTTTTTAATTGGGCTTTTTATTGTGTTGTAGGAATTCTTTCTCTTTATCCAGATTTATTGAGATATAATTAACATATAACATCGTGTAAGTTTAAGGTCAACAAGTGTTAATTTGATGCATTCATATGTTGCAAAACGATTACCACCATAGGGTTAGCTAACACCTGCATCCGTCACATAATTACCATTTCTTTTTTGTAGTGAGAACATTTCACATCTACTTCGTAGCAACTGTCAAGTGTATAAGACGGTATTATTAATCATAGTCACCATGCTGTACATTAGATCCCCAGAACTTACTCATCTTATAGCTGGAAGTTTATACTCTTTCATCAAGAATTCTTAAATATTCTGGCATCAAATCCCTTATTTGATATGTTTTGTGAATACTTTCCCAAGTCTTTGACTTGTCTATTCGTTTTCTTGCTGGTGAAATTTAAAATTTTGATGAGGTCCGATTTATTAATATTTTTCCTTTGTAGTTACTGCTTTCTGTGTCTTGTCTAAGAAATAGTTTTTCACCCTAAGTTGGTAAAGCGACACTGTTTTATTCCAGAAACTTTTAGGTTTATGTCTATGACCTATCTCTGAATTTTTTTTAATCAGATGCATATGTTACATTTAATATTTAAAAAATAACTAAAGAAAAACATGCGGGAGTCAGTAGGGGCAGCCCTGGCCTTGAAGCCCAAGGTGTATCTTGGTTGTGTCCAGCCGTATGGCCTTGGGCAGGTCACTCCCCAGGGAACAAAGTGGGCCAAGGAGGTGCAATCAGTGACCCACTGAGGGTCAGTACAGGTGAGTGTTTTTGAAACCTAACTGGAGAAATGCACTGCTCAGCGGAGAGGACCCATGGCGCTCCAGAGCTGGTTTACAAGAAAGCACGGAACTCCCCCCACCCAGTGGTGAGGAGGCCCAGCTTTCCCCTCCATAGCCCCTCAGCCTTCTTTGCCTGGGCAGGGACATCAGGCCCTGCGCGGACATTGAAGCTTCCTGCTGGTGGGAGCTGGCCACAAGAGGGCACTGTGAGAACAGGTTTCTAGGCTGGCTTGGCACTGCCTGCCACATGGATGCAGCACTGGGCCCCACTGCCTGTGCAGGGGTGATATTAGCTCTCTGGGGGCAGGGGAAGGCTCTATAGGTCATGTATGGTCATGTGGGGAGGCGGGAGGAAGGCAGAGCAGTGCCTTCACCCAAGACGTGGAACGGTATGTGGAACGGTCCCCCTGAGCCCGTATGTTCCCTCAGAACACAGACCTGGGAATGGGGCTGTTGGGGGACAAGGGCAGCCTAGGAAGGGGAGGAGGGGTGAAGTGAAGGGCAACATGCAGCACGTGGCAGAGTCTACCAGGTCAGGGGCAGTGCTTAGATGACTCCTATCTCAATTAGGACCAATTTATGACAGAGTGGGCTGGAGGTGGGTGCTGCGGAACTTACTTGTGAGGAGGTACAGACAGCAGACATGGGGTAATGGGCGGCTCATGGTTCACCCATGGCCAACCTGGTCACTCCAGCAGCAAGGCATTCTGGGAGTAGGAGAAATACTGAGTTGTGGAGAGGGACTTGGCTACAAAGCTGTGGCCCTGAGGAGGAGCTGACTGGCCCAGACAAAGTGAGGTCAGCATGTCCAGCCAAAGCTGAGTGTCAGGCACCCCAGGGGTTTGGGTCTGGGAGACACTGATGGGAGTCCAGCTCCAAAACTTTCTACAGAGATAGTGGAAGCTCTGATTTCCAAACTGGTGGCCCCAGAATTCCATCAGAGCACAGCCTGAGGGCCGGGCCCAGAGCCAGGAATGGCTTGGCAGGAGAACAAAGGTAGTCACAGGCCACTGGGGCATCAGGGAGCACCCACTTCGGCCTGATACCATGAGGGAACTTGGACACCTACATGGGGAAGTCCCTGGAACCTCCTGCTCAGGCCCCGGGCTCACAGAGCTAGTTCAGCTATTTATGGGCTGAGGGTAGGAGCTGTGAAATGAGCATCTGCTCTTCACTACAGGGACAGAGACGTAGTGGCCTGGGGCTTCATCATAGCTGTGTAGGAAGACTTCCCAGGACCAGGACAGAATGTGGTCAAGGCCAGCGTCCTCTAGGGCATTAACCCCAGGACACAGAGTACTAGGCTGGGAGGTTGGAGGGAATTGCTGTCGGTAGTTACAACAGCTTTGGCGCTGGGCTCCCTGTCCCCAGACTCATGAAGGCTCACTCACCCTCTGCAGTGTTGCCAGAAATCTTACTAAGATCCATCCCAGATGCTCCGGTGCCTGACCCCTGAAAGGGTCTCGTGGGCCCTGGAAATAGTATGAGCTTCTCAGCTTCGCAGCTTGAGCCCTCCCTGACTTGGCCCCTGACAACAGCCTTATCTTTTGACTCTCCCACCTCTGGTGGTTGAACATAGCATTCCTGTAGTCTAATAGAGACCAGACTCCCTGGTATGTTTGCATTCCTCCCTCTGCCTGGAATGTTCTTCCCTGTCCTGTCTACCTGATAAGCACTGAGTCATCCTTTGAGATTCTGCTCAAGCACCACCTTCCTTATGAAGCCTTACCTGGCCAGTTCCAACCTGGTTGTGGATAGAATGCTTGGCCATGGTGACACACAGTGTAGGGTGTTGCCCACAGATCAGTTCCTCCCTTTACTCCTTGCCAAGAGAGTCCTGATTTTGCCCTCAGTCCAGTATTCAGTTCTCAGGAAGGTGACTCTTCTCCTGCTCAGGGATGAACAGTAAGATGAACAAAGATGAACATGCTCAACATGCTGGCCCTATCCCTCTGGCAGAGTCAAACCAACCCTGGAGGACATGTGCCCAGTTCTGGGTGTGGTCTGCTTGCCCCACTGGACTGGGGGTCTGAGGAGACGAGCTCTTCCAAAGGGGCTCAAACGGGGAACGATTCTGGGCTTGTTTGTCATCGCAGTGTCGGAACCTGAAACAAGGCCTGGTGACAAAAGAGTTGAGGGGAAGCTGCGTTCTCCATTAGCTCCTTTTCAGGACTATTTTCACTAGGGTTGGCCATGCAGGCTTCCCTCCTCAGGGGACTCCAAGAGGCCCAGAGCGTCTTCTCAGAATCAGAGACCAGGAAGGATTGGCTCCGGCTCACCCACTAGTCGGGTCTTCTGAACCCAAAGTCTGTACTCTTGTTCATTGTTCACTCAAAAATGTTCATTAACTGCCTGCTACTATATATGCTAGGAATGTTCACAAATGAGTAAAACCAAGTTCCTGCCCTCAAGAGGCTCACAGCTCACCCCTAAAGGGCTTTGGCAGAAAGTGACTCAGTGACTCAGCACTGAAAGAAAGTCCAGGGCAGGACTTGAACTAAAAAGAGAAAGAATCATCACCACCCAGGAGCCTCGCCTGGGGCCCAGACAGCCCCGAAACCCAGCACTAAGGACTGTGGCCTGGCCCTGCGGGGGCCTCTCGGACCCCGCTCCAGCCCTCCAGACAGCAGGCATTCCCATGGGGCAGTTGTGCTACACCAGTGGTTCAATATTTTAAACTACTTGTTGGAGATTTTTAAAAAGTGGCCCCCTCAAATTCTTTGATACTCCTCCCATTGACAGATGGGGGCTGTGTCTCCTTCCGTTGAAGCTGGGCTGCTTGTGATGTCTGAGCAATAGGGCTCGGTGGAAGTGATCTGTGTGACTCCTGAGGTTGCACCATGGAAGGCAATGCAGCCTTGTGCTGCCACGTCAGGAGTCCCAGTACCCTGAGGCCCCGTGCTGCAGAGGCCACATGGGGGGGTGCTAGGGGACAGTCCCTGCTGAGACCAGCCTCCCAGCCATCTCACCCAGGCACCCAGCCTGTGAGTGAAGAAGCCTCCAGATGATTCCAGCACCCTGCCTGAGAGTTCCCAAACCTTCAGGGCTTCCTGACAGAGTCCTCAGACTTGCTGGAGCAGAGACAAGTTGTCCACACTGTGCCCCGGCTGAACTCCTGACCTACAGAACCCACGAGCATCATGAAATAATGGTTTTACACCACTAGCTTTGGGGTGGTTTGAAATGCAGCAACTGTAACTGGGACCCCACTCCTGCATTTAAAGGTAAGGAAACTGAGGCTCAGGGAGAGAGAAGGGGGGAGAGAGAGAGAGAGAGAGAGAGAGAGGGAGGGAGGGAGAGAGAGAGAGAGAGGAAGTGATGATGTCAGAGTTATGGAGCCAGCACAGGGCAGGGCCAGCATCTACCTCCCATCTGTGTGAGCTCAAAGCCCCTGCTGTTTCCATCTCGCTGCTCTGCTTGGCTCCTCGCTCTTGGATGTGCCCCGGCTCCCTGGAGTTGCACATTAGGAGAGAGTTTGCAAACTAGAGCATGTTCAGAGAATGTGGCCCCGAACCGGGCTCCAGGAGGGACAGTTGAAGGGAATGGGACATTTAGCTTTGAGAGAAGTCTTGGCGGAATATGTGAGCTGTCTTCAGATATCAGAAACGTTGTTATTGGGATGGGATAAACATTGTGGCCCTAGATAGTAGAGTCGAGAGCAATAGGCTCCATGGGACAGAGTCTGGCTCAGTTCAGGAATAACTCTACTGATCACACCTGTTGGAAAAAGACTGGGCTGTCCAAGGGGGCTGTGAGTTCCCATCGTGGAGGCAGCCAAGGCCAGCTGGATCCCCCTGTGTGGATGCCACGAGGAGGCAGGCTGCAAGATGGAATAGGAGCACATGGCTTTTAAAGCCCCCTCCAACTCTGAGATATCAGGATTTAGGCTATAAATCAGGAGGTGAATGGAAAGTATCTTCATTTACATAAATCATCTCCAGGGTGACAGCAGGCACAGTTCAGAGTGTTCCTACAGGGAAATTCCCACCTGGGGGCTCAGTTTTGATTCCCAAAGTGTTTTTTAATCACATTTCTTCTATATCCACTGAGAAATTAAATTGGTCCTACTTTGGTCACTGCTGAAAATCCAAAGACACTTAGATGGGAATGTACAAGTCTTTATTATTCTGAAACGCACAGCACAGACATCTCAGCTTCTCTGAGTAACCAGTTCCTGTCGCCATTCGGTTGGGATAAGAGATGCTCCATGCTTGTGTCATGGAAGGAAATGACTGGAGAAGTCTGAGCGTCTTAGAACACAGTGCCCTTGGGTCAGGGCACTGATCTGCAGCTTTCTTGGTTAGTAGGGCGGTGAGAGAATTTTTCTTCTACCTATAGCCTAACATTTTTAGATGAGGCTAGTGAATGAATGTTAGTGATATCCTAGTTGGCCTGGATGTGTGTGTTCCTTTGTCAGCTGACCAGGAGTGTGTGCTCTAAATAGGCTCTCACAGCCTTCTCTCTGGTTCTTGAAAGACAAGCTTATCAGCTGAGATGCTTAGTAAAATTCCATATTTCCTGGTCCCTTCTCTGCAGATCCAGATTCATGGATAGGGGTGGGGCTGGGTATCTGTGTAACTTGTGCCCAGGAGACTCTGACCAGTCAAGGTTGGGAAGCACGAGTGTAAGGGAGGAAGAACCGACCATGAGCCCCTGCAGACCCGTTCCTGCTGAGATATTTGTTGGGCCAGGTGTGTGCTGAGGTTGGCAATGTGCTCAATCCTGGAACTGACCTGGGAAGAAGGTGAAGGGAGGCTGCTCCCTCCCCCCTGGGTCAGAAAAACTGGCTGGAAAGCACTGGAAGCTGGGAGAGAGAAGACTGAAAGGTTTGCTGTGCCCCACCCCCCACCCCCATCCATGGCCAAGGTTGAGCAAGCAGGGCTTGGTGGCTGTGTCTTCTTGGCCTTTGTTCTCGTCCTCTGAGGCTTCAAGGGTTGCTGCCCACTAGGTTCAGCAGGGCATTCTTGTAGTCTCCACTGGTGTCTTCCTGAGGACAGGAGGGACATGAGAGTTAGAAGAGGGGTGTTTGTGACGTTGACCTGGCTGGGAATTGCCTCCGTCAAGAGCAATGTTCTTATTATTACTAGGAGTCCTGCTCCCTGTGGGGAGGCCTGGCACATCTCTATGTGGTTCCTATACTGCAGGGCCCATACTATGTCACCCATCTTTCCTCGTTTTCCATTTCAGGCTATTTTTTTATATCTCCTTTTGATTCTCTGACAATGAATCACAGAGACAGTTCTGCTCTTGAGTAAGGAAGGCATTTAGGCGGTTCCCTTACCCCATCAGTTGCTCCAGGGCTCTTCCTCATGTTTCATCCAGGACCCGGGTGTGCCTGACCATTCATCTATACAACATGATCCATAATCTACTCAACACTGCTATTGCAGATCAGGGAACCGAGGTTGACAGCAGGGTACCCACTGCCACACCTGGAGGCAGGGGGTTGGGTGGAAGGAGCCTGGGCTTTGGGCCCACACAGAACCTGGATCACTGCTCCATCACTCACTGACTCCATGGCTGAGGCAAGTCCCTTCATCACTCTGAGACTCATCATTTCGTCTATTAAATGACATTGATGATATGAACCTTGCTGAGATGTGGTGAGGAATAACCAGCGGTAGAAACGTGAGCTTGCTGCACAGTAGCTGGTCACGTAAGGGTCAAGCAGCGTTCGTCTCCCAACAGGATAGACCCCACAGGTCCAATGGCTGAACCCCATTTCTGTGGTCTACCAGGCCCCCTTGGCTACTAGGCAGGTCCTGATAGGACTAGCTAGCCAAGGATCTGCACACAGAGCCAGGGGAACAGGGGAGGGCATATTCAACCCCCTTTATATGTGGTTGAGAAAAATGGGACCAAGAGAGGGTATCGGATTCATCCAAGGCCACCTAGTAAGTGGTAGGGCTGGGGGCTAGTTCCACTCTTCTATGTTCTATAGCAGTTTATGTCTCACGGGAATTATCTATTCTTTAACTGTTTAGTCAAGTTTGCTTGTGAAATCATTTGGGCCTGAAATTTTTAACCACATTTTAAATTTGTTTTTTTTTTTTTTACTACTTACAAAACAACTTCTGTAATATAGCTTTTTTTTAATAAAACTATTCCTTTTGTCTATCTTTTCAAATGGGTATAACATTATATGTGGGGTTTTTATAAATTTTTCTGTTAATTTAATGCTGGTATCACTGTTGGAAATCGTTTTTGCTTCTATGACATGTACAGAGAGTGGTCTATACTAAAAAGAAAATATTTGGCTAGCTTATTCACAATTCCAACTAAATTTTCTTAAGTGACAACTTTAGGCAATCTAAGAGGGTGGGCTTCGTGTATGTCATGATACAGGGCTCTATTATTGATTATGCACTAACTAGCCTGCTAAGTCTCCTTCCATCATGAGGTCCACATTTTAGACGGGTCAAAGCGATGATTTTCACTCAAGAGTGTTTTTGTTCTTCTGAAGTCTGACTGTAGCTCTATCTAGCTGGAATGGTGAGAAGGAATAGAAATCCTCCCAATGCCACAGAACAATGTATGGTTGAAGGAATTCATGACATGTGGGCTGGGAAAGCCATCTCTGTGGATGACACAGCAGTAGCCTGGGCTGGTTTGCAAATAGCACTCCTGACTCTTGACAAGACTGGCTGGAAAGCCTAAAATGAACAAAGAATAATTCCACCCCATCACCCCCACCCGCCCACTGTCCCATTCTGAGACATCTTAAAGCAGAAATGTCTTTTTAATGTATTGTAAGCTATATGTTTCTTGGAAAGTGTAGTTAACAATAGACCTTTTTAGAATAACCAAAGACTTACTTAATAGCCAGTGAAGACTTAGGGATATATTTCTCCTGGTTTGGCTTCTGTTAACGAATTTGTCACGGCCTCAATTTGCATTAATGGCTAGAATAGCTTTTTCTCTCGAAGTTATAGCAGTGTGATAATCACTCTGCATTTTCTCAACTCCAGAACTTTCACTAACTGGAATCTGGTTAGGCCACCCACTGGAGCCCATCTTATTTATCTCCCTAAAATTTTACTGCCAGGACTACTTAAATCTGGATTTGAATGCTATGCTTCAATTCCTACTAAACTATTGACTCTTCAGCTATGGTTCCTTCTGCAAGGATTTGGTGTGTCATTTTCAAAGGGGCAACCGTAACCCAAATGCAAAGCCAACTCTCTGGGCACGAGGTACAGGGGCCTCCCCTACTCCCCTCCAGGCCTTAGCCACATGACCTCCTTGCTGATCCCTGTACATACCACATGGCAATGAATGCAAGAGTGTGACAACCACTGAGAAGGGATGGACACATGTGACTTATGACATTGGTCACAACATCCAGGTCTCCCAGTAATGTCTCTGTTTCAAACTGGTGTTGGAATTGGAAACTCATGGCTTACCATGATCATGCTGCTGAGGGTCTTGCCATACATCTTCTCGAACTGACACATGATAAAATTTAAGTCAATCTCGCTCCTCGAAACAATGTTTCTTATCAGGGTTCCATCACGCGTCCCTGCTCCCTGGATAAGATACAGCAGTCAACAATCACGTCTCTCCTTTCCGGTCCATCTCTGGGATGATGGACAAGTCCGTGCTTTGGGTCCAGGGGACTTTTAGAGGGATGGAGATGCAGGAATGAGCCTCTGCTTCAGTGAGTGAAGCACTAAGAGGGACGCTTTAGTGGCTTAGGGTTTACATTCCCTTAATCTCTTCTCACTAAATGCCCACTTCTCTTCCCCTACTAGAAACCAGATGCCCCAATTGCAGTGCGTGGTTTGCCACATAAGTCTCTAGACACAAAACACTCACTGCTCCAGAAATAAGACTTCTTCCTAGGGCAGCAACGTCATGTAATTCAGCTTAACTGGTCAATTCCCAATCAGGACCTTCCTGCTCACTTTCATCCTTGACTAGTCTCATGTCAGATGGAGCCACGTGGCCAAGGAAATCCCATGCCCTCTCTCATTCCCTGGCCAGAGAGCTTGAGCTTCTTACTTCAGGTGGTATCAGCAACCATAAATCAGAGAATGTGGGCGCTGACTTTTGTCTCAGGGAATTAATTTGACTGTCTATATTCCAGTTTGGTTCCAGATACCAGAAACTCCACCTGACACAAGTGGTGTGGACATCTGTTTGAGTGGCTAGTGCAGCCTTTTGGACAAAGGACCCAGATTGGCACCCATGCAGGAAAGTTGAGCTGCTGCATGTGGCAATCTCCCTCGGAACTGGTCCGTTCAAAGGGTGCCTTGGCTTCCTGGCAATCCTGACCTGTGCTCTCTCAAGGAGGCCGCGTGGTGGGATAAAAAGGACTCTTGGACTGGCTTTGGCTCAAATCAAGGCTCTGCCAGTTACCAGCTGTGGGACCTTGGCCACAAGCCTTCGTTTCACCATCTCTAGGATGGCAGTTATGACACAGGTCTCACAGGATCATTGTGAAACTTCAGGGCAATGAACCCCTGTGAACACACCTGCTCAAATTGGTGGCTCTGAGCTCTTTTGCTTTGTGCCAAAGAAGGGTTGACAGTAAGGGGCACAGAAGACAGAACGGTTACCTTCATGGCGTAGTAAAGTCGCTCCGCAAAGTAGCTGTGGAGGTTCCGGGTGCATTTCACTGGAAAACAGGAAAGCTCTGTTAACAACTGGAGGCTGTAGGTGACATTGTGTACATGTTTATTTGTTTATGTCTTGCCTTGGGTCTTAAGGGTTAGCATTATGCAAGTCTTGGTCTATTTATTTGTGTCCTGCCTAGTTTCAAAATGAGAGGCTTTGTGTCAGGTGGGGTGGGACAGGGAAGGAAGCCTGGGGCACTGGGCACGGGTCCAAAGGCACAGAATAGGCAGGCAAAGGGTGAGGCATTAAATGCACGGGGGCCTGCAGGGCTGGCCCGTCAGAGCACAGCTCTGCCCAGGGCGGCTTCTGGACTCTTACACTGCAGAGACATCTCTGCCAAGAATCCAGCCACTCAGCTCCACAGAGGAGCCCCAGTATGCTGACTGCCGGCCTCTGAGTGCCCACTTCACATGTCATTTTTCGGCAAGGCCCCTGCAGTTTGAATTCCCACAAGAGGGGAGGGGCTCTGCTCTGGTGCACTTGGGCACATAGGGCATCTGGCTACACGCTCGCTTTAATGGGTGCTGCTTCAGAGACTCGGCATCTGGGTGAGGGAGGCTGGCACTTTAACCCAGGGCAGAGGAAAGAGCGCAGGCTCTGAGTGAGGCAGAAGGGTATTCAAACCTCACCTTGCCGGCAGTGCGTGACTTCATTACCTGACCTCCCTGCCTTGTGCTGTCCTCATCTGTGAAGTGAGGGATCTGGGTCTTCCAGGAGAAATGAAATAGGAAGTGCCCAGCACAGGAGGGCACCGCTCACCTTCACTTTTCGCTGCCTTTTTATTTTATTCGGGAGCTTGTTCAGACCGGATGCAGGGGCTGACTTTAGGAGCTGAGATTGGAGCAGGGGCCTGCTTAGATGCCCTGACATAGACTGGATTTTATCACAGCTGTCAAAGCCTGCTGGGGAGTGGCAGATGTCCCAGTCTACCCCGAGACGCAATGGGACACGTTGTGGAGCTACCCTGCTGCTGGGCACGGAATGGGGACAGCCTGGTGTGGAGGTGAGCGCCCCAGCCCCGGGGCCCTGACCTTGGCTCCATCGTGGGAGGGAGGAGAGCAGAAGTCCCTCAGCCCCTGGGCCTCAGATCTCCACTCTGCGATGACTCCTCTCACCGTGACCTCGGCTCTGGACCCCAAGATGTGCTCTTTGGGAAACGTTCTCAATGTTCCCCATCATCAGACCATCAATTACTCAGTTTGGACTCAAACTACACATCATCATTTCTTAAATCAGAAACCTAGGCAGGGAGCAGGCTCCAGGCTAAAGTGACTGTCTTCATGGCTTCATAACCAGAACCAGAATGTGCCTTCTGTGGCTGCTGTGGATGAGCGCAGGGCCAGGGTCCGGCATACCCCTGCAAATGTGCGCACACACACATTCACACACTCACATACACATTCACACACACTCTCATACTCACGCACACATGACACACCCATACAGCATTGGGCACTCTGTGGGCAGCACAGAGAACAATCCCTGGCCGGACACAGCACCTTGAAGACAGTAAGGTCCACCTGAGTAGCTCCAGTGTCCTGGGCGGAAGAGTACATGCTGAGAGTGTGGGCTGGGGAGCGTCCCTTGAAGGTGGACACAGGGATCCAGCCGCTTGCTATTGCCACCCTGGGCGCTGCCCCATCGCTGAGCCTATGGCCTGTGGACACACGCCGGTCTGAGCACGGAGCTGTGTCTCTTACCCACGGTGAGCATGGCCTCCTCCAGCGAGCCGTGGGTCTCACTCTTGATGCTGTCCTCAATGCTCTTGTTGGCGATTTTCTCATATTCCTCAAACACTGTGGAGAGTGGGCTTCTCTTAGGGGACACACAGGTGTCAGCGTAATGCCCCTAGCATATCGGATCAGAGACCGCACACCAACGTGCCACCCCTGACCTCCACTTGGTTGCTGGGGAAAGGGTCCAGGGCTCCCTGGCTCTCTCCCCACCTCCGTGACTCGACAAGGCCGCACACTGGATGTTCAGTGTGAAGGGAGAGGCCCTGTGGCCCCGACATGGCCTCTGTCCCTTCCTGGTACCTCTCATCAGGTGTGTGGCGCTGCGCGTGCACAGGATGGTGATGAATTTCATCTCATCAGTCCCGCGAATCTTCTCGCCTGCTGCATACAGATCCTAGCATTGGGACACCCACAACGAGCCAGTGAAGGAGAGCAAGGAGGTGGACAGAAGCCCAGCGTCCCAGAGCTGCAGCCTAAGGGTCAGGCCCTGCCCGCCACACCAGGCGGGCGTGCTCCTCTGCTTGATTGTCTCTTTGATGGGGAGCTTGCTACCCCTGAGTGGTTAAAATGTCTTCTCAATGCCTGGCTGGAAGCTGCCCCAGGTGCTCCCCTGCCTCCCCAGTGGGGCTTGGCTCTGCCTCTGGGCATCTCCAGGCCCTCTGCTGGCTGCCAGACCTATAGAGAGCTGAATACATGCATCTGGTCCTCAGAGGCCCAGCGACCCCAGGTTTGTGGGCTGTTCCTGCCAGGACAGGGCTTCAGTGGACCCCACCAAAGTCACTCCCCATCCTTTTTCTGAGTCTCCCCAACGCCTCACTTTCTTCCTCAAACACCAGAGGGTAAAGGCCTGTAGAGAGTTGAGCTGGGTCCCAGCCTGGCGTCAAAGAAGACCCCCATGAGCAGAGGGGCTGGGTGAGGCTTCTGGGCATTAGCCCGTGGAGTCTAGCTGGCAGAGGGCGGGACCAGGTGGCCAGCAGCGTGGAAGCTTATGTAGCCTCACCTGTGCATCTTGGAGGGCCAGTCCTGGGTCCACAAAGCCGCTCACATCATCCCTGCTGCCCTAGGAACAGAGGAGGTGGATCTGTAAGGCAGGCTGGCCGACCAGAGCAACTGGGGCAGAGGGGAGAGCCAGGCAGGAGGGCAGGCAGGGTCTGCAGCTTTGTGGCCACGGGGCCTTCAGCAAGCCAGTTATCCTCCCCAAGCCTCGATCCTCTCATCTGTCAAATGGGAGCAGTAAGGGCCGCCTCGCAGGGAGCTGGGGGATTCAGTGAGCTACGGTAAGCCAGGTGCCTGGCATGGGGCCTGGCGTGAGGGACCTGTTCAGTGACGGGCCCTTTCCTCCCCTTCCCAGGGTGCCTCACGCATCTGTGTCAGGAGAGGTGTGAGGGGCTGCAGTGAGAGCCCTCCAACCACACTGAGACGTCCCCAGGGAGCCCAGGCCACGGAGGCTGTACCATGCCCCACCCCAGCAGCTCTGCCGGAGAGCTGCGCCCTGGGGCCCAGCTGTCAGGATCGCCCAGACGGGGGGCTCCCAGGAGCCTGTGCTGTGATACCTGCAGAAGGCACACCAGGATCCTCTCCAGGTAGCCGCTGGTGTCTGCTTGGATGTCTTCCTCCAGGCTGGACCCATAGTCTGCAGGGGAAAGAGGCCAAGATTGACTTCCCCCCTCCCAGGGCCTACCCAGGGCCTGATTTTCTCCTCCCAGCCCCGCTTCCCACACTTCTCCGGATTAAAGCCTTCCAGGAAGGATCAGTCCTTGGCACAGGGAGTAGACACACTGCTCAGGTGTCTGAGTGGCAAACGCTCCATTGCCTGGTGGTCGTTCAGAACTAGGAAGCGACAAAGACTGCCAACCCAACTTGAAGCAGAAAAATGGGCCAGGCCAGAGAGCCCAGCCAGGGGCTGCCAACCGAGCTCCATTTTATCTTGTGGTTCGACAAAGCCAGGACCTTCCGGCAGACCCCCCCCGCCCCCAAACAGACCACGTGGAGGATGGGCTGGCCTCTGCTTGTCTTGCATCCCATAGACTCCACGATAGCTGGCCTGTGGTCCACACCCCCCAGGCCAGGAAGGAGCCAGCCCCACCCACTGCTGACACAGCCTGTGGCCTACAGTGCTGCCATGCCCTCAAGGGCAGACGGTTTAGTGGGTGCATGCCCCTCTCCCCAGCAGCCCGTGGTCTTAGGGGGCTTAGAGATTGAGCCTGAGTCATGTCCAATCTCACAACAGGCACAGGACTTGGCACACAGGAGGTGTTTAGAACCCATGTGTGGAAAAGCCCAGAAAAGTCCCTTTCCAACATGGCCCAGTACTCTTATCTCTTGTCCCCTACGAGGCTGCCAAAGCTTGTGGCCATTCCCAAGCCTTTAACTCAGGCCCTGCACCCTCCCTCTCTGCAGGCCTCTCACCCTCCTCATAGGCCTTCATTATCTCCCGCAGCTGGTTCTTGGTCCGAGAAGCCAGGATTTCAATGACGACGCCCTCTTTTGTTCCTAAGCCCTGTGGATAAAGACCTCTGCCGGTTGGAGAGCTCTGCCTGTGCGCTCCTGCTCTGTCCACACCCTTTTTTGTCAAGACGCAAAAGGAGGAGCCTCAGGAAGAGCAGTCACAGCTCTGCCCTACTCCGATGGGGCCTCTCCTGGAGGATGTTGCTGCGGGGAATAGCAAGTGTTCATCTCCAGTGGTGGACACCGTGGGCCAGTGATGTGATGGGAATGCTGTCTCAGCTCTCCCTCCATAGGTGGGTCATCCAGAACAGGTCACTCCACCTCCGTGAGCCTAAGGGTGCTCATCAGTATGCGGGGATAATAAGCCCCTCACCCTGAAGGTGGATTAGAGATAGCGGATGTAAAGTGGATGCACGTCCACAGTAAGCGTCCTTTCAGTGGGGAAGGTTATTGTTGCTGGGTCCTGACTCCCTCCTAGTCATCTGCAAGTGCAGAAGGGGTGGTGGAAAGTGACAGGAAATTGAGGGAACGGGCACAAGCCTGCAGAGGTTAGTGTCTAATGCCTGCATGCCCGGGGAGTGATGTCCTGAGAGGTATTCATTTTGGCTTCATCACGGCCACGTGACGGCAGAAGCCAGTTAGTGCTGCATTTGGTGGCAGTCTGAGCAGCAGCCTGCAAGCTCGCTGGGTTCAGCCAAGGTCCAGGTGCCATCCCAAGGGTGGCTCAAGGGGAGCTCGGAGCTCCCAGGGCCGGCTCTCCTGAAGGAGTCCAGGCACTGCTCCTCACCCAGTCCTTGTTGGCATTTGGGCTCCTTTTCCATCCCACCTGCTTAGTTACCTTCATGGCGTCGTATAGCTCCTTGGCTTCGTATCTGTACGGTGGATACATGAGGGCTATGATGAGCCTCTCAAACTTGCCACTCAGCTCCGACTTCAAGGTCTCGGTGAGATCCTAATGTGGGAACAAGGAAGGATGATGATCTGTACACTGTGCCCACCTGTGTGCAGGCAGCAGGATGGCGGTCGGGCCCAGGGGCTCTGGCTGGATTCCCACGTGGGCTCTGCCCCGTGCTGGTGCTGGCTGGGGATTTCTTGATCCAGCAACTTAGCTTCTTTAAGCATTACTACCCTTGCCTGTGAGATGGAGATAATGGTACTCCTGCTTTATACCATTGCTTAGGGGATTGGTGGAGGGACGTGTGCGGCTCAACTCAGCTCTCAGCACAGTGCTGGGCACATCATAAGCCCGAAATACAAGTTCGTCATTAGTCACCATCAAATCTCCGTCACTAGGCCCACAAGCACTAAATAAATGTGTGAACCAATTAAGGAATCTATCCCACGTCTGTATCCTTCTAAGGGCACTTGTCTCTACAAGAAGCCACACACCCAGCTGATCTATCAGTACCACGCAGCAAAGGGCCAAGGGCCTTGTCAGACCTGGATTTAAATCCCAACCTCGTTGTTCACAGGCTCTGGGATCTTCGGCGACTTACTCAACCTCTCAGAACATCTGTTTCCTCTAATGTTGCACTCAGAGAATAATGCACAGGTGTGAAGATTAAGAGAGAGAAACTACTTAAGAAAAAAAGCACATTGATTTCTCCGATGGAATGTTTGGGCTTCATCACTCATCTTGCTGCGTTAACTCTCTGAACTAACGATATGGGCTGACAGAGGCTTCCAGCAGCCAAGGCCACGTGTGTGTTCATTCCTGTGTTACCTAGCACCCCAGTGCCCGGCTCTGTCCTGGAGGTGGTGGAGGGTGGGAGGAGAGACAAAGGGTCCAGGCTGCGTGCCCCCTGCCCTTTGAGTTCCCGTGCGGCAGCGGGGAGGAGGCACAGGCACAGCAGCTCCAACAGGAGGAGAGAGTCCCAAGCCACAGGACAGAGTGGAGCTGGCCTGTGTCTCTGGCACGTGGCAAAGAGAAGGGCCTTCCAGGCTCAGGGAACAGGCCAAGCTATGAGCAAAGCATCACAGCAGGGAAAGAGAGCTCAGGGATGGGCGGATGGGGCCACAGAGCAAATGTGAAGGAGCACAGTGGGAGAGACAGTGGGAAAGGAAGGTGAGGCAGATGCAGGAGGTAGGACACCAAGCCAGGAGCGTGGGGAGCCATAAGTAAGTTTTCCAGATAAAACATGGGCTGGCTAGTTAAATTTGAATTTCAGATAAACAATGAATCCTTTTTTAGTCTAAGGATGTCCCCTGTGCCCGTGTTTCCAGTCGGCTGGCCTCTAGAAAAGGGCCTCGTCCAGAATGGAACTGCCTTCCAAGCTGTCTCTGGCAGCAGCAGTCCCTGCCCCCAGCGCACCTGCCCCGCCCCCAGTCCCCCTTACCTGGCCGAACTGAGCCTTGAAGGACTTGGCTATCTGTTGCCGCTGCGCGTTGCTTCTCCTCGTGAGCACATCGATGATGGCCTGCTCGTTGGTCCCTGCAGTGGTGCACAGCGTGAGCACCCCACTGCCCCCAGGGGGGCTGATGAAGGCTTGGGGGGAGGGAAGGCAGCTGCTTGGTGGCCAAGCAGTGGGGATACATCACCTGGATAGCTCCCAAACCTGGTGATTTTCATGGTGTAGACAAGATGCCTAGATAGAAAATCTGTCTGTCCATTTCCCACCTCCCAACCACACAATGCTGGGGTGTGGCCCAGGCCCAGCCTCACAGTGATAGAATCTGAGGACCCTCTGGTCATCTGGTCTGCTCTGGATATCACCTGGGGTCTTTTGAGCTCAGAAAGTGAGACCTCCTGCCTTGACTGCCCTTGTGCTGGTGGCAGTGAGGCAAGGTCAGGACTGAGGGTCCAGGAGACTGGATCTGAGTCCCAGCCCAGCACTGGATGGGCCAGCTGCCGCACCTCCCCGAGCCTCCGTTTTCTCCTTTGGGAAGTGGAGATAATAGTCAAGATTTCACAGGAAATAGAGGACATGAACACGCTTTCTAGGCTCGTCTAGGAATGGCAGTTCTTGTTAATGCCCCACTTCTCCAGTCAGAGCCAGCTAGGGGGTAAATCCTGCCTGGGGACAGCACGAGGGCTGTCTGGGCTGAGGGAGGGCTTCAGGCTGGCCCTTTCCTGCTCACAGGCACGAGGATACTGGAGACAGGATGGAGCCCGCCCTGTGGCCAGCTGAAGCGGAGCAGGTGAAAAGCTGCAGAACCTGTGCGATGCCCCCTGGGCCCAGTTCAGCCCCACAAAACTCCCAACATCCTCCCACCCACAATCCCAGTGACGCAAGGTCCAGAGTTCTTGGGGACATTTACCAGTGAGAGTGAGAAGGCTCAGCCCCAGCGGGGTGAAGTGGCGTGCACAAGGACACACAGGAACACACACAGATGGCTGCCCCCTCTCCACCCCCAGAGCTCAGGGAGGCACAACTGCCCTCCCCCGTCTCCAGTCGGGAGTGTGTAGACCACGGCTGGGAGTCAGTCTCAGAGGATTATGGAGAGACGCCCCGAACTCCCAGGCTGGCCCCTGGCATCCCCTCTCCACTGCTGTGAGCAGAGGGGACTTGAGCAGAGTGCGCAGAGCCCCAGAGAGTCACAGCGCTCGGGGTCAAGGCCGTGGACGCCCACTCACCGAGCCCCTTCATGGCTTTGTAGAGGGTCTCCGCGTCAGGGTCTGGGTTGAAGTGGGGGCTGCCCTTTACCGCAACACCCTCCTGTTCAATCTGCAAGAGAACCCCGGCCTGCTCAAAGTGGGAAGGCAGGGAGGGCAGTGCAGGCTCCCGGCCCACCTCGCAGCCCACCCCACAGGTGAGCACCAGCTCGGCCCCTGTAGGCTGGGGCTGCGCCTCCAGTTCCTCCTGGCCCTGCCTGGCTTGGCTCTTCCTGCCTGTCCACCTCAGGTGAAGGGTGGCCTGAGGGGTCCTTCCTGGTCCACGGCTGCAGCTTCTGGACGTGGTAGTTTGCGGCAGATGTGTGCTGAGGACGGGTGCCTTTGTCCACTTTGCACCAAGTTGCCATGTGGCCTCCTCACCTCAGGGCTGCAGAGGCCCCAGGTGCCTCTTAGTTGCCTTGGCCAAGGGGAGGCTCATCCTGTCAGCTTGGCCCTCAGGCTGGAAGGAGGGGCCTCCTGAGGAGGAGGCAGGCAGGGCCGACTGGTCAGCACCACCCGGCCTCCCTGAGAGACGGAATCCCAGCTCTCAGTGCCAGTTCCAGCCTTGGGGAGTCGGGGGCTGCAGGCTCATACAGTGCCAGCAAAGCCCTTGCAGGTGGCCACTGTGGCCATTCCCGGAGCCGCCACACTTGCTGTGGGGGCAGCAAGAAGAGGCTGCAGAGCCCAGACTCTTGCCTTTGGCTTTGGGAGGAGGGAGAACCAGGAGAAAGTCCTGGGACTGGGGGGCATCTTTCAGAGTCCAGCAATGGTTTTATTGAGGTGACAGGGCACAACGATTACCATATGCGTCTTCCCAGCCACCTGGTTGTCATCAAAAGGGTCCTGCCTGGACCTGCAGGTTTCCCTCCCTCATTCTTGCCGGGCTGGTTTTTGGATCATTTGTGATGAGATTCCTGAGGCTGGGGAGGTTTCCCTGGGTTGATGGGAGCTTGGGAGGAGAAGTGGTGGGGCACTGCAGAGTGCAGGGGCTACCAGAGAACATGAATGGTACTGCGTCCTGTGGAGGTGGCTATCTTGGGATTGGGCAGACCTGAGTAGGGGACCTACTTGAATGAGGAAGGTGGGGGCACCCTGAGAGACTGTGGTGTGCCCAGCTTGCCTGTGGGGGGGTTGCCGGTTCCCCTCTGGGCTCTGTGGGATTGCCAGGTCTCCTCCGCAGAACAGCCTCTTGGTTAACAGGTTCATGCCAGCCAGAGCCACAGCCTGCGGGGAGAAGACTCTGCCCTGGGGCATGGGCTCTGGATCAGGCTGGGCCCTTCACAGCCAGTGCCATCTGAGGGCAGGCAGCAGGCCCAGCCACCCCCAGCTCCCTTCAGTACCGTCGACAGGCAGCAGGAAGGACAACCCCACCCACAGCTACAGGGCAATGAGCTGAACACGAAAGCGTGCAGACAAGACTGGAAGCCAGGCATGGGCTGCCCACTTACAGGAAGCAGAGAGCCAGGGCACCCACCTGAGCGTCCTGACAGCTTAGGGCATTTGCGCGTCCACAAGCTCATAGGGAACAGAGGGTTAGGTTTAGAAAAACTGCATGATGCTTCGGAAATTGTGATATCAACCAGATAACAAAAATCCCTGGGCCCTTGATTTCCAAATCTCTAATCCAGGGCTTGTCTCAGGGCACTTAGACTTGTGCCTGCAGAGTTTCTGAGATATAAACGAATGATCTCTCTTAAGTATGTGTTTTTGGGAGAGGAACTGTAGAGGAGCGGAGGGAGATTTGAGATCGGCATTGAATTTGAGAGAGACTCAGAGATCCTTCAAATGGAAGGGAGTTTAGTCCCATTGAATTTGGTCTCCCACTCACCTGTTCCCTCCTTCTATCCACCCCTCATCCACTCATCTACTCTTTCCCCTACCCACCCACCAACTCACCCATTCATTCATCTATTCAACCATTCTCCATCCATCCTTCCATCCATCCTTCCTCCCTCCCTCCTCCCTCCCTCCCTCCCTCCCTCCTCCCTCCCTCCCTCCCTCCCTCCCATCCTTCCTTCCTTCCATCTACCCATCCTTCCATGCAAGCCCTGGGTTAGATCCTGAAAATACAGAGCAGATTCCCATCCATAGTATGTCTATAGGGATATTTCTTTTCAGTAAGAGGTAAGAAGTCCTTCCATATCCTTTGCTTGAATTTCAAATGTCTGATGACAGATTATCCTATCTCATTTCTTAGCATCATGTTTCACAGCAGAAATTGTTAGAAATAATTCCTTGTGGAAATTCCATCCCAAGAGCCTGTGCAGTCCAGATGTTGCCCAACTGTGTGCTTGCATACACTGTATCCCTTGTTTGTGGAGTCATGAGCTGCTGTTACGACCGTTAGTGATTTGAGCACCTCCTATGTGCTGGGCCCTGTGTGTTAGATGCTTTAAATGCAGTGCTCATTTCCTTGACCTCCCCGACATTTGCACCAGGTTAAATATGAATGTCCCATTTTACCAGCAAGGGTGCTTATCAAGGTTACACAACTATTAACTGTTGGTGTCAGGACTTAACCCACAGCCTGACTCAGAAGCTGAGCTCTTTTTCACCTCTCCTACTCTATTGGTGACTCAACCTTTTCCAGACTGAGTTTTCCTGGAACTCTTCACTGAAGGAAGCCTCGCCCACAGGAATGCAGGTCATCTGGGAGCGTGGGGGCATCTCAGCTCTCGCTGCTGAGCTCTGGGAGCCACCCAGGAGGGGCTTTCTCCTGCCCTCACGCTGGCACTCAGAGGGCCGTGCAGCGCTGACTGGATGGAGGGGCCCATTCAGCAGGTCCGAGGTTGGCTTGGGTGGCAGTATTTGTAAGCAGCTACGTGGGGGGTTATGATTTTGCTGCATTGAGAAGCCTCAGCCTCACTTCCCACTCCACGGTTTTAGGGGGGGAAAAAAGGACAATTTTCTGGGGATCAGGCCCCTGTGTATCAACCTGGAGTGGTGGAGCTCAGATCTTTTTATCTGAGACCTTCCAGCTGTTGGAGGAAGGGTCTGCCTAGGTTCCCACTGGGTCTTGCCCAGAGCAGACTAGTCCAGACAGGAACATTTTCACTGAAAAGGTGACTCAGCCCAGCCTGTGACTCTACACCTACAATGCATTCTGTGATAGTCACAGGGGAGTGGCGACGCCTTTGCTGTCCCCCATCATGGGGCTGCCCAAGAACTTGGGAGACAGGCTTTGTCTCTACAAGAGAGGCCCAGACACTCTACCCTGCAGATGAGCCCCCCAGCTGATCTTTCATCCCCCTCCAGTCCTCGTCCTGGTCCAGGTAGTGCCCAGAGGACATTTGGTCCTCACCAGCAGCTCAGCCAGTTGCAGGTGGGGTCTACGTGCGATCTTGCTCCCCCAAGCCACTCTCCCAAGGTTGTGGGCACATGAGGCCCACAGAGTTTGGGCTCTGGAGTGAAGCTGCTCAGATTCTAACTAGACTCTAACACTTACTAGTGTGGCAACCTTGAGCAGCTGCTTAGCCTCCTGGTGCCTCAGTTTCCTCGTCTGTGTATAAGGATATTGGCATCTACATTATAGAGGTGTTGAGAGTCTCAAGTGAAATATTCAATGTGAGGTGCTTAGAGGAATGTCTGGCCCACGGTAGATGCCCAGTGAATGTCATTGTTATCCTGCCAAGTTGACCAGGTCCCTACAAAGAGGTTTCTGTCTGCCTGGCTGGGTGGGGCCCAAGGATGGGCCTTTGCCCCTGCCGCACTGGGAGCAAGGCCCAGAATCAGGCCGCCGTGGGCAGCAGCTGACTTTGGAAAGTGCCCATCCCTGGGTTCTTCCCGCCACGTCCGCCTCCTCTAAGGCTTGTTCCCACCAGCCAGGACGAAACTGGAGGCCCCCGTGGCCCCTTGACTGTCCTGGCTATTTCACTCGGGGACAGAGGGCTGCCCCACCTTGCCCCCCGCTTCCTCTCTGTCCCACCTGTTCAGGCCCAGCATGTCTGGATCTGAGGGCCCCTGGGTTGTGACATTTGTGACAAAGAGATTTCCTGAGGCAAGATTGTCTGGGTCATCCACTAAGGCTCACAGAGAGGCTGGGGGCGGGGACGGAGGGAGACTCAAGTTCACACCAGACCTCTGTCTGCTAGCTGTGGGACCAAGCAAGTCACTTGGTGTCTCTGCGCCTCCGATTCCTCATCTGTGAAATGGAAAGAGCAGCCCTGACGCCCCAGGGCTGCCTGGGGACGAAACGAGGGAAGATGTGCAGAGCACACAGCATCGTGTCTGCCCAGGAGATGACATTCGCTCATCGTTGTCATCCCCCTTTTGTGTTTTCAAGTCCATAACAGGAAATGGCCTCGGACTCAAACCCAGATGAAACACTCCTGAGAATCTGTTAATTCAGCTGGGACGTGGGAGACTTGGGGACAGGCTGTGCTACCCTCCCCACCTCAGCCCTCAGTCACTCTATACAGCGTGAGTTTCAGCTTCGCAAGGCCCTTGCAGGTCGGGTCCTCTTGTTCTCTCTCCTCCCTCCTCATCCTGACGAATAAACACCTTTGATCCCTGGAGGCCTGCCATTCCTCCCATGTCCCGAGGAGTGGGCATTGATGAGTCCTCCAACATCAACCTATACCTCATTTGTTGCTCTCCAGCTCGAGCCCCTTCAATGGCTCCCCATGGCTCTTCAGGTAAAGCCTGAGCTCCTTAGCCCGCCATGCAAGGCTCTTTAGAACCTGGGCCTGCCTGCTTCTCCAGGTACATCTCCCCCCACCCTCTGCCTTCCCACCCAGGGCCCTCAAGCCATGATGAGCTTACTTCTCTCCAAAGCCAATCTTCCCACCCTTCTGGGCCTTTGCACATACTGTTCCCTCTGCAAGGAATTATCTGCGTGATTCTTCCCAAACACACGCATGTGCGTACACCACACAAGCACACACACACCTCATACACGCACATATGGCTCAATCATGATTCCCTCTAGCTTTGAGCAATCTGACTCCTCCGCACAGGGGCTCTTTCTCTGGGCTCCTCCAGCCCCTCAGGTCCACTGCCCCACCCCGCGCCCCCCTGTGCATTTCAAGGTTTTCTTTATCCAACCTGCTCCCTTCCCTGCAGGCCATGAGCGCCTCCAGGGCTGGGGCAGTTTCTTCTTGTCTTCCTCCCTGGTGGCAAGGCAGCGGCGAGTGTTGACTGAACTGATCTCTCTCTCTTTCCCCCTCCCTCTCCCTCTCCCTCTCCCAACACCGTGCAGGAACCCTCTGCCTCCGCCTCTGCTTGCTCTGCACTTACCCAGGCTTTCCACCAGGCCATCTTGTTCACCTCAAGGCCGCCTGTCCTCAGGGAGATGAAGACACACCGTCAGCCCTCCCTCCTGTCTGAGACTCCTCACGCCTGTCCCGCTGCATGCAGGAAAGCAGGCCGTTGGGTTGGGTGTGGTGGCGGAAGCAGGGCCCAGGCCCCAGGCAGCGCCACCCCTGCCCCCGCCCCTCCTCCTGGGCACTGCCTGGCCGTGGGTCCCTCCTGTGGCTCCCAGGCCCCGCCCAAGCACTGCCTAGGCCTGCTCTGGGGAATTATGCCGCTCACCGCCACATGTTTGGACTGTAGCTGTTACCAGACTGGAAATTCTGATTCCCACTTAGTAAACACGGCTGTAGTTTTGAACAGTCTTCGCAAGACTTGGTCTGTATGAAAAAGGAGTGATACTACACATCCCTTTCATTTATGCACAGCACCCACACTGTTAACAATGCAATGGGGAGATCGGCAAAGGACGGGAAAGTAACAGCAGCCTCTGCTTCTAGGAGTGTCTCTGGGTCTCTTGAATCCCTCCGTGCCTCTGTCTCCTTTAACCTTTGCCACAACCCTAAGAAGCTGGTGTGAGTTCCGCGTACTCTGGTAAGAAACGGAGGCTCAGTGATGGATCATTTGTCCAGATCACACTTCCCGTGAGAAGCAGAGTCGCAACCCCCAGGCCTCTCTGACTTGCCAGCTCCTGCTCTGCGCTGGGCCCTGCAGGGCCGCTGGCTGCCAAAGGAAAGAGCAATCTCCCAGGAATAGGTTAATTTTTTCCTCTCTGGATTTTGCCCTCCCTGAGGTCCCTGCCTAGAGTGTTCTGCAGCACCGCTCTCCCTGCCACTGCCCTGCAGTGTAAACACCGTGCCTCAGGGACTCCCAGGCACCCCTCCATCCTGAGGGAGGCTCCCACGGGGCTTCCAGAACCCCGACGGCTCCTGGAGCCCCGAAAGAAAAACAGCCCCATGGTGATGTGATTCTTTCACACCCAGTGAAGCCTTTCAGTGTAACAGATAAGATTTGTCTCCTGATGCAAAACCCTCCAGTTTCCTAACCCTGGGTCCAGAGCTCTTTGCTCCCCAGTGTCCTCAGTCTGTTCCTTCTGGAAGTGTGGGCTGGCGTGGGTGGGGACGGAGCTGGGACAGCATGCAGAGGGAGGGGAGGCAGCCGTGCCCTGGAAGCAACCACTGCCCAGAGCTGCATGAGAACTGGAGGTCACACAGGGCTGTGAGATGCCACCAAAAGAGGAAGGTTACTGCCCACCTCTGGTCACGTGGACTGAGAAAGGGCTGCTCTGGGCCTTTGGGTACCTGGACTTCCCACCCTCCTTGGGAGCCCTTTGGGCCAGAACCCAGGTGCCCTTGCTGGCGAGGCTTTCTCAGGACCTCAGCCGCTCGCTGCGTCCACCTGTGTGCAAGTTGAGGCGTGCCCGTGCCAGGCTACGAGTGTGAGTATCTGGGGAGCAGGTACCCTTCAGGGGGGTCTGGCCAAAGTCTGTTAATGAGGATGACCCTAGATAGATCACCATGGTGTGGTGGGCCCCGGGCAGAGCCCAGAGAGAGATGCTGGACCCTGAGTCCGAGGCAGGCTGCAGAGCTTGGCACAGAGAGACTGCCAGACACAATCCTGCCCTCTGGGGTCTACAGGGCACAGTGACCCAGTGAGGTCACAGGAGAGGACCAGTCCCTCCATGGCCTGCTCCCCCTCAGGGCTCGTGCTCTCTTCTCAGGCTCCATTCTGCCCAGCTCCTGCAGCCAGGACGTCCCTTCTTTTCCAAGCTCAGTCCTTGCTCCGCTTCCGGGATACCCAGCACCCTGCATTCTTTTCCGTCTCTTTTCTACCATCTAACTGTCCCCAGGACTCCTTCCTGGGCCTTCTGTTCTTCCCCCTCCACATCAGGGTTCTGAACCTTGGCTGACCTGTGGGATCACCAGGGCACCTCCTACCTCAGAGACAAGAGCCCCGAGGCCCCGGCTGCGCCTACGGGGGCTCCTTGGCTCACCAGCCCCATCCTGGGATTGTCCATTGGACCCCACATCCACTCTGGAACCTGTCACCCCCCCCCCACTTGTGTCTACATCCTGCCCTTGAGCCTATTGCGCCTCCTGAATGGCCTTTCCTCACTCCTGGGTGGGCGTGGGCAGCTCGCCAGCCCTGGCCATGGCATTCACCCCATCCAGAATTCTCTTCTTCCCCTGGACTACCACTTCAGGCAGGAAGAGGACGCCCGAAGCCATGGTGCTCTCCAAGCCTTGCTGAGTAAGCCCGGGCCTGGGTTTCAGACAGAACTGGGTCCAGCTAGCTGCACCCTGGGGTAGCTGTCTGAGCACTCTGTGGGGGTCTTCATGAGTGAAATCATTGTAGCCTGCCCTTCCTACTGCTCAGGCAGTCACTGTGAGAACCACATGCAACAACGAGGCTGGTGGAAGCTGGCACATGCCTGGGGGTGCTCAGGACATAGCCAGCCCAAGCCAGAGTTCTTGTGAGGAATGTTACAATCTTCCCGTGGGATCCCAGGATCCCCAGCCACACATTTCCCTCGTGGCACAAAGAGTGATAGACATTGCCATGTTCCCAATACTCAGCTGAGTGTGGAAGATGCTGGGCCTACAGCCCTGGCCCAGGGGGAGCACAGACTGTCCACAAAGTCCGGCAAGCTGCAGGTGAGCGGCGGAGAGAAAGGTAGAGGATGCTGTTTGGAGCGTACAGCAGCGGATGGAACCTAGTCTGGGCCTCGGGAGTTGGGAGGCTGCTCTGAGGGAGGGACATTTCACTGGGCCCTGATGAATCATCACAGTTAGCCCAGGGATGGGGCTAGGGGTGGGGGTGGCAGAAAAGCAAAACGGAGGTCAATGATGCCCATGGTGTGGTGTTTATGGACAGACAGGGTGTGTGTGCATGCAGACACCGTAGGCGCCCAGCTTACTACCGATCAGGGCAGAAGGATGTGATCCTTCTGATACAGCAGGGTGTAGCCTGCTCAGGTTGAGAATAGCTGCAGAGTCACCAGGGAAAGCAATAGGTGAGGCTGGGAATCCAGGGGAGGCTGCAGGCACCAAAAGCGTTTCCGAGTTGAGGCTAAGCACAGTGAGGCAGAATTGACAGGCACGAAGGAGAATGGCGGGATCGGGCCCAGATTTCTGGAAGCCCAAAGCTGTGTGGAGCCAGATGGGAGAGTGAGGAGGAGGGTGGAAGGGGTTGCTGTGGGCTGAGGGTAGCAGCTTGCTGACAGGGGAAAGGTGGAGATGGGGGACTGGATGACAGGATGTGGGTGTGAGGGACAGAGAGGGATTTGGGGTCACTTCCAGTTTCTGCTTAGCAACAGCATATATGGGGGCATGTTCTCCAGAGACAGGGCAAGATGAGGCCACTTCCAGACATGCTGTCTGACAGCTGTGGGGACGCTGTCAGCATGCTGCCCAATTCCCATGCCCTCCATCTGCAGTTTCTGCACTTTGTTTCTAATGGCTGGCCCTGTGACGATTCTTCAGAGGACTGCTGTTGAGGTACGGGAGCCCAGGCAGTGCCCGGAGTCTCTATCGACAGACTGCCCGACTCAAAGACTGCAGGGCGCTGACACGGAAAGGCCTAGCTCTCCCACCTCGGGGGAAACAGACCTGGGGGCCTCACTCGAGGGCTCCCTGGGTCATGCTGAGGTGCGGGAGCCTCCCTCTCCTGTCCTCCTTCCCTCACTCCCTCCCTGGCCTCCTGGCTGCACTTCTTGAGGAAACCACCGGACACATATCCTGGTCTCAGGCTCTGCTTCTGGCCAAACAGACCTAAGACAACATCTAAGTGGAGCTGTCAGATAGGCAGTTACAGAGAAGCTTCCGGGACTGAGGGGGAGAACTGGTGTGGAGCGGGGCATTGGGGGCATCATCATACGGGTGGTAATTAAGCCACAGACATGGATGATAACTGCACAGGGAGATGAGAAGGGGATCAAGATGGAGAGTGAAGATACACCCACAGAACAGGGTGAACACATTGTGCTGGGAATGGCAAGGAGGAGAGACGGTTTCAGGAGACGGCGGTGATTCTGCTACCACAGCTGCCGAGCAGACCACAGGTGAAGGGCTCCAGTCAGCTGATCGGATTTATTGACAGGTGGTCACTCCGGGGAGGGCAATGCCAGGGGTGTGGCAGGGAGGGTACTGGACAGCAGTGGGGTGCCATGGGAGCAGTGGGCTCAGTATGAAGGCACCTTGGGAGGTAGGGGAGAGAGTGGCCTGTATCTGGAAGGGATGTGGGCCAAGGAAGGCATTTTTAAGGGAGGAGGAGATTGGATGTGTTTAAATGATCTCGGAGGGGTAGAGAAGGAGAGTTTGAAGACATAGGAGAGAGAGGAACACAACAGTGACACCAGGTCCACAAGAAGGGAGTGGGGAACGGGAGCCAGGGCACCACTGGAGACTTTGACCTTAGGAAGGAAAGCAAAAACTGAAACCCAAACCTCTCTGTCATGATATTTAAAGGAAAGGGGTAGAGAAATGAGGGTGCGTCAGACAAGAGAGGGAACTCCTTCTATGTGCCCCACGGTTGTTTTTGTCTATTTAACAGGACGCGATATCCTATGCCAAGTGTGGGGTGAATTAGTGAGGTCAGAGATTGGCGGAGGACTGAAACAGTCCTTACGGTATAAAATTAACCTATGGCAGATGTCAAACTTGAATATTAATCATAGACTTTGAGTCACCCGGTGCACCAGGCCTGAGTGAAAACCCCCTTGGTCCGTGAATATGGGACTTGGTTTAACCAACTGTGTACAGGCCCAGGAACTCATCCTGTCCCATACAGAGGGCTAGTTCTCCATCCTCCATCAGCCGCACCAGCCCTTCCAGAACCCTCTAGAGAATCTGCTGACTTGTCCTCAGCAGACCACTCAGTGGTTTCTCTAGTTGTGTCTGCTCTCTGGCCTGGCAAGTCAGGCTCTGTTCGTCCGTGTAGTTGAGTTCCAGGCCCTTGGTTTTATCCTTTGACCACGGAGGATGGGCAAAGAAGCTGCCACGTCTGAGGCTCCTCATGCTTTCCTGGTTCGTTGATTTCCCTTTCCTGGTTTCCATCTCAGTTATCTCTATGCTGCGCCGGGCACGATGTCTGCAGATCCGTCTTTCGAATTATTCCATCTTTTCTCTTCAACCTTGTCTAGTCACATTTAATTTCTAATTTAATGCCCTTTTAGGACTTTGCGCCAGGAATCTGAACCCATGGGCCCCAGGCCGCTGAAGTGGAGTGCGCTAACTTAACACTATGCCGCCACCGGGCTGGCCCCGCTTTGATTCTTTTTAAACCCTGCCTTTTTCCTGATTAGCTGTTCCTGCCTTACAGTTTTGATTCCGTCCTTTACCTTGTTTGAACATTTCACACGCTCTTATTTACTGTCCCTTTTTGAATCCTCTATTATCTCTACCTTCTGGGCCCTGAGCCTGTTCGTTTCTTGAATCAGCTGGCTCTTTTTGGTTATACATCTAGGATTTTTTTTTTTTCCTTTGAGCTCATCTTCAGCAGGAAATGTTTTTCTTGAGATCCCAAGGACCCTGGATGGGGAAGGTGTCTCCAGGGGGAGTTTCGTGTTTGGTTCGGCTGACAGCTGGCAGGTTCTATCAGGTCCAGGGGGCCTTAATGCTAGCTTCTCAGTGCAGATTCCAAACCCACTCACTGCAGATTTGGGGCCCTGATTTCCCACGGGTGTCCAGCTGTTTTCTGTGCCATGTCTTCGGCTGGGAATGAGGTTTCTAGTCCTGTTTTATGGCGGCTGTTGCCCCCTGCAGCTCTTGGCTTAAGAGGGAGCAGAATCCTAAAATTTATATGGAACAACAAAAGACCCCGAATAGGTAAAGGAATCCTGAGAAAAAAGAACAAAGCTGGAGGTATCACACTCCCTGATTTCAAAATATACTACAAAGCCATAGTAACCAAAACAGCATGGTACTGGCACAAAAATAGGCACACAGATCAATGGAATAGAATTGAAAGCCCAGAAGTAAACCCACACATCTATGGACAGCTAATCTTTGACAAAGGAGTCAAGAACATACAATGGAGAAAAGAAAGTCTGTTCAACAAATGGTGTTGGGAAAACTGGACAGCCACATGCAAAAAAATGAAAGTAGACCCTTATCTTACACCATACACAAAAATTAACTCCAAATGGATTAAAGACTTGAATGTAAGACCTGAAACTATGAAACATCTAGAAGAAAACATAGGCAGTACGCTCTTCGACATCGGTCTTAGCAACATATTTTCAAGCACCATGTCTGACCGGGCAAGAGAAACAATAGAAAAAATAAACAAATGGGACTACATCAAACTAAAAAGCTTCTGCACAGCAAAGGAAACCATCAACAAAACAAAAAGACAACCTAACAATTGGGAGAAGATATTTGCAAACCATACATCTGATAAGGGCTTAATCTCTGAAATATATAAAGAACTGATGCATCTCAACAGCAAAAAAACTAACAACCCAATTAACAAATGGGCAAAAGACCTGAACAGACATTTCTCCAAAGAAGATATACAGATGGCCAACAGACACATGAAAAGATGTTCAAAATCACTAACTATCAGGGAAATGCAAATCAAAACTACAATGAGATATCGCGTCACACCCGTCAGAATGGCTATAATTAACAAGACAGGAAACAACATGTGTTGGAGAGGATGTGGAGAGAAGGGAACTCTCATACACTGCTGCTGGGAGTGCAAACTGGTGCAGCCACTATGGAAAACAGTATGGAGATTCCTCAAAAAATCAAGGATAGAACTACCATATGATCCAGCTATTCCACTGCTGGGTATTTATCCAAAGAATTTGAAAACACCAATGCGTAAAGATACATGCACCCCTGTGTTCACTGCAGCGTTATTCACAATAGCCAAGACTTGGAAGCAACCTAAATGCCCATCAAGGGACAAATGGATAAAGAAGGTGTGGTATATATACATGATGGAATACTACTCAGCCATAAGAAACGATGTAATCCAGCCATTTGTGACAACATGGATGGACATTGAGGGTATTATGCAAAGTGAAATAAGTCAGAGGGAGAAGGTCAAATACCATATGATTTCCTTCATTAAGTAGTAGATAATAACAACAATAACCAAACACATAGAGACAGATATTGGATTGGTGGTTACCAGAGAGGAAGGGGGGAGGGAGGAGGGCGAAAGGGATAATTCAGCACAAGTGTGTGCTGATGGGTTGTAATTAGTATTTGGGTGGTGAACATGATGTAATCTATGCAGAAATAGAAGTATAATGATGTACACCTGAAATTTATACAATGTTATAAACCAATGTTACTGCAATAAACAAAAAATTAAAAAAAAAAAATAATAAAAATAAAAACAAAATAAATAAAATAAAAAAAATAAATAAAAATAAAAACAAAATAAATAAAAAAAAAAAAAAAAAAGAGAGAGCAGATTCCAACTCTCTACGTGCCTGAGAGCTGAGGCCTCACCTCCAGCCCCACCTGACATGAGTGTCTTGGCCCCTTAGGCATAAGGCTTGTTCTCATGTCTTCAAGGTCCCAAAGCCACTCACCGTCTTGACTTGATTGACTTCAAGTTTCCTCACTTGTTAAAAAATTTTATGGCATTTAGTAAATGGTTTTTCTTGTTTTTAGCTGAATTTTTAATTAAAAGTTGTGCTCAGCATTGAAGTTGAGATTGGCGGGTATTGACTTTGAGAGTGCCAACATGCCAGGAGTGGGTTGTTCCCCGCAATAGCATTCAGTAGCCCAGGGCAGGCTCAGAAAAGGCAAACAATTGGTTCCATTCATTTGAGTCAGCAGTTTCACCCTGAGCATGCGACAAAGAAAAGGGGCCAGAGAAATGCAGCAAACTGGAATGAGATTAGTCGGGGTGCTGGGGCCTGTGCTTGAAAGAAAATTGAGATGTCGGTGGATTACAAGTCCTGATGAGGTTAAAAAATAATGGGGTGGAAGTAATAAGTCAATAAACTGGAAGTGTCCACGGTGTTGAGAGAAAGAGATGTCTGAATTGTGTGGTTAGGGGAGAAGAAGGCTCAAGGTATAGTCAGGGGTAGGGAGATGGCTTGCAGTGCAGGGAGCTGGAGGCCAAGAGGTCGAGGATCGAGAGGTCATGGTGTTAGATGGTCATCCTGTGGATGCTGAGGTTCCCTGGGATAACAGTGAGCCTTGGGCTGCAGGGCAGGGTCAGCCTGCCCAAGTCTGCAGTGAGTGAGGAGTAGACGGATGATCGTGGGGAGAAGGCAGAAGAGCGGCAGGGCTCTTCCACGGGTGCCTGCACAGGACCCATACACCTGGGCACGCTGGGCTCTGGCAGAGGGGCTAGGACTGGCCCGTGAGCACAGACTTGGCTGCCCCAGCAGTGGGTCTGTTGTCATCACAGGAGGCTGTGTGTTTGGTGGGAGGCCTGTGTTCAGAAAAGTGCGTGCTGACGGCTTAGGGCAGTGCAGGGTCCCCCCACCCCTCCAAGTACTCTCCCATCTCTCTAGGTTTTCAAGAAATATCTTGAGGCTCCAGAAAGGGACAAATGTCTTACCATTGACAGCATGGTAGAAGGTGACACATAATGGGTGAAACAGAAGTCTCGGGCGTATTTGTTCCATGACTCTGCTAACACTGACATTTTAAAATGGATTTTTAAATTGGGCTAGTAAACAAATGCAAGCTCTGAGCGCCATCTCCTGGAATAGTTGACCACGTCACACTGGCCTCTCCATCATCTTCATCCCAGGTCCTCAGCGGGGCACCTGGGCACCAAATGCCTGAGGCTACAAGACAGGAAGGCCACTTGGGGGGCGCTGCAGGAGACACCCATCAGCCCCCTGTGCCTTCTGCCCCTGGGCCCCAGGTTAGGCTTCTGCTGATTTAGCAGCCTATCTCTGAGACAGACACACCTCCCCTTCATGGCCTCCTGACTGCGTGGTGAGCACCTCCCATGGCTGGCCATCTGCTCTCTGAGCCAGAGTTTGCTTCCCCAGGATGCCTATCACCCACAGGTAGCAGGGAAATAAGGAATGACGGTTTAGGATTTCTGGTGACAAGGAATTGTATCTTTGGGTTTGAGAATCCCAGGTCACCTTTGGGCTCACGGGCTGCAACGCTCATGAGGATGGGGCTGCTGCCCCTAGAACGATGAAGCACCGACACGCTCTTCCTCAGGTCCTCATTCATCAAAGGAGATGATGAGTCTCCCAGGTCCCTTCTCAATCTTGCAGACTGACCTGAGCAATTGGGTCCTGACCCAGCATTGCCTCAAATTCCTAGGAACTCATCATGCAGGAGTTGCCTCTTAGGAGCCCCCACTATTTGTGTGTGTGGTGAGCTATGTACATAATCAATCTTCACATAGATCTGGTATCTACAGAGGTGACGGTGACCTGCCTGTGGTCATCCAGCTCGTCTGTAACGATGGAGTTGAGCAGGAGCTGTGGCCTTTTTGTCTCCAAAGCTTGTAGGAGTCTTTTCCCAGGACTCCACTGTCCCCTAGAACCCATCGTTTGAAGAGGGACTCTTGATGGTGTCAGTGGATAAATGGCTATTATGTGTCCTCTTTAAATTCATCTGTTGAAGTCCTAATCCCCCAGTATGTCAAAATGTGACTGTATTTGGAGATGGAGTCTTTAAAGAGGTAATTAAATTAAATGAGGTCATTAGGGTGGGCCCTAATACAATATACTAGGTGTCCTTATAGAGGAAATTAGGACACAGATATAAACAGGAGGAAAACCATGTAAAGACACAGGGAGAAGATGGCTATCTGCGAGCCAAGGAGAGGGCTCAGAAGAAACCAGCCCTGCGGATACCTTGATCTTGGACTTCTAGTCTCCAGAATTGTAAGAAAATAAATTTGTGTTTAAGCCACCCAGTGTGTGGTACTTTGTTACGGCAATCTGAGCAAACAAATACAATGGCTTTGCTGTTAACTGAGCCCAGACACCCCCACACCCCATTTCCTGCACATAAGAGACTGGACTTCTCTCTCTCCCCCAACTGCCCAAGCCCAGCCCTATTCTCCCAACTGGCACAAGTCCGTCTGCAGGTTGGAGGCAGAGGCAGGCGTGTGACTCTGACAGAAGGGGCAGGTACTGGAGGCAGGTGAAAGCAGACACTGAGGGGCTCTTGCTCACATGCCTCAGCTTCCTGGGGCATCAGAAGGACAAAGTAGGTGGGAAAAACAAGTAGGAGTGAAGGCTGTGGGGGGACAGGGGCCACTCATGGAGAGAGAGATGGGTCAGGCTCCTCCACATGTTAAAGACAAGGTTGGAGGTGCATGCTCAGCCCCCCATGTCACACCCTCAAAACTGCCCCCACACCCTATGCTGGGCCTGACAGCAGCTGTTTGTATATGACCCTGGTGGTTGGACCAGGCATGGACATCTTCCCCTGGCAGTGTGGCACTGGGGAGCAGCCAGTCCACCTGAGTAGAAGACCAGCAACCAGGGACTGTGGGGCAGTGGGCAGCCAAGTGCACAGGGAGGCAGAGATAGGGGAGAAAGCGGCAGATGCAGAGAGAGTGGAGGGGCAGAGCCCAGAAGCCACATGGCCCAGAGAGCAGGAGAACCTGAAAGAGAAGACCAAGTGTGGATCCCGTGAGCTTTCCAATTTCTGGTCCCACTGGGGCCCGGCTGCCTATCCGACCACAGGTCAGGACCCACAGCCACTACAGCCCTGTCCTTCTGGTGTCTGCTGTGGGCCCTGACCCTAAACAGCCTAGAGGCATGGTCAGGCTGGGGTCTCCGCATAGGGAGCCCTGATGGCAGGATTTCTTAAACTTTTCCACGAAAGTTCCCCGGTTGACAAAGGACGTGAACAAGCTGGGGGCACATTTTGGAGTAGTCTGTGAAATTTTTGCAAGCTTTGTGGTTCACCTGAAAGATTCATGATTTAAAAATGGAATTCTTCATATTTAAGAATGTAATTTTCATATGCTCCTGGGGGCTCCTCTTCCTCCAGGGTTGGGCCAAAGTCCTGCATGCAGCAGGTCCCTGGTCAGCAGTCCTCATGCCTGCCCTCGAGTCATGCTGTGCCCGGCCTACATGAGCCCTTCAGCCCTGGAGGCTCTGGTGAGGTTGGGTCCCTGGGCTTGGTCACCACCCAGCCAACCCTCTAGGGTCTGGTATTGGGCAGCCACCCTCTCTGACCCCTGACCTCTCTCCTCCCTCGCTCTCCACTCCATCCCCCCACTCAGAGACACTAAGCATTGCCCCTCGGGAGCTGCAGTCTTGACACAAGAAGGAAGAAAGGGTGACTCAGGCCACTTGTTTTCCACTGCAAACATCCAGGCAATACCAAAGGCCTGGCTACGTGTTTGGAACGTGGAATGGAAAACAGAGAGATCAAGTGAGACAGCGAGAGAGTGAAACTGAATGGACACTTCAGTAGACGACTTTCCCTTGGGGACAGGTGGCCTAGCACAGCAAGTGCAAGCGCCAGGCATGCTTGACAAATGGAGCTCCCTCTGCTGCCCTGACCTCCTCCATGTCCTGGGCCTGCTCTGGGGGCCCTGGTACACAGACAAGGGGGGGACTGCTGTTAAGGCCACAGCTTTGTTAGGAACACAAGCTCCAACATGGGAGTGTGTGCACTTCTGCTTGTGTGCTTATAGAGGAGGCCTGCAGCTAACCCTTGTGGGGGCTGGGGGCTCCTGGCTTCCAGAAGCACAAGCTTTGGCCCAGGCTTGGAGGTCCATTCTGAGTCTACAGGGGCTGCTTCACGACACCAAGAGACACTCAGACAACGTGCATTTTTACTGCCCTAGTCTAAAATAAGGAACAAGCATTGCCCAGTATATTCCCCTTTGTAGGCGTCTCAGTCTGGGACAGCTCACATGTGAGACTTCTTTTCTAAAAATATCTGGCTCCACCCAAGAACTCAGGCCAAGAGGGGGAGGTGGGACAAAAGGCAGCCCCTGGGTGTCAGGCATCAGCTGCAGGCCACAGCCTCTTCCTCTTCAGTAGGGTGAGGAGGTCCCTGCTTAAGGCCAAGCCAGAGATGGGCTGAGCTAGAGAGGGGAAGGCAGGGCGAGAGATGGCCCAGGAAGGGATTGCCAATGAAACTCCCCTTTCCTGCTGCCTCCTGTTACTGTTCACCACAGAAAGTGAGGCGAGGGAATGAGGGTTGGTGTGGGTGGCAAAGGGCGGACCAGTGTACCTCCCAGATGTCCTCTGATGGAACATTCAGGAGCAATGGGCCTTAGTCCATATTGGCTAAAACTAAGACAGCTCTCAACATCCATTAATACACAGGTATGTTGATTTCAGTCAGGGTCACATTATTATATAGTATATATTATATATTATAGGTCACAATAAGCCCTTTATTAAATCACATATACATTTCTCCATACAGGGTCACAGAGTCTCAGAGATGGGCATGTACCGTCTTATGCTTATACGTGGATATAATGCAGGAGCACAGAGCCAGTTTCAGTAAAGTGTCCTTGAACCTCAGGCCAAGACAATGCTTTCACCAATTACCGACAATCCGAAACATTCCAGTTCTAATGAAGAGATAAAATCTCTCTATACACTTTCAGGTTATTTTAATGCTCTTTCTTCTTAATAAAAAAAGTTTTACACACTTTCCTTGGTATCATGAATACAATAAACATTTTTCCCTGATTCTCAAAAAGACCCAAAGTCCCAGTCGCCTTTTTAAAGCTGGAATGTGTACATGACCCGGAGGCGCCAGGGAGCTCAGCGAAGGCTTTAGAACCAGTGGGGCCCACCTACACCTGCACAGAGTCCGTGACTCACCTCTCTGGACCCTGCCCCAGGGGGTTGCATAGGTGGGCAGGGTCACCTGCCAGCCAGGCATCAGGAGCCCCTCGTTACCATCCTCTGTATTTACACAACCAGTGGCTTTTACTCTTTGTGACACAAAACCAAACCAAAACACAACAGTGACAAAGGCCTCACGTTCCATGAAGGATGTTAGGAAGTGAGGTACAGAGTGGCTGCTCTCAGCACCTACAGTTGCTCTGGGAATGAGTCTCTGCATGGGGCCCAAATCAGACAACTGAGTCCCACCCCACAGGGGTTTAAGTGCCCTCTTCGATTTCCTCCATTTTCATTGGTGTACTTCTCTGAATTGCCTTGTGCCTGGCATTTTGGGCCAAGGGAAAATAAATAGCTTGGGAGATGGATGTGCTAGCGGAGATGGACTAGGCCCATGAGGGGGTGGGAGACGCCCCCTCTCCCCGCTCCTGTCCTGGCTGTTGGCAGGACACAGATGTGGAACCCAAGCTGTAACAGGACAAAGCAGTGGGGGAGGGGTCTTCAAGAAAGGGCAACTCCAGGTATAAATGCTTTGAAGGTTCAAGGTCATGTGACCTAGGGGAACCCTGCAAACAGTCCCTACATATATACGTACAAGTCATTCCAGCAAAACTTTTTTTTCATTTTTTTAAACATGGGGAATATTATGGTCATCTCTATTCATCCACTTCAATCAATACAGATTACAAACCCAAACCTGACATATTTTTACCTATAGTTGTCTGACAGAAATTCAACTGAAAGGCATAAATATAACATTCGAGGAGATGGGGGTGGGGGAGAGAGCAGTTTAATTTACTGACTATCAACAGGGATTAGGGACAACTGGTCATGGTCCCCACTGCAGGACCCCTCCTGAAGCACCCAGGGGTCCCGCGTCATCTGCCATGGCTGTGTGCTCGGCACTGGAGCAGTCACACAGACATGCGTGCACACACTGGCTCGCAGGACACTGCACGCTAAAACGTCTCTGTGGGAACATGGTTTCTTCTGTGGTGGCAAAGGGCTAATAGGGGAGGTTTACCTTCTCTAGGGAAATGGAGAGGAGCCTCTAAAATTCTCCTGGGCTTAGGGACAGTTTGGGGTATCGGGGAAGGGAAGTGGCACTTCCAGCTCATGGGCTTCGTCTCTTTCTATGACACATTTGGAATGTGGGTAGCCAAAAAATAGAAACCAGGGACATGGAGTGAAGGAGTGAGAAATTCAAGAACTTCTCTCTGCATAAAATCAGGGAAAGAGACACAGGATTGTGGTCATAGTTCAAAGATGTTTTGGGCGTTTTCAAAGAGCAGAATTTGGCTAAAACCCCATGCGTCCCAGCCCTTGGTGACAGATGAAGACCAGGCTGTGGGGAGTGGGACTCATCCATGTCTACATCCACAGGACACCAGAGTGCTCTGTCCCTGCAGGAGCAGTATAGATACGTCTCATACAGCAGAGCAACACTCACCAGGTAGCAAAATCGCTTGCTGATCAGCAATAAATTCCAACTCCTTTTGACTGTAAACCAAGACTCAATATATACGTACAATTCAGTACACAAGGGGCTCTTAACAATCTTTGGTGCTTTAGAGGTTGGGCTACTGGGGTGAGATTGACAAAGTGGCTCCATAGAGGGTGCGGGCAGGGGGAGGGATCAGTGGCAGCATCCTGGAGGGAGGCCGGGAGCAGATGGGTTGAGGGTGTTGGCACCGTGAACAGCAGCTGTTGGGGAAGCACTCCTGGCTGGGTGCAAGGCAGATCTTCGGGCCACAGGATAACTGCCCGCAAGGGGGCTTCACTAGGGTGAAGTTGATGTACCTCCCCTGCAGGGAAGAGAAGAGTCACTGAGAAGCCATTGCAATGGGGATCAGGAGGCTGTGGTTTCCCTGGCTGCTGGGGCCTGCCGAACTCCTTCTCTATTCAAGCCCGCCCTTCTGCTGCCCAGAATCCCACTGAGTCCACTGCTAGGTCTGTCTGGGCCCATCAGTCCCCAGAAACTCCCACCAGTCCCCACAGGTGCTCCATGTAGTGGGCAGACTTTGGGCTTCCGTGAACCTGTCATTCATACATAAAATGTTACCTGAGCACCTGTGAATGACAAAGGGCACTGAATGCTGCTTTCTCTTACTGAGACTGTCCTTTTCATCACCCTAGTTTTAAAATCTTTAGAAACTCTTTAGAATGATCGTGGTTTTCCCCCCAACATAGCCACATTAGGAAAACAAAACACCTAAAACCCCTTGAATTTACAACTGTGTTCTCAAGGAACTGAGACACCTGAGCCTGACGTTGTGGTCTTCCACACCCACAGGGATATCTGACCCGATGAAACTTTCGGGAAATACACACACCCTTTGGGACTTGCACCCCTATGTGCAGAGCAGAGCTGAGCCCAGAGATGGGAAGGGATTCCACACGCTGACTTTCCCCAGCACGACAAGACTGAGTACCTTGCTAAATGTCATTTTCTAGGCAACTTTCTATGTAAACTCACCCTAGGTTTCATCAAGTTAATGTTTTCTCTTTTACAGATAAACATTTTTACTTTTCCTCATTATAAAAGTAATACCTGCCCATTGTAGAAACTAGACAATACATAAAAATATGCACAAGAAAGTAAATTTGCTTATTTTCCAACCACCCACATAACCACTATGAATAGAATCCTGAATTCTCTGCATACAGCAAGTGCTTTGATCATTTATCAGCAATCCCCCTTTTTCTGGTCTCCACTCCCTAGCTGGCCATTCTACTCTCCAGAGCCACGGCCCAGGCTTGCCCTCTCTTGCCACCTTCCTGCTGGCTCACCATATTGTCCATGCTCACCTCCCCTGCCCCCTTCTCTCTAGGCCTCCCCAGCCTCCAGGTCACTAGGCCTAGCCTGGGGGCCACTCTGCCCAGACCCTGTCCTGAGCCACCTGTCTCCCTGGCCACCATTCTCACGTTCCTCTGCACCTACTGTCTGTCCAGGGCCCCAGGCTCCCTTCTTAGGCTGACTCGAGTGTCTCCTCTCCTCTCCCCTGGTCACCTGGCTCTGCTCTCCCCCAATCCCAGCCTCATAGAATCATCATCCCCAAGAAGAGGCTCCTCACCAGCTCACATTTTCAGCTATGCATCCCAACTGCTTGGGAATCCAGCCCCAGTGCCCAGACCAACCAGCAGGTCATCCAACTCCAGGCTCCTCGCCAACCCTCCCTGCATGCAGCCAGGGCATCCCTGGGTCCCTGTTGTGTCTGGGTGCTCCTCTGCTCCAGGGATGTCCTTCGGACCTCTCCATTTCACACATCTAGACTCCCCTATTCTCTAATGCTGCCTCTGCCACACGGCATTCCCGAAGCCAGTCTAGGAGCACTCCGGTCCCACAGCCCCCAGAGCACTGGAGCTGGACCTCTCTTCTCAACACTGAAGTCAGTCTCTCTTGGGATCACGGGCAGGGTCTCAGTCATTCAACAGGACCCTCACCCTCCCTGCCCCAGGATGGCACCAAAAATTCCTTAACTGTACTTAACTGTTTTTTTCTTTCAGGTGAACTTTAGAATCATTTTGATCAAATTCCCTAAAAATGTTGATTACAATTACACACAAAAGCAGCATTAAGCCCATGGGTTCCTTCGGGAAAAGCTGACGGCGTGGACTAGGTTTTCATATCTTCAAATCTTCTTTCATAGCAATGAGTAAAGTACTGCGGTTTCTTTCCACTGTAGGTCAGTACACCTATGTTACACACATGAGGGTATGCTATTTCTGTTGCAATTGAGAATAGACTAGAATCTTTTATCCTTATCTCTAGATCCTTTATTTCTGCTTATTAACTCCAGAATGTGAACAGATTATTCGAGACCTAGTGTCTACCAACTGCTGTGGGATCCCTTTGAGCTCCTCAGGAGCATGATGGCAGGACACCTGAGTTGAGGCGTCTCCTCTCCCCTGGCCACAGCCCATCACTGGAGCTGCAGGATTGGGTCTGCACACAGATGATGGAGAGGAGTGAGGTTCTCCATACAGTAGGGGAGACCCCCAGTTGTCGGCAGAGCCCCTGAGTCTGTGGTGTAAGCATAAGGGGGTGAGGGGAGGGGACTGCGGGTTGTGGGGGGTCTCTTTCCTCTCTGGCTTTCCACCAACTGAAGAGATCTAAGCCAGTGACCAGTTACTTCTTACACCAGCTCAACTGCTCCACGGTGAAGGGACATGTCTTGAAACGGTTGGCAAACGGTTGACTGTTAGCCTTAATCTCCAGTGCTTTGAGCTGTGGCTGCAGCCTAGGATTTCATGCTTATTTCATGGGGAAGTGTGCGTGTGAGTGTGAGTGTGTGTGAATGTGAGTGTCGGGTGAGGGACCAGGGAGGGTTGTGGAGCACGGGGGAGCTGGCTGCCATCACAACCCCAAAGTTATGATCTCAGACTTCCCCAAAGATCACTGGCTTGAAGGTCAGCTGTCAACTTAGGACTTCCTGGAGGGATGAAGCCACGCCTCTGCTTCATCACAGACCCTTGGTTGAGCTCCCTCCATGGGCAGGGTCAAAAGGACTCAGGAGCTCCTTGGCCATGAATGCATCATGAGGCCTATCTGTACCCAGCTCTAATCGTTACCCAGAACAACTGTTTCCCAGCAAATAGATATGAGCTCATATTTAGAGGAGGCCTGCAAGCAACACAGTGTGAAAAGAATATATTAATATTCACAGTTGTTTGCACATCTAACACACTGCACAGTAGAAAGTACTTTCCAGATGTTTCCATACCACTGTGACAGCATGACATGGGGCATGGAGCCTGGACTTGGAAGTGAGCCTCCCCAGGGACAGTGCTGCTACACCCATCCATAACCCAGTCACATTGAGCCCTTCACTAAACGTCAGAGCCTCGGTTTCCCTGGATGCTAAATGCAGAGCAGTGACCTCCCTGCAGGACAGAGAGGCTTCCAAGCACACGGTGAAGGGCCGGGCACTGGGCTGTTGCTGTAGCCCTACTGCTTCATGGCTGTGCGACTTTGGGCTGGTGACTTAACTGTGTAGGGACTCAGCTTCCTCCTCCATAGAGCTGTTGGGAGGATGCAAAGCTTCAGTTTGTGCGAAGTACTCAGAACAGTGTCGGGCCGTCTGTGAGCCCTGGATCAAGGGCAGCTGTTGTTGTGAGAATGAAATGAGATCAAGGGCCTCACGTAGGGGTGGGCACTCAGATTATACTCACTGGAAGACAGTGACATTACTGTCAGTATCATATTCAGTGAGAGAGGGCAAGGTTTCCCATTATTGGCCCAATTTTCCTGATGGATCTAGGAGAACTGTTCTCCATGAACTAATGGGCTGCCCCGGGATAAGGCAACAGAGGAAGAGAATCAGGATGGGAGTCAGGGTTTGGCTCAAGATTAAGAAACAAGACTGAGTGTTGCTGCGTCATTTGTATGTCCGTGTAGGGAGAGATGGTCTGGAAGGCAATAGGATCAGAAAAACTCCTCTGGGGATTTGAAGGCGCTGGGGCAGAAAGACAAGGTCATTTTACACAGTTTACAGTAAACAAGACTGACAATTTAGTACACGGAAGGTCATGAGGCCAGTACTGGATAATGTGTTCCCAAGCAGCCCGGGCTGGGTGTCTGGCACTGCACACTCAGGACTGGGGTTGGGGTGACTCTGGTCTGCAGAGACTGCAGGTCCCAGCTGTCACCCCAGTCTATTTAGTCCATGATTCACCTTAAAGCCTGGGACCAGTGCACTGAAGGTTAAAGAGAAGGAGCCAGAACTCCTGCACCTACTGGAATACTGGGGTACCCAACAGAAGCCCTACAATACAACACTCAGGGCTCCAGGACGATGGATGGGAGGGACAAGGTCAAGCAAGATGGGAGTAGAGGAGCGGGCAGGGGGCCCATGTCCACCAGGCACGGTTATGGGCTCCCAGCTCTCCTCAGGACAGCCCTGGGGGCTGCCATTTCCTCTCCGCGGGGCCTCCGTAACCTCCCTGACTGCTTGGGCCTCTTTTGCCATCAGCAGTAGTCACTCCAGGCTCAGAGGACTGCTGAGAGGACTTGAGAGCTGGCACTGCAGGGGTGTGGCAGAGCCCTGGGCAGCTGTAAGTGCCCCTTAATCCATTACTCTGCCACCTCCCCAACCTGACCTTCAAAGAGTGGTCCTTGGAATGGGACCATTTCAGAGAGCTGCTCAGCGCCCCTGCCCTCACCTCGTTGGGTGAGAAGGCCATTTCTGGCATCTTTCCCTTGTCCACCCTCTGGCCTTTTGCCTCCTCTGCCTGAACCCTCTGTCTTGCTCTGTCTCTCCAGCCCGAGTGGGCTTCTCTGGGCATGTGTCTCCACTGTTCAGGGCGTAAGGCTGGTGTGGTGCTCTCGTGACCATAATGGGGCTAGGGTCTAGGGAGGGGCTCCAGGAGAATCAGATGGAGAGTGGGGCTTCCATGCTAGCATGGCTGGGACTGAGAGCTCTATTCAGACCCAGAGCCAGAAGCCCAGCTACCAGAGAAGCCCTGACACCTCCAAGACCAGACAGGGCCCTGATGGGTGTCACAGGCCTCGAGTGTGTGTCATCGGCAGTGTCCAGAGGCTTTCAGACCTGCCCAGAACTTGTAAATGCCCTGCCCAGTCATCGAGAGCCAGTGTTTGCCTAATTCATGGAATGTGGCCAACACAGTCCTTACGACAGACCCCGGGGACGACAGGGTCCTTCAGGCCCAGTCTGTGCCAAGGGACTGAGCGGGGGATCCCAGGCAGACAAGCTCCAGTGAGCCAGGGGTACCACTCTCCTTGGGCCCCAGGGCCTGAGCAGGGCAGTTACCAGGGCAGCTTTGGGGGTAACCATCATGAGATCATGAGTGCTGACCTGAAAGGGAGCCAGGCCAATGAGAAGGGTGGAGCCCAACTCAGAGTTCAAGTCTAGCTCTGTCACTCCCAGGCTTTGTGACCTGGGACAAATAACTCAGCATCTCCATGCATCAGCTGCCCCCCTTGGTAACACTGGGATGATAGTAGTCCCTACATGTACAGGTACTGGGAGGATGCAAAGAGGGCAAACGTGTAAAGTTCTTAGGCCAGCAAATGGCCCATGGGAGGGACTCAATAAAAATTAGCCATCATAAAGAAACTGAGGCCGACATAAAGAAATGGAAAGATATTCCACGCTCATGGGTTAGAAGTATTTACATAGTTAAAATGTCCACACTTCCTAAAGCAATCTACAGATTCAATGCAATATCTATCAAAATCCCAATGACATTTTTCACAATAATAGAACAAAGAATCCTAAAATTTATAGGGAACAACCATATAAATAGCCAAAGGAATCCTGATAAAAAAGAACAAAGCTGGAGGCATCACAATCCCTAACTTCAGAATATACTACAAAGCTACAGTAATCAAAACAGTATGGGACTGGAAGAAAAACAGACACACAGATCAATGGAACAGAATTGAGAGCCCAGAAATAAACCTACACATCAACGGACAGCTAATTTTCGACAAGGGAGCCAAGAACATACAATGGAGAAGAGAAGTCTCTTCAATAAATGGTGTTGGCAAAACTGGACAGCCACACGCAAAAGAATTAAAGTAGACCATCATATTATACCATACACAAAAATTAAATCAAAATGGATTAAAGACTTGCATGTAAGACCTGAAGACATAAACCTCTTAGAAGAAAATATAGGCAGTACACTCTTGACATCAGTCTTAGCAGTATCTTTTCAAATACCATGTCTACTCAGGCAAGGGAAACAAAATAAAAAATAAACAAATGGGACTATATCAGACTAAAAAGTTTCTGCACGGCAAATGAAACCATCACCAAAATGAAAAGAAAACCTAAAAGTTGGGGGAAGATATTTGCAAACCATATATCTGATAAAGGGTTAACATCAAAAATATATAAAGAACTCATACAGCTCAACAACAACAAAACAACCCAATTAAAAAATGGACAAAGGATCTGAACAGACGTTTTTCCAAAGAAGATATATGGATGGCCAACAGGCACATGAAGAGATCTTCAACATCACTAACTTATTAGGGAAATGCAAATCAAAACTACAATGAGATATCAACTCACACCCATCAGAATAGCTATAATTAACAAGACAAGAAATTACAAGTGTTGGAGAGGATGTGGAGAAAAGGGAACTCTCATAGACTGCTGGTGTGAGTGCAAACAGGTGCAGCCACTATGGAGAACAGTATGGAGATTCCTCAAAACATTAAGAATAGAACTACAATAAGATCCAGCTATTCCACTGTGAGTATTTATGCAAATAAGACAAAAACACTAATTCAAATGATATTTGCACCCCTATGTTCACTGCAGCATTATTCACAATAGCTAAGACTTGGAAACTACCTAAGTGCTCATCAATGGAGGAATGGATAAAGATGATGTGGTATGTATACATAATGGAATACTACTCAGCCCTAAAAAAGATGAAATCTTGCCATTTGCGACAACATGGATGGACCTTGAGGATATTCTGCTAAGCAGGAAAAAGCCAGAGGGAGAAAGTCAAATACCTGTGATTTCATTCATAAGTAGAAGATAAAAACAACAATGACAAACACACATAGATACAGAGATTAGACTGGTGGTTACCAGAGGGGAAGGGAGGGGGGAGGGGAAAAGGAGTAAAAGGGACACGTGCACCCTGACGGATGGTAATTGGTTTGGGTGGTGAACAAGATGAAGTCTACACAGAAATTGAAATATAATGATGTACACCTGAAATTTATATAATGTTATAAACCAATGTCACTTCAATAAAAAAATAAACTTAAAAAAATTAGCCTTCATTATTATTACATTCCAAGATGACAATTTTAACAATTTGGCTTCTCCCCATTGTCACAGGTAATGACAGAAGGATGGAATCTTTACAGTTGGTAAAACCAGTCACTGTTGGGCAGACAATATTGGGGAGGGTGTCACATGCCCTCCATCACTCCTGGCCCCTGTGTGACCAGCCAAGGAGAGTCTCACTGGAGGGGGTGGAGCCAGCAGACACACAAGGTTGGGTGGGCAGTGAGGAGGGACGATGGACTGGGAGCCAATAGCCCTCACTGGCCTGCCTTGCTCTCCAGCCCTTTTTACTTAGGTCTGGAAGGGTCGGGTATTGCTCTAGATAAGAAAGCTCCTGACACTACCGACATGACAATGTAAGGGAAATGCATGGGTGTCATGTCCAGAATGGGCCTGGGAGGCTCAAGAGCACCATGTCTCCATGTCTTGGCCATTCCTCCTTGGCAGATGACCCACAGTCCCAGAGGGCAAGTGTCAAGGGCCAAAATCAAAGGCTCCTCCTCCACGGGGAACATGCCTGACCCCTGCTTACCTTGTCCTTGGGCTGACACCACATCAATGGCACCTGATTGCAGCTCTGAACAAAGTTACACAAGGTATCCAGTTTGCCCTGAAAGGCAGATGTGGCTGTGAGGAACCTATAGGCATGGACACTGTCTCCAGAGGGATGGTGTCCCCTCCAGATCCCAGTGGCTTCCGGGGGCTCTGACCCATGAACTCGCTGAGACAGCACTGCAGCCTCCACCTGGGGGGGGGGGGAGTGTCTGGTGCTTTTTGAACGGGGGTGGTCACTGTGGGACACAGAGTGTTTTGGATCTGGGACAAATCAGTATTTTTGGTGCAGGAGGAGAAGTCAGGGGCTACTTTTAGAGGAAAAGTTCAGAGGTTGGAGGAGATATGTGGTGGCCAAGGAGAGGTCCTGAAGGGGAAACGCAAGTTGGGCGTGGGAGACCTGGGCAGGAGCCAAAGAAGGGGGGAAGAGGGCCTCATTTGGGGGGCACAAGGAGAAGGCAGGGAAGAGGACCTATGCCTTGCTCAGGGGTCTGGTTCCTGATACAGGAGTAGGGGGTGGGAGAGGGAGCAGGAAGACAAAGGCAGAGAACAGACTAGAAGGTGTCCCTGGACCCAGTGGCAGGGGCATCAGTGCTGCAGATCCCTGAAGTTCAAGCCACTCTGGGTCCTGGTGGGGTGGGGGTCATGCCCTCTGAGCAAGAGCGAGCCCCTGGCAGGCTGCTTCCTCCCTCCCTGAAAGATGTGTTTTGGCTTCTCTGTGCCCCCACACTGACTGTCAGGGGAGAGGCAGGCCTGCCTCTCCAGCTCCCATCTGAGGCTCCGAGGAGGAACAACAGATCCGACCAGGGACAGAGGCAGGACCAGGGAGCAGGAGGGCAAAGCCGGGCAGAGACCATGGGGTGCTTTCTTCCTCACCACCGGCCACCCGGGGCCCTCTCCAGCCCTGTCATCTCCCGCCTCCTGGTGGGCTGGCTTCTCCCTCACCAGGCTGGGGCCACAGCACTCTCTGGGGAAGGAGGTTTCCTTCAGGCCCCCTCCTTCACGCACCCCTGTCTCCCATCTCAGTGGCCACAAGGACATGCAGCTGCCTCTTGCCCTCACTCTGCTGAGGGACCCTCTGCAGGGGCAGCAGGAGCCACTGCCATTGCTGGGTAGTTTACCGGTGTAAGAACTTGGCTCAGAACATTCCTTTTTTGTTGTGACCTGCACAGGCCTGTCTGTGATGTAGTTTCTCTTCACTCATCTACCTGGTGGCCGGTGAAGCCCAGCCATCGCTGGAGCTGATGACAAACCTCGGACACCCAGGGACTGGCCGGCTGTGAGCCAGCCACCAATGTCTAGAAACCGGGGCCCCTTCCAAAGGGGAGACTTGAAGCAAGGACACTGCTGGTGGTGGTGTGAGCCTGAGCCCCCACAGTTTTTCTCCTCCCCTAGCCACGAGGGTCGAGAAGGCTTCGGGTTTTTGTTAGGCACCGAGTGATCCAAGTCCTGTGCTCATAGAGCTCATCTCCACCCAAGCCATGCCTTTGGTGCCAGGCCTGTGCAGCATGATCTGGCTGCTCCCTCCTACCACACCCCAGCCTGGGGGTCACAGCCCCTCTTTAAGCGCCCTTCTCACCTCCATCCGACTTATCTCGCCTGTTTGGCACCCACAAGGTACAATCATTGTGGGACATTTCCGTACACAGCATGTCTTCTCTTCTGGCTCCTAGAAAGAGAAAACACTGTCTGCTTCCTGGTTTGGCAGCTCCTGGGGTAGAGACACATGACATCTGTGGCCCCAGCACCTGTCAAGAACTGGCCACTCAGCAAAGGTTCGTTGGAGAGTTCAAGGACCAACATGTAGCGTCCTGCACTATAGGAGAGTGGCCCTGTGTGAAAAACAAGCCAACTCCTTTTGCAAAGATGGCTCTTCCCCAAAAGGCGAATAAATTTGTTTCCCAGAGGCCTCCCTTATTGGAGAAGCCTGGTGTGAGGTCATGCAACGTCATGGAGGGCCGTCAGGGCTGCGAGCATTTCCAGGTGACACGGCTGTATTCCCTGCCTCGGGCAAATCCAGCCTCCCCAGGCCACACTGCAACCAGCACAGAGGCCAGTCCTGGGCAGTGAGGCCTGCTGCCCTCCAGATCCCAGGCCCAGGTCCCCGTGCCTCGGGACCCCGGGCCCCACCTCTAACGACTTCTTATGGGCACTGCTCTGGCCCCCACGCCCAGCGAACCACAGCCTGCTCACCTAACCCTTAGTCCCTGTGCTACCCTGGGCTGGGCCGCCCTCACAGCTCAATGCCAGGTAAGACTCCCTCACCCTCCTCAGCCCTGCAGTCCCTAAAGGCCAGCCCCAGACAAGCCCCTACCCCGCCAGAGGACAGGGATGAAGACCAAGGAAATGGAGCCCAACATACAAGAGACCCGGAGGGGGGACAAGGTCCCTGAAACCTGAGACCCCTTTTCCAAGAGCTCACCTGTGACCTGGGGAAGGACCATCCTACAAACAGTCATTTGGGAATTGACCCAAAAGCCCCATTTGTTTCAGTAGGGATCCTGGCAGGCTACCTACCCCAAGTTGCTAACTCAGTGACAAAGGCCCTGGGTCAGGCTGGGTTGGGAGCACAGAAAGGGTTTTTGTGGGTGACATTTTGTGTCCCACGTCCTCCCCAGGTCTCCCCCTGCTCCTCTGTCTCCTTCTTTCTGCCAGCTCTCTCTGCCCAGGTGCTCGGGAGCTGGCGGGCGGGAGTGGAAACAGCCCCACAGGCTGCAGGAGGCCTGTTTGGGAAGCTCAGTGTGTGCATCAGGCATGCTGACAGCATCAGGACCCAACAGCACCTACCTTTTCTGGTTTCTGCACTGGTGGTGGCTCCTTGACGGTCTAGAATGTTAAAGAGACAAACACAGGCTGGAAGGGGCGGGGAGGGCTCTGGCTCAGCCCCGCAAGCAGGACGGGACCCTGCTCTGCAGCACAAGGACAGAACACAGGCTTCGGGGTGTCAATCTGGGCGCCCGCTGCCTGTGGTCTGTGGTTAACAGGCTCCAGCTCCCTGAACCTCGGGTTCCTCGGTGTCCAAGGGGAATGGGTACCTCCCTGGAGGGTGGACGGGGAGACAGCAGACTAAGGTCCTGGTCCCTGGTAGAGCCACCCCGCCTGGTCCTTTCCTCAGCAGCCTTACATCATGTGAAGACAAGAGAACACTCCCCACTTCCATCCTCCTCGTCTCCCCTCCCCATGCCCTGCAGCCCTCCCTGGCCTCGCAGCCCTCAGGGATGACAGGCCCCTGCCCCTGAGCTTTCTCTCATCACTGCTCCCCCTTTGTAGAAATTCTATGGCCTTGCGTCCTGCGGCTTTGCTTAGGCCTTTCACACCTCTGCCTCCACCTCCCTCTCCATCCAGCTCTCTGGCATGTGTCCTTGCAAACCCAGGGAGCCAGAGCCTCTGCCTTCCCTCCCTCCCCCGGGCCAGGCCCTGTCCTTTGCTCTTGTTCTCGTTACACAAGGCACTTGCCACACCCTATGAAGGTTGACATTTTACCCTCAATACCCCCGGGCACCAACGCCAGAGCAGACACTAGGCTGTGGCCCCCCACTCTGTCCTTTTGTGCCCAGCTCGGGGCCCAGCATGTCCTGGTGCTTAGTAACGACTGAGGAGGGACTGACGGAAGGCACTAAAGATGTGCAGAGACCCATGCTGGTTTTCAAGGTTCCAAATCCTACCAGCCAGCATCAATCTCCCTTTGGGGGCCCTCTGTGCCTCTTGCAGACCCCCCTTCTTCCCTCAACAGCAGAGGCTTCCTCCCGGCTCTGGTCCACCTGAGTCCTCCAGAAGCCTGGCCACTGTGAGGCAGCCCTGGTCTCAGGGGCCTAGGGTCACCTCTCCCCAGGGGCAGGGCAGCCCGTAGGCCACCTCCCTGAGGTACGTATGAGGCAGGAGGCTCCTGAGAAGCCCAGGCTGTGTCTGTGACCTGGAATGGAGGACAGAGCCTGCGCCTCTTGTGCTCATGTGACGACCTTAGAGCTGACGGGAACCTGCCCACAGGCAGGACCATGGGGCGGGTGGGCATCTGGGTCCATTGCGGGGTTCCCGTGGGCCTGGGCCACAGGGCTGTGGGCAGGGAGCACTCACCTTCTTGCAGCACAGCCGCCAGATGCACCAGATCAGCACCGGGAACATGAGCAGGGCCGGGATGAGGGCAACCAAGTAGAGAGGGTTGAAATTTGGGACGAAATGTGGGGGAGACGGCGGGGGATTTGGTGTGGGATCTGGTGAGGCATCTCGCAGGGGATCTGGCAGGGGATCCGGCAGGACATTTCGTGTCTCAGACTGCAAAAAGCACATGTGGCAGAGGCGTGGGGTCGCCTGGGTGGCCTCTTCCCAGGCGCCCACCACCTGGCCTCCCACAACAGACATACTCGTCTGCCCGCTCCCTCTTCTCCTCAGGTTGCCCCACCTTGATGGACCACAGCAGGACGAGGAGGCCAAGGCTGGGACCAGGAGAGCCACTCTGGAGCCCTGGGTCACAGACCCCACCACTGGCTCTGCTCAGAAGCTCTGCCCCAGAGCCCTGTCAAGGTATTCCAGAATCTTCCACGGACTGACCAAACCCAGCCCTCAGTGCATGCCATGTTTGACAGTACAGGGGTGTTGCGAGGACCACAAAAAGCTACAGAGACACAGACGGGTGAGGAGGGGCTGCTGGGCCCACTGAGAGGTGGGGGTGCAAGAGCAGAGGCAGGAGCCCCGGGTCCAGCCTCCATCGCCTCTCTCCGCACTTCATGGCTCTGCAACCTTCGGCAAAGCGACTCAACCTCTCTGAGCCTGTTGTGTCCTGTAACGAGGAAATGAGCGGGCACTTGTTGGGTTTGAGAGCGATTACAGCAAGTCCGGGACAGGCCAGGTCCATGTGGGGGCTTAAGGAACGGGAGCTACTGTGTTCCTCATGACCACGGGAAAGGGTACCGCATCTGTGGACACGCACGCTGCACAGCCCTTCCCCACACGAAGTCTCTGCTCTCAGAGAAGCAGGAGAGGGAGAGTGGGGTGACAGAGCCTGTGCCCAGGAAACAGGGCCCTGAGGTGAGAGGCAAAGGCCAGGCTGACGGTGATGCCCTGTGCTGGCCCAGAGCCACAGGCTGCTCTTGAGTTCTTTCTAAATGCGCCTGTCGAGGGCGGGCTGTCAGCTGGTGGGACTCCTGACAGGCGAACGCGTGAGTTCAGCTGCTGACCCGTGAGTGGATGTCCAGGGACAGCGAAGACACACACATGGAGGACCGTCAGCACCGCTGCAACCCTCACAAGCTGGTACTGGACACACGGTGGAGGCCATAGGCGCAGGCGTCCCTCCTCCCACGCACACATCTTCCATCACCTAACGCTCTCTGTCGCCCGAGTCATGCTGCCCCGGGCTGAGGCACCCGGATGATGAGAAGCTCTGACGAGTGGGCTCCCGGGGGGCAGCACCTCCATTCCCAGGTGCCTCTCCCTGAGCTGAGTCCCCGGCCCTTCCCCACAGCCCTGACAGCTTCCCCACCCACAGAGGAGACACTTCCTGCAGAGGTCAGAGAGAGTTAGCGCAGAGGGACAGCTGAGGAGCAGAAGAGAGGAGGACAGGCAGAAGGGAGGCTGAAGACATCTGCAAAATGACAGCAGGTGTCCCCAAGCAGGCTTGGGGGCGGGGGCTGTGACAGTTATGAATGGGTTCAGAGCTGTACCAGTAGCTTGAGCACCAGTGCAGTGTAAACACACCCTGGCTGTGCAGGGCCACAGCTGAGCCCACCCTCCAGATCCCCTGTGCCAGGGACCCTGATTTGGAGGGCCTGGGAACCCCAGAGGTCCTGGACTCTGGCTCCTAGCACACACCCTCCAGCCTCTCCCACTCACTCCGGCTGGAATCCAGGATGGAGCCCTGACGTCCCTACCGCTAGAACCGAGTCAGGGAGGTGGCAACGTGGGAGACAGCATGGGCAGAGACTCGGAACTGTTTCTGGGGTTGGCTTAGAGTTCTAACTGGTCCCCTCCAGGCGCCTTCAATGACACTTGGTTCACAGAGAGCAGAGGTTCTGCAAGGCCTGGCCAGCTGGCTGCACCCCTGGTGCTCCTGTAGAAGCACTCCCAGGGCACTTCCCAAGCCTGAGCTGGGGGGACAGCTCCCCGAGGAAGGCCTTAAGGTCCCGGCTGACTGAGATGCTGCCCGAGGTGCCTGTCTGCACCAGCTACTTGCTTGGCCTGCCTGGAGTGTTGTTCTCCCCTCCTGATCCCCAGGGTGTCTCTCCCTCCAGCCCCGCAGAGAGGTTGCAGCCCCACCCTGGCACTCACACAGTCCTTGCTGGTGATGCTAACGTCATTGTTGATGAAACTGATGCCATTGCTCAGGCTAACTTCAATGAAGACTTCCCTAAAGCACAGAAAGGGCAGACAGTGACGACCAACCCAGACAAACACAGTTCTTGTACTTGACTCAAACTGTAGCCTCCAGGTCTTATTGTAACGACTTTGAACACCAGGCATTTTGGCCACCGGAGAGCAGACAGCATGGGTAAGGAGAGTTCACCCGAAGCTCTATGAGGTCAACCTGTGCAGTGAAGGCTGACCAGGCAGTGAGGAGCCCTGCATGGGGTCTGATGCCTGTGGCCATGGGCTAAGTGACCAGCGATGGTTGCTTGGTGTCACTATCCCGACTCTTCTGTATTTAGAGAGTATGTTGGCTTACCTCTGAAAGCTGCCTGGAGCAAAGGATCCCTCCCTGGGGGACACCATCTCCCGCATCCTGCCCTCCTCAGCAGATCCTGGGCCACAACAGATGCCTGAGCACCTTGGGGGACCACCACCAGGGGTAGCTATGCTGGATGCCCTGAGCCTTCTGATGTCAGCCATCTGCTGTCCCAGCAGAGGTAGCATCACACATTACAGACACTTCATGGTGGTAAAAATTGTCCACCTGGTCTCTGAGCTGGGCACTTACTGGTCTGGCTTCTCTATCTTTACTCCTGGGCACATTATTGTGGTATCTTCCACAGAGGTGGGTTTTTCATCTAAAAGAAAATCACATGAGAACGTCAGTGGACACGTCCGTCCATCCACCTCTCCCCTCCTCCCTGCCCTTGGCAAGCAGAGTTAACGCTTGGGCAGACGCCAGCTCCTCTTCTCTCTGCCTTCTTCTATCCAAAGATACCACTGCGTTCCTACCAGGCACCAGGCACCAGGCCATGCTCTGAGGTTTAAGGGGAACAAGGCAGGCAGAGTCCCTGCTCTCAAGGGCATCACACTTGAGGGACTGGAGAGGGAGAAAGACAATGAAATAACAAACAATGAACAAAATGAATGCCAGAGAGTGATAAGTACCATGACATCACTAGACAAGGGAAGGGACAGAGAATGGAATGGAAAGGACAGCTGCTTAGGAATGGGTGACCTGTCCTGCCTGTCAGAGAAAATTTCTCTTTCAGAGAAACTGAAATATTTACATATGAAATGCTGCTTGTCTGGGATTTACTTCAAAATAATCGATGGCTAGGGTATCAACAAAGCCAGATTGGTCAGGGTTGATAATTATTGAAAGTAGGTGAAGGCTGCTTCAAGGTCATTACACAGTTTTTGCTCCTTTTGTATATTATTGAAAATTTCCATTAAAAATAAGGTCTCTCTGAGGAGGCGTTCCTGGACCTGAAACCAAATGAGGGGAAAGCCAGGGAGAGATGCGAGGGAAGAGTGTTCTGTGCTGTGGGATGGCATGTGCCAAGGCCCTGAGGCGTGACTACCTGAGCTTGCTGAGGAGGACAGAAGTGAGTGAGGAGAGGTGGGCAGGCCTCGTGGGCCCTGGGAAGGGGTTTGGGTTTATTCTAGGTACAATGAATCCGTCGAGGGCTGGCCAGACCCGGATATGTTTTAGACAGGCAACATCCAACTGCATCAGGTACTGTGCTAAGTGCCTTACATACACTATCCCAACTAATTCTCGGAAGAGACCTCTGTCTGGAGCCCCACCAGGGCTTGCTGGTGGACTCGATGTGGGGATGAAAGCAAAGAGGAATCAACATGACATGCAGGTTTTTGACCAGAGCAACTGGGTGGATGGTGGTGCCACCTACCGAGACAGGGGAGCCTGAGGAGGGAACAGGGGCTTTCTTTGTTCTTGTGTTCTGGTTTCTTTGTGTGTGGAGTTGGTACTCACCAGGCTAAACAGAATTCCATAACTTGCAGCTGTGGAGCCTTCTCAGTCCTGAGCCCAAACTCTTTTTGTAGCCCTGAACCGTGGGTCAGGGCTATTCTCTACGGAATGGTCATTTCCTCGTAAGCAGCTCTTTGGCTCTAACTCTGTTGTCAGATTAGCTATGAACTTCTGAACTGTGTTACTGCTTGTTTGGTGCTGATAATGAAAACTAATGGCCAAGTACCGTTAGGGGAAAGGACTTGGGTCTGAGGGGTGGGATGCTTGGGATTAAGTGGGAAAAAAATCTGAAAGAAATGCAATGCCTTTCTAGTAGGGTGTTCACAGGCCAGAGCAGGGAGAAGGCGGTGATGGCAGGCACCCGGCACAGCAAGGGCCCAGCAAAGCATGGGGGCTGGAGAGGAGTTTTCAAACCAATATTAGCTGATTAAACCCAATACTACAGTTGCCTCAGTTTAAAGATTTCTTAAAAATATAAAAACACACACTAAAGACATAATATAAAACATATACAAACAGTGATATAAATATTTTCTTCTTTATGCTTCTATTTTCTAAAACACGTTCACAGATGTTTTAAGCAGAAGAAAACGTAATTAAAAACAACCAAATCAATCCTTATGAGGGCATCAGAGCTTCTGGCAATAAACAGCCCAGATTGGCCTCTTCTGGCTGGCCTCTGACCGGGGGCAGAGTGGCCGTCAGCAGAGGGGCCGAGGACTGTGGGACAGGATCTCCCTTGTGAGAGCCTGGCCCTGGTCCACCTCAGACAGAAACACTGTGATCTCGGGAGAGCAGGACAGCCAGAGGCCACAGAGGAAGCATCTGAACACACTTCCTGGGGTACACGTGGTGTCTAACCTTCCTCAAGAACCGTCTTCTCACAAGGCTGAAGCTAGACTGGGCAATGAGATCACCTGTGGCTACTTTGCAGCTCTTCCTGCACCAGCTTGTGGCCTTGGGCAAACCCTTTAATCATCCCTGCCTCTGGTTCCAGATCCACACAAAGGGGTAACAATAGGTCTCTTCTGAGAATGAGTGGGGATAGCGTATGTGAAGCCCTTAGCACGTACCTGATGTAGTCAGTGCTCAGTACACATTAGCTCTCTGTATAAGGGAGTTACTCAGTCCCTAAGCCTCTCCTCAGAAAGTACAGACAGGGACACAATCCCTGAGGCTGCCTACACAACGCTGCAGTGGGGGAATGTGGCAGTGACAGTGCTCTGCCCCGTTCTAGGCACCCATGGAAAGAAGGAGAGACGGCCTAGAAGTGTGCTGGGGCAGGGGAGTTGCTCCGGGTTTACCAGATGGCCCTGGAAGAAGTCACTGAACATAGTAGATGATCAGATCAAATGAAGGCATCCAGGGGCCAACCGGGAGATTGAGGAGGAGGCAGACAGTCCAACTGTTCCCCATGCCCTCTGTGGGGAAGGTCACACCCACCTCAGCGCTGAGGTACAACATCTGCCTGCCCCAACTCTGGGCTTCCTCAGGCCGCTCAGCTATCATGGGGGTTCACCCGATGCCTCTGTATTTCCAAAAACTAGATTTACATATGTGCTAGAGCTGAGATAGTGCAACCACCACAGTGGCCCCACTTGGCAGTAGGGAAAGCAGAGGTTGAGAAGAGAACACTCATTGGGTCAGGGACACACAGGTGACGTGTGCCTGAGGCAGGATTCCAGGACCCAGGCCAGCAGTTGGCATTGTCTCTCAATCCAGGGTGGACACACCTTCCTGGGGAAGCTACCAGTGCACCGGCACGGCCTCAGGGCCCCGGGGCTGCCTCCACTTCCCACCTGTGGAAGCAGACCTATGGCATTTGGGTCCTTGGGTCTCAGGCGGACTGGGAGCTGAGGAAAGCTAAGGGCATGATGCTGTGAGGGCAGACCCTGCACCCCACACCCAGCCCCGGCAGGGGGAAAGCCCCGCTCCAAGTCCTCTTGTGGTGCTGGGGGCTGATGACTTCCTGGCTTGCAGATGAAGGGGAGGTGGCCAGGCTTCTCAGGTAGGTCCCTCCTCTGCTTGTCCATGCAGCCTCTATCCCCACAGCGTCCACAGAGAATGGTCAGCAAGGGCTTTGAAGGCTTGGCTGGCTGAGGGGAATGCAGCCTGGCGTGGGAAATTTGTCACGTGGAGGCTCAAGGGGACTACTTACCAAATAATTCGGTGTCGCTGAACTTGAATCTACAAATAACATCATCCTTGTTCTTTGCATTATTAAAGCCTTTTCCAGAAATCTTCAATTCATAGTTTTCTGCAAGGGCAACATCCAGATATCTGTGTGAGGAGGGGCTGAGTGCTGTCCTCCCTCTGATCTCACAAGTATGGCAGGCCACCTCCGTAACGGAATTCCCAGGAGGCTCCTATAACGAAGCAGCTGTGTCTGAACCAGCCATGGGTGGTGATCCCCACAGGCTTCCCAGCCTTTCAGCCGTGATCCCCACAGGTGAGATCCCCACCTGTTGTTGCTAAGGGTTCATTCAGAGGTGGCTGGGCTGGGCCTTGAGTACCCGGGGGCCCTTCACCACCTATCCTGACCCATTGAGCCCATTAACGGCACCCAGCTTCATGCCCTGACATCCTGAGGTGCTCTGTAAGGGGTGCAGGTGGTGCTCTCTCCCAGGCCCTCCTTCACATAAATGGGAGAGGAGCCTAGACTACACAAGCTGAAGACAGCCCTGTCTCATGCCTAAGCTAGGCACCCAGGCTGCTGGGGCTGCCCTGGCACATCCCCGCCCCTGAAGCACACACCAGGGGATAGAGAGAGGGCAGCTAGCGGGCCTGCGCCTGGGGAGTTAGCCGGGATAACATGCAGGTCTTCCTGCTGCAAGCCCAAGGTCATTAGCCCCCACCGCTGCCTCCTGGCCCAGGCCTGGCTAATTCCAATCAAGATGCTTGATTTGCCCAAGGTCCATCGACTCGAGGGCAATTCCTCAGGAATGCCAGCGTGACCTTGGACCTGGCAGTCCCCATTCCTCCTGCTTCAGGTCTTCCTGCTGCACCTAGCTTATAAAGACAAAGTCTGCACATTCTCAGCCTTGAAGAGAACAGACTCTTGGGCTGTGGGCCAAAGCTGCCCTGCGGACAAGTTTTGTTAGGTTTTCAAGTGTTTCAAGACAACGGGAGCCCACATGTAAAATGCAGGCTGCCCCTCTGCCTGCATGCCCTTCCTTCCTACCTGTGTCCCCTGCTGCCCTCAAGTCCCTCTTCACCTCTGCAGCAGGACCCCCACGGTCTCTAGGGCCTGTGGCTCTCCCAGAGGGTCTGGTTAGCTCCGGAGAGTCTCCATAAGTGGAAGGCAGGGGCATGCTTTCAGATGTTTGGGCAGAAGAGACTTGGAGCTAAAGCATTTTGCTTTGTCCAGAGAGCTGCTCCTTCTGCTTTCCTGCACCCCTCACACCAACTCCCCCAACAGTAACAACCACAGCAAGAAAATCCAGCCACAGGAAGGACTAAAAAGGGCTTGCAGGGAGCTGTACTGCCCACGTCCAGTCCCACTGCCCACCAGGTCTCAGGCGGCAGAAGGTCGGGTAGCCCCTGGAAGGGGCTGGATCCTGGAAGGGAGACCAATCCTTCCGGAAAGGAGAGCTTTGTGTCTGGAAGAAAAGTTCCACCCCAGGCTCTGGTGGCTCCAGACAGAGGAGCTGGGAAGGCGGGCAGCTCCCCAGAGGCAGGGGGGAAGCTGAGCAGTGAGGAGGGGCAGGGACTTGCCGTGAGACCCAGAGGCCACACAGATGGAAGTGTCCTGCCCTGTGGACACCTGGGGACAACCTCTTGAGAGACATTCGACACTACTGAGCACCTTCAACAAGTGTCCCCTTAATGCAGCAATGCTACTCCTGGTCTCGATCCCCGGAACTCTGGACCCAGGCCTGCAGGGAGGTAAGCGTGGGGATGTTCACAGCAGTGTGGCTTGTGCTGTCCACTGATTAGGAACAATCTGAATATCGACCCCGGAGACTCATGAAACAAACCTGGTCCACCCATGTGACAGAATACTGTGCATATAGTTGGAAAATGTTATGTATTATGCATGATCCTTTTAATGTAAAAATACCCTTGTAAGGTACGTTTAGACAGGTAGTACGTATATATGATCAACTATTTATGGCAGTTATCTCTGGGAGACACTAGGATAGGACAGGAGGCAAGATTATCATAGTGGAGGGACAGCGGCCAGCCAGGCTGGTTGCAGAATGTCCCTGTGCTGCACAGGGGGTCCTGCCTCCCCTGCAGGTCCTCCCATCACACAGCCTGCCCCGCCCACTCCACACAGAGGGTGTCCCAGCCACAGTGTGGGACCTGACACTGGACCTCAGAGGAAAGCCCTCCTCTGCACTGGGTCCTACTACGTGCCATCACGGACGTGCCCCGTCTGTTAGGCTTCTTTGCAGAGACTCACTCTGGGCCAGTCGTTCACAGGAAACAGAATGACCAGGTGCCACCTCCAGCCTACCTCCCCAGGTGAGAAGCCCCGTGAATACCCAGCCAACACAGCAGAGCAACGAATTGCAAAGCACTGTGCCTAGTGCACCAGGCCAGACACGGCGTTACTACCACAGGAGTCCACTGGGGAGACATTTAAAGCAGCAAACTAATCTATGGAGGAAAACACCAGAGGAGAAGCTGCCTCCAGGGCGTGGCGGCAAGGAATGCCACAGACGGGATCTGACAGGAGTTTCTGGGGCCAAGGGGAATGGTCTGTGTCTTTGTGGCGTTTGGGGTTACAGGGGCACTGTGTGCATTTATCAGAACTCATCAAATGATACACTTGGCTGGGAAGACGGCAGCACTGGAGGACTCTGAACTCACCTCCACCCACAGAAACAAGAAATTTACAACTACCCTTGGAAAAATTACACATGAGACAACTGAAAACTGGACAAAAAGAACCCTCACAAGAAGGGGCAGTGCTGATTGAGGTGGAAGAGGCACAAATTCCTTTCTCGACAGGAAACAGCTACATCCAGCCATGGCACTTCACAGCTGGGAACAATCTTAAGGTATGCAGCCTTCCCTGGAGGAGTGGGGGATCTGAGCAGGAGAGCTTTGCCAGAATAAGCATCTTTTGGACTCTGCACAACTTAGACATGTGTCATAATATCTGGCTTTGCTGGCTATGAACAACAATGGGGAAAACCCCCAGAAAAGCTATTGAATATAAGTGAAAGAAAAGTCTGCTCTTAAAGGGCCCATGCACAAATTCATCCATTTTGGAAAGCAATCTAAAATCACCCGAAAGAAAGGGGCACAGTCCTTTGGTGAAAAGAAACTCACTTGATAGGCTCTGGGCACATCTCGGCCAGAGACAACACCTCCCCAGGGTGGGACCATCTCCCCAGGGACTGAGACATTGGCAGCAGCCATTATTGTGACCTAGTACAGGCACGTTCAAACAGATGCTGGCAGATGCCATTGGAGTCCTTCCCCTGGTCTGTTAGCACAGTCATCTGCCCCACCCACTAGAGCACCGATTTAATCCAGGTCAGCCAGGGCAGGCAGCCTACCATATGGACTGGCCCCACCCAACAATGAGCCCTTGGGCAACCTGTGAGCCCACATAGGCGGAGTGTGTGGGACCTCTGCTGCCGGGCGAGTGGGTCCAACTCTGCGGTGCAGGGTGGGCACGAGGGGCAGGGTGTGTGTTGGCAGAGTGTGTGAGTCCTCTGCAGTGGGGTGAGTGGGCCTGCTTCAGTGGGTCAGGGCATGTGCACGGGGCAGGACTGCATTGACAGGGTGTGTGGGCCTGTGGGCAGTGAGACTTTGTCAGCTGCAGCAGACTTGTGCTTCTCAAACAGCCCCATAGAGGATCAGCCCCACCTTCCAACGCCTGAAACAACTGTGTGCTGACATGCCTGCGGCCAGCCCCACCCAGATGCACTACTTAGAGAGCTGAGAAAAACATAGCAGGCCACAGGCCTGTAGCAATTGTGAGCCCCTGAGCCTAGCAACCCGACACACTGGGGGCCTACTCACTTAACAGAAAAACTGGAGCAGGTATGTGCTATTAGACCTCATAGCCAACTGTACTAGGACTCCCCATGCCCGATAAAGTGACTGAAAGGACCACAGCAGCAGTAACACAGCTGAGCATTACAACCAGCTGGCCAGGACAGTCTAGTCTCCCCTTGCACCTGCAGCAAGAGCAACCCTGCCACAACAGAAGGACACACACAGCCCACGCAGAGGTCAGTTCTGGAAGATCTGGAACTGGTGATGACAGGGAAGCACACTGCTGGGCCTTGTAAGGCATCTCTTACATAAGGCCACCTCTGCAAGATCAGGAGACGTAGCTGATCCACCTAATACATAGATACAAGCACAGAGAAAGAGGCAAAACCAGGAGACAAAAGAATATGTTCCAAATAAGGAAACAGGACAAATCCTCAGAAAAAGAACCAAACAAAACAGAGATAAACAATCTACCTGATAAAGAGTAGTATAAACTAATCGTCATACAGATGCTTACTGATCTTGAGAGAAGAACGGATGAATTCAGTGAAAATGTCAACAAAGAATGGGAAAATATAAAAAAGAACCAATCAGAAATGATGAATACAATGATGGAAATGAAAAATTCACTAGAGGGACTCAATAGCAGAGTAGATGATACAGAAGAACAGATCAGCGAGCTGCATGAAAGACTAGAGGAAATCACCCAAGCTGAACTGCAAAAAGAAAAAAGAATTAAAAAGAATGAGGACAGCCTAAGGGACCTCTGGGACAACATCAAGTGCACTAATATCCATATTATAGGTGTCCCAGAAGGAGAAGAGAGAGACAGAGGGACAGAGAACCTATCTGAAGAAATACTAGCTGAACACTTTCCTAATCTAAGGAAGAAAACAGACATCCAGGCACAGGAAGTACAGAGAGTACCAAACAAGGTAAAACCAAAGAGGCCTACACCAACACACATAATAAGTAAAATGTCCAGAATTAAAGATAATCAGAGAATCCTAAAAGCTGCAAGAGAAAGGCAACAAGTTATACACAAAGGAAACTCCATAAGGCTATCAGCTGACTTCTCAGCAGAAACCTTACAGGCTAGAAGGGAGTGGCACGATATATTCAAAGTGCTGAAAGGAAAAATTCTACAGCCAAGAACACTCTACCCGACAAGGTTATCACTCAGAATGGAAGGAAAGATAAAGAGTGTTCCAGACAAGGAAAAACTAAAGGAATGTATCGCCAATAAACCAGCCTTACAAGAAATGCTAAAGGGACTTATTTTAGTGGAAAAGAAAAGACTGCAAATAGGAATAAGAAAATTACCAACAAACCCCACCAAACAATAAAATCACTGGTAAAGGCACATATACAGTAAAGGTAGCAGATCAGCCAGCTATGAAGGTAATATGAAGGTCAAAATACAAAAGTACTAAAATTATCTATTTCTATGATAAGAGGTTAATGGATACATATGCACAAAAAAGAGGTTAAATATGATATCAAAAACATAAAACGTGGGAGGTGGGGAGTAAAAGAGTAGAGCTTTTAGCAAGAGGTCAAACTTAAGAGACCATCAACTTAATATAGATTGCTATATATGTTGGTTATTACATATGAACCTCAAGATAATCACAAACAAGAAACCTATAATAAATACACAAAAAATTAGGAGAAAGGAACCCAAACATAATACTAAGAAAGCCATCAAACCACAAGGGAAGAGAGCAAGAGAAGAAAGGAACAGAGAAGAGCTACTGAAACATCCAGGAATAAAGTAACAAAATGGCAATAAGTGCATTCTTATCAATAGCTATTTTAAATGTCAATGTACTAAATGCTCCAATCAAAAGGCAATAGGTGGCCGACTGGACGAAAAAACAAGACCCCTATATATGCTGCATACAAGAGACATGCTTCAGTCCTAAAGATACTCACAAACCGAAAGTGAAGGGATGGAAAAAGATAGTGCACGCAAATGGCAATGAAAAGAAAGCTGGGTAGCAATACTTATATCACACAAAACACACTTTAAAACAAAAACTGTAATAACAGAGAAAGAAGGGGACTACATACTGATAAAGGGAACAATGCAACAGAGGGTATAACACTTGTAAATATCTATGCACCCAACGTAGGAGCACCCAAATACATAAAGCAATTATTAACAGACATAAAAGGAAAAATAGACAGCAACACAATAATAGTAGGGGACTTTAACACTCCACTTACATTAAGGGACAGCTCATATAAACAGAAGACCAGTAAGGGAAATATTGGCCTTGAATCACACATTAGAAAACAAGCACTTATTAGAATTCCATCCCAAAAATAAAAAAAAAAAAAAAAAAAAAAAAGAATTCCATCCCAAAACTGCAGAATACATTCTTTTTGAATGTACATGGAACATTCTCCAGGATAAATCCCATATTAGGCCACAAAAAAAGTCTCAATAAATTAAAGAAGACTGAAATAATACCAAGAATCTTTTCTGATGACAATGGTATGAAATTAGATATCAACCACAGGGAGAAAACTGGAAAAGCCACAAATATGTAGAGATTAAAGAAAATGCTACTGAACAATGATTGGGCCAATAAAGAAATCAAAGGAGAAATAAAAAAATACCTGGAGACAAATGAAAATGAAAACATGGCATGCCAAAATTTATGGGATACATCAAAAGTGGTTCTAAGACGGAAGTTTATAGCAATACAGGCCTACCTCAACAAACAAGAAAAATCTCAAATAAACAATCTAACATTGCACCTAAGGGAACTGGACAAAGAAGAACAAACAAAGCCCAAAAGCAGTACAAGGAAGGAAACAATAAAAGTCACAGGGAAAATAAATGAGAGACTGAAAAAATAAAAAAACAAAAAATCAATGCAACTAAGAGCTTGTTCTTTGAAAAGACAGACAAATTGACAAATCTTTAGTTAGACTCACCAAAAGAAAAAGAGAGAAGGTTCAAATAAATAAAATCAGAAATGAAAGAGGAGAAATTACGATGGACACTTCAGAAATACAAAAGACTATGCCGGAATACTATGAAAAGCTATACACCAACAAATTGGATAATCTAGAAGAATGGATAAATTCTGAGACTCATACAACCTTCCCAAACTAAATCAAGAAGAAATAGAGAATCTGAATAGACCAATCACAAGTAAGGTGATTGAAAGAGTAATCAAAAACCTCCCAAAAATCAAAGTCCAGGACCAGATGGTTTCCCTGGAGAATGCTACCAAACATTCAAAGAAGACTTAATACCTATCCTTCTCAAACTCTTCCAAAAAACTGAAGAGGAGGGGAAGCTTCCAAACTCATTCTACGAGTCTGACATTACCCTGATAAAAAACCAGACAAAGACAGCACAAAAAAGAAAATTACAGGCCAATATTACTGATGAACATTGTTGTAAAAATCCTCAACAAAGTAATAGCAAATCGAATACAGCAACACATTAAAAAGATCATACACCATGATCAAGTGGGATCTACTCCATGGATGCAGAGATGGTTCAACATCCACAAATCAATCAAGGTGATACACTACATTAACAAATGAAGAATAAAAATCACATGATCATATCAATAGATGCAGAGAAAATATTTGACAAGACACAGCATCCATTTATGATAAAAACTCTGAAGAAAATGGGTATAGAAGGAAAGTATCTTAACATAATAAAGGTCATATATGACAAACCCACAGGTGATATCATACTCAATGGAGAAAAACTGAAAGCTATCTCTATAAAACAGGAACGAGATGCCCACTTTCACCATTCTTATTTAACATAGTACTGGAAGTCCTAGCCAGAGCAATCAGGCAAGAAAAAGAAATAAAAGCGATCCAAAACAGAAAGGAAGAAGTGAAACTGTCACTATATGCAGATGACATGATTTTTTTTTTATTGATGTTTTAATGGTTTCTAACATTGTGAAATTTTGGGTTGTACATTTTTGTTTGTCCATCACCCCATATATGACTCCCTTCACCCCTTGTGCCCACCCCCCACCCCCACTGACCGGGTAACCACAGTCCAGTTTTCTCTGTCCATGTGTTGGTTTATATTCCACATATGAGTGAGATCATACAGTGTTTGTCTTTCTCTTTCTGGCTTATTTCACTTAACATAATACGCTCCAGGCCCATCCATGTTGTTGCAAATGGGACGATTTTGTCTTTTTTTATGGCTGAGTAGTATTCCATTGCATATATATACCACATTTTCTTAATCCAATCGTCAGTCGAGGGACACTTAGGTTGCTTCCACTTCTTGGCTATGGTGAATAATGCTGCAATGAACATAGGGGTGCATAAGCCTCTTTGGATTGTTGATTTCAGGTGCGTTGGATAGATTCCCAGTAGTGGGATGGCTGGATCATAGGGCATCTCTATTTTTAATTCTTTGAGGAATCTCCATACCGTTTTCCATAGAGGCTGCACCAATTTGCATTCCCACCAGCTGTGTATGAGGGTTCCTGTTTCTCCACATCCTCTCCAACATTTGTTGTTTTTTGTCTTGGTGATTACAGCCATTCTAACGGGCGTGAGGTGGTATCTTAGTGTTGTTTTGATTTGCATTTCCCTGATAATTAGTGATGTTGAGCATCTTTTCATGTGCCTATTGGCCATCTGTATATCTTCCTTGGAGAAGTGTCTGTTCATTTCCTCTGCCCATTTTTTGATCGGGTTGTTTGTTTTTTTTGTTGTTCAATTGTGTGAGTTCTTTATATATTATGGAGATCAACCCCTTGTCAGATGTATGTTTTGCAAATATTCTCTCCCAGCTGGTTGGTTGTTTGTTCATCTTGATTCTGGTTTCATTTGTCTTATAAAAGCTCTTTAATCTGATAAAGTCCCACTTGTTTATTTTTTCTTTAGTTTCCCTAGTCTGGGTAGGCATGCAGATGACATGATTTTATATAGAGAAAGTCCCAAAGAATCCACCAAAAATCTTTTAGAACTAATAAATGAATACAGTCAAGCTGCAGGATACCAAATCAAAATACAATAATCAGTTGCATTTCTATACACTAACGATGAAGTAGTAGAAAGAGAAATTAAGAATACAATCAAATGTACAATTGCAACAAAAAGTTTAAAATACCTAGGAATAAATTTAATGAAAGAGGTGAAAGACCCGTACAGTGAAAATTATGAAATGAAAGAAATCAAAGATGACACAAAGAAATAAAGATATTCTGTGCTCATGGATTGGAAGAATTAACATAGTTAAAATGTCCAACCTCCTAAAGCAATCTACAGATTCAGTGCAATCCATATCAAAGTTGCAAGGACATTTTTCACTGAAATAGAACAAAGAATCCTAAAATTTAGATGGAACAACAAAAGAAACCGAATAGCCAAAGCAATCCTGAGAAAAAAGGACAAAGTTGGAGATATCACACTCCCTGATTTCAAAATATACTACAAAGCTACAGTAATCAAAACAGCATGGTACTGGCAGAAAAACAGACACACAGATCCAGGGAATACATTTAAGAGCCCAGAAATAAACCCACATATCTATGGACAGGTAATTTTTAACAAGGGAGTCAAGAACATACAACGGAGAAAGGAAAGTCTCTCCGATAAAAGGTGTTGGAAAAACTGGACAGCCACATGCAAAAGAATGAAAGTAGACTATTATCTTACACCATACAAAAAAAGTAACTCAAAATGGATTGAATGTAAGACCTGAAACAATGCAACTTCTACAAGGAAACATAGGCAGTATGCTCTTCGACATCAGTTTTAGCAGCATATTTTCAAATACCATGTCTGACCAGGCAAGAGAAACAATAGAAAAAATAATGAGAGAAAAAATAATAATAATGATGAGACTACATCAAACTAAAAAGCTTCTGCACAGCAAAGGAAACCGTCAACAAAACGAAAAGACAACCGAATAACTGGGAGAAGATACTTGCAAACCGTATTTCGGATGAGGGGTGAATATCCAAAATATATAAAGAACTCATACATCTCAACAACAAAGAAACTAACAAGCCAATTAAAAAATGGGCAAAAGATCCGAACAGACATTTTTCCAAAGAAGATATACAGATGGCTGACAGGCACATGAAAAGATGTTCAACATCACTAATTATCAGGGAAACGCAAGTCAAAACTACAACGAGATACCACCTCTTGCCTTTGAATGGCTATAATTAACAAGACAAGAAATAACAAGTGTAGGAGATGATGTGGAGAAAAGGGAACGCTCATATACTGCTGGTGGAAATGCACACTGGTGCAGCCACTATGGAAAACCACTTTTTTTCCTCAAAAATTTTTTTTTCCTCAAAGAATAGAACTACCATACAATCCAGCTACTCTACTGCTGGGTATTTATCCAAAGATTATGAAAACACGAATGCGTAATGATATACACACCCTTACGTTCATTGCAGGAGTATTCACACTAGCCAAGACTTTGAAACAACCTAAGTGCCCATCAAGGGATGAATGGATAAACAAGATGTGGTATACATACACAATGGAATACTACTCAGCCATAACAAAAGATGAAATCTTGACATTTGTGACAACATGGACGAACCCGGAGGGTATTATGCTAAGTGAAATAAGTTAGAAGGAGAAAGTCAATTACTGCATGATCTCACTCATAAACAGAAGATAAAAAAACAACAACAACAAAAAACAAACACATAGATAGAGAGATTAGATTGGTGGTTACCAGAGGGGAATCGGGGAGGGAGGAGGGCGAAAGGGATGACTGGGCACATGTGTATGGTGATGGACAGTAATTAGTCTTCAGGTGGTGAACATGATGAAACCTGCACAGAAATCAAAACATAATGATGTACACCTGAAATTTAAATAATGTTATAAACCACTGTTACCTCAATTAAAAAAAAAGGAATTAAAAAAAACCCCAAAAACCGAAAAAAAGAAAATGACACACATGACTTCTACATTTCCAAAAGAGAAGTGTTAACAAATGTTGTTCCCTAGGTACAGATACGCACTGTGAATGGTTTGGGGGTGAGATAGCCTGATGATTGTAACAACTTACTTTGAAATGCAGCCAAAAATAAGATGGATTGATGCATAGAAAGGGAGAGAGAGCAAGACAGAGAAGGGATAAACACAACATGGTCAAATAATTGCAAAATCCAGGTAGTGGATACAGGGGTGTTCACTGTAAACCGTTTTCACTTTGCTGTGGGTTTGGAAATTTCCACGATAAAAGGATGGAAAAAAATCAAAGAACTAAATGAGAAAAATAAAACTGTGGACACAGCCCAGCAGAAGTCATGGTACACATGGGTGACAAGTGACCAATGAGAGGGACAGACCAAGGGCTTTGGGAAGCCAGAGGGGCCAGTGGACCAGGAAAGGCCCTGAGGGTGAGGTGCCCTGAGTGTCAGGTCTCAAAGGATGGGTGGGCTGGACCCTATACAGCTGAGGAAGGGACTGCAGGAAGCCGAGTCCCCTCCCTCCCACGGCACCTCTGCAGCAGGTGGGGCCCAGAGCAAGGCTGGCCCTTGGAGGGTGCCGCTGTCCAGCTAAGGGGCCTCCTACTTCCCAGCCAGCCCGGGGTTAGGGAAGTGGTCTTCTCAGCACCCTCGGACCCAGTGCAGAGGACGGGCTGGCATGCAGGCCGAGAGGCTAGGAGGCCAGCAGAGGCCTCAGCCTCACCCTGAGTGAGTCTGAGAGACTGGAGAGGACATGGGCGTCGTGCTCCCCCACTGCCTGCTCCCCCCGGCCCCTGTTCTATTCAGAATGACAGCCCGATGAAACGGCTCCTTCTCCTGCATTTGGGGTCCAGGTCCCTGCTTGTGCTTTCCCTCCAAGGGACTGTCACACTGTGTGGCATCTTCTGACAAGACAGCAACTGTTTAAAAGGTCAGAGCAGGGACTGCTGCCACGCTGGCAGAGGGTGTGCAGCGGGCACCTGTCACCTCGGCTCAGCTGCCACTGGGGAGGAATGACGACTCGCATCCTCACCTGCGGTGTGATGTGCTGCTCAGATGCCGCAGCCTGTGTGTGTGTCCAGGGGACATAATCAGAGAAATGACGCTGTCAGGCTGCCGCACAGCTGGGTGCTTTAAACCAGGAGAAGCAGGAACAGACTCTATGTGTATGGGGGTCTCTAACCTGCCTCCACACCTCACACTGCAGCTCACAGGTTCAGAACACAGGAGGACTCAGACACCCGCCACCAACAGCTGGCTCAGCTGGAGACTCATCCTGGATGTCCTTGAACCACTTCCCTCCCGGACCTGGGCTCAGCATGGTGTCAGGGGGAAGAGCCAATGATCAATGATGGAAATCTTAGTACTGGCTACTGTTGGTTAGGGCCTCCCAGCTTCTAGATCCTGGGCCACTCACTGTAAAATCCACTGGCCTTACCTCTCACAACGGATCTGATAGTGGGCAGTGTTATTTGTACTTCTTGGAGACAGAAGTGGAGTTCGCAGATATTTGGCCATCTGCCCCAGGTTGCATGCCCATGGGCAGCAGTGCTCAGAGATGACCACTGCTCTGTCTGACCCCACGGCCTACTGCACTACAGCCTGAAGAGCACAGAGGCCAGACCCGGCTGCCTGGGACTGGACTCAGCTGGATCTGGCTGGGTGCTGTCACCAGTGGAAGAAGCGTGCCCATCCATCCACCTCAGCTGGACAAATCCCAGTGACGTGGATGCACAAGCCTGCACACACAGAGCTCATGACAGACAGAGGCTCCTCTCAGCCAAGCACCTGCACAGGATGCCCTCCCTGCACTGGTGCAGGGACCCCTCTGGAGAGAGAGGGCGTCTTGTCAAGTTCCAGGTCTCAGGGAGAGGCGTTCCCCGCCTGACCGCTGGGTGTGAGGTTGGCTGTGCCTATCTGTGCGGATGCCTTTTGTCAGGCTATGCTCCTCGTAGGATGCTGGATGCTGAGCTTGTCCAGTTCTTTTTCTCATCCATTGGGACAATCATGTTGTTTTTCTTTTCTATTTTGCTGATTTGATAAATTATCCAGACATTTCAAATACGGAATCAGACTTGCATTTCTGGGGTGATCTCTAATTGGGCTTGATGTATTGTCCTTTGTATGTCTTGTTAGATGCCATTTGTAGTGTTTTGTTGAGGGTTTTTAAATATATTTTTTCCTATTTTTTAAGTATACTTTTGGTTTCAAGATTTAAAAAAGTAATTACACTAAACTTATTGTGGTAATCATTTTGCAATGTATTTATGTCAAGTCATTATGTGGTATACTTTAAACTTACACAGAGCTGTATGTCAATTATATCTCAATACAAGTGGAAAAAAAAGTAATAACACACACACATCCACATCACGACCCCTGGCAAAAACACTCAACACAAACATACACACATGTGTATACCCAAAGCACACTATAACCCTACACATCCATGTACACTCAGCTCACACACACACACAACACACACACGCCACTCACCTACGTCACATACATACTATACACACTCAGACCACTCACACACACAAAACACATACACATACACTACACATTCATACATAGCACATACTGAAACACGCCACACCCACCACACACCAGCACACACTCACAACACACACACACACACCCCTGTCTTTACAACAGTGACTCCGGCTCTTACCCCCTGCACAGGAACTGGAAGGCTCCACAGCTGTAACTTCCATACAGCACTTTGATGTGAGCTGGAACAGGGAGACACGGGGCAGGATCAGGGACAGTGAATGGCGGGGGGTGTGGTGAGAAGCCAGCCCACTCCCTACTCACATCCAGCCCCCACTCACTGAATCAACGATGTTTCTCAGACCCTTGAATCCGGTGTCCACTCCAAATACGTGGTCCGGGCTGTCTGCAATTTCCAGTAGCTTGAAGGGAGAGGAGGCGCCTTGTGCCCAAAGCCAGGGGTTGAGGACACAGCAGGTCCCCATCCCATGGGACAGTCTCCCGCCTCATGCCCTGTTAGACTCCAAGGCCAGCCCCTGGCGTCTGCCATCAGCCCACCCTAAGGGAGTGGAAGCTTTTCCACCTGCACCTCTGGTGTGGTTTACACAAGACTTGTTATTCATTTCTGCAGTGGCGGTCTGTTCTCCACTTAGCCATCCTCTGGGTGGACCATTCTCTGGGTGGACCATCCTCTGGGTGGCCCTGGGAAAGTCACGTTTGGAAGCTTTCCCCAACTAGGCTCACAGATGGCACCTGGTTACTTGTACTGAATTACCTGGTCTTTCTTATAGTCTTTTACACCCACGCAGTAAATAGTCGCCCCCATTTTCTGAGCATTTGCAGCCTAAGAGAAAGAAAGCGTTGAATATAAATCACCAAATACGTGGAGCAAAACACTGGTAACGATGACCTGGACTCACTTCGGCCTTAGCCTCAACAAATGAACTTGGCAGCAGTGCTCCATCGGTCAGAGCGATAATCACGGTGGGAACCTTGTCTCCTGCAGAAGAAGCAGGGAGTGGCCTGGTCAGTAAAGGCACCCAGAGGGACCTGCTGCAAGCTGCCAGCGCCACAGCACTGCTCCCCACACCTCCTCCTCCCGGGGAGAGGGCACCCAGACCTGAGCACCTGCCGTCCAGAGCGCCTGGAGGGCTCTGCAGCCCACTGCTGGAGGGAGAAGGGAGCTCAGCCCAGGACCCACTTTCCAGATGAGGACACCGAGCCCGGCTCAGGGACCTTCCTGCTGAACTATCCCCACGACTGGATGGTACAACTTTCCGCTGAAAGGCGACTGCAGCTATTTCACTGGACAAGCGTAAGGCTCTCGGGTGAGCAAAGGGAGGAGCAGGCGCCCCCGACTGTACCAGGCCCCGCAGGCTCAGAGGAAGGCCGGCTCCTGCTCCGGCTCTGGGCAGCGCCTGCCCACACGCCTGCTGGCATCTGCAGGCCCAGGGCTTCCGAATGCGGGGTCAGAAGTGCTTGAGCGGCTCTAAGCCTTTCCCACCAGGCCCACGCATCTCTACTGACAAGAGCTGTGACCCTACAGTCTAGATGAGGACGGTTCTGGGCCGAGCACAGCCTCTTCCACTGTCAGAGACACAGCCCCAGGACGACAGTCAACCAAGGGAAGAAGCTTATGGCAAAAGGAGACAGAGCCAGAAAGCCGAGTGAGACAAAAGTGAGGTCAGCAAAGAGAAAAGCAAGCTCTTTTTTCTGAAAGCTGTAGCCTGTCTGCTCTAGGTCACCTGGCTGTTTTCTTCGTTCTCATGCAGCCCAACTGTAGGTTGAGACCTCCTGTTTACTAGGAACCCAGGACGTGCACACATGATCCCGTGGAGGTCTGACAAACATCCCCGGGGGCGGTTTGTATCCTCACTGCACAGCGGAGGAACCTGCAGCTCAGAGAGGGCAGGCAACTTGCCCCAAGAGTCAGCGCTAGGGAGTGGCTGAGGTGCGTCTGCACAGACCTTGCTGAGGCCCAGGCCTGGCTCTGTCCCCGGACCTGCCCATGATGAAGCCAGCAGGCAGCTTACCTCCAGAGTTTGCTTGCTGAATCTGCTCATTTGCCTGCAAAGGAATGAAGGAATGTTGAGGGAGGACAGCAAGGTGAGTGAACAGTACTCTAAGAACTTGATAAAGCAGAAAACATTCTCAGGGCCCCAGCAGTGTGTACCTTCTTAAATCCCTCATGCATGTTTGTGGCTCCTGTAGGCACTACATTCTGAAGTCTGCTAAGACCATCACGTATCTCATTGCTGAAGAGAATCAGAAAAGGGAGTTGAGGTGGAGTGAGGGGCTGATGATGGAAAAGTAGCCCCACGCTGTCCTGGCACAATTCTGTACCGTGCAGACCTGCCCGGACTGGAGCAGACACAGTCAAGTGGCCCTGTCATGGTCTTTCTGCTTTGTGTCATTGAAACGGAAGGCGTTCCATGTCCCCCATCTGGTGAGCATGAGGGGGGATGCTGGTTTGCTGGTCCCAAGGGTATGGCCTGGCTTTCAATGGGCTCACGCCTGTCTCAGGCACGCAGACCTCAGGGGACCTCACCAAGGGCCCTGCCTTGACCGTCCATGGTGGGAGTGGGGAGCATCCAGGGAGGTTCACCTGTGATTCCGGCACACACAACGTGCTTGGCAGGACTGCAAAGCACCCGAGGGGTCCCTCAGGAGGGCACACATTCTCCAACAGGTAAGGCTAGTTTGGAAAAGGTCATCCAGCTGATGCCTCCCCCTCGCTCCCATTCTCCCTGCCACAGACCCCTGAGGTGCCCCCAAGCCTCTCCCTCCTCTGAATTGGTGGTAAAGAAGAAGCAAAGCTAACTAATTAGAGTGCTAGGCTCCTGGACTTCACGTGTCCGAAAGGAAAAGACCAAAGCTGGGGCAGTGGCCCTGAGGACTGTCCAAGCAGGCAGAAGAGCAGTGGTCCCCAGCCTGCCACGGGGATGTAGCCTGTCAGCCACTGTTAACCCTGAAGCACAGGCTGGGACTGGGACACAGGAGGGGGTGGGGCTTAGGTCCAGGCTAATCCGACGTGACAGAGCTGAGCTGGCACACCAAGGCTCAGGAGAGCACGGCCCCTGAAGGCTGGCTTCTCTCTGCAGGCAGAGGAGATGCTATCATGGGGTGAGAGCTGAGAGCCAGGGTGAAGTCCTGCCCAGTCCAGCCCAGGAGGTGAGGAAGCCTGAGTCCCAGGGCCAGTGGAGGCCAAACCAGGCCCTGCCCAGCCCAGCACAATCGCCCTCCCCTCCTCTCTGAACATTCTGGAAGATTTCCAGTTTGTCAACAGCACCTCCAAATATGCTGGAACTCTCAGCCCTCCCATTCTCTGGCCCAGGACCCAGCTCAGCCAGGCTGTGCTCTTGCCGCAGCGAGCTCTCCCTGATGTGGCCCCTCTAGCCCAAGTCACCCCCTACTCCCAGCTCTGCTCACAGAGGGACGACAGGCTCCTAGCACCCTCAGCAATTCCTTCTCCTCTTAAAATACCCCTCTCAACCCCTAAGAGCTCCCTCCACCTCTTGCCGGTTCTCACTTCCGCTGCCATCACCCCTGGGGGCTTTCTAGCCCCTGTACTGTCTGGCTCCTCTAGCGCCCAGAGCAAGCTCCTCTGTGGACTGTGTCATCCTCTGCCTGCCCCCTAGCCGAAAGGGCTCAGAAAGCCCAGGCCCCACGTTCTGGGCAGACCCTCCAGAATCAACCCTCTCCTCAGGCTCCATTGGCCCCTTCTGGACTCACCTGACACGCCAGGGCCCACCGCGGCCCTCTGCCATACCCCTCCTCAACTCATAGGCAGTGGGCACTTTGGGGAATGGCCAATCTCAGGCTGGGCCCAGCTCCAATCAAGATGCTGTGGGCTGCTTGGGAGCAGGCAGATCTAGGGCCCTCAGCTGACTCCGAGCTGTCTTCCCAGGTGCACATCAACCCCGCCGCCAGTGTTTCATATCTTTCCCCTCCCCCAAGTCCCACTCCCACTCCTGACACCCTCCCTCAGGGAAGATGGCCCCACCTTCACTCTCCAGAGAGGACCCCGGAGGCCCTCCATGAGCTTCCCCACAGCTTCTCGTGGTTTGGGCCCTGACCCCTTGCTGTGGGGGAGGCAGTGGGCTTCCTCTCCCCCAGGGCGGCTCCTCCACCTGAGGCCCATGCCCAGCTCCTGCCGCCTCTCTCTCTGCCACCTGCCAGAGTCCCTACCCACAGACTTGCTTTCTTCCACCTCAAACCCACTCAGATCTCTCTCTCCCTAACGTGAACCACATGCACCCACAAAACCACTCCTTCCCCTAGCCCATGGAGCAGCCAGCCCACTCCCTGCCTCTCCTGGGAGTCAGATATGGGCGAGCGCTCTCCATGCACTGGCACCACCACACCCCTCCCCTGCAGCCTGGCTATTCCTGCTTACTCTGCTGTACTTGGCTTCTCTCCCAGGTCCCGAACAGTGGCTCTGTCTCTCAAATCCTGGGACCCATCAGTCCTAAATGGCGTCACCTCTCTTTGGTGCTTCACCCACTCTGAGTTGGGTTCCAGGCATTTGCATCCACGAGAATCTGAACCTCCCAGCTACTCAGAAGCCCCATAACTTCCCACCTCCAGACCTTTGTGCACACCGCTGGGATGCGGGTGCGCCTGCCTCCCTCCAGCACCCCAGCCCAGTCTCATGTTCAGGACCCCACTCATGGGCTCCCCTGCCTCAGACCCACCAAGGGACCATGCTTCCCTCCACTGAAGCCCCCAGCACTTCGACGCTGCCCATGCCTTCCTCCCTGGTTCTGATTCTGTCTCCCCCCTCCCCCCACCGGCCCAGGGCCGAGAGTGACACCCACAGCAGGTGCCCAACACAGGCCAGTGTTCACAAAGGACCCGAACATCTGCTCCACCAGATCCCAGGAGTCCTCACAGGCAGCCCATTCTATGAAAAGGGTAGAGTGCCAAGGAAAGGACTCAGGACAGGTGCAGGGTGGGACTTAGAGGGGTGGAGATGGTCTCAAAGCACATGGATCTGACAGTGCCAGTGCAGCCAAGGGTCAAAGGGGTTAGGGAGCTGGGGCTGGGAGTCAGGGTGGGCACTGAGAGGAGCCCAGGCCGGCACAGCCTGCACACCAGTGGGCTCCCCACTGAGGTCTCAGGGAACCTCTCAGCTCCTTGGCTCTCCCTGCAGCCCCAGCCACTGGGCCTGCCTTGGGGATCAAAGCAGCACTTACCAGTGACGCCAGCATCATGGTGAAGTGAGTTGTTTCCTTTGTCTCTCCTCTCTAAGTTACAACTAAACAGACATTCATTAACCAACAGAGGATTCCCTACATAACACAACAGGATGCCTAAGGGATCCAGGTAGCTATATACCTGAATGTGGGTGGACTAGATTCCCAGGAACCAGCAGAACTAGGTGAGTGGATGTCTCTGTCTCCCCAGAGGCAGTGTTCCAGGTCACATATCCTCACACAGCAGCCAGTGTGACTGTGAGTAGAGACGGGGGCGGCCCAACCCACACGCAAACGCTTTGGGAGTGGTAGCCTGGCCCAGGGGAGCACCCACCCACTAAGATGGCCCTGCCTCTGTGACCTCTCCCCACCTGGTGGCAGAGGCTCAGCCTGCAAGAAGGTGCCCCACCCACCAAGTGCCACAGCTTGGCCTGGAACTGCCCGCAAGCACAGCAGCAGCCCGCATGAAAGCACCCCTGCCGCCTAGGACAGCAGCTCAGCTAGGTGAGCCTGTTGAGCCTACTGGCTCTCATCAGCAAAAGCGCGACCCGCCAAGTGGCTGCGGCCAGCCCATGTGAACCCAGAGTGGCCTGACTCGCACAACTACCAGAAGATGGGATGGGATCAGAAAACACAGCTCCTGACCACCCTTCCACCCTTCCTAGCGGTGGCAGGTGGAATCTGTGACCTGATACACCATAAATGCACCAACAGAGGATCACTTCATCAAACACCATGAAGAAGTACAGTAACACTGCAGAGCAGAAGGAAAATGACAACTGTCCAGAAACCAAACCTGAAGTCGCAGAAGATTACAATCTGAATGACAGAGAATTCAAAATAGTTGTCATAAAGAAATTCAATGAGTTACAAGGAAACACAGAAGACAGTTCAATGAGCTCAGAAATAAAATTAATAAACAGAAGAAATACTTCACCAAAGAGATTCAAACCCTTTAAAAAAACTATACAGAAATTCTGAATATGAAGAACACAATTAAGGAGATAAAAAATAATGTAGAAACCATAAAAAATAGAGCAGACTTTATGGAGGACAGAATTAGTGAATTAGAAGATGGAAATCTAGAAATGCTTCAGGTGGAGGAGGAGAGAGAACTAAGATTTAAAAAAAAAGGAAGAAATTCTTTGAGAAATATCCAACTCAATTAGGAAAAGTAACACAGGATTATAGGTATTCCAGAGGGACAGACAGAGCAACAATGGGAAAGAAGAGATAAAATGGGAGTATGAAGCCCTAATATAGCAATACTCATTCTAAATGTAAATGTACTGAATTCTCCAATCAAAAGACACAAAGTGGCTGGATGGATTAAAAAGCAAGACTCAACAATGTGCTGCTTCCATGAAACACACCTCACCCCTAAAGACAAATAGGGTCAGAGTGAAGGGATAGAAGATGATACTCCAAGCAAATGGCAACCAAAGGAAAGCAGGTGTTGCCATACTTATATCAGAGGAAGCAGACTTCAAAATAAAATAGATAACGAGAGACAAAGAGGAGCAGTATATAATGATAAAAGGGACTTTCCACCAAGAAAGACTAACACTTATGAATACATATTCAAATAACACAGAAGCACCAAAGCATATAAAGCAACTAGTAACAGACCTAAAAGGAGAAATTGACAGCAACAAAACAATAGTAGGGGACCTCAACATCGCACTTACACCAATGGATAGTTCACCCAGACAGCAAATCAACAAGGAAACAGTGGTCTTAAATGAAACACTAAACCAGATGAACTTTATATATATATATATATAAAAAAAAAAACATTCCACCCAAAAACAGCAGAATACACATTTGTCTCAAGTGCACAAGGAACATTCTCAAAGATAGACCATATGTTGGGACACAAGGCAAGCCTCAATAAATTTAAGAAGATTGAAATCATACCAAGCATGTTTTCCAAACATAATGCTCTGAAACTAGAAATCAACTACAAGAAAGAAGCTAGGAAAGTCACAAATACGTGGAGACTAAACAACATGCTACTGAACAACCATTGAATCAACAAAGAAATCAAAAGAGAAATCAAAAATTACCTGGAGACAAATGAAAATGAAAACACAACATACCAACTCTTATGGGATGCAGCAAAAGTGGTATGGGATGCAGCAAAAGTGGTGCTAAGAGGGAAATTTATAGCAATACAGGCCTACCTCAATGAACAAAAAAAATCTCAAATAAGTAATCTTAAACTACACCTATCATAACTAGAAAAAGAGGATCAAAAGGCCCAAAGTCAGCAGAAGGAGGGAAATAACAAAAATTAGAGCGGAAATAAATGAAGTAGAGACTAAAAAAACAATAGAAAGGATCAATGAAACTAAGAGCTGGTTCTTTGAGAAGATAAACAAAATTGACAAACTCTTAACCACATTCACTAAGAAAAAAAGAAAGAAGCCTCAGCAAATAAAATTAAAAGTGAAAGAGGAGAAATTACAATGGATACCACAGAAATACAAAGGATAATAAGAGAATAGTATGAAAAACTATATGCCAACAAACTGGATAACCTAGAAGAAATGGAACAATTCTTAGAATCATACAACCTCCCAAAGTTGAATCAAGAAGAAATAGAGAATCTGAATAAACCAATCACAAGTAAAGAGAGTGAAAAAGTAATCAAAACCCTCAAAAACACAGAAGTCCAGGACCAGATGACTTCTCTGGAGAATTCTACCAAACATTCAAAGAAGATTTAATACCTATCCTTCACAAACTATTCTGAAAAAGTGTAGAAGACGAGACACTTCCTATCTCATTCTATGAGGCCAACATTACCCTAATACCAAAACCAGACAAGGAAAACAAAAAAGGAAAATTACAGACTGATATCACTGATGAACATAGCTGTAAAAATCCTCAACAAAATATTGGCAAATCGAATACAGAAGTATATTAAAAGATCATACACTATGATCAAGTAGGATTTATACCAGGGACACAGGGATGGCTCAACATCCACAAATCAATCAATGTGATACACCTCATTAAGAAAATGAGGACTAAAAATCACATGATCGTCTCAATAGATGCAGAGAAAGCAACTGACAAGATCCAACATCCATTTATGATAAAAGCTGTCAATAAAATGGGTATAGAAGGAAAGCACCTCAACACAATAAAGGCCATATATCAGAAACCCACAGCCAACATCATACTCAATGGGAAAAACTGAAAGCCATTCCTCTGAGAACAGTAACAAGACAAGGGTGCCCACTCTCACGACTCTCATTCAACACAGCACTCGAGGTTTTGGCCAGAGAAATGAGGCAAGAAAGAGAAACAAAAAGTATCCAAATTGGAAAGGAAGAAGTAAAACTCTCGCTGTTTGTGGATGATATGACTCTATATAGAGAAAACCCTAGAGAATCCACCACAAAACTTAGAAATAACCAACAATTACAGCAAAGTTGCAGGGTACAAAATCAACTTAAAAAAATCAGTTGCATTTCTATACGCTAATAACGAACTAGCAAAAAGAGAAGTCAAGAATACAATCCCATTTACAATTGCAACAAAAAGAATAAAATATTTAGGAATAAATTTAACCAACGAGGTACAAGACCTATATACTGAAAATTACACCCCACATTATTGAAAGAAATCGACAATGACATAAAGAAATGGAAAGATATCCCATGCATGTGGATTGGAAGAACAAACATAGTTAAAATGTCCATACTACCTTAAGCAATCTACAGATTCAATGCAATCCCAATCAGAATCCCAATGACATTCTTCACGGAAATAGAACAAAGAATCCTAAAATTCATATGGGGCAACAAAAGACCCTGAATAGCTAAAGCAATCCCGAGAAAAAAGAACAAAGCTGGAGGCATCACAATCCCTGACTTCAAAATATACTACAAAGCTCTAGTAATCAAAACAGCATGGTACTGGTACGAAAACAGACACACAGATCAATGGAACAGAACTGAAAGCCCGGAAATAAAACCACACATCTATGGACAGTTAATCTTCTACACAGGGGCCAACAACATACAATGGAGAAAGGAAAGTCTCTTCAACAAATGGTGCTGGGAAAACTGGACAGCCACATGCAAAAGAATGAAAGTAGACCATTGTCTTACATCACACACAAAAATTAACTCAAAACAGATTAAAGACTTGAATGTAAGACCTGAAACCATAAAACTACTAGGAGAAACCATAGGCAGTACATTCTATGACATCGGTCTGAGCTGTATCTTTTAGAATACCACGTCTACTCAGGTAAGGGAAACAAAAGAAAAGATAAACAAATGGGACTACATCAGACTAAAAAGCTTCTGCACTGCAAAGTAAACCATTAACAAAATGAAAAGATAGCTCACCAACTGGGAGAAAATATTTGCAAATCATGTACCCAACAAGGGGTTTATCTCCAAAATACATAAAGAACTCATACAACTCAACAACAAAAAAACAAACAACCTGATCAAAAAACAGGCAGAAGATCTGAATAGACATTTTTCCAAAGAAGATATACAGATTGCCAACAGGCACATGAAAAGATGCTCAACATCACTAATCATCAGGGAAATGCATATCAAAACTACAATGAGATATCACCTTACACCTGTCAGAATTGCTATAATTAACAAGAAAAAAAATAAATGTTGGAGAGGATGTAGAGAAAAGGGAACCCTCATACACTGCTGGTGGGAATGCAAACTGATGCAGCCACTACGGAAAACAGCATGGAGATTTCTCAGAAAATTAAAAATAGAAATACCATACGATTGAGCTATTCCACTCTTGGGTATTCATCCAAAGAACATAAAATCAACAATACAAAGAGATTCATGCACCCCTATGTTCATTGCAGCATTATTCACAATAGCCAAGACATATAAGCAATCCAATTGCCTATCAACTGATGAATTGGATAAAGAAGATGTGGTATATATATACAATGGAATACTACTCAGCCATAAAAAAAGACAAAATAGTGCCATTTGCAACAACATGGATGGACCTTGAGGGTATTATGTTAAGTGAAATAATCAAGACACAGAAAGACAAACACCATATGATTTCACTCAAATGTGGAAGATGAACAAACACATGGATGAGGAGAACAGATGAGTGGTACCAGAGGGGAGGGAGAAAGGGCTAAAGGGGCACATATGTATGGTGATGGATTAAAACTAGACTATTGGGAGTGAGCACAATGCACTCTATTCAGAAACTGATATATAATAATGTACACCTGAAATTACACAATGTTCTAAACCAATATGACCTCAATAAAATAATTTTAAAAAAGGCAGCCCTTACCTGTCTGAGGTGAGCTTCAAGAGGGTGTGGCCCTGTGTGGAGTACGTGATGAAGGATATCCGCAGTTTCGGGCTGGGGAGGAAGCACGCACTCGTGAGAGGCCATAAACACAGGCTCAAATGACGCCAATGTGCAGCCAGGGACGGGGTGCATGCCAACCTCCCTGCTCCCCACCCCAACTCTTCCCCTTTGGGGCCCATTTTCTGAGCCCCAGAAATTCCTGTAACTTCAGTGAAGGATTCTGAGGCTTCACTGTTGAGGCTCCAATACCCCACAAGTCTCTCTGTCTCAAACACACACAGACACACACACACATGCATGCCACATGCACAAGGAGATAGACACTTACACACTCCTGCATGAAGGTTTCTCAACTGGCCTCGCTTCTACTGTAAAACTCTTTGGATCTTCATCACCCTTCCTTCCCTGCTTGTCTTCCCCATCTCATCTCTTCTCTCATCTCAAAGAAATTATTCTCTCTCATGACAGCCATTCATATACATCCCTCCCTTTCCTCTCCCTGGCCACTGTCTTCTGGTCTGCTGAACCTCATTATCTTTTAACTAAATTGCTACCACAGTTCCCTAGATGAGCTTCCTACAGCTCCTGGTTACTGTTCCAACTCATTTTACCCACAATTATCAGACTTCTTTTCCTGAAGCACAACATTTACCATGTCACACACCTGCTCAAGAATCATCTATAGCACCGTATTGCTCACAGCAGGAAATCCAAGCCCCTTTGCCTGGCATTTTGAGCCCCAATGGCCTTGGCCCCAAGATGTCCTGTCTAGCCTCATCTCCCAGCCCTCCCCTGAGTTAACCCTACCGTCCAGTCAAACAGACCATTCTCTCCACAAGAAGTCTCCTTGATGTCTTCTGTTACCTAGCCTTTCCCCATCCTTCAAGACCTAGTTCTAATGTCCACATCTTCTGGGAAGCCATCATTTTTTCTCTAAGAATTCTTGCTTTCTCCTTTAAGCTGTCTTATAAGTCCTTTGCCCTTTTCTTTTGGCCCTTAGCACTGTTTAAACCAGGTGTTTAGCTGTATGTTAGTGGTTTATCTGTTTCCTAGTCCTTGAGGGCCTCAAGGGAAGACTGTCTCCCCTGCAATATGACCTGAATCCTAGGCAGGAGCCAAGCAAAGCTACGGAGAACCAGCTGAACCACTGTGATCTGTCCTTTCCTGCTTCAGAACACCACCCTGGGTCTGTGCTTCTGACCCGAGAGGTACTCCCATGCCCACCAAGTCTAAACAGCTGTGAACTCTGCCTGGGAAAAGAAAACACCCAGAAACATGGAGAAGCCGTACTTTTCGAACTTCTTGACCACTTCATCAACAAAGTTGTAAACGTCCATCCAATTGTTGTTCACACTGCCCGACCTGAAAATGAAGAAGACCTGAGTCAGAGGGATGAGTCGTGTTCATTGAATGGGCACAGTTTCTGCCTCCCTACCTTCCAGCAGCCCCTTTAGCAAGACCCTCCCCCCTCCCCATGTAGATGAAGGCTGTCCTTCAGCTCTCAGTGGGTCACCCTGGTGACCCTCAGCGATCTCAGTGGGTTCACCCTGGTGGTGACTTTCATCAGTGCGAGTGGTGGGGAGTGTGACCAACCAGACCTGTGTGTTGGGACTGAGGGCCTTCCAGGATGAGGGACTTTGGATGGCAAACCAGGATGGTTGGTCACACTAGGTGGGGCTCTTAGACAAGAAATGAGGGAGGGTGTGTTGGCTGGAAAAGCCTCCAACGATTCTGATATGTTGGCTCTCTTGGTCCCCCACTTCTCCTTGGGAATAACCATTCCCGACTGTCTTCTCGTTTCCTACCCCTTGAAGGTGTGTGTTGGTGGCAGGCAGGACTCTTTGACACCACATCCCAACAAAAGGCTCTTGGCTTGTCCTCTCTACCATTCCTTTTGTCTTCTCTAGGCTGTATCTAAAACTGTCAACAGACGATGATGAGACCAAGGAGATGATAACGATATCAGGATTATCCTTCATGGAGCTCACATGTACCAGTACTTTACATACATGATTTCCAATTCCAGAACAACACTATGATATCAGTATTATTACCACACTACAGATGAGAGAACTGAGGCTCTCCAAGGTCGTGGATTTTGCCACAATTTCAATAGCTGGCATGGATCTAAACCCAGATCTAGCCTTAAAACCCATGCCTTATCCATTGTACTTGGCATATCTGGGTGACACTCCTGTGTCTGACAATTACTGGCTAGCAAGGCACTAGACTCTGATGATCACCATAATATAGACTTTCTTTTGTAAGCTCCCATGCTAAAGTGCAAGACAACTCCTTTCCTAACTATTGGTAACACTTTCCACTTTCCTTCTTACTACTCATTGCTCTCCTCCTCTTTTTTCCCCTGAGTGAAGAAGATCTTCCAAAGAAATATACAGGAAACAAGAATCTTCAACCCACTCACCTACTCTGAGAAAGTTTCCAGTTTGTGATGATTTTGAAAGAAAGTCTAGAATCTAAAATACAGAAGAATGCAAGTGCTCATGGGCAGTGGAAAATGCCACAGGGACCTACAGGACCCTGGAAAGGAGGCAGTACGGAACAGAGCAACCATGTGGGCTTCTGGCACACAGAGCTCCAATCATGTTTTAGTGCCCCACTCTTAAACGAGAATGGTGAGAGGAGGATCACAAGACATTTGAGAATATCTCTACTATTAAAGCTTGAGGCCAAACATCCTAGTGCTACAACTATGCTGGCAGAATGGAAGTGGCTGGGTCAGAATCATGTGGGGGAGCTGAGCTATAAGAAAGCTAAATTCTCTTCCTCAATAATAAGAAGTCAATAGAGAAGGTGCACTCTCAAACAGCAAGAAACAGCAATCAGTACAAGCATGTTATGAGAAACATGGTCATAATACCAGAAGAAAAATCTGAAAGAATTGCAAGTGGCTGCCTCTGGGGAGTGGGATCAGAAGTGGGGAAGAGAGGGTCAAGAGCCTTGAGTTTTTTGTTGTGAACTTTGTAATATTGTTTAGTTTTAAATTAATGTTTAAGCATTTCCTTGATAAATGTAAAAATGAAATTACAAACAAAAACTAGTAGCATGGCTATTGTGAATAACACTGCAATGAACACAGGGGTGCATGTATCTTTATGCATTGGTGTTTTCAAGTTCTTTGGATAAATACCCAGCAGTGGAATAGCTGGATCATATGGTAGTTCTATCCTTGATTTTTTGAGGAATCTCCATACTGTTTTCCATAGTGGCTGCACCAGTTTGCACTCCCACCAGCAGTGTATGAGAGTTCCCTTCTCTCCACATCCTCTCCAACACATGGTGTTTCCTGTCTTGTTAATTATAGCCATTCTGACGGGCATACACCTGAAATTTATACAATGTTATAAACCAATGTTACTGCAATAAAAAAAATTAAAAAAAAATAAACACACAACTCCCTTTGGAGAAAAAAAAAAAAAACTAGTAGCATGGAGTGATGTCAGCAAAATGGCAGACTTGGAAGCTCCAAGCCCTGGTTTCCCCCTACAGAAACACTGAACAAACAAAGAGCAAGGAAAAACAGAGCATACCACCATGGAACACCAATATACAAAGGTAGGCAGAAACAGAGGGGAAAAGAAACAATGGAAATACAACACAACCAGAAAGCAATCAGTAAGGTGAGAGTAGTAAGCCCTTACATATCAATAATCACTTTAAATGCAGACGGATGGAATTCACCAATCAAAAGGCACAGAGTGGCTGGATGGATAAAAAAACAAGATCCAAGTACATGCTGCCTACAAGAGACTCATTCAGCTTTAAAGACACACACAGGTTCAAAGGGAAAGGGTGGAAGGAAATATTCCATGCAAATGGAAATGAAAAAAAATTGGATAGCCACACTTATATCAGACAAAACAGACTTTAAACCAAAAACAATAACAAGAGTCAAAGAAAGTCATTATATAATGATAAAGGGGTCAATACATTGAGAAGATAGGACAATCGTAAATATACGTGCACATTTGAGCACCTAAATATATTAAGCAAATACTAACAGATCTGAAGGGAGAAAGATAATAATACAATAATAGTAGATGACTTCAATACCCCACTTTCAGCAATGGAGAGATCACTCAGACAGAAAATCAACAAAGAAATGTTGGAATTGAACCACACTATGAACAAATGGACTTAACAGACATATGTAGAACATTCCATCCAATTGCAGTAGAATGCACATTCATCTCAAGTCCACAAAGATTATTCTCCAGGATAGACCACATGATAGGACACAAAACAAGTCTTAGCAAATTTAAGAAGACTGAAATCATACCTGCTCTCTTTTCCAACTACAGTGTTATGAAACTAGAAATCACCAAGAGGAAAGCTGGAAAATCTACATATATGTGGAAATTAAACAAAACCACCAATGGGTGGAAGAAGATATCAATTGGGAAATAAAAAAAATATCTTGAAACTAATGAAAATGAAAACAAAACATACCAAAACCTATGGGATGCTGCAAAAGCAGTTCTGAGAGGAAAATTTAGAGTGATAAAAGCATGTATTAAGAAATTAGAAACATCTCAAATAAAAAACATAACTTTACACCTCAAAGAACTAGAAAAAAGAACAGATTAAGCCCAAAGTTAGCAGAACGAAGGCAATAATAAAGATCAGAGCAGAAATAGAGACTACAATAACAATAGAAAGAATCAACAAAACTGAGAGCTGGTTTTCCAAAAAGATAAATAAAATTGACAAACCTTTATCTAGACTAACTAAGAACAAAAGAGAACTCAAATAAATAAAATTAGAAATGAAAGAGGAGACATTACAACTGATACTACAGAAATACATAGGATCATAACAGACTACTCTGAACAATTATATGCCAACAGATTAGATAACCTAGAAAAAGTGGATAAATTCCTAGAAACACACAACCTAGCAAGACTGAATCAGAAAGAAAGAGAAAATCTGAACAGACCAACAATGAGTAAAGAGATTGAATCAGTAATCAAAAATCTCTTAATGCAGAATACCCCAGGACCATACAGCTTCACTGACAAATTCATGAAATATTTAAAGAAGAATTAAGGTCAATCCTTCTTAAACTATTCCAAAAAATTGAAGAAGAGGGAACACTTGGAAGCTAATTCTGGGATGCCAGCATTACTCTGATACCAAAACCAGATAAGGACACTATAAGAAAAGAAAGCTGTAGACCAGTATCCTTGATGAATAGGTACAAAAATTCTCAACAAAATATTAGCAAACTGAATTCAAGAACACAAAAGAATTATACACCATGGCCAAGTGAGATTTATCTCTGGGATGTGAGGATGGTTCAACATATGCCAATCAATAAATGGGATACACTACATTAATAGAGTGAAAGGTAAAAATCATATGATTCACTCAAGAGATGCAGAAAAAGCATTTGACAAAATACAACAACTTTCATGATAAAAACTCCAAACAGATTGGGTATAGAAGGAACATACCTCAACATAATTAAGGCAATATATGACAAACCCACAGTTAACATTACACTCAATAGTGAAAAACTGAAAGCTTTTCCTCTAAGATCAGGCACAAGACAAGGATGCCCACTCTTACCACTCTTATTCAATACAGTATTGGAAGTTCTAGCTAGAGCAATTAGGCAAGACAAAGAAATAAAAGGCATCCAAAACAGAAAGGTAGAAGTAAAACTGTCACTATTTGCAGATGATATGATTTTGCATACAGAAAATCCTAAAGACTCAACCAAAAACCTGTTGGAACTAGTCAAAAAATTCAGTAAAGTTGCAGAACATAAAATCAACATGCAGAAATCAGTTGCATTGATTTCTCAGAAATCAATGATTCTTGATTTCAGAGAAATAAAGAAAGCTATCCCATTCAAAGTGTATCTAAAACAGTAAAATACCTAGGAATAAATTTAACCAAGGCAGTGAAAGATCTGTGCAACAAAAACTACAAGACACAAACAAATGAAAAAACATCCCATGTTCATGGATTGGGAGAGTTAATATTGTTAAAATGTCCATACTACTCAAAGCCATCTACAGATTCAATGTAATCCCTATAAAAATTCCAATGGCATTTACAAAATACAAAAAAAAATCCTAAAATTTGTATGACACCACAAAAGAACTTAAATAACCAAAGCAATCCTGAGACAGAAGAACAAAACAAGAAGCATCACACTTCCTGATTTAAAACTATACTACAAAGCTATAATAATTAAAACAGTATGGTACTGGCATAAAAACTGACACATGACCAATGGAACAGAATAGAGAACCCAGAAGTAAGCTCCCATATATATGGCCAACCAATATTTGATAAGGGAGCCAAGAACATCCAATGTGGAAAGGATAGTCTTCAACAAATGGTGTTGGAAAAACTGGATAAATACATGTAGAAAAGGGAAAATGGACCTCTACCTTGCACCACTCACAAAAATTAATTTAAAAAGGATCAAACAGGGCCGGCCCCGGGACTTGGCGGTTAAGTGCGCACGCTCCGCTGCTGGCAGCCCGGGTTCGGATCCCAGGCGCACACTGATGCACCGCTTCTCCGGCCATGCTGAGGCCGCGGCCCACATACAGCAACTAGAAGGATGTGCAACTATGACATACAACTATCTACTGGGGCTTTGGGGAAAAAAAAAAAGGAGGAGGATTGGCAATAGATGTTAGCTCAGAGCCAGTCTTTCTCAGCAAAAAGAGGAGGATTAGCATGGATGTTAGCTCAGGGCTGACCTTCCTCACAAAAAAAAAACCACAAAAAAACCCCAAAAAAATGTGTGTGTGTGTGTGTCTGTATATATATACACACACACACACACACACAATGGAATATACTTCAGCCATAAGAAAGGCAGTCATCCTGCCATTTGCAACAACCCTGATGGACCCTGAGGACATTTTGCTAAGTCTGATAAGTCAGACAAAAAAGACAAATACTGCATGATATCACTTATATTTAAAATCTGAAAAAGCCAAGCTCATAAAAACACAGAGTCAAATGGTGATTACCAGGGGCTAGGGGGTGGGGGAATAAGAGAAATGTTTAAGGGTACAAACTTGTTACTAGTAGACAAATAAATCTTGGAGATCTAACGCACAATTTAGTGAATATAGACAACAATATTATATTAGAATCATCAAATTTGCTACACAAATTTGCCACAAAAAATGATAAATATGTGACATGACAGAGGCACTATCTATCACTACAATAGTGATCATATTATGATATATAAATGTATCAAACCAACACGTCGTACACCTTCAATTTACACAACGTTGGATGTCAAATATATTTCAATCAAAAAATAATTAAAAAAAAATAAAGGAAAACGATATATGAACAAAATGAGAATATTAACTTGTAACCATTAATGCTCATGTAACCATAAAGAAAATGTCTATAATAGAATATACACAAAGGAAATAACAAGGGACTCAAAAAGCAAAGGACCTTCTAAGCCATGAGTCAATGACAATGCCCAACAGACAACACAGCAATCTCTCTGGGGCCCAGTAAAAACAGAAGACATTTGGGCAAAAAACAAAACAACAAACAAACAAACCCAAAGCCCTCAGTGAGCTTGCACAACTGCTGCGAAGGCAGCTCCAGCCGTCACGTCCCCTGGGGCTGTTTAAGGGGCATGCAGGTCACAGATTCAGGCCCAGCTGGTGGAGGACACAGACCTATTCAGAAACCCTCTGGTGGCCTTTTTTCCTTTGCAAATGAAAAAATTTCAGGGAACAAATGCCTGGGGCATTCCTGCTGCCTCAGGACCAAGGAAGCCACAAAGGTCTGTTCCTTGGGTCTGATCAAGACTGGCCCACCCACTCCCCTCGCTGAAGGGGTGTCCCCTTTGGCCACGTGCTGCACAAATGACCCCAGGGACAGCAATGCCCCTTGGCGCTGGCGAGGGCAGGAGGGCCACTCACATGTCCAACATGAAGTAGAGGTCATATGAGCTCCCGCAGGATTTCGGCTCTTCTTCTTTCTGGCTTTCCTGGGGCCACGCGCTCGGGCCGCGGATGTGGTGGAACCTTCCCCGGTCTGGACTGAGAAGGCGGTGGTGCTGGAACCTTCCCCAGTCCAGCCCGAGGCCTTGGAAGTCTGGGGAGCCCTGGAGGCTGTGTGGGAAGCTCCCCACGCTCAGCAGCAGCAGCAGGAGCGCGGGGCCCGGCACTGCGGGGCCGCCGCTCCCCATTTCCTTGGCGGCCCCTGCGGCACCACGGGACCCGGGCCACCTCAAGCCACCTCAGGCCCCCGCTTCCACTGCGTCCCCTGTGCCCGGGGACTCAGCCCCTCCCGCGCTTTCACCACGGCGCGTGCGCGAGCCTCCACCTGGTAGCTGCCCCGCCGGCCAAGGAGGCGAAGCGGCTCTGGCTCCAGGCTCTCACTACCTGCGTGGCGCTTCCCCCGCCTCGTGGAGGCAGAGTGTCCCGTCGTTGTGATGGACAGGAAGGTTGGCATGGTGACTTTGTGACCTGCAGCTCTGCTCAGAGTCCTGCCTCTTGACAGCCCCAGGCGGGAGTCATGGGATCCTTGGATGCGGGGAAGAGGAGGCCTCCATTTGTCTCTCATCCCAAACCCTCACAGGTGGCCATTAACATCCTCCAGAAACCCTGCCTTTCTGTAAACTGAAAGGGCACTGAGGTGGCTTAGCTAGGGACGTCACTGTGGGTGAGGAGGTCAAGGAACTGGAGTCTGGTATGCTGTAAAGGTCACTCCTGTGAATACAGAAGTCGCCCAAGGGATGGAAGGATCTAGAAGGGGAAGGTCGTGCAAGGATGCCAGAGTCCTTTGTGAATGAGGGACATTTCAGTTACCTACTGCTGTGAAACGAATCACCCCAAATTAGTGACATAAGACAAGAACCATTGTATTATGCCCACAGGTTCTGTGTCCAGAAATTCAGAGAGCGCTGAGTGGGGATGGCTCATCTCTGCTCCATGGAAAAACATGGAAAATCCATTTGCTCTTACATAAAAATTTTAGAAGCAGCACATCATCTCTGTTCCCTCAAAACCCTCTTAATATTTGATTACAACAACATTAAATATATAGATACATTTGCAGGGATTTGATATCTGCAACCTGAACTCCTCCTATCAGTGAACATGGCAATGTCTCCACTGATTTAAATCTTTTTCAATGCTTTCCATATAAATTTCCCTATGAAGATCTTGACCTCTTTTGTCAAGTGCCTTCCCTAAATACCCTATATTTTTGCTGTTATTGTAAATGGCATTTTAAAATAGTTTTAAAACTGTTTATTGCTGTCATGAAGAAATGTATTTATTTATTGATATATTCACCCAACTTGCTAAACTCTCTTATTCTAAAAATTTATCTGTAAAATAATTTGAGTTTCTATGAAAAACAAAAAAACAAAAAACACTGTGCTGACTAGTTCTCTAATGACATGCTGACTAGAAGCTGTGATGGAGGCATTCCTGATTTAAAAAAAATGCTTCTAACGTATCATCATTAAGAATGACATTTATGGAAGTCTTTTGGTCGAAATCTTTTATCAGATTAAGGTGTTTTCATACTATTCTTGGTTAGCTACAAATCACGAATGAGTGTTGAATTTTGTCTAAATTCTTTTTTGCATATTTTGTGATGAACATATTATTGATGTCATATTGGCTTTTAACATTGTGTAAATTTCAGGTGTACAAATATGTCAGCTTCTGTATAGACTGCATCATGTTCACCACCAATAGTCTAGGTTTCACCCGTCACCAACATATGTGCCCCTTTACCCCTCTCCTCTGGTAGCCACCAATCCGTTCTCCTTATCTATGTGTTTGTTTGTTTATCTTCCACATGAGTGAAATCATACGGTATTTGTCTTTCTCTGTCTGTCTTGTTTCGCTTAGCATAATACCCTCAAGGTCCATTCATGTTGTCACAAATGGCATGATTTTATCTTTTTTTATGGCTGAGGAGTATTCCATTGTATATATATATACTACATCTTCTTTATCCATTCATCAGTTGATGAGCACTTGGGTTGCTTCCATGTCTTGGCCATTGTGAATAATCCTGCAATGAACATAGGGGTGCATAAGTCTCTTTGAATTGTTGATCTCATGTTCTTTGGATAAATACCTGGTAGCGGAATAGCTGGATTATAGAATGGTATATCTATTTTTAATTTTTTGAGAAATCTCCATACTGTTTTCCATAGTTGCTGCACCAGTTTGCATTCCAGCACTGTATGAGGGTTCCTCCTTCTCCACATCCTCTGCAATACTTGTTATTTCTTGTCTTGTTAATTGTAGCCATTCTGATGGGTGTGAGGTGCTATCTCATTATAGTTTTGATTTGCATTTTATAATAATTAGTAATGTTAAACATCTTTTCATGTGCCTTTTCATGTATATTTTCTTTGGAAAAATGTCCGTCCATCTCATTTGCCCTTTTTTGGATTGGGTTGTTTGTTTTTTTATTGTTGAGTTGTATGAGTCTGTATATATTTTGGAAATTAACCCCCTGTCAGATATATGATTCACAAATATTTTCTCCCAGTTGACGGGTTGTCTTTTTGTTTTGTTGATGGTTTCCTTTGCTTTGCAGAAGGTTTTTAGTCTGATGTAGTCCCATTTGTTTCTTTTTTCTCTTTTTTCCCTTGCCTGGTGAGACATGGTATCTGAAGAAGAGACTGCTAAGACTGATAGGCAAAAAGCATACTGCCTATGTTTTCTTCTAGGAGTTTTATGGTTTCAGGTCTTATACTCAAGTCTTTAATCTATTTTGAGTTAATTTTTGTGTATGATGTAAGACAATGGTCTACTTTCATTCTTTTGCATGTGGCTGTCCAGTTCTCCCAACACCAATTATTGAAGAGACTTTCCTTTCTCCATTGTATGTTCTTGGCTCCTTTCTCAAAGATAAACAGTGCATAGATGTGTGGTTTTATTTTTGGGCTCTCGATTCTGTTCCATTGATCTGTGTGTCTGTTTTTGTGCCAGTACCATGCTGTTTTGAGTACTATAGTTTGTAGTATATTTTGAAATCAGAGATTGTGATACCTCCAACTTTGTTCTCTTTTCTCAGGATTGCTTTGGCTATTTGGGGTCTTTTGTTGTTCCATATAAATTTTAGGATTCTTTGTTCTATTTCCATGAAGAATGTCATTGGGATTCTGGTAGAGATTGCATTGACTCTGTAGATTGCTTTAGGTAATATGGACATTTTAACTATGTTAATTCTTACAATCCAAGAGCACAGAATATCCTTCTATTTCTTTATGTCTTCTTTGATTTCTTTCAATAATGTCTTATAGTTTTCAATGTAAAGGTCTTTTACCTCCTTGGTTAAATTTATTCCTAGCTATTTTATTATTTTTGTTGCAATTGTAAATGGGATTGTATTCTCGGTTTCTCTTTCTGCTAGTTCATTATTAGTGTGTAGAAATGAAACTGATTTTTGTTTGTTGATATTGTACCTGCAACTTTACTATATTCATTAATTATTTCTAATAGTTTTTGGTGGATTCCTTAGGGTTTTCTACATAGAGAATCATGTCATCAACTAATAGTGACAGCTTTACTTCTTCCTTTCCAATTTGGATTCCTTTTACTTTTTTTCCCTGCTTAATTGCTCTGGCTAAAACTTCCAGTACTATGTTGAATAAGAGTGGCAAGAGTGGACATCCTTGTCTTGTTCCTGTTCTCAGAGGAATAGCTTTGTTTTTCACCATTGAGTATGATGTTGGCTGTGGGTTTGTCATATATAGCCTATATTTTATTGAGGTACTTTTGTTCTGTACACCTTTTATTGAGAGTTTTTATCATAACTGGATGCTGTATCTTGTCAATTGCTTTCTCTGCCTCTATTGAGATGGTCATGTGATTTTTATTCCTAATTTTGTTAATGTGGTGTATCACACTGATTGTTTTGCAGATGTTGAGCCATCCCTGCATCCCTGGAATAAATCCCACTTGATTGCGGTGTATAATCCTTTTCATGTATTCTTGTATTCAATTTGCTAATATTTTGTTGAGGATTTTTCCATCTATGTTTCTCAGCAATACTGGCCTGTAATTTTCCTTTTTTGTGTTATCCTTGTCTGGTTTTGGTATAAGGGCATTGTTGGCTTCATAAAATGAGTTAGGAAGCATCCCATCCTCTTCAATTTTTCAGAAGAGTTTGAGAAGGATAGGTATTACATCTTCTTTGAATGTCTGGTAGAATTCACTAAGGAAGCCATCTGGTCCTGGACTTTTGTTTTTTGAGAGGTTTTTTGTTTTTGTTTTTTTTGGTGAGGAAGCCTGGCCCTGAGCTAAAATCTGTTGCCAATCTCCCTCTTTTTGCTTGAGGAAGAGTGTCGCTGAGCTCACATCCGTGCCAATCTTCCTCTGTTTTTGGTATGTGGAATGCCGCCACAGGATGGCTTAATGAGCGGTGTGTAGGTCCACGCTCAGGATCCAAACCCACAAACCCCAGGCCACCGAAGCGGAGTGTGCAAACTTAACCACTACGTGACCAAACTAGCCCCTGATTTTTGGGAGGTGTTTGATTACTGTTTCAATCTCTTTACTTGTGATTGCTCTATTTGGTTTCTCTATTTCTTTTCAATTCAATTTTGGGAGGTTGTATGAATCTAAGAATTTATCCATTGCTTCTAGGTTATCCAATTTTTTGGCCTGTAGCTTTTCATAGTATTCTCTTATAATGCTTCATATTTCCATGGTGTCCATTGTAATTTCTCTTTTTCATTCTGATTTTATTTATTTGAGTCTTCTCTCTTTTTTTTAAGTGAGTCTGGCTAAGAGTTTGTCAATTTTATTTATCTTTTCAAAGAACCAGCTCTTACTTTCATTGATCCTTTCTATTTTTTTTTAAGTCTCTATTTCATTTATTTCTGCTCTGATTTTTATTATTTCGTTTCTTCTACTGACTTTGGACTTCATTTGTTCTTCTCTTCCTAATTCTTTTAGGTATAGTGTAAGATTCTTTATTTGAGATTTTTCTTGTTTCTTGAGGTAGGCCTGTGTTGCTAGAGACTTCCCTCTTTGTACCACTTTTGCTGCATCCCATAAGTTTTGGTATTTTTCATTTTCATTTGTCTCCAGGTATTTTTTGATTTCTCTTTTGATTTTTTCATTGATCCAATGGTTATTCAGTAGCATGTTGTTTAGTCTCCACATATTTGTGACTTTTCTGGCTTTTGTCTTGTAGTTGATTTCTAGTTTCAGAGCATTGTGGTTGGAAAAGATGCTGGATATGATTTCAATCTTCTTAAATTTATTGAGGCTTGCATTGTTTCCCAACATATGGTCTATCTTTGAGAATGTTCCATGTGCACTTGAGAAGAATGTATATTCTGCTGTTTTTGGATGGAATATTTTATATATATATATATATATATATCTATTAAGTCCACCTTGTCTAGTGTTTCATTTAAGGCCATTGTTTCCTTGATGACTTTCTGTCTGATAGACAATGGATGATCTATCCATTGATGTAAGTGGGGTGTTGAGGTCCCCTACTATTATTGTGTTGCTGTCAATTTCTCCCTTTAGGTCTGTTAATAGTTGCTTTATATACTTTGGTGCTCCTATGGAGGGTGCATATATAGTCATAAGTGTTATGTCTTCTTGGTGAAATATCCCTTTTTATCATTATATAATGTCCATCTTTGTCTCTCATCTTCCTTATCTTGAAGTCTGACTTGTCTGATAGAAGTATGGCCACACCTGCTTTCTTTTGCTTGCTGTATCACCTTCCATCCCTTCACTCTTTTTTTTTTTTTTAATGATTGGAATTTTTTTTTTTATAATTTTATTTATTTATTTTTTCCCCCAAAGCCCCAGCAGATAGTTGTAGGTCATAGCTGCACATCCTTCTAGTTGCTGTATGTGGGACGCGGCCTCAGCATGGCCGGAGAAGCAGTGCGGCTGTGCGCGCCCGGGATCGAACCCGGGCCGCCAGCAGCAGAGCGTGCGCACTTAACCGCTAAGCCACGGGGCGGGCCCACATCCCTTCACTCTGAGCCTGTTTGTCTTTAGAGCTGAGATTTCCTGGAGGCAGCATATTGTTGGGTTTTGTTTTTTAATCCATCCAGTCACTTTGTGTCTTTTGATTGGTGAATTTAATCCATTTATGTTTAGGGTTGTTATTGTTATATGAGGGCTTAATACTGCCATTTTTCTGTTTGTTCTATATTTCCATTGTTTCTTTTCCCTTATGTTTTTACAATTTCTGTTTGATGTATTTTTGTGATGTTTTTCCCAGCTTTCTCTTTATTTTTGGTTTGTGACTCTGCTCTGATTTTTTGTTTTGTGGTTACCATGAGGTTTGTATAAAAGATCTCATAGATGAGATTGTCCTTTTTCTGATAGCCTCTTGTCTCCATTAGACTAATAGTTTCCATCTCTTTTCTTCTTTCCCTTCTATGTTTTTGTTGTCACAAATTATTCTTTTTGTGTTGTGAGTGTATGACCAAATTGAAGTATTTGTAGTTAGTTTTGATGCTTTCTTTCCCTTTATCCTTTATGTTATAATTAAGTGCTTGCTAACTTATTCTGATAGAGAGCTGCAATTTTCTGATTTTGTCTGTCTAGTTATCTCCTTGCTTTTCTTTGTTTCAGGTAGGAGGGCTCCCTTCAGCATTTCTTGTAGGGCTGGTCTAGTGGCGATGAACTCCCTTAGCTTTTGTTTGTCTGGGAAAGCTTTTATTTCTCCACATGATAATTTTTTAAAACACTGTTGGATTGAGTTTGCTATTAGTTTAGAATCTTTTTTACCTACAATCATGAAGGAGGCTGTCTTGTAATTTCCTATTTTTCTGCTGTCCTTAGCTGGTTTTGATATTAGGTAATAATAGCCTCATAAAATGCACTTGGGATGTTTTTACTTTCTTTCTCTTTGGAAAGACTTTGAACATGATCCTGATAATCTGCTCCTTGAATATTTGGTATGATATCATTTGTGTTTGATGTTTTCTTTGTGGGAAGTCTTTAAAATATTGATACAATTTATTTAATATTTACTGAGTGTTGTGGCCTGAATTCTGTCTCCCTCTTTCACATTTTGAAGCACTAACCCATAATATCACTGTGTTTGGAGATAGGGACTTTAAAGAGATGATTAAGGTTCAATGAGGTCATAAAGGTGGGGCCCTAATCCCATAGGACTGGTGTCCTCATAAGAAGAGAAAGATACACCTGAATTCTCTGTCCATGCAGGCACAGAGAAAAGACCATGTAAGGACACAGCAAGATGGTGGCCATCTGCAATCCAGGAAGAGAAGCCCCATCAGAAACCACCCCATTGGTACTTCGGTCTTGGACTTCCAGCTTCCAGACTGTGAGAAAATCAATTTCTGTTGTTTAAGCTACCCAGCCTGTGGTTCTTTGTTATGGCAACCAGAGCAGACTCACACACTGGAATATTTAGCACTTCTATTTCCCTTATAAATCATTTTAAGTATCTTATTTTCTAGGAATTTGAAGATCTATTTACATATATTGGTATAAAGTTGTTCAGAATATGTTTGATTTTTATATTTCTGCTCTATCTGTAGTTATATATTTTAAAAATTCCTCTTATTAGTTAATTGTGTCTTTTCTTATTCTATACATTCACACCGGTGAAAATATTTCCCCCAAGGGGGTGAAAATTAGTCTTATTCTTTTTAAGTATGAAGCATAGTACAAAAGGGGATATACAGTATATCTGTGGTATTACATTAATTTTTTTTGTTTGATCTCCTTTTATTTTATCCCACTTATGGTATTAAAAAAACAGTCATTTTGAGTAATTTCCCACATTTTGGATTTGGTTGATTGTTTTCTCATAGTCTCATAAAACTTTTTATTCTATTACGAAATTTCTTGTAAGCTAGTAGTTAGAGCTAGCAGCTTGGTGAGATTCAGGTTAATTTTTATTGTTGTGTTGATATTATTCCTTTTGTAGTACATCAGGAGACACATGATGTTTGATGGTTTGATAGTTGTACTTTTAGTGATGCTAAGATTGGTCAATGCAATCAGGTTTGTCAGTCTGTTCCCACCATTAAATTTCCCCAACAACAATTCAACTCATGGTTAAAACCCCCAACAACATTTCAACTGATGGTTTAAGCAGCTATTGATGATAAACATCTGAAGCTATTATTTCATTAAGGGTTGCAAAATGGTGATTTCTAATTTTATCATTTCTTCTGCATTTATTAGCTGAGATCCCCCTCCAGTTTTATTGAGATAAAATTGACATACAGCACTGTATAAGTTTAATGTGTCCACCATAGTAATAAGACCTACATATATTGTGAAATTATTACCACAATAAGTTCAGTTAATATCCATCATCTCATATAAATCCAAAAAAAAAAAAAGAAAAAGAAAAAAATGTTTTTTTCCTGTGATGAAAGTTCTTAGGATCTACTCTCTCACCAACTTTCAAATATACCATGCAGCAGTGTTAACTGTAGTCTCATGTTGTAAATTACATCCCCAGGACTTATTTATCTTGTAACTGGAATTTTGTACCTTTTGACCACCTTCACCCAATTCCTCCTCCCCCCACCTCCCACATCTAGCAACCACAAATATGACCCTGGCTCTTGTATGCAACTCCTCTCTTTTCTCTTGCTGCTTTCAGAATGATTTCTTTGTCTTTTGACTTTTACAATTTAATTATAATGTGTCTTGGTGTAGCCTTATTCAGGTTTAACCTATTTTGGATCCTTTGGGCCTCATGGACCTGGATGTCCATTTCTCTCCCCTGATTTGGGAAGTTTTCAGCCATTATTGCTTTAAATATACTTTCTATCCCTTTATCTTTTTGTTCTCATTCTGGAATTCCCATAATGCAGATATTGTTTCTCTTCATTGTGTGCCGTAAGTCCTGTAAGCTTTCCTCACTCTTTGTCATTCTTTTTCCGTTTTGCTCCACTGACTGGATAATTCCACATATGCTGTCTTCTAGGTCACTCTTTCCTCTGCATGGTTGAGTGTTCTTTTGAAGCTCTCTGTTGAATTCTTCATTTCAGTCATTGTATCTTTAGGCTCTAAGATTTCTATTTGGTTTCTTTTGATGGTTTCTATTTCTTTGTTGAATGTCTCATTTTGTTCATGCATTACTTTCCTAATTTTGTTTACTTGTCTGTCTGTGTGTTTTTGTAGTTCACTAAACTTCTTTAACAGAATTATTCTGAATTCTTCATCTGACATTCATAGTTCTCCATTTTTTTAGGATCAGTTATTGGAGTTTTATTAGTTTAGTGGTGTCATATTTACCTGATTTTTCATGATTCTTGATACTTACATTGGTATCTACACATTTCAGTAAGTGGTCTCCTCTTCCAGACTTTACAAGTTCATTTTGGAAGAAAGTGTATTTCACCAGTCAGCACCAGTCACCAGTTTGGGTTTCTGGACATTTCCACTGGTGACATCCTTGGACAGGTGGGGCTTATTATCAGGGTCTATCTTAGGGCCAGGTCACTGACTGCGCTTTGAGATCAGGGAACTGCTGCTGGCAGAGAACAGTTGGATAGGACTGCTGGCTTGGTTATCTCCCCAACTGAGGCTGTAGGATGGGCTCTGAGGTTGCCTGGGTTCTCTGGTCAGTCTTACTAGATGGTTGGGACTGGGTACAACACTTAGTAGTAGGGGCTCTGAATTAGTTTTCCTGCCCTGGTGTGGCACCAGAACAGGCCCCAGGGCCAGCAAGTCTCATTATTTGGGGACCTGGCACAATGCTGCCATTTCACAAGCGAGGAGGCTTGGGAAAGGCAGAGAGGCAGAGGGACAGCTCCAGGGCCCTGGGAATGGGTAATAAACAAAGAAATATGTGCTTTTAACATAGTGGGGTGGGTGAGGCTTCATCCCTCAGAATGTACCACTTCCTGTTTTGGTCAGTTGATGCTGGTTGGTGGCCCCAGAGGGATGGGAGAGTGAGGGAGAAGTATCCCCTGTGGTAGAGAAGGCTGGACATGGTCAGACACCATGGACATGTTGAGTTGGTGGGCTCGTTTTCAGAAGGTTTCAAAGATCATCATGTTCCCATGCCCTAGAACTCAAAAAGGTTGGAGGGTCTGACATTGAAATCAGATTATTTCAATAGGAAGAACACAGGGTTCTTACAAAAGATGTCTGTGTGGCTCAGAGGGTTGTCTTGTTGAGCTCAGACTGAAAAGAATGAAGGAAGACAAGAAAAGCCCCTTCCCGGACGCACACATGATAGAGTGATGAGGACCAGTAAATAGTGTTGGGGGCAAGAGCCCAGAATGAATCGAGGCTATTGAGGAGAGTAGAGGAACGCAAAGGGCCCTTACTATTGGGTCACAGCAGGGAGAACAAGAACTGCACAGATCCACTCGCGGCAGGGCAGCTGGCGTCTGTGGAAGGAGAAAGAGGAAAGGGCAGCTCTGCTTTGCCCAGGGAATGTCTGGCAGAGAACCATCCTCCAGTTGCAAAGGGCTGTGGTAGGTCTATGTGGGAAAGGAGGAGCGAGGCAGCACAGAGCTGCTGTGCATGTGGTCTCCTGACCCAGAACTCACTGGCCAGGGCATGGAGTGACCCAGAGATGGCCTCATGCATCTGCACAGGTCGTCAGACATGAGTCGGGGATCATGGGAGAGGTACATGAAGCCTGGAGCTGGATGAGACTCAAAGTCTCATGTTGACCCTGGGAAAGAGCCTGTGAGTTCTTCAACAAGAAGCTTTGAGCATTAGGAGCTGGAGGGGCTCACTAGGGACAAGCCATGTCAGACACATCATTTTCCATTTTGAGAGGCTTTGATCTGGCGATTGTCACAGACAGAGTGGACCGAGGTTAGATGGGGCCCCAGATGGAGTTTTGTAGGACATTCTTCTCACTTGGCCGAGTGACCTTACCCCAGCAGTGCTGATGCATGTGAGAGTGGTGACCCTCAGGGAGGTGGGTCATGCCATAGGTCCCCCATCAGTTCAGCATCTTTGTCTCCTTTTTATCTTCCTCTTCCTTCTTCTTTCTTCTTCCTATATCTTCCTCTCCTCCTTTTCTTCTTCCTCTTCTCCATTCGTCTTCTTCTTCCTCTGCTTCCTCTTTATTTCCTTCTCCTCCTCCTTCTTCTTCTCCTATCATCTCCTTTCTCCACCTTCTCATTTTTGTTAACATTATATCTTCACCTGCTCCTTTTCTTCCTCCTCTTCCTCCTCCTTGTTCTCACGATTGACATGAAGATTTGGGTGATAGCATTCATGGAGCATGAAGTGGGATGGATCTCTGACACAGCAGTTGGCAGAATCCAGATCCACGATGGTCTCGGGAAGCTGGAGTGCAGCACTGCGTTTAGCAACATGGCGTCTGGCAGGTTGGAGATGAATGCACTTGGGTTGAGAGATGCAGCTTCCCTCATGTGGTTGTTGAGAAAATTCAATGAAATAAGGTGTATTCAGCCTCTGGCATGTAGACACTTATGTAGTCAACAAAAGGTGACTTCTATTTTTATATCATGAAGCATTTTGGTAGGAAATATTCCATCCTGCAGTTAAGACCACATGTCCCAAATTTCAGTGCTGAGAAGAGGGTGGTCACGTCTGTGGCTCAGGGCACTCTGGACAGTTCTGGCAACTGGGCCTCCACGGCTGTGGTTGGCAAAGGTTGCCTGAGCTGGGAAGGCAGTTGGGTGGGGCTGTCAGCAGAGGGATGCAGGGGTGCAGCAGAACAGGAGGACAGCAAGGCAGGCTCCTTCCCAGGCTTGGGAAAACATCATGTGGTTCCAAACAGGTCAACTGTCATGGAGAACTGCCTGAGAGAGAGAGAGAGAGAGAGAGAGAGAGAGAGAGAGCGCATGAGAGAGATGAGGGGAGTGTGTGTGTGTGAGTGTATATGTGTGTGTGAATGTATGTGTGTGAGTGTGTATGAGTGTGTATGTGCATGTGAGGGTGCATCTGTGTGTGTGTCTTTGTGTGAGCTCCTGGATGCTCAGTAATAGGGCTTCAAGCAGACCAGTTATTTGAGAAAGAGGGAGAATTGGCTTCATCCCAATTAGAGTCATATACTGGTAGATCTGGAAAGGACTGTAGGGATATTTAGCCCAATCCCAGTTTATAGTGGGAAATTGAGGCTGACAGAAGTGGGATGGTGAGCTCAGGGTCCCTCAGTGGACTGATGTGTCCACCTCTGCCTCTTCAAGAAACACTGGCTGGCACTATTCTCCAATGGCAATGGCATCCCCTTTGAGGAAGTAGTTAGGAGTGGCTCAGATGCCCCTGGGGGCACAGAGTTTGTACTTGGTGCTCACCACGGGGGGCACTGTGAGGGTGACATGGGCAGTGCAACGAAAGCAGGCTTTGGGGACACACTCCTGGGTTTTAATCCCAGCTGCACCTCCTACTTGCAGGGGACCTCGGACAGGATGTTTAGCTTTGGGGAGCCCAGGTCCTCCTCATCTGTGAAAGAGGGTGATGATCCTCTGGGTGCAGTGAAGATGGAAGAGGTGACATGCAAAGTGCCTGTCAGAGACTCTTGCCTCTGACGTAGAGAGAGAGGGCAGAGTACCTGTGCTTCCTTTTACAGGTGGGGCAGGAGGCAGGGCCAGAGGAGGGAGCTGAGATGAGCCCAAGGGACGTTTATTCGTAACAAGCCCATGGAGGTCCCTGCGAGGAAGGAGCTCAGCCGCCCGCTCCCCAGGGTCCTCCTGGGCCCGGGGGGTTAAATGTTTTCTGATGATGAAACTTGGAACACTCAGTGGAGTGTGGTCCAGCAGTACCACTCACCAGCTGAGGGGGGCCCTTGAAGATGGGTTTCCTAGTTTCAAGAACTCGCTGGTGGAGCTGATTAGGGAAGGGCAGGGATGAAAGCCTCCCCAGCAGGGCTGATGGCACCCTCTCCTCCTTGGTGCTAACCTCACATACGGCCATTGTGTCTCCTCCCCAAGCCGTGAGCACCTCAAGAGCAAAGTGGAGGCTGGTCCACCTGTGTATGCCCAGCAGGTTGGCAGAAGAGGACAGTTGACAGGTGAGCAGAGGAGAAGCTAGTGGATTAATGTGTGACGAGAACCAAGGGTGGGCACTTCTGGCGAATGGAGACAGGGGAGACCCCTCAATTGCTCCAGGGGCAAGGCCAAGTGGAGAGGTGGCTGCCCCCCAGGTGTGGGAGCGGGGCCGCCCCAGACCCACCCTGCCATGCCTGGGTGTTATTGCTCCAGCTTTTTTTTCCTCTGGACACTTCTGCCTGCAGGAGCTCCTGTCTCCAGGTGTTTAAAGTGTCCTGGCACTTCTGATGATTTGGGAGAAGAATTAGCATGCTGAGCAGTAGGGAACAAAAACTGCTGTAAACCAGAGTGCAAACGTTAGAGTTGTCAGCCGAGTCAGAACTCGCGGGGGGGAAGCCGCCTGTGCTCTGTGAAGACAGCAGCTGCTGCCTGGAGGCTGACAGTGCGGGGCAGTACTGAGCCTGGCCTCTGGGTGGCAGTGTTGTGCGGTGTGGTCCTTCCTCCCTGGAGGGGAAAGCAGGTGGCCTAGAGATCTGAGTTCTGAGCGGGGTGAGCTGTCACATCTCTAGCAGGCAGGGTTCTTTCAGTGCAAACAACAAAGACTGACCCTGGCTGACTTAGCCAAGAAGATTAATTAGAAGGTTATGGTGGGGGTGGGGTGGGCTGGGTTGGGAGAGGGGGAGTAGATCCCAGGATCAAAGGGAGGACTGGAGAACAAGGCTTGGAAAAGACAGGGACTGAGCTGCTTCAGAGGGTCCCAGTAATCTCCCAAACTGAAATAGGGTTTTCTGAGGAAGGATGCCGGGTAACATAAGATCAAACCAAACCCTCCGATGTCTGCTCTGTTGTCGTAGAGATCATGTAATCCCCCCTTCCCACGTGCACGTTTAAGAATCCAGGGAAAACGAGGGCCTTTTAGTCCAAGGCAGCCAACACTTCCTGAGAGCCTGCTGTCTGCCACCCCTGAGGCCCTGTGGGGCCACAGAGAGATGAATCAGACACACAGTCTCTCTTCAGGGGTGGGGGTGACGGTGAGCGGGGTGGGACAAGCTGTGGACGGTGCTCTGAGCCCTGAGCCCTGGGCCCGGCAGCCTGCTGGTGTTCCGTGTGAGCAGGCGCAGGTGAAACCCCTTCCTCCTGCTTTGTGGGCAGCCCCTTGGGGCTCACCTGGAAGTCCTCGCACCAGGGTAAAGTTGCAAGCTGTGGAAGGACACAGCACTGGATTATAATTTCCATATGGGAAAATAAGTCGTCTCTCAGCATTCAGTTTGGCCCCTGGAGTGTGGGGGAATTCTGTGAGCGTCTGCACTGGGGATCAGGACCCCTGGAATTGCACCCCCTCTGCTTGATCTGACTCTCTGGAAGGCTGGGCCACGAGTGCGTCCCTCAGCCCCTCCATCTGTACTGTGACAGGGCGGGGCACCAGCTGGGGGCTGTGTGTGCGCCTGCTCCTCCTCCCAGGGGAGCCTGAGGACACGGGTGTTCTTGGAGGTCAGGTGTTCAGAGCTCTTCAGAGAAGAGCTGAGCACACTGCTGTCTCTGACTCTGACCCTCTCCCCTTTCCCTCCCCTGCCTCAATGAGTGGGGCTGGATTCACAGGAGGGTGTGGCCTGCTTAGCATGAATAGAAAGGTATCATTTAGGGGCCACCTCTGTGTCATCCTGAGCTCCTGCCCCTCAACCTTCTCCTCATGGCTGGAAAATGCCCAGTCCTTCTTTGCCATTAGGACTTTTCCTCTGCCATTTTGACCATCACTTCCTGGTGAGCTCCTTTTCATCCACTAACACCCAGAGCTAACGTCACCTCCTCTATGGGGCGTTCCTCAGGTCCCCCAGGCAGCATGGGTTAGTGCCTGTCTGTCCTAGATCCTGCAACATTCCCCCCACATCACTAATACAGGCTTCTGTAGATCCCATTATAACTCCGCATTTCCCTCTCTTACTGAATGTGGAGTAGTGGGCTCCACAGCATTTACCTTTCTAACTTCAGGGCCAGCAGAGATTGGTATTTGTTGAAAAAAAAAAGAATGAACATCATCCCCAAGAGATATGGTATGGGTTCCTGTAGCTAGATCACATGACCTACCCATAGCAGTAACCTACCCTATCCACAACACTCCTGATTCGTTTCTTACCTACTGCTTTCACTGCCTTGCATCTGCTTTTGCAGTTCCCTCTGCCTTCTCTTTCCAGTTCTACTTTCCACCTGCCCTTTGGAGGCAGAAATGTCTCTGACATTTCCAGTGCCCAGAATTCCAAATCATTTGGGGCACATTCATGGTGGGCTGGTAAATGTTTAGCAATTGGCTCTCAGCCTGTAGTTCCAACACGAATGTTGAATGGCATTTTCATTTACAATAAAGTTAAGACGCAAGTGAAACAATGAAGACGGCCGTCAATAGTTCACTAGTTTGTCAATGATTTGAGTGACTCCTTTGCCAAACTGGAGAATAGTTTTTGAATACTGGAAGAATACTCCCTTAATTTTTGCGTTCTATTCACAACGTTAATGGATGCAGACAAGACATTTTTCAGTTTAATCTGCAGTATTAGCATTTTTTCCATCACTTTCTGAAGTCCAGACAATCAAAGAAACAAGAAATCAAGCCCCGATTTTTAGCATGCCATAAATTCTGCCATCCTGGCTGATTTCAAGCCTCCAAAGTGATGTCACTAGACGTGCAGTTGGGAAGAAATGCATGGGAGCAGGCACTACAGCCACTAGACAGATGCAAGAGATGCAGTAACAGCCAAAGCACAGACACTAAATAGTAAAGTGGAGTAACATAATTAGGAAGTGCTGAGTTTTGAGTATTTATTGCCTTTGTTTTTAATACATTTTATTTATTTTTTGAGTTTACATGATTTGGTTTTTAATAATGGCTGTGTTAAAACAGCTGGCTCACAAGATTCCTGCAAATCTCACCAGCTGCTATGAGCTGGCTTCAGACCAGCACTGGCCACATCCAAAAAAAGCTCTGACCTGGACAGAGTTGGGGGGAGAAAGGAGAATCTTTGGGGACAGAGTTGACCGGCTGTGTCCCCTCAGCCTCCTCGTGGGGTCAGCTGTGTTCAGTGCCACAGTGCCAGGTACTGTCCATTGGTTCAATCAACTGCCTGTCACCCCTTCTCCCTGGGCTTTCCTGCACTGTAGGGTGGGAAAGCTAAATCCACACAGACTCCTTGTGAGGAGGGCATGGGCCCTGGACATGGATCCCTCTGAGCAGCCACACCCATCAGCCAGAACTGCATGTGAGGTGACGTCCTTGGCAGGCAAGTGGGATCTTCTGACACCCACCATGCCAAATCCCACGTCTGCATTCATTCCATCATACTACCTCACCATGGGGTTGCCATTTTAGTATATTTCCTTCCATGGTTTTTGTTTATTTATTTGGTAGATAGGGTTTTTCTATTTAAGAAGCACATACATACATCAACACAGCACAATATTAAAATATTTTTCCATGCTATTGCATTGTTCTGTAGCCATACTTTACAAATGAATCATTTCTTTCCCTTTCTAGTTATGAACACAACCAGGCCCCTCCCACAGACACCCTCCCTGGCACCCTTGCCCCCTGGTCCTCTCCCTCCAGCAGAACTGCTCTTCCCTCAGTTCTCTAAACATCCCTCATGTTCTCCACCACTGGTCTCACGTGAGTTTTCCCTTCTACCAGCTAGATCCACCTTCTCATGAGCCCTGGGCAAACGCTTCTTGATCCTCAGGGCTCAGCTGAAATGCCACACTTGCCCGTTTATAACTCACACATAGGTGCAGGTCCACGTGTACTCTCCTGCCCCGAAGGCCCAGGACTGCCTTGTCACCACTGTCACCACAGCACCTAGGACAGAGCTGGCATGCACAAGGTTCTCGGTAAAAGTTTGCTGAATGAATGAATGAGTTAGTGAGTTAATGAAAAATAGGACCTGTTGGTCATTTCTGTATATTTTCTTCAACAGTTTTTCCTTTTGCTTATGCATTTTTTCAAAGACTAGATTACACCAAATATATAATCTTTTTGCCCTTTTTCCTCCTCAACTTTATATCATATGCATATTAAACACTCCATTCCAAGGTCACATAGTGTTTCATCTTGGGTATGCAACACAACTTATTTAACAAGTCTCTGTATTTGGGCATTTAGTGGTTTGTTGTTTGTCCCCACTATACACAACACTGTGAGGACATCTTTGTTTCATTTCCCCATTAGGCAAATCTGCCCCCTTGACATGTCTCCTTGAGCTATGATTAGTGTCATTCGTTCATCACCTGAAGGAAGGATATTTTCAGTCTCAGCTGTGTATGCTGTATGTTACATACCCAGAACTTATTTATCTTATAACTTTTGACCACTTTAACCTATTTTCCCCACGCCCCCACCCCCTGACCTGGCAACAACCAATTTGTTCTCTGTTTCTGTGAGTTTTGTGTTTTTTAGATTCCACAATAAGTGAGATCATACAGTATCTGTCTTTCTCTGACTTATTTCACTTAGCATAATGCCTACAAGGCCCATCCATGTTGTTGCACATGGCAGGATTTCTTTCTTTTTTATAGCTGAGTGTATTCCATTGCATATATACACCACATTTTCTTTAGCCATTTCTCCATTGATGGACACTTAGGTTGCTTTCATGTCTTGGCTATTGTTAATAATGCTGTAATGAACATAGGGGTGCACATATTTTTTTGGGTTAGTGAATTTATTTCCTTCAGATATATATTCAGAAGCGGAAGTGCTGGATCACATGGCAGTTCTATTTATAATTTTTTGAGGAACCTTCATACTGTTGTCCATAGTGGATGCACCAATTTCATTCTTAACATCAGTGCACCAGAGTTCCCTTTTCTCCACATCTTCACCAGCATTTGTTATCTCTTGTCTTTTTGATGGTACCCATTCTAACAGGTGTGAGGAGGTATTTCATTGCAGTTTTGATTTGCATTTCCCTAATGGTTAGTGATGTTGAGCACTTTTTCATGTACCTATTGGCCATTTGAATATCTTCTTTGGAAAAACGTCTATTCAGCTTCTTTTCCCATTTTTTAATCAGATTATTAGGTTTTTTTTGTGATTAAGTTGTATGAATTCCTTATTTTTTTTGGATATTAACCCCTTATCAGAAACGTGGTTTGCAATACTTTCTCCCATTCTGTAGGTTGTTTTTCCGTTTTTTTGATAATTCCTTTTGCTGTACAAAAGCTTTTTAGCTTCATGCAGTACTACTTGTTTTTTTTGCTTTTGTTGCCTGTGCTTTAGGTGTCATATCCAAGAAATCATTGCCAAGACCCATGTGAAGGAGTTTTTCCCTTTGGTTTTTCCAGGAGTTTAATGGTTTCAGGCATTACATTTAGGTCTTTAATCCATTTTGAGTTAATTTTTGTTAGTGTTGTATTTTAGGGGCATAGTTTTAATCTTTTGTACGTGGATATTCAATTTATCCAGCACTGTTTATTAAAGAGACTATCTTTTCCCTATTGAGTATTCTTGGCTCCTTTGTCAAATATTAGTTGACTGTACATACAAGGGTTTATTACTGAGCACTCAATTCTGTTCCTTTGTTCTATGTGTCTGCTTTTAAGCCAGTATCTACTGTATCGAATACCTTTGTAATATAGTTTGAAATCAGGAAATGTGATGCCTCCAGTTTTGTTCTTTTTTTCTCAGGTTGCTTTGGCTATCTGGAGTCTTTTGTATATCCAAATAAATTTTAGTATTTTTTTCTATTTCTATAAAAAATATCATTGAAATTTTGATAGAGGTTGCATTGAATCTATATATGGCTTTAGGGAGTATGGACATTTTAACAATATTAATTCTCCCAATCCATGAACAGAGTTTATCTTTCCATTTATGTCTTCTGCAATTTCTTTCATCAATGCCTTATAATTTCAGTGTACAGATCTTCCACCTCCTTGGTTGAATTTATTCTTAAGTATTTTATTGTTTTTGATACTATTGTAAACAGGATTGCTTTCTTTATTTCTTTTTCAGATAATTCATTGTTAGTATATAGAAACGCTATTAATTTTTTATGTTGATTTTGTATTCTGCAACTTTACTGAATTTGTTGATCAATTCTAACAGTTTTTTGGTGGAGTCTTTAAGATTTTCTATATATAAAATCAGGTCATCTGCAAAGAGACACAATTTTACTTTTTCCTTTCCAGTTCAGATGGCTCTTATTTATTTCTCTTGTCTCACTGCCCTGGCTAGAACTTCTGGTACTATCATGAATAGAAGTGGTGAGAATGGGCTAGTTTGTCTTGTTACTGATCTTAGAGGAAAAGCTTTCAACCTTTTACCATCAAGTATGATGCTAGCTGGAAGCTTGTCACATATGGCCTTTATTATGTTGAGATATGGTCCTTCCATACCCAGTTTGTTGAGAGTTTTTATCATGAATAAATGTTGATTTTTGTCAAATGATTTTTCTGCATCTACTGAGATGATCATATGATTTTATTCTTTCATTCTATTAATGTGATATTTCACATTTCAAACCATTTTCGCATTCCAGGGATGAATCCCACTTGATCATGGTATGATCCCTTTAACGTGCTGCTGACTTTGGTTTGCTATTCTTTTGTTGCAAATTTTTGGATGTATATTTACCAGGGATATTGGTCTGTAATTTTCTTTTTTTGTAGTGTCCTTATCTGGCTTTGGGATTAGGGTAACACTGGCCTTCTAAAATGAGTTGGGGAGTATTTCTTCCTCTTCAATCTTTTGGAAGAGTTTGAGAAGGACTGGTGTTAATTCTTCTTTAAGTTGTTTGGAGAATTTATCAGTGAAAGCATCTAGTTTTGGGCTATTCTTTGTTGGGAGGTTTTCGATTACTGATTGAATCTCCTTATTTGTTATTGGTCTGTTCAGGTTTTCTATTTCTTCATGATTCAGTCTTGGTAAGAGACTGAATTTTTCCATTTCTTCTAGATTGTCCAAGTTATTGGCATATATTTTTGATAGCAGACTCTTCAGAGCCTTTGTATTTCTGTGGTATCAGTTGTAATGTCTTCCCTTTCATTTACAATTTCATTGATTTTGGCACTCTCTTTTTATTTGGTTAGTCTAGCTAAAGGTTTGTCAATTTTGTTTATCTTTTCAAAGAATCAACTCTTAGTTTTGTTAATCTTTTCTATTGTTTTCTTGTTCTCTATTTCTGCTCCAATCTATTATTTCCTTCCTTCTGCTAACTTTGTACTTAGTTTTTTTCATAGTTTCTTGAGATGTAAAGTAAGTTTGTTCATTTGACGTATTTCTTTCTTCTTGAAGTATGTGTTTATTGATATAAACTTCCTTCTTAGAACTGGTTTTGCTGTCTCCCATATGTTTTGGTATACTGTTTTTACATTTTCATTTTTAAGATATTTATTTTACTCTTAATTTCTTCACTTATTTATTGGTTGTTCAGGAGTGTGGTGTTTAATTTTCACGTATTTGAGCATTTTCCAGATTTCCTCATGTTATTCATTTCTAGTTTCATACCACTGTGGTTGGAAAAGTTACTTGGTATGATTTCAATCTTCTTAAGTTTGTTAAGACTTGTTTTGTGGCCTAACATATGACTTGACCTAGAAAATATTCCATAGGTGCTTAAGAAAAATGTGTATTCTGCTGCTCTTGGATGGAATGTTATGTACATGTCCGTTAGGTCTCATTTGGCTTATAGTGCTGTTTAAATCCAATGTTTCCTTATTGACTCTCTGGCTGGCTGATCTTTCCATTGTTGAGAGTGAGTATTAAAGTTCCCACATATTATTGTATTGCTCTTTATTTCTCCTTTTGTTCTGTTAGTAATTGCTTTACATATTTAGGTGCTCCAATGTTGGGTGCACAAATATGTATAATTGCTCTATCTTCTTGATGAATTCACCTCTTTATCATTATAAAACGACCTTTGTCTCTCAACCATTTCTAGCTTAATGTCTATTTTGTCTGATATAAGTATAGGTATCAGTGCTGTCTTTTGGTTAATATTTGCTTATAATATCTTTTTGTATCCTTTCACTGTTAATCTATGTGAGTCTTTAAAGCTAAAGTGAGTTTCTTATAGGCAGCATAGTGTTGGATCTTATTTTTTATCTATTCATCCACTCTATGTCTTTTAATTGAAGAATTTAATTCTTTTATGGTAAAAGTAATTATTGATAGGTAAGGACATACTATTGCCATTTTGTTACTTTTTTTCAACGATTTTGTAGACCCATTGTTCCTTGATTCTTATCTTGCTGTCTTTTGTTATTTGATGGCTTTTTGCAAGGGTATGCTTGGATTCCTTTTTCGTAGTTTTTTGCGTATCTACTATAGGTTTTTGCTTTGCGGTTACCATGGGTCTTACCTAAAATATCTTATATTTATAACATTCTATTTTAAGCTAATAATAACAATACCAATAGCATACATAAATTTATCCTTTTACCTCTCCCTCCTTCAATTTGACATTATTGTCATTGTATTGACATTACAATTTACATGTTTTTTATATTATACATCCAATAACAAATTATTGTTTTTATGGTTAATACATTTTTTAACCTTTTTTTTTCTTTTGTGAGGAAGATCAGCCCTGAGCTAACATCCATGCCAATCCTTCTCTTTTTGCTGAGGAAGACTGACCCTGAACTAACATCCGTGCCCATCTTCCTCCACTTTACGTGGGACGCTGCCACAGCATGGCCTGACAAGTGGTGCTTCGGTGCACGCCCAGGATCCGAACCCAGGCCACCAGCAGCAGAGCATGCGCACTTAACCGCTATGCCACAGGGCTGGCCCCTACATTTTTTAACCTTTTAACTAAAGTTCTAAGTGAATTATGCACCATCAATGCAATATTAGAGAATCTGACTTTGACAATATATTTGCCATTACCAGTGTGTTATACAAATACATTCTTATGTTTTCATGATGTTAATTATTATACATTTATTTCTGCTTGATGAATATCCTTTAGCCTTTCTTGTAAGGCAGGTCTTACTCCCTCAGCTTTTGTTTGTTTGGGTATTATTTTATCTCTCCTTCATTTCTGAAGAACAGCTTTGCTGGGCATAGTATTCTTGGTTGACAGGTTTTTTCTTTTAATATTTGAAGATATCATCCCTCTTTGTCCTGGCTTGCAAAGTGTCTGTTGAGAAATCCACCCTAAGTCTTACAGGGTTCCCTGTATGTGACAACTCACTTTTCCCTTGCTGTTCAAAATTCCCTCTGTCTTTTTCTTTAGGAAATTTACTTATAATGTGTCTTGGTATAGCTCTTTCAGGTTCAACCTATTTGGGGTCCTTTGGGCCTCATGAATCTGGGTGTCCATTTCTCTCTCCATATCTGGTAAGTTTTCAACTCTTTTTGCTTTAATTATACTTTCTATCCCTTTCTCTTTCTTTTTGAATTCTTGGATTCCCATAATTCATATATTGTTTCTGTTGATAATGTCCCCTTGTCTTTCTTCACTCTTTAATTTTCTTTCTTTTTTTTTTTTGCTCCTCTGGTGGGATAATTTCAAACGATCTATATTTTAGTTCACTTATTCTTTCTTCTGCTTGCTCAAGTTTGCTGTTGAATCTCTCTATCGTATTCTTCAGTAAAGTCATTGTATTCTTCAGCTCTAGGTATTTGTTCTTTTGATGGTTTCTGTTTCTTTGTTGAATTTCTCATTTTGTTCATGCATCGTTTTCCTAATTTCATTTAGTTGTCTGTGTGTTCTTGTAGTTCACTAAATTTCTTTAAGAGGATTATTCTGAATTCTTTGTCAGACAGTTCATAGATCTCTATTTCTTTAGGGTCAATTATTGGAGCTTTTTTGTTTCTTTTCATCAAGTTGTGTACCGATTCTTCACGATCTCTGATTCATTGCATTGGCATGTGTACAGGAGTAAGCAGTCTCCTCTTTCCTCCTCAGACTGTGGTCCAGGGTGATGCTACAGCCTCACACCTGTGTTCTGGGATTTCACAATAGAGTCTTGTCTATGGATAGTACTCAAACGTTATCATGGAAAGAAAACTTGATCAGGTCTTCAAAGACTTCAGGGGAAGGGATCTGAAAGATTGGGAGTTCTGGCTCTCTCAAGAGAGGAGCAGATTTGAAAGCTTAGTAAAGTGGGCACCTAGGATTTACTTTACATCATGAGAAATATTGAGGGTATGGGAAGGGAATTAACATTTCTGAAGGAGGTAGTAGGTTCCAGGGCCTTTTCCAGTAGTGTCTAGGAGGTTATGTGGTTGGTAGGCCTGGGATGTGAAGCCATGTGTGGTCAGCAGCCTCATTACAGAGAATGTTTATTTGTGCCACCCCCATTTCCTGGTGTCCAGAGCTAAAAGGTCCAGGCATCGTCTCTTCTCTGACTCCCCTGACCTCACCAGACACTTCTTGATGTCCCTGTGCTCATCTTCCTCTCCTCCTCTGGGGCAGGGAGGGAAGATCTTAACTATTAGGCACCTGAGTGTTTACTAGACGCCTGGCCCTGAGGTGAGCACATTGCAGCACTTACCATCACCCTCATGGCACCTTGTAGAGGAGACATTATTCCCATCTTTTCAATGAGGAAAGTGAAGCACAAGAAGATTAATAACTTGCCCAAGAGATTAAGTAACAGCCAGTGAGTGACAGACATACAGTTGTATTCATATTTCAAAGGCGTTTTGGGCTTTTCCAAAGAGCAGAATTTGCCTAAAATCCCATGCGTCCCAGCCCTTGGTGACAGATGAAGGCGAGGCTGCAGGGAGTGGGACTGATCCATGTCTACATCCACAGGACACCAGGGTGCTTTGTCCCTGCGGGAGCAGTATAGATACGTCTCATATGGTGGAGCAGTGCTTACCAGGTAACAAACTCTCTTGCTGATCAGGAATAAATTCCAACTCCTTTTGACTGTAAACCAAGACTCAATATATATGTACAATTCAGTACACAAGGGGCTCTTAACAATCTTGGGTTTTTGGTGCTTTGCAGGTTGGGCTAAGGGGGTGGGAGTGACAAAGCAGTTCTGCAGAGTGTCTGGGCAGGGGGAGGGATCAGTGACAGCATCCTGGAGGAAGGCCGGGAGCAGATGGGTGGGGGGTGTTGGCACCGTGAGCAGCAGCTGTTGGGGAAGCACTCCTGGCTGGGTTGAAGGCAGATCTCTGAGCTGCAGGGCATCTGTGTGCAGGGGGGCTTCACTAGGGTGAAGCAGATGCACCTCCCCTGCAGGGAAGAGAAGAGAGAGAAGGTCACTGAGAAGCCATTGCAATGGGGACCAGAAGGCTGTGGTTTCCTTGGCTCAGGGGGGTCGGGCTCTGGACCCGTCAGGACCCACAGGGTGGACGTTTGTTGATGCCCTTCCTTTTCCTGGGTGTTGGCCTCTAGCCCAGAGTCCTATTCTGAGATGCTGTTCAGACATGGGAAATCTGCCCTGCCTTCCCCGGCAGCTCGTTTTCTGACTCTGGACTCCTTTTGCTCTAGTGTTGAACTTTTCTGCTTCCCCCTGGACTGGAAGCCTGGGGAGCAAGAAGAAGCCTGACTGCTGCCTCTGCCTCAGTGTTGCCCACGCTCTCTTGGTGACCGTGTGCTGAAGGGATGAGCCCTCACCACAGCACTCAGGCTGAGCTCCGGGTCCCCAGGGCAAGGGCAGGTGGGGACACCCTCAGATGGGTGACAGGCTGTGGAGGCAGCAGCACCCACGGGCATCTCGTTTTGGGAAAAGAATGATGCAGGCCCTTTAGATAGAAAAATCTCTGTGTAGTACCAACCGCCCCTGATTTTCTTGTCATCTCCCCTTTGCCCCAGCTCTGCCTTTGCTGAGGACCTCCAGCTGATAGGCCCGGATGTGCCAGGGAGGGTGGCCTGGGCACACTGATCAGCTGGCAGCACCTCTGGCCACTCCAGCTCCAGGGGATGCAGACAGCAAGTAAGAAAGGGCCTCCACATTCCATGAAGCGGCATATACAAGAGGAGGGAAACCACCTCGGCCTTTCCCAGACCCCCGGCTTGCTTCCAGTGGGTGGTTCCTCAAGGACCACAGAGTCCACCTTTAACCCAAACAAACCCACTGGCACACCAAGGTATCAGGCCTTTAGGAGCACAGGCAGAGCAAAGGCCGCTGGGCGTGGCCCTTCCTTACTGTGGTCCTTGCACACCCCCTACGCCATATACACTCACACTTTCATGCCTCCGTGACCCTCTGAGGCTCATTATGTGTCACACAATGTGCAAGGTGTTGAATACGACAATCTTTGCTCCCATAGAGGCTTGTAGTTCAATGGTTTGCTATGGTCATCTGAATAATGGCCACGAAAGATATCCAGGTCCTAATCCTCGGAAGCTGTGGATTTTTTAGGTTATAGGGCAAAAGGGCCTTTGCAGATGTGGCTACGTTAAGGATCTTGAGATGGGGCGATTATCCTGGGTTACCTGGGTGAGCCCTATATGTGATCACAAGGGTCCAGTGAGAGCGAGGCAGAGGGAGATTTGCACACAGAAGAGGAGAAGGCGATGTGATGATGGAAGCCGAGAGATTTAAGGTGCTGCCCTGCTGGCTTGTAAATGGAAGAAGGAGTTAGGAGCCAGGGAACATGGGGAACGCTGCTCTAGAAGTGGAAAAGACAGGAAAGTGTTTCTCCCCAGAACCTCAGGAAGGAGTATGGCCCTGGTGACAAGTTGATGTCGTTTCAGGGAAACCCATTTCACACTTCTGGCTCCAGAACTGTGAGAAAATAAATTTGTGTTGTTTTAAGCCACTACATTTGTGGCAATTTGTTACAGCAGCCACAGGAAAGTATACACTGGCCCAGACAGGTGACCTATGATAAAAACACAGCTCTCCAAAACACTGACAGAAAGAGCAGATTTGGCCAGGTGAGCATGCCACCGCTCGGGATTCGTGATGAGTCTCTCCTGGATCACGTGTACCATTCCCCTGCCACCACCCAGACGTGTTGAGCATGTTTTCTGCGTGGCTCAGGCCGCATTTAGCATCTCATCCACAGAGGAAGTGGGCAGACTCAAGAGGCAGGAGAGCCAAGTGCAAGTCCTGGGCGGGTTTCAAACCTGAACGTTTTCCTCTGCAGAACACAGATAGTGCATCCAAGGATGCAGTGGGATTAGATTAAGGCAGCGACGTCAACGAGCTGTGTAAATGACACACGTGGTGACACAGCAGTTAATGACAATACTGTGCGTACAGGGTGATCTAAGAATATGGACGATGCTGCTGCTGCTGCTGTGCTCTAGGCCCTTCTAGGCCCCTCCTGTGCAGGGGCCCTTGTCCTTGCTGCTGCGGTCCTCCAGTTCTGATGTCTGCTGTCAAGGTCCTCTCCTTGTCACTCTTTCCTATGGTCTCTTGCCATCGACTTGCCAGTGGCCATGACCAGCTCTTAGGGCAGCCTGCACAGGAAGATGCAGAGGCTCCAGAACAGGGAGCAAAGGGCTTTCCTGGGAGAGGGAGTGCACGCCCTCTGGCAGAAACTTGTGGCTGAGGGAGGTGTTGTGTCTGAGCAGTTGTCAAACCAATAATGTCACAGCTAGATTTAAAATGGAACTGAGGACAAGCCAAAGACAACAGGATGGAGAGGGTTTACATCCGTGCTAACGTCCCAGATCTGAGCTCACCCGGGGGACAGAGGAAGATACAGGGGGCTTTGGGATGCTGGATGCTACAGCTCTTTGCCGTATTCAGTTGAATTTATCCTTTACTCTATTCAGTAGGAGATGCTGTAGGTGCTCAGGGGTCAATCTAAAAGCGGACTGCACTGCCAAAGTCTCTTCAATAAATGATGCTGGGGGCCGGCCCGATGGCTTAGCCGTTAAGTGCGCGCGCTCCACTACTGGCGGCCCGGGGTTTGGATCCTGGGCGCGCACCAACGCATCGCCTCTCCGGCCATGCTGAGGCCGCGTCCCACATACAGCAACTAGAAGGATATGCAACTATGACATACAACTATCTACTGGGGCTTTGGGGAAGAAAAAAAGGAGGATTGGCAATAGATGTTAGCTCAGAGCCAGTCTTCCTCAGCAAAAAGAGGAGGATTGGCACGGATGTTAGCTCAGGGCTGATCTCCCTCATAAAAAAAAAAAAAAAGGAAAAATAAATGATGCTGGAAAAACTGGACAGCCACATGCAAAAGAATGAAAGTAGAGGATCATCCTACACCATACACAAAAATTAACTCAAAATGGATTAAAGACTTGCAAAGACTTGTTTATTAAAGCCATAAACCTCTTAGAAGAAAATATAGGCAGTACACTCTTTGACATCGGTCTTAGCAGTATCTTTTCAAATACCATGTCTACTCAGGCAAGGGAAACAAAATAAAAAATAAACAAATGGGACTATATCAGACTAAAAAGCTTCTGCACAGCAAAGGAAACGACCAATGAAATGAAAAGAAAATCTAAAAATTGGGAGAAGATATTTGCAAACCATATACCTGATAAACGGTTGACATCCAAAATACATACAGAATTCATACAGTTCAACAACAAAAAAACAACCCAATTAAAAAACGGACAAAAGATCTGAACAGACGTTTTTCCAAAGAAGATATATGGATGGCCAACAGGCACATGAAGAGATCTTCAACATCACTAATTTATTAGGGAAATGCAAATCAAAACTACAATGAGATATCAACTCACACCCATCAGAATAGCTATAATTAACAAGACAAGAAATTACAAGTGTTGGAGAGGATGTGGAGAGAAGGGAACTCTCACACACTGCTGGTGTGAGTGCAAACAGGTGCAGCCACTATGGAGAACAGTATGGAGATTCCTCAAAACATTAAGAATAGAACTACAATAAGATCTAGCTATTTCACTTTGAGTATTTATGCAAATAAGACAAAAACACTAATTCAAAAAGATATTTGCACCCCTATGTTCACTGCAGCATTATTCACAATAGCCAAGACTTGGAAACTACCTAAGTGCCCATCAATGGATGAATGGATAAAGATGATGTGGTATGTATACATAATGGATTACTACTCAGCCCTAAAAAAGATGAAATCTTGCCATTTGCGACAACATGGATGGACCTTGAGGGTATTCTGCAAAGCAGGAAAAAGCCAGAGGGAGAAAGTCAAATACCTGTGATTTCATTCATAAGTAGAAGATAAAAACAACAATGACAAACACACACATAGATACAGAGATTAGACTGGTGGTTACCAGAGGGGAAGTGGGGAGGGGGAAGGGAAAAGGAGTAAAAGGGACACGTGCACCCTGACGGATGGTAATTGGTTTGGGTGGTGAACAAGATGTAGTCTACACAGAAATTGAAATATAATGATGTACACCTGAAATTTATATAATGTAATAAACCAATGTCACCTCAATAAAAACATAAATAAACTTTAAAAAAATTAGCCTTCATTATTATTACATTCCAAGATGACAATTTTAACAATTTGGCTTCTCCTCATTGACACAGGTAATGACAGAAGGACAGAACCTTTACAGTTGGTAAAACCAGTCACTGTTGGGCAGACAATATTGGGGAGGGTGTCACCATGCCCTCCACTACTCCTGGCCCCTGTGTGACCAGCCCAGGAGAGTCTCAGTGCAGGGGGAGGAGCCAGCAGACTCACAGGGTTGGGTGGGCAGTGAGGAGGACGATGGACTGGGAGGCCAATAGCCCTCACTGGCCTGACTTCCTCTCCAGCCCTTTTTACTTAGGTCTGGAAGGGCCGGGTATTGCTCTAGATAAGAAAGCTCCTGACACTTCCGACATGACAATGCAAGGGAAATGCATGGGTGTCATGTCCAGAATGGGCCCGGGAGGCTCACAAGCACCATGTCTCCATGTCTTGGCCATTCCTCCTTGGCAGATGACCCACAGTCCCAGAGGGCAACTGTCAAGGGCCAAAAGCAAAGGACCCTACCCAATGGGGAACATGCCTGTCCGCTGCTTACCTTGTCCCTGGGCTGACACCACATCAATGGCACCTGGTTGCAGCTCTGAACAAAGTTACACAAGGTATCCAGTTTGCCCTGAAAGGCAGATGTGGCTGTGAGGAACCTATAGGCGTGGACACTGTCTCCACAGGTGTGGTGATCCCTCCAGCTCCCAGTGGCTTCCGGGGGCTCTGACCCATGAACTCGCCGAGATAGCACTGCAGCCTCCACCTAGGGAATGGTGTCTGGTGCCTTTTGAACAGGGTGGTCACTGTGGGACACAGACTGTTTTGGAATCTGGGACAAATCAGTATTTTCGGTGCAGGAGCAGAAGTCAGGGGCTACTTTTAGAGGAAAAGTCCAGAGGTTGGAGGAGATATGTGGTGGCCAAGGAGAGGTCCTGAAGGGGAAACGCGAGGTTAGCATTGGGGACCTGTGCAGGAGCCAAAGAAAGGGGGAAGAGGGCCTCATTTGGGGGCACAAGGAGAAGGCAGGGAAGAGGACCTATGCCTTGCTTGGGGGTCCAGTTCCTGATACAGGGGTGGGGGGTGGGAGAGGGAGCAGGAAGAGGAAGGCAGAGAACAGACCAGAAGGTGTCCCTGGACCCAGTGATGGGGGGCATCATGGCTGCAAGTTCCTATACTTCGGGCCACTCTGGGTCCTGGTGGGGTGGGGGTCATGCCCACTGAGCAAGAGCAAGCCTCTCACAGGCGGCCTCCTCCCTCCCTGGAAGGTGTGTTTGGCTTCTCTGTGCCCCCACACTGGCCGTCAGGGGAGAGGCAGGCCTGGCTCTCCAGCTCCCATCTGAGGCTCCGAGGAGGAACAACAGATCCGACCAGGGACAGAGGCAGGACCAGGGAGCAGGAGGGCAAAGCCGGGCAGAGACCGCATGGTTCTTTCCTCCTCACCACCGGCCACCCAGGGCCCTCTCCAGCCCTGTCATCTCCTGCCTCCTGGTGGGCTGGCTTCTCCCTCACCAAGCTGGGGCCACAGCACTCTCTGGGGAAGGAGGTTTCCTTCAGGCCCCCTCCTCCTGCACCCCTATCTCCATCTCAGTGGCCACAAGGACATGTAGCTGGCTCTTCCCCTCACTCTGCTGAGGGACCCTCTGCAGGGGCAGCAGGAGCCACTGCCATTGCTGGGTAGTTTACTGGTGTAAGAACTTGGCTCAGAACATTCCTTTTTTGTTGTGACCTGCACAGGCCTGTCTGTGATGTAGTTTCTCTTCACTCATCTACCTGGTGGCCGGTGAAGCCCAGCCATCGCTGGAGCTGATGACAAACCTCGGAGACCCAGGGACTGGCTGGCTGTGAGCCAGCCACCAATGTCCAGAAACTGGTGCCCCTTCCAAAGGGGAGACCTGAAGCAAGGACACTGCTGGTGGTGGTGTGAGCCTGAGCCCCCAGAGTTTTTCTCCTATGCTGGCCACGAGGGTCAAGAAGGCCTCAGATTTTTGTCAGGCACTGAGTGTTCAAAGTCCTGTGCCCATAGAGCTCATCTTCACCCAAGCCATGCCTTCGGGGTCAGGGCTGTGTGGCATGAACTGGCTGCCCCCTCCTCCCACACCCCAGCCTGGGGGTCACAGCCCCTCTCTAAGCGCCCTTCCTACCTCCATCTGTCTTATCCTGTCTTGTTGGCACCCACAACAAGGGACAATCACTGTGGGGCATGTCTCTGGCTCCTAGGAAGAGAAAACACTGTCTGCTTCCTGGTCTGGTGGCCTCTGGGGTAGAGACACATGACATCTGTTGCCCCAGCACCTGTCAAAAACCCGCCACTCAGCAAATGCTTGTTGGAGAGTTCAAAGGCAAAGGAGCAGCATCCTGCACCAAAGGAGAGGGGCCTGGTGTGAAAAACAAGCAGACTCATTTCAGTTTTCAAAGATGGCTCTTTCCCAAAAGGCCAACAAATCCTGTCCCCTCCCCTTGGTTTCCAGGAGGCCTCCCTTATTGGAGAAGCCTAGTGTGAGGTCATGCAACGTCATGGAGGGCCGTCAGGGCTGCGAGCATTTCCAGGTGACACGGCTGTATTCCCTGCCTCGGGCAAATCCAGCCTCCCCAGGCCACACTGCAACCAGCACAGAGGCCAGTCCTGGGCAGTGAGGCCTGCTGCCCTCCAGATCCCAGGCCCAGGTCCCCGTGCCTCGGGACCCCGGGCCCCACCTCTAACGACTTCTTATGGGCACTGCTCTGGCCCCCACGCCCAGCGAACCACAGCCTGCTCACCTAACCCTTAGTCCCTGTGCTACCCTGGGCTGGGCCGCCCTCACAGCTCAATGCCAGGTAAGACTCCCTCACCCTCCTCAGCCCTGCAGTCCCTAAAGGCCAGCCCCAGCCAAGCCCCTACCCCGCCAGAGGACAGGGATGAAGACCAAGGAAATGGAGCCCAACATACAAGAGACCTGGAGGGGGGACGAGGTCCCTGAAACCTGAGACCCCTTTCCCAGAGCTCACCTGTGTCCTGGGGAAGGACCATCCTACAAACAGTCATTTGGGAATTGACCCAAAAGCCCCATTTGTTTCAGTAGGGATCCTGGCAGGCTACCCCAAGTTGCTAACTCAGTGACAAAGGCCCTGGGTCAGGCTGGGTTGGGAGCACAGAAAGGGTTTTTGTGGGTAACATTTTGTGTCCCACGTCCTCCCCAGGTCCCCCCTTGCTCCTCTGTCACCTTCTTTCTGCCAGCTCTCTCTGGCCAGGTGCTCGGGAGCTGGCGGGGGGGAGTGGAAACAGCCCCACAGGCTGCAGGAGGCCTGTTTGGGAAGCTCAGTGTGTGCATCAGGCATGCTGACAGCATCAGGACCCAACAGCACCTACCTTTTCTGGTTTCTGCACTGGTGGTGGCTCCTTGACGGTCTAGAATGTTAAAGAGACAAACACAGGCTGGAAGGGGCGGGGAGGGCTCTGGCTCAGCCCCGCAAGCAGGACGGGACCCTGCTCTGCAGCACAAGGACAGAACACAGGCTTCGGGGTGTCAATCTGGGCGCCCGCTGCCTGTGGTCTGTGGTTAACAGGCTCCAGCTCCCTGAACCTCGGGTTCCTCGGTGTCCAAGGGGAATGGGTACCTCCCTGGAGGGTGGACGGGGAGACAGCAGACTAAGGTCCTGGTCCCTGGTAGAGCCACCCCGCCTGGTCCTTTCCTCAGCAGCCTTACATCATGTGAAGACAAGAGAACACTCCCCACTTCCATCCTCCTCGCCTCCCCTCCCCAGGCCCTGCAGCCCTCCCTGGCCTCGCAGCCCTCAGGGATGACAGGCCCCCGCCCCTGGGCTTTCTCTCCTCACTGCTCCCCCTTTGTAGAAATCCTAAGGCCTTGTTTCCTGCGGCTTTGCTCAGGCCTCTCACGCCTCTGCCTTTGCCTCTGCCTCTCTCTCCATCCAGATCTCTGGCATGTGTCCTTGCAAACCCAGGGAGCCAGAGCCTCTGCCTTCCCTCCCTCCCCCGGGCCAGGCCCTGTCCTTTGCTCTTGTTCTCGTTACACAAGGCACTTGCCACACCCTATGAAGGTTGACATTTTACCCTCAATACCCCCGGGCACCAACGCCAGAGCAGACACTAGGCTGTGGCCCCCCACTCTGTCCTTTTGTGCCCAGCTCGGGGCCCAGCATGTCCTGGTGCTTAGTAACGACTGAGGAGGGACTGACGGAAGGCACTAAAGATGTGCAGAGACCCATGCTGGTTTTCAAGGTTCCAAATCCTACCAGCCAGCATCAATCTCCCTTTGGGGCCCTCTGTGCCTCTTGCAGACCCCCCTTCTTCCCTCAACAGCAGAGGCTTCCTCCCGGCTCTGGTCCACCTGAGTCCTCCAGAAGCCTGGCCACTGTGAGGCAGCCCTGGTCTCAGGGGCCTAGGGTCACCTCTCCCCAGGGGCAGGGCAGCCCGTAGGCCACCTCCCTGAGGTACGTATGAGGCAGGAGGCTCCTGAGAAGCCCAGGCTGTGTCTGTGACCTGGAATGGAGGACAGAGCCTGCGCCTCTTGTGCTCATGTGACGACCTTGGAGCTGACGGGAACCTGCCCACAGGCAGGACCATGGGGCAGGTTGGCATCTGGGTCCGTTGCGGGGTTCCCGTGGGCCTGGGCCACAGTGCAGTGGGCAGGGTCACTCACCCTCCTGCAGCACCAGATGCACCAGATCAGCACCGGGAACATGAGCAGGGCCGGGATGAGCACAGGGAAGAAGAAATGTTTGTCGTGAGTCAGGCCCTGTGGGATGACCGTGGGCAGTGGGGCCTCCTCCTGTGGGACAACCTCGGGCACTGGGACGTCCTCCTGTGGGACAAGCGTGAGCACTGTGATCTCCTCCTTTGTGACAATCGTGGACACTGGGGTCTCCTTCTCTCTGATAGTTGTGGGCATTGGGGTCTCCTTCTGTGTGACAGTCATGGGCACTGGGGTCCTCTTCTGTGTTACAGTCGTAGGCACGGGAGTCTCCTTCGGTGTGACAGTCGTGGGCACTGGGGTGTCCTTCTGTGTGACTGTAGTGGGCACTGGAGTCCTCTTCTGTGTGACAACTGTGGGCTCTGGAGTCCTCTTCTGTGTGACAGTCGTGGGCACTGGGGTCCTCTTCCGTGTGACAGTCGTGGGCACTGGGGTCCTCTTCCTTGTGACAGTCGTGGGAACTGGGGTCGTCTTCCATGTGACAGTCGTGGGCACCGGGGTCGTCTTCCGTGTGACAGTCGTGGGCACTGGGGTCGTCTTCCGTGTGACAGTGGTGGGCACTGGGGTTCTCTTCCGTGTGACAGTCGTGGGCACTGGGGTCCTCTTCCTTGTGACAGTGGTGGGCACTGGGGTCCTCTTCCGTGTGACAGTCGTGGGCACTGGGGTTCTCTTCCGTGTGACAGTCGTGGGCACTGGGGTCCTCTTCCGTGTGACAGTTGTGGGCACAGAGGTCTCCGTCGTTGGAACAGCCGTGGCATCTGGCTACAGAAAGGACACGTGGCAGAGGCGTGGGATGGGCCCGGGTGGCCTCTTCCCAGGTGCCCACCACCTGGCCTCCCACACCAGACATACTCGTCTGCCCGCTCCCTCTTCTCCTCAGATTGCCCCACCTCGATGGACCACAGCAGGACGAGGAGGCCAAGGCTGGGACCAGGAGAGCCACTCTGGAGCCCTGGGTCACAGACCCCACCACTGGCTCTGCTCAGAAGCTCTGCCCCAGAGCCCTGTCAAGGTATTCCAGAATCTTCCACGGACTGACCAAACCCAGCCCTCAGTGCATGCCATGTTTGACAGTACAGGGGTGTTGCGAGGACCACAAAAAGCTACAGAGACACAGACGGGTGAGGAGGGGCTGCTGGGCCCACTGAGAGGTGGGGGTGCAAGAGCAGAGGCAGGAGCCCCGGGTCCAGCCCCCATCGCCTCTCTCCGCACTTCATGGCTCTGCAATCTTGGGCAAAGTGACTCAACCTCTCTGAGCCTGTTTCGCCCTGTAACGAGGAAACGAGCGGGCACTTGTTGGGTTTGAGAGCGATTACAGCAAGTCCGGGACAGGCCAGGTCCACGTCGGGGCTTAAGGAACGGGAGCTACTGTGTTCCTCATGACCACGGGAAAGGGTGCCGCATCTGTGGACACGCACGCTGCACAGCCCTTCCCCACACCAAGTCTCTGCTCTCAGAGAAGCAGGAGAGGGAGAGTGGGGTGACAGAGCCTGTGCCCAGGAAACAGGGCCCTGAAGTGAGAGGCAAAGGCCAGGCTGACGGTGACGGCCCTGTGCTGGCCCAGAGCCACAGGCTGCTCTTGAGTTCTTTCTAAATGCGCCTGTCGAGGGCGGGCTGTCAGCTGGTGGGACTCCTGACGGGTGAACGTGTTGAGTTCAGCTGCTGACCCGTGAGTGGATGTCCAGGGACAGCGAAGACACACACATGGAGGACAGTCAGCACCGCTGCAACCCTCACAAGCTGGTACTGGACACACGGTGGAGGCCATAGGCGCAGGCGTCCCTCCTGCCACGCACACGTCTTCCACCACCTAACGCTCTCTGTCGCCCAAGTCATGCTGACCCGGGCTGAGGCACCCGGATGATGAGAAGCTCTGACGAGTGGGCTCCCGGGGGGCAGCACCTCCATTCCCAGGTGCCTCTCCCTGAGCTGAGTCCCCGGCCCCTCCCCACAGCCCTGACAGCTTCCCCACCCACAGAGGAGACACTTCCTGCAGAGGTCAGAGAGAGTTAGCGCAGAGGGACAGCTGAGGAGCAGGAGAGAGGAGGACAGGCAGAAGGGAGGCTGAAGACATCTGCAAAATGACAGCAGGTGTCCCCAAGCAGGCTTGGGGGCGGGGGCTGTGACAGTTATGAGTGGGTTCAGAGCTGTACCAGTAGCTTGGGCATCAGTGCAGTGCAAACACACCCCGGCTGTGCAGGGCCACAGCTGGGCCCACCTTCCAGATCCCCTGTGCCAGGGACCCCGATCTGGAGGGCCCAGGAGCCCCAGAGGTCCTGGACTCTGGCTCCTAGCACACACCCTCCAGCCTCTCCCACTCACTCCGGCTGGAATCCAGGATGGAGCCCTGACATCTCCACCACTAGACCCGGGTCAGGGAGGTGGCAGCGTGGGAGATAGTGTGGGCAGATCCTCAGAACCGTTTCTGGGATCCGCTTAGAGTTCTAACTGGTCTCCTCCAGGTGCCTTCAACGACACTTGGTTCACAGAGAGCAGAGGTTCTGCAAGGCCTGGCCAGCTGGCTGCACCCCTGGTGCTCCTGTAAAAGCACTCCCAGGGCACTTCCCAAGCCTGAGTTGGGGGGACAGCTCCCCGAGGAAGTGCTTAGGGTCCAGGCCGACTGTGAGATGCTGCCCGAGGTACCTGTCTGCACAAGCTACTTGCTGGGCCTGCCTGGAGTGTTGTTCTCCCCTCCTGATCCCCAGGGTGTCTCTCCCTCCAGTGCAGGGGCTCCACTGCAGCCCCACCCTGGCACTCACACAGTCCTTGCTGGTGATTTTCAATGGTTCGCCCATGAAGCTGACGCCATTATTCAGGCTGAAATCAACCACGACCTTCCTAAAGCACAGAAAAGGCGGACAGTGACGAGCAACCCAGACAAACACAGTTCTTCATTTGACTCAAACTGTAGCCCACAAGTCTTATTGTAATGACTTTGAACTCCAGGCATTTTGGCCACCGGAGAGCAGACAGCATGGGTAAGGAGAGTTCACCCGAAGCTCTATGAGGTCAACCTGTGCAGTGAAGGCTGACCAGGCAGTGAGGAGCCCTGCATGGGGTCTGATGCCTGTGGCCATGGGCTAAGTGACCAGCGATGGCTGCTTGGTGTCACTATCCCGACTCTTCTGTATTTAGAGAGTATGTTGGCTTACCTCTGAAAGCTGCCTGGAGCAAAGGATCCCTCCCTGGGGGACACCATCTCCCGCATCCTGCCCTCCTCAGCAGATCCTGGGCCACAGCAGATCCCTGAGCACCTCGGGGGACCACCACCAAGGGCAGGTATGCTGGATACCCTGAGTCTTCCTGGAGACAGGCACCTGCCCCAGTTGAGGTGGCATCCTATATTCTGGACAACTCATGGTGGCAAAAACTCCCGATCTGGCCCCTGACCTGCAGCACTTACTGTTCGTCCTTCTCAAATACATGTCCTGGGCAAATTAATTTTTCTTTTGTCACAGAGGTAGGTTTTTTATCTAAAAGAAAATCACATGAGAAGAACGTCAGTGGACATGTCCGTCCATCCACCTCTCCCCTCCTCCCTGCCCTTGGCAAGCAGAGCTAACGCTTGGGCAGACGCCAGCTCCTCTTCTCTCTGCCTTCTTCTATCCAAAGATACCACTGCGCTCCTAGCAGGCACCAGGCACCGGGCCATGCTCTGAGGTTTAAGGGGAGCAAGGCAGGCAGAGTCCCTGCTCTCAAGGGCCTCACACTTGAGGGACTGGAGAGGGAGAAAGACAATGAAATAACAAACAATGAACAAAATAAATGCCAGAGAGTGATAAGTACCATGACATCACTAGACAAGGGAAGGGACAGAGAATGGAGGGGGAAGGGACAGCTGCTTAGGAACGGGTAACCTGTCCTGCCTGTCAGAGACAATTTCTCTTTCAGAGAAACTGAAATATTTATACCTGAAACGCTGCTTGTCTGGGATTTGCTTCAAAATAATCGATGGCAAGGGTATCAACAAAACCAGACTGGTCAGGGTTGATAATTACTGAAAGTAGGTGAAGCCTGCTTCAAGGTCATTACCCAGTTTTTGCTCCTTTTTTACTGAAATTTTCCATTAAAAATAAGGTCTCTCTGAGGAGGCGTTCCTGGAGCTGAAACCAAATGAGGGGAAAGCCAGGGAGAGATGCGAGGGAAGAGTGTTCTGTGCTGTGGGATGGCATGTGCCAAGGCCCTGAGGCGTGACTACCTGAGCTTGCTGAGGAGGACAGAAGTGAGTGAGGAGAGGTGGGCAGGCCTCGTGGGCCCTGGGAAGGGGTTTGGGTTTATTCTAGGTACAATGAATCCATTGAGGGGCTGGCCAGACCCGGATGTGTTTTAGACGAAGAGGCAACAGAGCTTGCTGGTAGCCTGGATGTGGGGATGAAAACAAAGAGGAATCAAGGATGACATACAAGTTTTTGACCAGAGTGACTGGGTGGACGATGCGGCCACCTACTGAGACAGGGGAGCCTGAGGAGGGACTAAGGGCTTTCTTTGTTCTTGTTTTCTGTTTTTTCGTGTGGAGGTGGCACTCACCAGGCTCAACAGAGTTTCATAACTTGCAGCTGTGGAGCCTTCTCAGTCCTGAGCCCAATCTCTGATTTTTTTTTTTTTGTGAGGAAGATCAGCCCTGAGCTAACACCCATGCCAATCTTCCTCTTTTTGCCAAGGAAGACTGGCTCTGAGCAAACATCTATTGCCAATCCTCCACCTTTTTTTTTTTCCCTTCTTCTCCCCAAAGCTCCAGGAGATAGTTGTATGTCATAGTTGCACATCCTTCTAGTTGCTGTATGTGGGACGCCGCCACAGCATGGCCAGACAAGTGGTGCATCCTTGCACGCCCGGGATCCGAACCCAGGCCGCCAGTAGCAGAGCATGCACGTCCAACCGCCAAGTTTGTGGGCCGGCCCCACAAACTCTTTTCATAAGCCTAAACTGTGGCCATAGGTCAGTGCTATTCATTGGTGCTGATAATGAAAACTAATGGCCAAGTACTGTTAGGGGAAAGGACTTGGGTCTGAGGGGTGGGATGCTTGGGATTAAGTGGGAAAAAACTCCGAAAGAAATGAAATGATTTTTCCAGTAGGGTGTTCACAGGCCAGAGCAGGGAGAAAGCCACCACTTCCAGATCCACACAAACGGGTAACAATAGGTGTCTTCTGAGAATGAGTGGGGATAGTGTTAGGTGAGGCCCTTAGTACCTGATGTAGTCAGTGCTCAGTACACATTAGCTCTCTGTATAAGGGAGTTACTCAGTCCCTAAGCCTCTCCTCAGAAAGTACAGACAGGGACACAATCCCTGAGGCTGCCTACACAACGCTGCAGTGGGGGAATGTGGCAGTGACAGTGCTCTGCCCCATTCTAGGCACCCATGGAAAGAAGGAGAGATGGCCTAGAAGTGTGCTGGGGCAGGGGAGTTGCTCCGGGTTTACCAGATGGCCCTGGAAGAAGTCACTGAACATAGATGATCAGATCAAATGAAGGCATCCAGGGGCCAACCGGGAGATTGAGGAGGAGGCAGACAGTCCAACTGTTCCCCATGCCCTCTGTGGGGAAGGTCACACCTACCTCAGCGCTGAGGTACAACATCTGCCTGCCCCAACTCTGGGCTTCCTCAGGCTGCCCAGCCATCATGGGGGTTCACCCAATGCCTCTGTATTTCCAAAAACTAGATTTACATATGTGCTAGAGCTGAGATAGTGCAACCACTACAGTGGCCCCACTTGGCAGTAGGGAAAGCAGAGGCTGAGAAGAGAACACTCATTGGGTCAGGGACACACAGGTGACATGTGCCTGAGGCAGGATTCCAGGACCCAGGCCAGCAGTTGGCATTGTCTCTCAATCCAAGGTGGACACAACCTCCTAGGGAAGCTACCAGTGCACCGGCACGGCCTCAGGGCCCCGGGGCTACCTCCACTTCCCACCTGTAGAAGCAGACCTGTGGCATTTGGGTCCTTGGGTCTCAGGGGGACTGAGAGCTGTGAAAGGGAGGGGCATGAAGCTGTGAGGGCAGACCCTGCACCCCACACCCAGCCCCGGCAGGGGGAAAGCCCCGCTCCAAGTCCTCTTGTGGTGCTGGGGGTTGACGACTTCCTGGCTTGCAGATGAAGGGGAGGTGGCCAGGCTTCTCAGGTAGGTCCCTCCTCTGCTTGTCCATGCCTCCTCTATCCCCACAGCGTCCACAGAGAATGGTCAGCAAGGGCTTTGAAGCCTTGGCTGGCTGAGGGGAATGCAGCCTGGCGTGGGAAATTTGTCACTTGGAAGCACCGAGGGGGCTACTTACTGAAGACATTGATGACATCCAACTTATATCTGCAAAGATATGAATCCTTTTTTTTTTCATTTAGGCCAGAAGTAAAAAACCCAAGTTCGTAGTATTCTGCAAGAGCAACATCCAAAGGTGTGTGTGAGGAGGGGTGGAGTGCTTTCCTCCCTCTGCTCTCAAGTATGGCAGGCCACCCTCAAAATGGAACTCCCAGGACGTTCCTATGAGGAAGCAGCTGTGTCTGAACCAGCAACCGTGGGACCCATGGGCCAGATCCTCACCTGCTGGTGCTGAGGGTTTACTCTGAGGTGTCTGGGCAGGGCCTTGAGCGCCCGGGGGTCCCCTCATCATTGCCCCTGACCCACTGAGCCCATTAAAGGCACCCAGCCTCATCCCCTCCATCAGGGAAACCCAGCCATGGCTTTACAACCCTGAAATCCCGTGGTCCACCACAGGGGTGCAGGCCGTACTCTCCACCAGGCCCTCCTTCACATAAACAAGAGAGGAGTCTAGACAACTCAGGTTGAAGACATCCCTGACTCCTGTCGGAGGTGGGCACCCAGGCTGGGGTGCCCGTGGGACTTTGTGAACACCTGGGGGTCTATTCCTCCTCCCCGTCTTTCTGTGTGCCCATGGCAGGCTGGAGGCCCCAGGAGCAGGGCCAGGACTCAGGGGAGGCAGGCAAGGAGTCCAGGATCCTGCACTGGAGTATCCCCAGTGGAAGGTGAAATCTCGTCTTAGCTGCAGTTCTAGAAGCCTGGAGATGACTGCTCTTCCCCTGCTTCTTCCTGACCCTTCACGGAGCACACGCAGCACACCCTGGGAGACGTTAACATGCTCAGGTGCAGCTCTGGGCCCTAGCCCGTCGCCAGGCTGCTGGGGCTGCCCTGGCACATCCCCGCCCCTGAAGCACACACCAGGGGATAGAGAGAGGGCAGCTAGCGGGCCTGCGCCTGGGGAGTTAGCCGGGATAACATGCAGGTCTTCCTGCTGCAAGCCCAAGGTCATTAGCCCCCACCGCTGCCTCCTGGCCCAGGCCTGGCTAATTCCAATCAAGATGCTTGATTTGCCCAAGGTCCATCGACTCGAGGGCAATTCCTCAGGAATGCCAGCGTGACCTTGGACCTGGCAGTCCCCATTCCTCCTGCTTCAGGTCTTCCTGCTGCACCTAGCTTATAAAGACAAAGTCTGCACATTCTCAGCCTTGAAGAGAACAGACTCTTGGGCTGTGGGCCAAAGCTGCCCTGCGGACAAGTTTTGTTAGGTTTTCAAGTGTTTCAAGACAACGGGAGCCCACATGTAAAATGCAGGCTGCCCCTCTGCCTGCATGCCCTTCCTTCCTACCTGTGTCCCCTGCTGCCCTCAAGTTCCTCTTCACCTCTGCAGCAGGGCCCCCACGGTCTCTAGAGCCTGTGGCTCTCACAAAGGGTCTGGTTAGCTCCGGAAAGTCTCCATAAGTGGAAGGCATGGGCATGCTTTCAGATGTTTAAGCAGAAGAGACTTGGAACTAAAGCATTTTGCTTTGTCCAGAGAGCTGCTCCTTCTGCTTCCCAGCACCCCTCACACCAACTCCCCCAACAGTAACAACCACAGCAAGAAAATCTTGGCTGGAAAGACGGCAGCACTGGAGGACTCTGAATTCACCTCCATCCATAGACACAAGAAATTTACAACTACCCTTGGAAAAATTACACATGAGACAACTGAAAACTGGACAAAAAGAACCCTCACAAGAAGGGGCAGTGCTGATTGAGGTGGAAGAGGCAGAAATTCCTTTCTCGACAGGAAACAGCTACATCCAGCCATGGCACTTCACAGCTGGGAACAATCTTAAGGTATGCAGCCTTCCCTGGAGGAGTGGGGGATCTGAGCAGGAGAGCTTTGCCAAAATAAGCAGTTTTTGGACTCTGCACAACTGAGACATGTGTCATAATATCTGGCTTTGCTGGCTATGAACAACAATGGGGAAAACCCCCAGAAAAGCTATTGAATATAAGTGAAAGAAAAGTCTGCTCTTAAGGGCCCATATACAAATTCATCCGTTTCGGAAAGCAATCTAAAATCACCTGAAAGAAAGGTGCACAGTCCTTTGGTGAAAAGAAACTCACTTGATAGGCTCTGGGCACATCTCGGCCAGAGACAACACCTCCCCATGGTGGGACCATCTCCCCAGGGACTGAGACTTTGGCGGCAGCCATTATTGTGACCTGGTACAGGCACGCTCAAACAGATGCTGGCAGATGCCATTGGAGTTTTTCCCCTGGTCTGTCAGCACAGTCATCGGCCCCACCCACTAGACCATCGATTTAATCCAGCTCAGCCAGAGCAGGCATCCCGACCTAGGGACTGGCTCCACCCAACAGCGAGCCCTTGGGCAACCTGTGGGCCCACATAGGCGGAGTGTGTGGGACCTCTGCAGCGGGGCGAGTGGGCCCGCTTCAGTGGGTGAGGGCATGCACATGGGGCAGGACTGCATTGACAGAGTGTGTGGGCCTGTGGGCAGTGAGACTTGTCAGCTCCAGCAGACTTGTGCTTCTCAAACAGCCCCATAGAGGATCAGCCCCACCTTCCAACGCCTGAAACAATTGTGTGCTGACATGCCTGGGGCAAGCCCCACCCAGCTGCACTACTTAGAGAGCTGAGAAAAACATAGCCGGCCAGAGGCCTGTAGCAATTGTGAGCCCCTGAGCCTAGCAACCCGACACACTGGGGGCCTACTCACTTAACAGAAAAACTGGAGCAGGTATGTGCTATTAGACCTCGTAGCCAACTGTACTAGGACTTCCCACGCCCGATAAAGTGACTGAAAAGACCACAGCAGCAGTAACACAGCTGAGCATTACAACCAGCTGGCCAGGACAGTCTAGCATCCCCTTGCACCTGCAGCAAGAGCCACCCTGCCACAACAGAGGGACGCACACAGCCCACGCAGGGGTCACTTCTGGAAGATTTGTAACTGGTGATGACAGGGAAGAACACTGCTGGGCCTCGTAAGGCATCTCTTACATAAGGCCACCTCTCCAAGATCAGGAGACGTAGCTGACCCACCTAATACACAGATACAAGCACAGAGAAAGAGGCAAAATCAGGAGACAAAAGAATATGTTCCAAATAAGGAAACAGGACAAATCCTCAGAAAAAGAAACAAACAAAACAGAGATAAACAATCTACCTGAAAAAGAGTAGTATAAACTAATCTTCATACAGATGCTTAGTGATGTTGAGAGAAGAATGGGTGAATTCAGTGAAAATGTCAACAAAGAATGGGAAAATATAAAAAAGAACCAATCAGAAATGAAGAATACAATGATGGAAACGAAAAATTCACTAGAGGGACTCAATAGCAGAGCAAATGATACAGAAGAACAGATCAGCGAGCTGCATGAAAGACTAGAGGAAATCACCCAAGCTGAACTGCAAAAAGAAAAAAGAATTAAAAAGAAAGAGGACAGCCTAAGGGACCTCTGGGACAACATCAAGTGCACTAATATCCATATTATAGGTGTCCCAGAAGGAGAAGAGAGAGACAGAGGGACAGAGAACCTATCTGAAGAAATACTAGCTGAACACTTTCCTAATCTAAGGAAGAAAACAGACATCCAGGCACAGCAAGTACAGGGAGTACCAAACAAGGTAAAACCAAAGAGGCCTACACCAACACACATAATAAGTAAAATGTCCAGAATTAAAGATAATCAGAGAATCCTAAAAGATGCAAGAGAAAGGCAACAAGTTATACACAAAGGAAACTCCATAAGGCTATCAGCTGACTTCTCAGCAGAAACCTTACAGGCTAGAAGGGAGTGGCATGATATATTCAAAGTGCTGAAAGGAAAAATTCTACAGCCAAGAACACTCTATCTGGCAAGGTTATCATTCAGAATGGAAGGAAAGATAAAGAGTGTTCCAGACAAGGAAAAACTAAAGGAATGTATCGCCAATAAACCAGCCTTACAAGAAATGCTAAAGGGACTTATTTTAGTGGAAAAGAAAAGACTGCCAATAGGAATAAGAAAATTACCAAGAAACCCTGCCAAACAATAAAATCACTGGTAAAGGCACATATACAGTAAAGGTAGCAGATCAGCCAGCTATGAAGGTCAAAAGACAAAAGTACTAAAGTTATCTATTTCTACGATAAGAGGTTAATGGATACATATGCACAAAAAAGAGGTTAAATATGATATCAAAAACATAAAATGTGGGAGGTGGGGAGTAAAAGAGTAGAGCTTTTAGCAAGAGGTCAAACTTAAGAGACCATCAACTTAACATAGATTGCTATATATGTTGGTTATTATATATGAACCTCAAGATAATCACAAACAAGAAACCTATAGTAAATACACAAAAAATTAGGAGAAAGGAACCCAAACATAATACTAAAGAAAGCCATCAAACCACAAGGGAAGAGAGCAAGAGAAGAAGAAAGGAACAGAGAAGAACTACTGAAACACCCAGGAATAAAGTAACAAAATGGCAATAAATGCATTCTTATCAATAGCTATTTTAAATGTCAATGTACTAAATGCTCCAATCAAAAGGCAAAAGGTGGCCGACTGGATGAAAAAACAAGACCCCTATATATGCTGCATACAAGAGACATGCTTCAGTCCTAAAGATACTCACAAACCTAAAGTGAAGGGATGGAAAAAGATACTGCATGCAAATGGCAATGAAAAGAAAGCTGGGTAGCAATACTTATATCAGACAAAACACACTTTAAAACAAAAACTGTAATAACAGAAAGAAGGGCACTACATACTGATAAAGGGAACAATCCAACAGAGGGTATAACACTTGTAAATATCTATGCACCCAACATAGGAGCACCTAAATATATAAAGCAATTATTAACAGACATAAAAGGAAAAATAGACAGCAACACAATAATAGTAGGGGACTTTAACACTCCACTTACATCAATGGATAGCTCATCGAAACAGAAGATCAGTAAGGGAAATATTGGCCTTGAATCACACATTAGACCAGAATAACTTAGTAGAATTCCATCCAAAAACTGCAGAATACACATTCTTTTTGAATGCACATGGAACATTCTCCAGGATAAATCCCATATGAGGCCACAAAATAAGTTTCAATAAATTAAAGAAGATTGAAATAATACCAAGAATCTTTTCTGACCACAATGGTATGAAACTAGATATCAACCACAGGGAGAAAACTGGAGGAGCCACAAATATGTGGAGATTAAAGAAAATGCTACTGAACAATGATTGGGCCAATGAAGAAATCAAAGGAGAAATAAAAAAATACCTGGAGACAAATGAAAATGAAAACATGGCATGCCAAACTTTATGGGATACATCAGAAGTGGTTCTAAGAAGGAAGTTTATAGCAATACAGGCCTACCTCAACAAACAAGAAAAATCTCAAATAAACAATCTAACATTGCACCTAAGGGAACTGGAAAAAGAAGAACAAACAAAGCCCAAAAGCAGTAGAAGGAAGGAAACAATAAAAGTCACAGGGAAAATAAATGAGAGAGTAAAAAAACAACAAAACAAAAAAACAAAAAATCAATGCAACTAAGAGCTGGTTGTTCTAAAAGACAGACAAATTGACAAACCTTTAGCTAGACTCACCAAGAGAAAAAGAGAGAAGGCTGAAATAAATAAAATCAGAAATGAAAGAGGAGAAATTACAATGGACTCTTCAGAAATACAAAAGATTATAACAGAATACTATGAAAAGCTATACACCAACAAATTGGATAATCTAGCAGAAATGGATAAATTCTGAGAATCATACAACCTTCCCAAACTAAATCAAGAAGAAATACTGAATCTGAATAGACCAATCACAAGTAAAGTGATCGAAACAGTAATCAAAAACCTCCCCAAAAAATCAAAGTCCAGGACCAGATGGTTTCCCTGGTGAATGCGACCAAACATTCAAAGAAGACTTAATACCTATCCTTCTCAAACTCTTTCAAAAAACTGAAGAGGAGGGGAAGCTTCCAAACTCATTCTATGAGGCCGACATTACCCTGATACAAAAACCAGACAAAGACAACACAAAAAAGAAAATTACAGGCCAATATTACTGATGAACATTGATGTAAGAATCCTCAACAAAGTACTAGCAAATCGAATATAGCAACACATTAAAAAGATCATACACCATGATCAAGTGGGACCTACTCCAGGGATGCAGAGATGGTCCAACATCCACAAATCAATCAACGTGATACACTACATTAACAAATGAAGAATAAAAATCACATGATCATATCAATAGATGCAGAGAAAACATTTGACAAGACACAGCATCCATTTATGATAAAACCTCTGAAGAAAATGGGTATAGAAGGAAAGTATCTCAACATAATAAAGGTCATATATGACAAACCCACAGGTGCTATCATACTCAATGGAGAAAAACTGAAAGCTATCTCTATAAAACAGGGACGAGATGCCCACTTTCACCATTCTTATTTAACATAGTACTGGAAGTCCTAGCCAGAGCAATCAGGCAAGAAAAAGAAATAAAAGCGATCCAAAACAGAAAGGAAGAAGTGAAACTGTCACTATATGCAGATGACATGATTTTCTATATAGAAAGTCCCAAAGAATCCACCAAAAATCTTTTAGAACTAATAAATGTATACAGTCAAACTGCAGGATACCAAATCAAAATACAATAATCAGTTGCATTTCTATACACTAACAATGAAGTAGTAGAAAGAGAAATTAAGAATACAATCCCATTTACAATTGCAACAAAAAGAATAAAATACCTAGGAATAAATTTAATGAAAGAGATGAAAGACCTGTACAGTGAAAATTATAAAATGAAAGAAATCGAAGAAGACACAAGGAAATGTAAAGATATTCTGTGCTCATGGATTGGAAGAATTAACATAGTTAAAATGTCCAACCTCCTAAAGCAATCTACAGATTCAATGCAATCCATATCAAAGTTGCAATGACATTTTTCACTGAAATACAACAAAGAATCCTAAAATTTAGATGGAACAACAAAAGACACTGAATAGCCAAAGCAATCCTGAGAAAAAAGAACAAAGCTGGAGGTATCACACTCACTGATTTCCAAATATACTACAAAGCTACAGTAATCAAAACAGCATGGTAGGGGACTGACGTCAGCATCATGGTGGAGTGAGCTTTCCCGGTAACTCTTTCCCGGACAAGGTACAACAAAAGGAACAGTCACAGACCAACAACGGAATCCCAGACAGTGAAAAGCTAGATCCGACAGATCCACACTGCCGCACATCTGAGAGCGGAACGTGCTGGGCCCTGGGAGGAAGTGGGGAGAGGTAAGGAGAGCTCCTCTCCCTCCCCATCAGATCAGCGATCCAGGTCTGCGCGGCTCCCAGAGAGGGGGGAGGGGTGGCCCTCGGCGAGGAAACCGGAGCTCTTCAGGCTCTCTCAGCCAGTGGGAAACTCCCGCACAGAGGACTCAGAAGAGCCACAGGGCTACCATCAACATCTGAGCACCCCAGAGAGCGGATAAAGAGGGGCAAACGAGAAGCCCCCCACGTCAGGGACCCAGAGGGCAAAAGAGAGAGCTCCCCCCTCCCTGCAAACCGGACCCTGAAGCTCAACTGACCATACCAGACCAAGCAATCCTCGGCAGACCAGACCAAGCTACCCGCGGCAGACCAGACCAAGCAATCGGCGGCAGACCAGATCAAACGACTTGACCCGCGGATTGCAGCGGGGGGGGGGGGGGGTGCTGACAAAAAACTGCGGATTGCAGCAAAAAAACCGGGGTAGAGCGCAGGGGGCTTAGACTACACAGCCCTTTACCACCACACAGTGGCGCGGGTGGAAATTGCAACCAGAGATTTCCAGGATAGGGAAAAACAAAACCAACACAGGAACCACAATGCAAAGATATATGAAATCACCAGACCAGAAACAAAATGACAAGCACCCAGAAATCAACCCCGAAGACACAGAAATCCATAATCTAAATGAGAGAGATTTCAAAATAGCTATCATAAAAACACTCAACGAAATATGAGCCAACACGAACAATTCAATGAGATTAGGAGTTTCTTCACAAAAGAGATTGAAATCATAAAGAAAAACCAATCAGTGCTGATGGAGATGAAGAACGCAATGGAGGAGATAAACGAGAACCTGGAATCTTTAAAGAACAGAGCTGACAATATGGAGGAAAGAATTAGCACTTTAGAGGATAGGAATACAGATATGCTCCAGATGGAAGAGGAGAGAGAACTAAGACTAAAAAGAAATGAAGAAAGACTCTGAGAAATATCTGACTCTATTAGAAAATGTAACATAAGAATTATAGGTATTCCTGAGAGAGAAGAGAGGGAAAGAGGAACAGAGAGCCTATTCAAGGAAATAATAGCTGAGAATTTCCCAAATCTGGGGAAGGAGCAGGAAATACCAGTAAGCGAAGCCAACAGGTCACTTAAATATATTAACAGACAAAGACCCTCTCCACGACACCTAGTGGTAAGGCTAGCCAGGGTCCATGACAAAGAAACAATATTAAAGCAGCTAGACAAAAACAAAAAATAACGTACAAAGGAACTCCCATCAGGCTCTCAGCGGATTTCTCAACAGAAACTTTACAGGCTAGGAGAGACTGGAATGATATATTCAAAATACTGAAAGACAAAAACTTTCAGCCAAGAATACTCTATCCAGCAAAAATATCCTTCAAATATGATGGAGAAATAGTAACTCTCCCAGATAAACAAAAGCTAAGGGAGTTCATGGCCACGAGACCTCCACTACAAGAAATACTCAAGAAGGCCCTCAGGCCTGAAAAAAAGAAGAGAAAGGGAATACAAAGCTTGGAGCAAGGAGAAAAATAGGTAGATAAACTCAAAAAAATAGTAGATCTTTACCGGAATAGGTTAGCAACCACTTAAATACTAAATTCAAAGATCAAAGGAAGAAAACCATCAAAAATAAATTTAACCTCATCACTGTAAACACACAGCCACAACACAAGATAGAATAAGGTATAACAAGAACAACTTAGAAGGGGAAGAGGAAAGTGATTGAATTGACTTAGTATAAGGAAATAGGAGGCCATCAGATAATGGACTATCTCATACACAAGATTTTTTACCCAAACCTCAAGGTAACCACCAAACAAATAATCAAAACAAAACCACATATGATAAACAAAGAGAAAACTAGAAGAATCATAAGACAGAAAAACCAAACTGAATTGGCAGTCCGAAACAAATGGGACAAGAAACAAAGGAAATGCAAAAGAACCAGAAAATAAGTGACAAAACAGCAACATTCAGCCCTCATATTTCAATAATTACCCTAAATGTAAATGGATTGAACTCTCCAATCAAAAGATACAGAGTGGCAGGATGGATTAAAAAGCAAGACCCAACAATATGCTGCCTTCAGGAAACACATCTTAGCACTAAAGACAAGCACAGGCTCAGAGTGAAAGGATGGAAGACAATAATCCAAGCTAATGGCAAACAAAAGAAAGCAGGTGTTGCCATACTCATATCAGACAAAGTAGACTTCAAGATAAAACAGGTTAAGAAAGACAAAGAAGGGAAATATATAATGATAAAAGGGACACTCCATCAAGAAGACATATCACTTATAAATATATATGCACCCAACATAGGAGCACCAATGTACATAAAGCAACTATTAACAAACCTAAAAGGAGAAATTAACAACAACACAATAATAGTAGGGGATCTTAACACCCCACTTACAGCAATGGATAGATCATCCAGACAAAAAGTCAATAAAGAAATAGTAGACTTTAATGAAAAACTGGACGAGATGGACCTAGTAGACATATACAGAGCACTCCATCCAAAAGCAGCTGACTACACATTCTTCTCAAGCGCGCATGGAACATTCTCTAGGATAGACCATATGTTGGGAAACAAAGCAAGCCTCAATAAATTTAAGAAGATTGAAATCATAACAAGCATCTTTTCAGACCATAAGGCTATGAAACTGGAAATGAACCATAAAAAAAAACTGGGAAAGTGACAAAAATGTGGAGATTAAACAACATGCTACTGAACAACCAATGGATCATTGATGAAATTAAAGGAGAAATCAAAAACTATCTGGAAACAAACGAAAATGATAACATGCCATATCAAACCATATGGGATGCAGCAAAAGCAGTCCTGAGAGGGAAACTCATAGCGATACAAGCCCACCTTAACAAACAAGAAAAAGCCCTAATAGGCAACCTTAAATTACACCTAACAGAACTAGAAAAAGAAGAACAAACAAAGCCCAAAGCCAGCAGAAGGAGAGAAATAATAAAAATCAGAGCAGAAATAAATGAAATTGAGACCAAAAAACAGTAGAAAGGATTAATGAAACAAAGAGTTGGTTCTTCGAGAAGATAAACCAAATCGACAAACCCTTAGCCAGGCTTACTAAGAAAAAAAGAGAAAAGGCTCAAGTAAATAAAAATAGAAATGAAAGAGGAGAAATTACAACAGACCACGGAAATACCAGGATTGCAAGAGAATACTATGAGAAATTATATGCCAACAAATTGGACAATCTAGAAGAAATGGATGAATTCTTAGACTTATACAACCTCCCAAAACTGAACCAAGAAGAAATGGAGAATCTGAATAGACCAATAACAAGTAAAGAGATTGAAATAGTAATCAAAAACCTCCCAAAAAATAAAAGTCCAGGACCAGATGGCTTCTCCAGTGAATTTTACCAAACATTCAAAGAAGATTTAATACCCATCCTTCTCAAACTATTCCAAAAAATAGAGGAAGACGGAACACTTCCTAAATCATGCTATGAGGCCAACATCACCCTGATACCAAAGCCAGACAAAGACAATACAAAGAAAGAAAATTACAGGCCCATATTGCTGATGAACATTCATGCAAAAATCCTCAACAAAATATTGGCAAACCGAATACAACAATATATTAATGAGATCATACACCATGATCAAGTGGGATTTATACCAGAGATGCAGGGATGGTTCAACATCCGCAAATCAATCAACATGATACATCACATCAACAAAACAAAGAATAAAAACCACATGGTCATCTCAATAGACGCAGAGAAGGCATTTGACAAGATACAACATCCATTTATGATAAAAACTCTCAACAAAATGGGAATAGAAGGAAAGTACCTCAACATAATAAAGGCTATTTATGACAAACCTACAGCCAACATCATACTCAACGGGGAAAGACTGAAAGCCATTCCTCTGAGAACAGGAAAGAGGCAGGGCTGCCCACTCTCACCACTCCTGTTCAACATAGTACTGGAGGTTTTGGCCAGAACAATTAGGCAAGAAAAAGGAATAAAAGGAATCCAAATAGGTAACGAAGAGTGAAACTCTCACTATTTGCAGATGACATGATTGTATATATAGAAAACCCTAAAGAATCTGTTGGAAAACTATTAGAAACAATCAACAACTACAGCAAAGTTGCAGGGTACAAAATCAATCTACAAAAATCAGTTGCATTTCTATATGCTAACAATGAACTAACAGAAAGAGAGCTCAAAAAGATAATACCATTTACAATTGCATCAAAAAGAATAAAATACCTAGGAATAAATCTTACCAAGGAGGTGAAGGACCTATACAATGAGAACTACAAGACATTATTGAAAGAAATCCATGATGACATAAAGAAATGGAAAGATATCCCATGCTCGTGGATTGGAAGAATAAACATAGTTAAAATGTCTATATTACCTAAAGCAATCTACAGATTCAATGCAATCCCAATCAGAATCCCAATGACATTCTTCACAGAAATAGAAAAAAGAATACTAAAATTTATATGGGGCAACAAAAGACCCCGAATAGCTAAAGAAATCCTAAGAAAAAGAACAAAGCAGGAGGCATCACAATCCCTGACTTCAAAACATACTACAAAGCAATTGTAATCAAAACAGCATGGGACTGGTACAAAAATAGGCACACAGATCAATGGAACAAAATTGAAAGCCCAGAAATAAAACTACACATATACGGACAGCTAATTTTCGACAAAGGTGCTAAGAACATGCAACGGAGAAAGGAAAGTCTCCTCAATAAATGGTGTTGGGAAAACAGGACAGCCACATGCAAAAAAATGAAAGTGGACCATCCGCTATCGCCATTCAGAAAAACTAACTCAAAATGGATCAAAGACCTGAAGGTGAGACCTGAAACTATAAAACTCATAGAAGAAAATATAGGCAACACACTATTTGACATTGGTTTTAAAGGAATCTTTTTGGATGACATGCCTACCCAGACGAGGGAAACTAAAGAAAAAATAAACAAGTGGGACTTTATCAGATTAAAGAGCTTTTATAAGACAAATGAAACCAGAATCAAGATGAACAGACAACCAACCAGCTGGGAGAGAATATTTGCAAAACATACATCTGACAAGGGGTTGATCTCCATAATATATAAAGAACTCACACAACTGAACAACAAAAAAAACAAACAACCTGATCAAAAAATGGGCAGAGGAAATGAACAGACACTTCTCCAAGGAAGATATACAGATGGCCAATAGGCACATGAAAAGATGTTCAACATCACTAATCATCAGGGAAATGCAAATCAAAACAACACTAAGATACCACCTCACGCCCGTTAGAATGGCTATAATCACCAAGACAAAAAACAACAAATGTTGGAGAGGATGTGGAGAAACAGGAACCCTCATACACAGCTGGTGGGAATGCAAACTGGTGCAGCCTCTATGGAAAATGGTATGGAGATTCCTCAAAGAATTAAAAATAGAGATGCCCTATGACCCAGCCATCCCACTACTGGGAATCTATCCAACGCACCTGAAATCAACAATCCAAAGATGCTTATGCACCCCTATGTTCATTGCAGCATTATTCACCATAGCCAAGAAGTGGAAGCAACCTAAGTGTCCCTCATCTGACGACTGGATTAAGAAAATGTGGTATATATATACAATGGAATACTACTCAGCCATAAAAAAAGACAAAATAGTCCCATTTGCAACAACATGGATGGGCCTGGAGCGTATTATGTTAAGTGAAATAAGCCAGAAAGAGAAAGACAAACACTGTATGATCTCACTCATATGTGGAAATATAAACCAACACATGGACAGAGAAAACTGTACTGTGGTTACCAGGGGCAGTGGGGGTGGGGGGTGGGCACAAGGGATGAAGGGAGTCATATATATGGTGATGGACAAACAATAATGCACAACCCAAAATTTCACAATGTTAAAAACCATTAAAACATCAATTAAAACAAACAAACAAACAAACAAACAAAAAAACCCAGCATGGTAGTGGCAGAAAAACAGACACACGGATCCATGGAACACATTTAAGAGCCCAGAAATACAGCCTCATATCTAGGGACGGGTAAATTTTAACAAGGGAGCCAAGAACATACAATGGAGAAAGGAAAGTGTCTTCAATAAAAGGTGTTGGAAAACCTGGACAGCCACATGCAAAAGAATGAAAGTAGACTATTATCTTACACCACACACAAAAATAAACTCAAATTGGATTGAATGTAAGACCTGAAACAACACAACTTCTACAAGAAAACACAGGGAGTACGCTCTTTGACATCAGTTTTAGCAGCATATTTTCAAATACCATGTCTGACCAGGCAAGAGAAACAATAGAAAAAATAATGAGAGAAAAAATAATAATAATGATGAGACTACATCAAACTAAAAAGCTGCACAGCAAAGGAAACCATCAACAAAACGAAAAGACAACCGAATAACTGGGAGAAGATACTTGCAAACCGTATTTCTGATAAGAGGTTAATATCCAAAATATATAAAGAACTCATACATCTCAACAACAAAGAAACTAACAAGCCAATTAAAAAATGGGCAAAAGATCCGAACAGACATTTTTCCAAAGAAGATATACAGATGGCTGACAGGCACATGAAAAGATGTTCAACATCACTAATTATCAGGGAAACGCAAGTCAAAACTACAATGAGACGTCACCCATGCCTTTGAATGGCTACAATTAACAAGACAAGAGATAACAAGTGTAGGAGAGGATGTGGAGAAAAGGGAACTCTCATATACTGCCAGTGGAAATGCAAACTGGTGCAGCCACTATGGAAAACCATTTTTTTCCTCTAAAAATTAAAAATAGAACTACCATACAATCCAGCTATTCTACTGCTGGGTATTTATCCAAAGATTATGAAAACATGAATGCGTAATGATATATACACCCTTATGTTCATTGCAGGAGTATTCACACTAGCCAAGACTTTGAAAGAACCTAGGTGCCCATCAAGGGATGAATGGATAAAGAAGATATGGTATATATACACAATGGAATACTACTCAGCCATAACGAAAGATGAAATCTTGACATTTGTGACAACATGGGCGGACTCAGAGGGTATGATGCTAAGTGAAATAAGTCAGAAGGAGAAAGTCAATTACTGCATGATCTCACTCATAAATAGAAGATAAAAACAACAACAACAACAAAAAACAAACACATAGATAGAGAGATTAGATTGGTGGTTACCAGAGGGGAATTGGGGAGGGAGGAGGGCGAAAGGGATGACTGGGCACATGTGTATGGTGATGGACAGTAATTAGTCTTCAGGTGGTGAATATGATGAAATCTACACAGAAATCAAAATATAATGATGTAGACCTGAAATTTAAATAATGTTATAAACCAATGTTACCTCAATAAAAAAAAAAAGGAATTAAAAAAACCCAACATGGTCAAATAATTGCAAAATCCAGGTAGTGGATACAGGGGTGTTCACTGTAAACCGTTTTCACTTTGCTGTGGGTTTGGAAATTTCCACGATAAAAGGATGGAAAAAAATCAAAGAACTAAATGAGAAAAATAAAACTGTGGACACAGCCCAGCAGAAGTCATGGTACACATGGGTGACAAGTGACCAACGCGAGGGACAGACCAAGGGCTTTGGGAAGCAGAGGGGCCAGTGGACCAGGAAAGGCCCTGAGGGTGAGGTGCCCTGAGTGTAAGGTCTCAAAGGATGGGTGGGCTGGACCCTATACAGCTGAGGAAGGGACTGCAGGAAGCCGAGTCCCCTCCCTCCCACAGCACCTCTGCAGCAGGTGGGGCCCAGAGCAAGGCTGGCCCTTGGAGGGTGCCGCTGTCCAGCTAAGGGGCCTCCAACTCCCCAGCCAGCCCGGGGTTAGGGAAGTGGTCTTCTCAGCACCCTCGGACCCAGTGCAGAGGACGAGCTGGCATGCAGGCCGAGAGGCTAGGAGGCCAGCAGAGGCCTCAGCCTCGCCCTGAGTGAGCCTGAGAGACTGGAGAGGACATGGGCGTCGTGCTCCCCCACTGCCTGCTTCCCCCGGCCCCTGATCTATTCAGAATGACAGCCCGATGAAACGGCTCCTTCTCCTGCATTTGGGGTCCGGGTCCCTGCTTGTGCTTTCCCTCCAAGGGACTGTCACACTGTGTGGCATCTTCTGACAAGACAGCAACTGTGTAAAAGGTCAGAGCGGGGACTGCTGCCACGCTGGCAGAGGGTGTGCAGCGGGCACCTGTCACCTCAGCTCGGCCGCCATGGGGGAGGAATGACAACTCGCATCCTCACCTGAGGTTTGATGTGCTGCTCAGATGCCGCAGCCTGTGTGTGTCCAGGGGACATAATCAGAGAAATGACGCTGTCAGGCTGCCGCACAGCTGGGTGCTTTAAACCAGGAGAAGCAGAAACAGACCCTACGTGTGTGGGGGTCTCTAACCCGCCTCCACACCTCACACTGCAGCTCACAGGTTCAGAACACAGGAGGACTCAGACACCCGCCACCAACAGCTGGCTCAGCTGGAGACTCATCCTGGATGTCCTTGAACCACTTCCCTCCCCAACCTGGGCTCAGCCTGGGGTCAGGGGGAACAGTCAATGATCAATGATGGAAATCTTAGTACCGGCTACTGTTGGTTAGGGCCTCCCAGCTTCTAGATCCTGGGCCACTCACTGTAAAATCCACTGGCCTTACCTCTCACAACGGATCTGCTAGTGGGCAGTGTTATTTCTACTTCTTGAAGACAGAAGCGGAGCTTGCAGATATTTGGCCATCTGCCCCAGGTTGCATGCCCACGGGCAGCAGAGCTCAGAGATGACCACTGCTCTGTCTGACCCCACAGCCTACTGTACTACAGCCTGAAGAGCACAGAGGCCAGACCCGGCTGCCTGGGACTGGACCCAGCTGGATCTGGCTGGGTGCTGTCACCAGTGGAAGAAGCGTGCCCATCCATCCACCTCAGCTGGACAAATCCCAGTGACATGGATGCACAAGCCTGCACACACAGAGCTCATGACAGACAGAGGCTCCTCTCAGCCAAGCACCTGCACAGGATGCACTCCCCGCACTTGTGCAGGGACCCTTCTGGAGAGAGAGGGTGTCTTGTCAAGTTCCAGGTCTCAGGGAGAGGCGTTCCCCGCCTGACCGCTGGGTGTGAGGTTGGCTGTGCCTATCTGTGCGGATGCCTTTTGTCAGGCTATGCTCCTCGTAGGACGCTGGATGCTAAGCTGCGTCCAGTTCTTTTTCTCATCCATTGAGACAATCGTGTTGTTTTTCTTCTCCATTTTGCTGATTTGATAAATTATCCTGACATTTCAAATACGGAATCAGACTTGCATTTCTGGGGTGATCTCTAATTGGTCTTGATGTATTGTCCTTTGTATGTGTTTTTAGCTGCCATTTGTAGTGTTTTGTTGAGGGTTTTTAAATATATTTTTTCCTATTTTTTAAGTATACTTTTGGTTTCAAGATTTAAAAAAGTAATTACACTAAACTTATTGTGGTAATCATTTTGCAATGTATTTATGTCAAGTCATTATGTGGTATACTTTAAACTTACACAGAGCTCTATGTCAATTATATCTGCATAAAACTGGAAAAAAATGTAATTACATAAACATACCCACATCACAACCCCTGGATACACACTCCACACAAATATACACATACATATATACCCAATGCACACTCACGCCCAATACAGTTCTGTACGATCACCCCACGCACACACACTCAGATACCATACTCACTCACGCCACACATACATACCATACACACACAGACCACTCAAACCACACATACATCACACCATTCACACATGTGACACACTGACAACATGTGATCAGGCCACACACACAACATATATCACACAGTCACCACACCCACACACCACCTAAACACCACACACTGACACCTCACACCCACACCAAACAGACACAAATTCACACACACAAGAAACATCCTGAGTAAGGATGCCTAGAACAGCGACCCCAGCTCTTACCTCCTACACAAGCAAGGTAACTGTCCCCAGCCGTAATTTCCATACAGGAATTTCCCACTAGCTGGAACAGAGAGAGGGCTGGCAGGGTCAGGGAGAGTGAACAGCAGGCATGGTGAGAAGCCACCCCATCCCCCTGTTCACATTTAGCCCACACTCACCGAGTTAACAAAGTCTTCGAAGGACCTGAATCCATCCTCTGCATACATCTGGCCATCTTTTAGTACAATACTATTCAGCTACAAGAGAGAGGAGGTGGCTTAGGTGCACAGCCAGGGGTTGAGGACACAGCACGTCCCAACCCCAGGAGACAGTCTCGCCTCATGCCCTGTTAGACTCCAAGGCCAGACCCTGGCGTCTCCCCTCAGCCCACCCTGAGAGTGGAAGCTCTTCCACCATCACTTGTGGTGTGTAGGTTTTACACACTTGTTCATTTCCGCAGTAGCTGTCTGTTGCAGGACTGTCCTCTGGGCAACCCTGGGAAAGCCAACTTGGTAGCTCTCCCCAACTAGGCTCATGGTGGCACCTGGTTACCTGTTCGGCATTACCTGGTCTTGCCTATAGTGTTTTAAACCCACGCTGTAAACCTTGGCCCCCATATTCCGAGCCCTGTTAGCCTAAGAGAAAGAAGACTTTTAGTACAAAATACCAAAATATGTGGAGCAAAATGCTAGTAAAGATGGACAGGACTCACTTCGTTCTTAGTCTCCCGTAAGGGCTTTGTAAGCAGTGCTCCAGCAGCCAGAGCAATAATCAGGCTGACAGCTTTGCGGTCTGCAGGAGAAGCAGGGAGGGGCCTGGTCGGTAAAGGCACCCAGAGGGACCTGCCACAAGTTGCCAGCGCCACAGCACTGCTCCCCACACCTCCTCCTCCCGGGGAGAGGGCACCCAGACCTGAGCACCTGCCGTCCAGAGCGCCTGGAGGGCTCTGCAGCCCACTGCTGGAGGGAGAAGGAAGCTCAGCCCAGGACCCACTTTCCAGATGAGGACACCGAGCCCGGCTCGGGGCCCTTCCTGCTGAACTACCCCCACGACTAGATGGTACAACTTTCTGCTGAAAGGCGACTGCAGCTGTTTCACTGGACAAGCGTAAGGCTCTCGGGTGAGCAAAGGGAGGAGCAGCTGCCCCGGACTGTACCAGGCCCCGCAGGCTCAGAGGAAGGCCAGCTCCTGCTCTGGCTCTGGGCAGCGCGTGCCCGAGCTCCTGCTGGCATCTGCAGGCCCAGGGCTTCCGAATGCGGGGTCAGAGGTGCTTGAGCGGCTCTAAGCCTTTCCCATCAGGCCCACGCATCTCTACTGACAAGAGCTGTAACCCTACAGTCTAGATGAGGACGGTTCTGGGCCGAGCACAGCCTCTTCCACTGTCGGAGACACAGCCCAGGACGACAGTCAACCAAGGGAAGAAGCTTATGGCAAAAGGAGTCAGAGCCAGAAAGCCGAGTGAGACAAAAGTGAGGTCAGCAAAGAGAAAAGCAAGCTCTTTTTCTGAAAGCTGAAGCCTGTCTGCTCTAGGTCGCCTGGCTGTTTTCTTCGTTCTCATGCAGCCCAACTGTAGGTCGAGACCTCCTGTTTACTAGGAACCCAGGACGTGCACACACGATCCCGTGGAGGTCTGACAAACATCCCCGGGGGTGGTTTGTATCCTCACTGCACAGCGGAGGAACCTGCAGCTCAGAGAGGGCAGGCAACTTGCCCCAAGAGTCAGCGCTAGGGAGTAGCTGAGGTGGGTCTGCGCAGACCTCGCTGAGGCCCAGGCCTGGCTCTGTCCCCGGACCTGCCCATGATGAAGCCAGCAGGCAGCTTACCTCTGGAGTACACTTTTTGAATCTGCTCATTTGCCTGCAGAGGAATGAAGGAATGTTGAGGGAGGACAGCGAGACGAGCGAACAGTACTCTAAGAACTTGATAAAGCAGAAAAAAATTCTCAGGGCCCCAGCAGTCTGTACCTTCTTAAATCCCTCATGCATGTTTGTGGCTCCTGTAGGCACTACATTCTGAAGTCTGCTAAGACCATCACGTATCTCATTTCTGAAGAGAATCAGAAAAGGGAGTTGAGGTGGAGTGAGGGGCTGACTATGCAAGAGCAGCCCCACGCTGTCCTGTCACAATTCTGCACCATGCAGACCTGCCTGGACTGGAGCGGACACAGTCAAGTGGCCCTGTCATGGTCTTTCTGCTTTGTGTCATTGAAACTGACAGGCGTTCCATGTCCCCCATCTGGTGAGCATGAGGGGGGATGCTGGTTTGCTGGTCCCAAGGGTATGGCCTGGCTTTCAATGGGCTCACGCCTGTCTCAGGCACGCAGACCTCAGGGGACCTCACCAAGGCCCCTGCCTTGACCGTCCATGGTGGGAGTGGGGAGCATCCAGGGAAGTGCACCTGTGATTCCAGCACACACAACGTGCCTGGCACGACTGCAAAACACCCGAGGGGTCCCTCAGGAGGGCACACTGTCCTCCAACATGTAAGGCTAGTTTGGAAAAGGTCATCCAGTTGATACCTCCCCCTCGCTCCCATCCTCCATGCCAGGGACCCCTGAGTTCGACTCGGTGCCCCCAAGCCTCTCCCCATTCTGTAGTTTGCGCTAAGGGAAGTAGCAAAGCTACTTAATTAGAGTGCTAGGCTCCTGGACTTCACGTGCCCGAAAGGAAAAGACCAAAGCTGGGGCAGTGGCCCTGAGGACTGTCCAAGCAGGCAGAAGAGCAGTGGTCCCCAGCCTGCCACGGGGATGTAGCCTGTCAGCCACTGTTAACCCTGAAGCACAGGCTGGGACTGGGACACAGGAGGGGGTGGGGCTTAGGTCCAGGCTAATCTGATGTGACGGAGCTGGCTGGCACACCAAAGCTCAGGAGAGCATGGCCCCTGAAGGCTGGCTTCTCTCTGCAGGCAGAGATGCTACCATGGGGTGAGAGCTGAGAGCCAGGGTGCAGTCCTGCCCAGTCCAGCCCAGGAGGTGAGGAAGCCTGACTCCCAAGGCCAGTGGAGGCCAAACCAGGCCCTGCCCAGCCCAGCACAAACACCCTCCCCTCCTCTCTGAACATTCTGGAAGATTTCCAGTTTGTCAACAGCACTCCTGAATACTCTGGAACTCTCAGCCCTCGCAGTCTCTGGCCCAGGACCCAGATCAGCCAGGCTTTGCTCTTGCCTGAGCGAGCTCTCCCTGATGTGGCCCCTCTAGCCCAAGTCACCCCCTACTCCCAGCTCTGCTCACAGAGGGACGACAGGCTCCTAGCACCCTCAGCAATTGCTCCTCCTCTTAAAATACCCCTCTCAACCCCTAAGAGCTCCCTCCACCTCTTGCCGGTTCTCACTTCCACTGCCATCACCCCCACAGGGTGGGCTTTCTAGCCCCTGTGCTGTCTGGCTCCTCTAGCGCCCAGAGCAAGCTCCTCTGTGGACTGTGTCATCCTCTGCCTGCCCCCTAGCCGAAAGGGTTCAGAAAGCCCAGGCCCCACGTTCTGGGCAGACCCTCCAGAATCAACCCTCTCCTCAGGCTCCACTGGCCCCTTCTGGACTCACCTGACATGCCAGGGCCCACCGCGGCCCTCTGCCATACCCCTCCTCAACTCATAGGCAGTGGGGCACTTTGGGGAATGGCCAATCCCAGGCTGGGCCCAGCTCCAATCAAGATGCTGTGGGCTCCTCGGGAGCAGGCAGATCTAGGGCCCTCAGCTGACTCTGAGCTGTCTTCCCAGGTGCCCATCAACCCCGCCCCCAGTGTTTCATATCTTTCCCCTCCCCCAAGTCGCACTCCCACTCCTGACACCCTCCCTCAGGGAAGACGGCCCCACCTTCACTTTCCAGAGAGGACCCCGGAGGCCCTCCATGAGCTTCCCCACAGCTTCTCGTGGTTTGGGCCCTAACTCCTTGCTTTGGGGGAGGCGGTGGGCTTCCTCTCCCCCAGGGCTGCTTCTCCACCTGAGGCCCATGCCCAGCCCCTGCCGCCTCTCTCTCTGCCACCTGCCAGATTCCCTACCCACAGACTTGCTTTCTTCCACCTCAAACCCACTCAGGTCTCTCTCTCCCTAACGTGAACCACATGCACCCACAAAACCACTCCTTCCCCTAGCCCATGGAGCAGCCAGCCCACTCCCTGCCTCTCCTGGGAGTCAGATATGGGCGAGCGCTCTCCATGCACTGGCACCACCACACCCCTCCCCTGCAGCCTGGCTGTTCCTGCTTACTCTGCTGTACTTGGCTTCTCTTCCCAGGTCCCAAACAGTGGCTCTGTCTCTCAAATCCTGGGACCCATCAGTCCTAAATGGCCTCACCTCTCTTTCGTGTTTCACCCACTCTGAGTTGGGCTCCAGGCATTTGCATCCACGAGAATCTGAACCTCCCAGCTACTCAGAAGCCCCATAACTTCCCACCTCCAGGCCTTTGGGCACACCACTGGGATGCGGACGCGCATGCCTCCCTCCAGCACCCCAGGCCAGTTTCATGTTCAGGACCCCACTCATGGGTTCCCCTGCCTCAGACCCACCAAGGGACCAGGCTTCCCTCCACTGATGCCCCCAGCACTTTGACGCTGCCCATGCCTTCCTCCCTGGTTCTGATTCTGTCTCCCCCCTCCCCCCACTGGCCCAGGGCCGAGCGTGATACCCACAGCAGGTGCGCAACACAGGCCAGTGTTCGCAAAGGACCTGAACATCTGCTCCACCAGATCCCAGGAGTCCTCACAGGCAGCCCGCTCTATGAAAAGGGTAGAGTGCCCAGGGAAGGACTCAGGACAGGTGGAGGGCGGGACTTAGAGGGGTGGAGATGGTCTAGAAGCACACGGGTCTGCCAGTCCAGCGCAGCCGGGGATCAGAGGCGGCTGGGGGCTGGGGGTCAGGTGGGCACTGAGGGGAGTCCAGGCCAGCCCAGCCTGCACACCAGTGGGCTCCCCACTGAGGTCTCAGGGAACCCCTCAGCTCCTTGGCTCTCCCTGCAGCCCCAGCCACCAGGTCTGCCTTGGGGATCAGAGCAGCCCTTACCTGTCTGAGGTGAGCTTCATGAGGGTGTGGCCCTGTGTGGAGTACGTGATGAAGGACATCCGCAGTTTCGGGCTGGGGAGGAAGCAGGCATTCGGGAGAAGCCATAAACACAGGCTCAAATGACGCCAATGTGCAGCCAGGGACGGGGTACATGCCAACCTCCCTGCTCCCCACCCCAACTCTGCTGCTTTGGGGCCCGTTTTCCAAACCGCAGAAATTCCCGTAACTTCAGTGAAGGATTCTGAGGCTTGTGGAGATGTGGGGCCTTCCAGGCAGAGAGTGCCAGCACGGCACCCTGCTCCACCCCTATACCCCAACATCCCACAAGTCTCTCTCTCTCAAACACACACACACAGGTGCACACACACAGGCATGTGCACAGTGCACATAAAGGAGACACACACTTATACACTCCTGCATGAGGGTCTCTCAGCTGGCCTCACTTCTACTGTAAAATTCTCTGGACCTTCACCACCCTTCCTTTCTTGCTTGTCTTTCCTGCCTCTCTCTAATCTCAAAGAAATTATTCTCCCTCATGGCAGCCATTCATAAACATCCCTCCCTTTCCTCTCCTTGGCCACTGTCTTCTTGTCCGCTGACTCTCATTACCTTTTAGCTAAATTGCTACCACAGTTCCCTAGGTGAGCTTCCTACTGCTCCTGGCTATTGTTCAAACTCATTCTACTCACAGTTATCAGACTTTTATTCCTGGAGTACAACATGATCATGTCAGACCCCTGCTCAAGAGTCATCTATAGCTCCCTATTGCTCACAGAAGGAAATTCAAGCCCCTTGGCCTGGCAGTTTGAGTCCTGATGGCCTTGGCCCCAAGCTGTCCTGTCTAGCCTCATCTCCCAGCCCTCCCCTGAGTTAACTCTACCCTCCAGTCAAACAGACCACTCTCTCCACAAGAAGTCTCCTCGATGGCTCCTGTTAACCCGTCTTTGCCCATCCTTCAAGACCCAGCTCAATTCCCACATCCTCTGAGAAGCCATGGTTGACTTTTTCTCTAGGAATTCTTGCTTTTTCCTTTAAGCTGCCTTCTAAGTCCTTTGCTCTTTTCTTTTGGCCCACAGCACTGTTTAACCAGGTGGTTCATTACTGTGTTACTAGTTTATCTATTTCCTAATCTGTGAGGTTCTCAGAGACAGACTGTGTCCCCTGTCACATGGCCTGACTCCCAAGGAAGAAGTCAACCAAATCTGCCAAGACCCAACAGAACCAGTGTGATCTGTTCTTTCCTGTTTCTGAATACTGCCCTGAGTTCTGTGCTCCTGACCCGAGGGACTCCCATGCCCACTGAGTCTAAACAGCTGTGAACTCCGCCTAGCAGAGGAAAACACCATCCGTACTTTGGGTACATCTTCACCACTTCATTCACAAATCTGTAAACATCCTTCCAGCTGCTCTTCACACTGTCTGATCTGAAAACAAAGGAGACCTGAGTCACAGGGATGAAGCGTGTTCACCGAGTGGGCAGAGTTTCTGCCTCCCTATCTACCAGCAGGTCATTTAGCAAGCTCCTCTCCCACTCCCCACATAGCTGAAGGCTGCCACATACCCTCAGTGACTCAGCAGGTCACTCTAGTGGTGACTTTCATCACTGTGAGTGGTGGGGAGGGTGACCAAACAGACCCCTGTGCTTGGGGATGAGAAACTGTTTGTGGAAAATGAACATGGTTGGTCATGTCAGGTGGGGCTGTTAGACAAGGAATGAGGGAGGATGTGTTGGCTGTTAAAGCCTCCAGTGATTCTGATATGTTGGCTCTCCTGGTGCCCCTCTTACCAACACTCCGACAGGAGCCCTGGCCTCAGAACTGGGAGGATGTGCTACTCAGACTATTTTATTTCCCTTCTTTCTTATCAGCCTGCAAATCTGAGCCACTCTGCACACAGAAGGCCTTTTCCAGCAGTACTGCCAGGGGAGGGGAAGGAACAGGCCTGGGCCACTGTTGTCCTGTGTCATCATGCCCCAACCAGCAGGGAAAGCCACAGGTACTTCCGGTTCCTACTTTCAGTTTCTCGCTCCCATCAGCTCCCACTTTAGTCCCCGGATGGAGGAGGCTGAAGGAGGTTGGGGCCTCATGACCCCTTCTGTCTAGGTGGTAAGCACTTATGTGTACTCTATCTGTCCAGGGTTCAAGGGTCTTTGCAATCTCAAATCTCTGTAGCTCTGCACTATTCAAGGTTATGGAGGGCAAATGTGAGGCTCACTGACTGTTTTGCTCAAGGTTCTGCAGATAGTAAGGGGTGAAACTGAGGCTGGTGACTTGGCGTGGGCTCTTTCCCTGGAAATGTTGGCTCATATCTTTAATACGGCAATTGAGTCAGAGGAGCCCTTCCTCTCACCTTCAGTGATCACCATGCCCATAAATATCCTGAGTGTCATTTTATATGTGTGATCCCCACATACCCACAAGCATCCTTCTCCTCTCTACTATTCCGTCTGCCTCCTCTAGGCTGCATCTAAAACTGTCAACAGATGGTGATGACACTAGGATAGATGACAATGATATCAAGATTATAATTCACGGAGCACATATATACCAGAAACTTTACATACATGGTTTCCAATTCTAAAACAACCCTATATCAGCATTATTCCCATTTTATGAGGAAAAAACTGAGGCTCTCACAGATCAAGGAATTTGCCAAAATTTCCATGGCTAGCATGGATCTGAACCAAGATCTAGCTGCAAAACCCATGCTCTATCCATTGCACTTGGCAGATCAGGGTGACACTGCTGTGTCTGACAATTGCTGGGTAGCAAAGCACTAGACTCGGACAATCTCCACAATACTGACTTTCTCTCGGAAGATCCCATGCTAAAGTGCAAGACGACTCCTTTCCTAACTAATGGTAACACTTTCCACTTTCATTCTCATTACTCATTACTCCTCTCCTCTGTTTCTCCCCTGAGTGAAGAGGAGATTCCAGAGAAGATTTATGGGAAGCAAGAGTCTTCAACCCACCAGTCTACTCTGGGAAAGTTTCCAGTTTATGATTATTTTGAAGCAAGGAATTACTCTAGATTATTCTAGAATCTAGAATACAGAATAATGCAAGTGCTCATGGGCAGTGGAAAATGCCACAGGGACCTACGGGTCCCTAGGAAGGAGGCAGTTTGGAAAAGAGCAACCTTGTGGGCTTCTGGCACACAGAGCTTCAATCATGTTTCACTCTTGTTTAAGAGTGCCCCACTCTTAAACAAGATGGGGGAGGGGGGCATCACCAGACATTTCAGGACATCCCTACTATTAACACTTCAGACCAAAACATCCTGGTGATATAACTATCCTCAGAGAATAGAAGTGGGTGGGGCAGAATTGTGTAGGGGAGCTGAGCTATAAGAAAGCTCAATTTCCTTTCCCATAGTAAGAAGTCAACAGAGAATGGGCACCCTCAAAGAGTAAGAAACAGCAGTCAGTACAAGAATGTTATTGGAAACATGGTCATAATACCAGAAGAAAAATCTGGAAGATTTGTAAGTGGCTATCTCTGGGGAGTGGGATCAGAAGTGGTCAAGAGTAGGGCAGGAGCCTCAAGTTTTTTGTCGTGAACTTTGTAACACTGTTTGATTTTAAATTTACCTTCAATATTTCCTCCTAAATGTAAAAATGAAATTACAAACAAAAACTAGTAGCATGGAGGATGTCAGCAAAATGGCAGAGTCTGAAACTCTCAGCCCTCGTTCCCCCACAGAAACATTGAACAAACAGCCATAAGCTGTCTGCACCAAATTTGTAGGAGCTCTGGAAAACAATAAAAGGTTTACAACAATAAAGCAAATGTGCAATCAAGAAATAGCTATCTTCAAAATGGTAGGAAAGTTTTATGGCATTTTCAATCACCCTTCTCCCACTCATTCCTGGAATGGTGGCAGTTTTGGTCTTATCAGTGGCCCCGTTCCAAGTTCTCCTTGAACCAAAGGGAGTAATGTAGATCCTACTTACAAATTATTGTGTACATCTGTTCTAACCTGGTTGAGGTCAATTAGGATGTTCAAAAGCAGCTGTGAGCACAGACAAATTTAGAAAGCCACATATATGCCCCAGCCAGAAGCATGTTCAGAAAAGTCCTAAGAAGACCTTAAGCTTTCACATTGGGGTGATCCTTAGGTTCAGAGCAAGCTAGCTAAGTGGTAAAGGAATAGCCCAGCAAATAACCATTCTGCAAAGATTGAGAGAGGTGGCTGTTCTCTCTGTATGCATGTTTTTTAATTTTCTGTGGTGGTTTTATATTTGTTTGGCATTCAAGGAAATCTCTGTCAAAACATTAGCTGAATATCAGCTAAAGCAATAGAAACTCCACAGATCACACACAAAAAGGTATATTCTTTACAAAAGAAGTTAGAAAACTTTCAAAATAAACGGACTACTACACACTTCTACAATAACAAAGAAAAGCAAAAACACCCCAGTAACCCATGGGGAATTCTGATTTCTAACGTTACCACAGTATAATAATAAAAACCCAATTTTCAACAAAAAAATCACTAAACATACAAAGAAATAGGATGCCATGGCTCATACGAAGGAGCTAAATAAATTTACAGAAGCCATCCCCAAGGAAGCCAAGGCATCAGATGTAGTAGACAAAGACTTAAAGAAACTATCTTAAATATGCTCAGAGATAAGGGAAAATAAGGACAAAGAAATAAAGGAAATCATGAAAATATTATATGAACAAAATGAGAATATCAACAAAGAGGCATAAATTATCAAAAAACCAAACAAATTCTGGAAGTGAAAAGTTCAATAACTGAATTGAAAAATTCATTAGAGAAGTTCAATAGCAGATTTGTGCAGGCAGAACAAAGAATTAGCACAGTTGAGTTTAGAACAATTAAAATTATTGAGTGTCAGGAGCAGAAAGAAAAAAGAATGAAGAAAAGTAACCAGAATCTAAGGGACTTTGGTACACTGTTAAGCAGACCAACATACACATTGTGGGAATCCTAGAAGGAGATGAGAAAGGATCAGAAACATTATTTGAAGAAATAATAGCCAAAAATTCCCCCATTTTGATGAAATACATCACTCTACAAATGCAAGAATCTCAACTTATTCCAAGTGCAATAAACTAAAGAGACCCACATCAAGACACATTATTATCAAACTACTGAAAGACAATAACAAAGGAAGAATCTTGAACAGGCAAGAGAGAAGAGACTTGTTATATACAAGCAGTCCTCAACAAGATCACTTCTCATCAGAAACCTCGGAGGCCAGAAGCTGGTAGCGGATATATTTAAAGTACTGAAAGAAAAAAAAAACAGTCAAGTGAGAATGCAATACTCTGCAAAATTGTCCTTCATAAGTGAAGGAGAAATTAAGATATTCACAGATAAATAAAAGCAGAGGGAGTTCATTTCCACTGGACTTGTCCTACAAGAAATGATAAAGGGAGTCCTTCCAGTTAAAATAGGACACAAGACAATAACTTGAAGCCATATGAACATAACAAGATTTCTGATAAACATAAGAGCAACTAGAAAGGCTAGCATTATTAAAATCTTCATTCCTAATTGAATATTTTCTACAGAATGTAATAGATATGCATTAAAGTGATTATAAATCTATGTTCTTGGGCACACTATTTGTAAAGATGTAATTTGTGACACTGATAACACAAAAAGGGGGTTGCAGCAGTTTAGGAGTAGAGGTTTTTTTTTTTTTTTTTTTGGTGAGGAAGATTAGCCCTGAGCTGACATCTGCTGCCAATCCTCCTCTTTTTGCTGAGGAAGACTGGCCCTGGGCTAACATCTGTGCCCATCTTCCTCTACTTTATATGTTGTTCACCTGCCATAGCATGGCTTGATAAGCAGTGCATAGGTCTGCGTCCAGGATCTAAACCTGCAAACCCTAGGCCGCCGAAGCAGAGTGCGTAAACTTAACCATTACATCACTGGGCCAGCCCCCTAGGAGTAGAGTTTATGTATGTGACTGTTAAGATGGTATCAATTCTAGTTAGACTGTTATAACTTTAGCATGTTAGAGTTAATGCTCACGTAATCATAATGAAAATATCTACAATAGCATATATACAAAAGAAATAAGGGAATCAAAGCCTGTCATTACCAAAAAATCAGGTAAACACATAAGTAGGCAGAAATGGAGAAAATAAAAAACACAAAAGCTAGAAGACACACAGAAAAGAAACAGTAAAATGGCAGAAGTAAGTCTTTCCATATAGTATTTATTTACGTATACGCGTGTATGTATTTAATTGAGGTCACATTGGTTTATAACATTATATAAATTTCAGGTGTACATCATTATATTTTGACTTCTGTATGTTCTGCATCATGTTCACCACCGAAAGTATAGTTTCTATCTATCATCATACACATATACCCTTTTACCCCTTTCGCCCTCCCTCCACCCCTTTCCTATCTGGTAACCACCAATCTGTTCTCCACATCTATGTGTTTGTCTGCTTGTTTATCTTCCACATATGAATGAAGTCCTACAGTAATTGTCTTTATCTGTCTGGCTTATTTGGCTTAGCATAATAACCTCAAGGTCCATCCATGTTGTCACAAATGACATGATTTCATCTTTTTTTTATGGCTGAGTAGTATTCCATATACCACAACCTCTTTATTCATTCATCCATTGATGGGCACTTAGGTTGCTTCCGAGTCTTGGTTATTGTGAATAATGCTGCAATGAATATACATCTTTTCAAATTAGTGTTTTAATGTTCTTTGGATAAATACACAGAAGTGGAATAGGTGGATCATATAGTAGTTCTGTTTAATTTTCTGAGAAATCTCCATACTATTTTCTACAGTAGCTGCACCAGTTTACATTCTCACTAGGGTTCCTTTTTCTCCACATCCTCTCCAACACTTGTTATTTCTTGCCTTGTTAATTATAGACATTCTGATGGGTTTGAGGTGATACCTCATTGTACTTTCGGTTTGCATTTCCCTAATATTTAGTGATGTTGAACATCATTTTATGTGCCTAATGGCCATCTGTATATCTTCTTTGGAAAAATGTCTGTTCATATCCTCTGCCCATTTCTTGATTGGGTTGTTCATTTCTGTTGTTGTTGAATTGTGTGAGTTCTTTATATATTTTGGATATTAACCCTTATAGGTGTATGATTTGCAAATATTTTCTCCCAGTTGGTTGGTTGTCTTTTTGTTTTGTTAATGGTTTCCTTTGCTGAGCAGAAGCTTTTTGGTTTGATGTAGTTCCATTTGTTTATTTTTTCTTTTGTTTCCCTTGCCGGAGGAGACATGATATTCAAAAAGACACTGCTGGGAGTGACGTCAGCATCATGGCAGAGTGAGCTCTTCCCTTGGACTCTCACCTCTAAGATACAATGAAAAGGACATACATAACCAACAGAGGACATTCACACAACACAACAGACGTCTGAAAGACCCACACAGTCATATTTCTGAAGGTGGAGGTGCCGGACCCCCAGGAGGAAGTGGAAGGAGCTAAGGGGATCTCCTCTCCCTCTCCAGCAGTGACCTAAGGCATGGGACTGTGTGTGGCTCTGAGAAGGGGTGAGAAGGGGCAGCTTTCCCGGGAATGCCTTCACTCTCAGAGTTGCCTCCCAGCCACACTCTGTTTCACACAGAGGAGGCTAAGCAATTGCGGAGGTGTCTTCACCAAGCCAGCACCCCAGGAGGGCATATAGAGAGAGCAGAGTGAGAATGCCCCTGGGATCGTGCACATGAAAGCAAGCACCCCTCCCTCTACCTGGTGCACCAGCTTGGCTGGTCAGCAAAAGCAAGGGACCCCTGCCAGAGCTCACATGCATATGTTTGTAAAGCAGCAGTGGTGAGCGAGCAATCGCAGATGGACCCTCTCAGTATAGATCCCAAAGGATAGGCAAAGATCCCAGGGATTGCGGCGGGCTCAGAATACACAGCTCTCGCCCCTCCCCCCTCAGTGGTGGCAAGTGGAATCTGTGTCCAGATACTACAACTATGCAAAGACACATCCACCCCATAAAATAGTATGAAGAGGTTTATTAATAATTCAGACCAGAAGGAAAATGACAAGCACCCAGAAATCAATCCTGAAGGCACAGAAATTTACAATCTGAATGACAGAGAATTCAAAATAGCTATCAGAAAAAAAAAATCGAGGAGTTACAAGAAGATTCAGAAAGACACTTCAATGAAATCAGGAATAAAATTAATGAACAGAGAGAATTCTTCATAAAAGAGATTGAAACTATAAAAAAAAACTAATCAGAAATGTTGGAGATGAAAAATGCAATGAATGAGATAAAGAAAAATCTGGAGTCCTTGAATAACAGGGCTGATATTATAGAGAAAAGAATTACCAGTTTGGAGGGAAGAAATATAGAAATGCTTCAGATGGAGGAGGAAAGAGAACTAAGACTAGAAAGAAATGAAGCAATTTTCTGAGAAAAATCTGACTCAATTAGGAAATGCAACATAAGCATTATAGGTATTCCAAAGGGAGAAGACAGAGAGAAAGAAGCAGAAAGCTTCTTCAAACAAATAATAGCTGAGAACTTCCCAAACATGGGGAAAGAATTACAAGTAAAAAAAGCTAATAGAACTCCTACTTACATCAATATAAAAAGACCTTCTCCAAGGCATATATTAGAAAAACTGGCAAAAATCAATGACAAAGAAAAAAATATTAAGGGCAGCAAGGCAGAAGAAAATAACTTACAAAGTAACCCCTATCAGGCTTTCAGCGGATTTCTCAGCAGAAACCTTACAGGCTAGGAGAGAGTGGAATGATATATTCAAAATTTCGAAAGACAAAAACTTTCAGCCAAGAATATACTATACAGAAAAAATATTCTTCAGACATGATGAAGAAATAAAACTTTACCAGATAAACAAAAGCTGAGGGAGTTCATTGCCACAAGACCCCCTACTTTCATTCATTCTTTTGCATGTGGCTGTCCAGTTTTCCCAACATGATTTATTGAAGAGACTTTCCCTTCTCCATTGTACATTCTTGGTTTCTTGTTTCAAAATTAGCTGTCTAAAGATGTGTGGGTTTATTTCTGGGCTCTCAGCTCTGTTGCATTGATCTGTGTATCTGTTTTTCTGCCAGCACCATGCTGTTTTGATTACTATAGATTTGTAGTATATTTTGAAATCAGGGACTGTGATACTTTTAACTTTGCTCTTTTTTCTCAGGATTGCTTTGGCTATTTGGTGTCTGTTTTTCCATATAAATTTTGTATTTGCTCTATTTCTTTGAAAAATGTCATTGGGATTCTGATTGAAATTGCATTGAATCTGGATATCGTTTTAGGTAATATGGACAGTTTTATTTTTCTTGTTGAGGAAGATTCGCCCTGAGCTAACATCTGTGCCAATCTTCCTCTATTTTGCATGTGGGTCACTGCCACAGCACAGCTGACGAGTGGTGTAGGTCTGCTCCTGGGATCTGAACCCATGAACCTGGACCACTGAAGTGGAATGTGCTAAACTTAACCACTAGGCCACAGGGCTGGCTCCCAATATGAACATTTTAAGTGTGTTAATTCTTCCAATGCATGAGCATGGAATATCTTTCCATTTCTTTATGTCTTCAATTTCTTTCAAAGATGTCTTATATTTTTCAGTATATAGCTCTTTCACCTCCTTGGTTAAAGTTTTTCCTAGGTATTTTATTCTTTTTGTTGCAATTATAAATAGGATTGTATTCTTGATTTCTATTTCTGCTAGTTCATTATTAGTGTATAGAAATGCAACTGAGTTTTGTATGTTGATATTGTACTTTGCAACTGTGATGTGTTTTTAAGTTATTTCTAGGTTTAGGTTATTTTTAGGTTTTTTGGTGGATTCTTTAAGGTTTTCTATATACAAAATCATGTCATCTGCAAATAGTGACAGTTTTACTCCTTCCTTTCCAATTTGGATACCTTTTATTTCTTTTTCTTGCCTAATTCTTCTGGCTAATACTTCCAATACTATGTTAAATAAGAGTAGTGGAAGCAGGCGTCCTTGTCTTGTTCGTGTTCTTAGAGGAATAGCTTTTAGCTTTTCACCATTGAGTATGATGTTGGATGTGTGTTTGTCATATATGGGCTTTATTATGCTGAGGTACTTTCTTTTTATACCCATTTTATTCAGAGTTTTTATCGTAAATGGATGTTGAATCTTGTCAAATGCTTTCTCTGCATCTATTGAGATGATCATGTGATTATTTTTCCTGTCTTTGGTGGTCAGGAGGAGGAAGAGTGGCCCTGAGCTAACGTCTGTTGCCAATCTTCCTCTTTTTGCTTGAGGAAGATTGTCACTGAGCTAACACCTGTGCCAATCTTCCTCTATTTTGTATATAGGATGCTGCCACAGCATGGCTTGATGAGCAGTGTGTAGGTCTGTGCCCAGGATCCAAACCCACAAACCCCAGGCTGCTGAACATGTGATTTCATTTTCATTTGTCTACAGGTATTTTTTAATTTCTCCTTTGATTTCTTCCTTGATCCAACAGTTCTTCAGTACCAGGTTGTTTAGTCTCCACTATTTGTGACTTTCTCAGCTTTCTTCTTCTAGTTTATTTCTAGTTTCATACTGTTGTGGTCGGAAAAGATGCTTGATATGATTTCAATCTTTTTAAATTTACTGAGGCTTGCTTTATTTCTCAACATATGGTCTATCTTTGAGAATGTTCCATGTACACCTGATAAGAATGTGTATTCTAATGTTTTGGAGGCAATGTTCTCTATATATCTATTAAGTCCATCTGGTCTAGTGTTTCATTTAAGGCCACTTTTCCTTGTTGACTTTCTGTCTGAATGATCTATCCACTGATGTAAGTGTGGTGTTAACTTTTGCTACTATTATTGTGTTATTGTCAATTTCTCCCTTAGGTCTGTTAATAGCTGTTTTATATACTTTGGTGCTCCTGTGTTAGGTGCATATATATTAAGTGTTATGTATTCTTGGTGGAATGTCCCTTTTTATCATTATTTAATGTCCATCTTTGTCCTTTGTTATCTTTTTGTCTTGAAGTCTGTTTTTTCTGATATAACCCATTTTCTTTTGTTGCCATTTGCTTGGAGTGTCATATTCCATCCCTTCACTCTGAGCCTATGTTTGTCTTCAGAGCTTAGATGTGCTTCCTGGAGGCAGAATATTATTGGGTCTTGTTTTTTAATCCATCCAGGATCTCTTGTCTTTTTTTTTTTTTTTGATGAGGAAGATTTTCCCTGAGATAACATCTATTGCCAACAGATTTTGTATGTGGGTCGCCACCACAGCATGACCACTTGATGAGTGGTGTAGGTCCGTGCCTGGGAACCAAACCCAGGCCCCTGGAGTGGAGTGTGCTGAACTTAACCACTAGGCCACTGGGCTGGCCCTCTCTTGTCTTTTGATTGGTGAAGTCAATCCATTTACATTTAGAGTGATTATTGATATATGAGGGCTTAATACTGCCATTTTATCTAGTTTTCTGGTTGTTCTATATTTCCATTGTTTCTCTTCCCTTGTATTTCTGTCCGCCATTTCAGTTTAGTGGTTTTCTGTGATGTATTTCTCAGTTTCCTCTTTTTTTATGTTGTGTGACTCTGATCTGATTTTTGGTTTTCTGGTTACCATGAGGTTTGTATAAAAGATCTCAAAGATGAGAGTTCTTTATCATCTTATCTCCATTAGACTATGCAGGTTCAGTCGTTTTCCTCTTCCCCTTCAATGTTTTTGTTGTCACAAATTATCCTTTTTTGTATTGTGAGTTTGTTACTAAATTGAAGTGGTTATAGTTACTTTTGATGCTTTCTTTCCCTTTATCCTTTATGTTAAATGAAGTGTTTACTAACATATTCTGATATAGAGTAGCAATTTTCTGAATCTGTCTGTCTATTTATCACCTTGCTTAAGGCTTTGTGTACCTTTGCCTTTTTGTTTCTGGTAGGAGTGCTTCTTTTAAAATTTCTTTTAAGACAAATCTAGTGGTGATGAACTCCATCACCTTTATTTCTCTGTCATATCTGAAGGATAACTTTGCTTGATAGAGTGTCCTTGGATGACAGTTTTTGCCTTTCAATATTTTGAATATATCATTCCTCTCTCTCCTAGCCTAGAAAGTTTCTGCTGAGAAATCTGCTGATGCTCTGAAGGAGGTTCCTTTGTAAGTTGTTTTCTTCTCTCTGGCTGCCCTTAATATTCTTTTTCATTGACTTTTGACAGTTTTAATATAATGTGTCTTGGATAAGGTCTTTTTGCATTGAGATTATTAGAAGTTCTATTAGCTTCATGTATTTGTATATCCAGTTCCTTCCCCAGATTGGGAAGTCCTCAGCTGTTATTTCTTTAAATAAGCTCTCTGCTCCTTTATCCCTCTTTTCTCCTGGTATACTCATTACCCTTATGTTTCTTTTCCCAATTGAGTCAAACATTTTTAATAGAATTTCTCCATGTTTTAAAAATTGTAGTTCCCTCTCTTCCACCTGAATCATTTCTAGATTCTTTGAGCTCGTTAATTCTGTCTTACATATGGTCTGCCCTATTTCCACTGCTTTCTTCTTTATTTTTTTATTTTTTTTGTGTGTGAGGAAGATTAGCCTTGAGCTAACATCTGTTGTCAATCCTCTTTTTCTGTTGCTGAGGAAGACTGGCCCTGGGCTAACATCCGTGCCCATCTTCCTCTACTTTATATGGGACACAGCCACAGCACGGCTTGACAAGCGGTGTTTTGGTCCACGCCTGGGATCTGAACCTGCGAATGCTGAGCTGCTGAAGCAGAGCACGCTAACTTAACTGCTACACCACCAGGCAAGCCCCTCTACTTTACTTTTCATCTCATTAATTGTGTTCTTCATCTCGAGAGTTTCTGTTTGTTTTTTTAGTTTCAGTCTCTTTGGTGAAGTATTCCTTCTATTCATTAATTTTATTCCTGAGCTCACTGAACTATTCTTCTGAGTTTTCTTGTAGATTGTTGAGTTTCTTCATGATGGCTATTTTGATCTCTCTATTGGTTAGACTGAAATCTTCTGTGACTTCAAGTTTGGTTTCTGAAGAGTTGTCATTTTATTTCTGCGCTACCATGCTACTATAATTCTTCATAGTGCTTGACGAGTTGTTCCTCTGCTGGCACACTTGTGGTAGTAAACATCATTCTTATTTGGGTAAGACTTTGGTTACTTTGATTCTGAGCTGCTTCTGGTTGTATTAGAGAGCCTGAACTTTCCATCCTACAATGCCTCTGCCAGAGGTGTCATAAGTACCCTCCTTATGATGCTTGTGCCTCTGAGTTTGCTGGTGCCTTTCACTTATGATGTCACTGCTGTCATGTGTGTCACCATTGGGGTCACTAGGCTACAAGCACTTCTGTTGCCTGGGTCTTGTGTCCCTCCACTGGCTCTCCACGGGCTCAGGTGTTGCTGTCACATGCACCACCTGTGCTGCTGCTCCTGGGATATCTGCAGGTGTTGGCAGCACCACTGCCAGGGGCCTGGGTTCTCGTATGCAGCCCCTGCTGCTGGTAGGGCCATTGTTGGGGGTGCTGCCACTGGGGGCTGGTCATGCGTACTGCTGTGGCTCCTGAAGCCTTAGGTCACAGGTGCCACCCACCACTGCTGTGGGAGGGATAGGGCCTAAGCCACAAGTCCCACTGTGTTTCCTAAAGCCTCAGGTCACTGGCAACTTCTGCTACTGCTGGGGGAGGCGTAGTGGCTGAGTCTCAGGTGCCACTGCTGTTCCCATAGCCTATGGTCTCTGGCTCCGATGTGCTTTTTGAAATCTCAGGTCAGGGCACCACCATCACTGCCAGGAGTATCCACGTTTTGGATGAAGCCCTTGCTGCTGGAAGGACTGGCACTGGAGTTGCCACTGCTGGAGGAGCCGGAGGGGCTGCATGACTGGTATCATTTTGTTTCCTGAAGTGTCAGGTCATGGGTGCCACTTGCTGCTGCTGGGGGAGGGGAAGGGGTTGAGCCACAAGTGCTGTTGCTGCTCCTGCAGCTGCTGGTCTACAGTGCTGGTGCACTTTTTGAAACCTCAGGTCCAGGCACCACTGCCACTACCAGGGATATCTGCATTTTGGATACGCCTCCACTGCTGGGAGGACTGGTGTTGCACTTGCTGCTGCCAGGGGAGGGGGAGGGGACTGCCCCTAGTTCCACTGCCTCCTGGAGGTCCAGTTCACCCACCTTCAGAAGTAGAGATGTATGGATCTCTCAGGTGTTCCAGTGTGCTGTGTAGAGAGTCCTTTGTTGATCAGTGGATGTCCTACTGGTTGTAACTTAGAGGGGAGAGACAAAGGAACAGCTCACTCTGCCATGATGCTGACATCACTCCTACTAATTACTTTAAATGTAAATGAATTAAACTCTCCAGATAAAAGGCATACACTGGCAGAATGCGTTAAAAAAAAAGATCTAAGTATATGCCATCTATAACAGACTTACTTTTGATGTAAGGACACAAATACCTTGAAAAAGAAAGGATAGAAAGATATTCCATGCAAATAGAAACCCATAAAGAGCTGGGGTGACATATTAGACAAAATAGACTTTAAGTAAAAAACTGTTATAAAAGGCCAAAAAGGACATTCTATATTCATAAAAGCGTCAAATCAATAAGAAAATAAAACACCTTTAAACATATGCACTAAACATTAGAGCTCCAAAACTTATGAGGTGAACATTGATGGAATTTAAGAGAGAAACAGACAGCTCTACAAGAAAACCTGGAAACTTCAACACCCCGCTTTTAATAATGGATAAAACAACGAGACAAAATATAAGGAAACAGAGAAATAAAGCAACAGAGGATGTGAACAACATTATAAGCTAATTGTACCTAACAGATATGTACAGAACGCTCTATCTGACAATAGTAGAATTCACATTTTCCTCAAGTGCACATGGAATATTCTCCAGGATAGATCACATGTTAGACAAAATAAGTCTTAAAATTTTTTAAAAGATGGAAATCCTCTAAGTATCTTTTCCAACCACAAAGGAATGAAGTTAGAAATTAATGGTAGGAGGAAATTTGGAAAATTCACAAATATGTGGAAATTAAACATTGCAATTTTAAATAAAAAAAGAATCAAAGGAAAAATCACAAGATAAATTAGAAAATACCACGAGACAAATGAAAATGAAAATTCAACGTAACAAAACATATGGGATGCAGCCAAAGTAGTGTCAAGAGGGAAATTTATAGCAATAAACAATACATTAAAAAAGAAAGATCTCAAATTAGTAAACTAAGTTTACATTTTATGGAACTAGAAAAAGAAAAGAAAACCAAACCCAAAGCTAGCAGAAGGAAGGAAATAATAAAGATCATGACAGAAATAAAAAATATATGGAATAGAAAAATAGAGAAATATCAATGAAATAAGAGATTGGTTCTTTGAAAAGATTAACAAAATTGACAAACCTTTATCTTGACTGATTTATAATAAAAAAAGAAAGATTCAAATTACTAAAATCTAAAAATGAAAGTGGGACACGACTACCAATTTTATAGAAATAGAAAGAATTATAAGAGAAGCCTAGGAACACTTGTACACCAACAAACTGGACAACCTAGATGAAATGGGTAAATTCCTAGAAACACACAATGAACCAAAACTGAATCATGAAGAAATAAAAAATATGAATAGGCCTATAACTAGTAGTAAAGAAATTGAATCAGTAATCAAAAATATCCCAACAATAAATGCCCAGGACCAGATGGCTTCAACGGTGAGTTCTACCAAACATTAAAAGACAAGGTAACAACAATCCTTCTCAAACTCTTCCAAAAAATGGAAGATAAGGGAACATTTCCAAATTCATTCCGTGAGTCTTGTATTACCCTGATACCAAAGCCAAACATTACAAGTAAAGAAAACTACATAGCAATATTCCTTAAGAATATTGATGCAAACATCCTCAACAAAATATTAGCAAACTGAATTCAGCAGAATATTAAAAGGTGTATACACTACAAGCAAGTAGGATTTATTTCCACAATGCAAAGATGGCTCAACATACAAAAATCAAATAATGTAACATCCACATTAATAGAATGAAGAAATCAAACTATGTGGTCATCTCAACTGATGTAGAAAAAGCATTTGATAAAATCGAATACCCTTTCTTGACAAAAATACTCAAATTAGGAATAGAGAAAAATTCTTCAACATGATAAAGGCCATATATGAAAAGAGCGCAACTAACATATCAATAGTGAAAGACTAAAAGCTTTTCCCCTAAGATCAAGAAGAATATAGGGATGCCACTTTTGTTAATTCTATTTCACACAGCATTGGAAGTCCTAGCCAGAGCAACTAGGAAAGAAAAACAAAGAAAAGGTATCCAAATTGAAAAGGAAAAAGTAAAATTATCTCTCTTCTTGGATGATATAATCTTACATGTAAAAACCCCTGAAGAGTCAACAAAAAAACCTATTAGAGCTAATAAATAATATCAGCAAAGTTTCAAGATACAAAATTGACATATAAAACTCAGCTGCATTTCTATACTAACAATGAATATTCCCAAATGGAAATTAAAGCAATTCCATTTACAACAGCATCAAACAGAACAAAATACTTATGAATAAATTTAACCAAGGAGGCAAAAAACTTCTACACTGAAAAGTACAATACATTGCTGAAAGAAATTAAAGAAGACATAAGTCATTGGAAAGACATCACATATTCATGGATTGGAAGACTTAATATTGTTAAGCTGACAATACTACCAAGGCTATCTACAGATTCAGTGCAATCTCTATCAAAACCTCAATAGCATTGTTTTTGGAGAAATTGAAAAATCCATCCAAAAGTTCATATGGAATTTCAAGGGACTTCAACCAGCTAAAAAAAATCTTGAATAAGAACAAAGTTGGGGGAATCACATTTTCTGGTTTCAGAATTACAAATCTACAATAATCAAAACAATGTTGTACTGGCATAAGGAGAGACATATAGACCAATGGAATAGACGCGAGAGCCCAGAAATAAACCCTCATATATACGTTCAATTGATTTTCAACAAAGGTGCCAAGATGATTCAATGTGGGAAAGGACAGTGTTTTCAACAAATGGTGCTAGGAAAACTGGATGTCCACATGCAACAGAATGCCATTGGACTCTTACCTTACATCATATACAAAAATTAACTCAAAATGGATCAAAGACCTAAATGTAAGAGTTAAAACTATTAAACTCTTAGAAGAAAACATAGGGAAAAAGCTTCATGACATTGCATTTGGTAATGGTTTTTTGGATATGACACCAAGAACACAGGCAATAAAAGAAAATATAGATAAACCAAACTTCATGAAAATTAAAAAATTTCTGTGCAAAGGATACTACCAAGAAAGCGAAAAGACAACACATAGAATGGGAGAGAATATTTGCAAATCATATATCTGATGAGGAATTGATAACCAGATATATAAAGCATGCCTACAACTCAACAACAAAAAACAACTGAATTCAAAAATGGGCAAGGATTTGAATAGACATTTCTCCAAAGAACATACACAAATGACGAATAAGCAAGCACAGAAAAAGATGCTCAACATCACTAGTCATTAGAGAAATGCAAATCAAAACCACAATGAGATACCACTTCACACCCATTGGGATGGCTATTATCAAATGACAAAACAAAACAACACAAAACTTGGAAAATAAGTGCTGGAGAGAATGTGGAGAAACTGGAACCCTTGTGCACTGCTTGTGGGAATGCAAAATGGTGCAGCCACTGTGGAAAACAGTATGGCATAATTAACATAGGTAAACGTAGAATTACCCTGTGATCCAGCAATTCCACTCCTAGGCATATGCCCAAAAGTAATAAAAGCAGGGATTCAAACAGATATATGTACACCAATGTTCACCACAGCACTATTCACAATAGTCCCAAAGTGCAAACAACTCAAGTGCTCATCAACAGATGAACAGATAAACAAAATGTGGTATATACATATGATGGAATATTATTCAGCCATAAAAAGGAATGAAATTCTGATACGTGCTACAACATGGAAGGACCTTGAAATATTTTTCTAAGTGAAATGAGCCAGACACAAAATGCCAAACATTGCATGATTCCACTTATACAAGGTACCTAGACTAGGCAAATTCACAGATACAGAAAATAGAATAGAGGCTACCAGGGGTTGGGGAGGGATGAATGGGGAGTTATTGTTTAATGTGTACAGGTTTCAATGCCCTCTGCCTCCCAGCCATAGCACGTAGGGGGTTGTGGGGGGTCCTGAGAAGGAGAAAACAAGAGACACAGGATGGCCCACCAAAAGGGGAACACAGATCAACGGCCCACATAGCTCTCTTCTTCAATTCACCAGGGCTGGAGGAGAGGCTGTGAAGGACATGAACGTGCTGAATCCAAATGCTCCTTCAAGGATGCCCCTTTAGCTATCATCCACTCTGGGAACCCCTCATCTGCAGAGTTGCCTTGCCAAGGTCATACTCTTCCTGAGACAGCCACCTGCATTGAGGGATGGCCCAGTCATTTGGCCCAACATGATACAATCCCAAGGGAGCCTTTCAGGTCCAAAGCTCCCCGTGGGTCAGCTGAGGCTACCAGGCCTGCATTGAAGCTCCACTTAATGCTACTTCCACCCATTCCCTTGCACAGGTATCGAAGCCAAGACACTCTCTAAGGAGCATCCTGCACAGCCTCTGTGCCTGGTGTGGATGGATCTTGAAGCTCTGCTTCTCTCCTCTACACCAGCCCCTCTTCTTCCACACATGCTGCTCATGTGGAAGCTCCCCTGGGGTCTGTCTCCCCATTCTCCTCTCATTGGGCACACCTGTCTCAGGGCTCCTACCTGCCTTTCCCCAGTCTCTCAGGCCTCCTGGGATCTCTCAGTCCCTTCTCCTTTTCATGCTAGCTGCTGCTTCCATCCTCCCCCTTCCAATCCATCCTCCCCAAGGCAGCTAAGGGGCTCTTTGGAAAACACAGATCTGATCCATCTCTCCTCTGATAGAAGCCTTGCTTTCACTGACCCCAAAATGCCCTTGAAGTGAAGAACACACCTCCTATGTGGGCCCAGGGCCCCCACCATCAGCGTATCTCCCTCCCTCTTTCTCCTTTTTCCCCCTTCCTCCTCACACTCGGATCCTCTGGGATCACCTGAGGGCCTCATTGCTCAGGCCTGTGCACAGGCCACTCCCGCAGCCTGGGCCTCCCTGGCCCTCAAAGGCCACTGGCCAATACTGCAGACACATGGGAGGGCTCACTCCTTTTCATCCAATTCAGTCTACTGAAGCAGCAAATGAATAACGAATCTAGTGAATAAGCTGGGAGTGAACCACTCAAGAGCTTCCTGCAGGTGACAGATTGGTTTTGCTCCAAGATTCTCAGGAACCCACCCAGCCTTGGAGTCTTTGGAATGGGCTTTGGAATCAGACATTCCAGAGTCTCCATTCTGGCTCCATGTCTTCCTGAGGTCTTTGGTGGGTCATTCTCTGGCTCTGAGCGGCCTCCTTCCCTCATCTGTAAAATAGGAGTGATGACATTTACCCACAGTTGTGAGGAAGACACAGTGATGAGGCTGCTTTCCACTCCGACCCTCACCCCCATCTAGGGCCACACCTGGCCTCCCCCATCCAATCTGTCTGGAATCCTGTGGCCTCTACCTTCAAAACAGATCCAGAGTCTGGCCACTCATCATCTCCACCCCTACCCTACTGGTCCACACTACCCTCCACTCCTCCTGGATCCCTCCCAGCCCCCTCACTGGTCTCCCAGTGGGCTGTGCCCTTGTGACCTTCAACTGTGATCCTTTTAGAACACTATCCAATCACACACCTCCTCTGCTCAAAGAACATCCCACCTGAGCCCCTCACCTTCTGGTCTAGGAAACACGGTCACCTCTTCAGAATGGCAACTTTCTCTTCCTCTGAACTCAGGCCCTCCTTAGAGAGACGAAAGGGGAGCAGCCTCCCACTTTCTAATGTTTTGCACCAAACCAGCTTTGAATGACACTGAACAAATCACTAGCCCCTCCCAGCCTCAGTTTCATTACCCGGAAGTAGGGAAGTAGAATCTACTCCCTCAAGCTGTGGGAGGTCTAAGTGTTCAGCACATCCCCGGAACCTAGTAAGTGCTCAATGAATATTAGTTCACATCCCCCCTGTACCCAGAACCCTCCTTGATCCATACCAGGGCTGGGCTGTGCCCACACTGGGCCTAACAGCAGACACTGGGGGTGTGGGCGGGGGTGCTATAACAGGATGGCAGCTGGGAGGACCCTTTGGACTCACTGCCACTCTCTGGCAAGACTGACCCAAAGAGGCTGTCAGCCCCACACAAGGCCCACCATTCCCCAACCCCAATGCCCAAGAGAGGACTTACCACCCCCCTGGGCTGTGCTAAGGATCAACCAGACAAGACCTGCCCAGGGCATCTCAGAAGTACCTCACTGGACAGTGAGGAGAGACTTCTCTTCCAGTGGGCAGGGTGGCTCCCAGCTCTGAGGGCTTTGGTGGAAGCTGGTGGGCTGGGCATGCATCCCCCCAACATAAGTCTCCAGGTAGAATAAGAGGATCAGGGGCTGTACAACCCGGAATGCTGGATGAGGGCAGTCAAGGAAGCCGAGTCCTGATCACCACCACCGGCCTCTGGGCTACTTCTTCCCCCTCTAGGAGCCACCTCCCTTTCCAGGAGATTGCATACACAAACACCTTTCCTACTCTACATCCCTGGATTGTTTTGAGGATGACAGAAGTGCAGTGAAAAGGCTTTATAAACTGGAAAGACCTTCAACCATATTGACAGTCATACCACTATTACTACTGAATAAGTAAAGTTTATTTTCAGCCCAACAGGAGTTGAAAATGGAACCACCACAATGCCTCCAAGCCTGGAGACCCCCGTCCTCCACTTTCCTTCTTAGAGGGCCAGAAGGTGCCTAAGGCACAGCCCAGCTTTCCCAGGGCCACAGCCAGACAGACCAAACTGTACTGAAAGTGCACACACACCGTAACGTGGGTCTCCAGATTGGCGAAGAGAAGCAAAACACTTAAAAGCCACAAAGCAAAGGACCTTCTAAGTATTGACACTGTGACAACGCCCAACAGACAACACAGCAATCTCTTGGGGGCCCAGAAAAAACAGAAGACATTTGGGCAGAAAACAAAACAAAAACAAAACCAAAGCCCTCAGTGAGCTTGTACAACTGCTGAGAAGGCAGCTCCAGCCGTCAGGTCCCCTCCAGCTGTTTAACGGGCATGCAGGTCACAGATCCAGGCCCAGTTGGTGGAAGACAGAGAAGCATCCAGAAACCCTCTGGTGGCCTTTTTTCCTTTCCAAATGAAAAAGCTTCAGGGAACAAACGCCTGAGGCATTCCTGCTGCCTCAGGAAGGAGGCGGCCACAGAGGTCTGCTTTTCGGGTCTGACGAAGACTGGACCTCCCACTCTCCCTTCTCCGAGGCTGGGGTCCCCTTGGGCCACTTCCTTCCAGCAGTGACCCTGTCACTCCCTCCTTCCCTGAGGAGCACCCCGGGCCAGGGTGGGAGGGTCACTCACGCGTCCAAGATGAAGTAGAGGTCGAAGGCGCCCTCGCAGGAATATAGCTTCTTCGCCTTGCTCCTGTGGTGACTGGTGTCCTGGTGGGACCTTCCCCGGTCTAGGCTGAGGAGGCGGCGGTCGTGGAGACTTCCCCAGTCCAGCCCGAGGCCTTGGAAGTCTGGGGAGCCCTGGAGGCTGTGTGGGAAGCTCCCCGCGCTCAGCAGCCAAAGCGGCGGCAGCAGCAGCAGCAGGAGCGCGGGGCCCGGCACTGCGGGGCCGCCGCTCCCCATTTCCTTGGCGGCCCCTGCGGCACCAAGGGACCCCGACCACCTCAAGCCACCTCAGGCCCCCGCTTCCACTGCGTCCCGTCCCCTGTGCCCGGGGACTCAGCCCCTCCCGCGCTTTCACCACGGCGCGTGCGCGAGCCTCCACCTGGTAGCTGCCCCGCCGGCCAAGGAGGCAAAGCGGCTCTGGCTCCAGGCTCTCACTACCTGCGTGGCGCTTCCCCCGCCTCGTGGAGGCAGAGTGTCCCGTCGTTGTGATGGACAGGAAGGTTGGCATGGTGACTTTGTGACCTGCAGCTCTGCTCAGAGTCCTGCCTCTTGACAGCCCCAGGCGGGAGTCATGAGATCCTTGGATGCGGGGAAGAGGAGGCCTCCATTTGTCTCTCATCCCAAACCCTTACAGGTGGCCATTAACATCCTCCAGAAACCCTGCCTTTCTGTAAACTGAAAGAGGGCACTGAGGTGGCTTAGCTAGGGACGTCACTGTGGGTGAGGAGGTCAAGGAACTGGAGTCTGGTGTGCTATAAAGGTCACTCCTGTGAATACAGAAGTCGCCCACGGGATGGAAGGATCTAGAAGGGGAAGGTCCTGCAAGGATGCCAGAGTCATTTGTGAATGAGTTACCTCATTCCGCAGTTACCTACTGCGGTGAAATGAACCACCCCAAATTAGTGACATAAGACAAGAACCATTGTATTATGACCACAGGTTCTGTGTCCAGAAATTCAGAGAGCGCTGAGTGGGGATGGCTTGTCTCTGCTCCATGGAAAAACATGGGAATAGACAATTCTGAGTCAAAAGTGATTTAAAAACTCAGTCTGTGATGTAAAAAGTATTTAGAAATTCCTTAACCAATTTATTTTATTTTCTTCGTTTTGTATGCACAAAAGAAGAGTGATATATGATAAGAATCTTTCTCTAAAAAAAATCTAAACTAGATCTTTCAATATATATAACAAAAACTACAGGTGATAAAAAGCATTGTGTTGGCTTTTTTGGGGGGGGTGGAGTGGTATTTAAAATAATGGAATATCTTAAATAAATGATCCTTTGGTATTGATGAAATTGGCATACATCTCCCATCCGCATATTAGTTTTTCCTTGCTTCATATCCTTTCTGACACTTGGTATTGCTGCATTTTTGTGTATTTACCTATTGATTAGTCATCTGAGTCTCTTAATTTGCATTTCCCAAATTACTGATGGGATTGGTCTTCTGTTCAGGAGATTTGGGGTCGTTTTTCCTCCTTTGTGAAGGGCCTCTTCTGCCTGCATCCATTTTCTCATTCGGAGTTTCTCTTTTTCATATGGATTCCTTAGCATTCCTTATATATCACTGATACTAATCCTTTATCACTGGTTGCAAATATTTTCTTCCTTGTGTGGCTTGTTTTTCACTCTATTTATTGCCTTTTAATAATCAGAAGTTCTTAATTTTAATAGAGTTTATTTTTCATTTTCAAAAACTTTTAAGAGTTGTACTGTTTTGTATCCTATTCAAGGAATTCTTCCCTGTTAAGGTGATACACATTTTATCTTAAACGTTGTATAGATTTGGCTTTTATACAGAAGTTTTTAGTCCATCTGGAATTAATTTATAAGGGTGATTTGTGCCAGGGATCTGATTTCATGGTTTCCCATACATAGAGGAAACTGTCCCAGCCCCAGTTGCTGGGGAAATGGGACGATAGAAAAACTATCCCATTTTTTCTTAATGGTTTTCATGTCACCTCTGTTGTGTTTCCAGTTTCATTAGATGTGGGTGTGGTTCTGTGCTCTCTGTTCTATTCCCTTTATTTGTTTATTGGGTTATATCGATAGTGTCAGTACCACACTATCTCAATTAGTATAGTGTGGACCAGTTCCTCATTGTCCCTTCCTTTTGTAAGGAAGGATTGTGCTTCCTTGCCACATATGGCGAGCTTGGACTTGATTCCACCAGTGAAAAGTTAATAGAAGTTACATGTGCCACTTCTGGACAGAGTCTTTAAGAATCTAGGTATGATTCAGGTGGACCCAACAGCCTGGTACCTACCTGAGCAACTACGATGTGCAGTACCCTCCTAGGAACCTGGGATGGAGATGTACATGTGGGACAGTGAGATATATGAGTGGGATAAACAGTTTTTGCTTTTAAGCTGATCCAGTTGGGGCGGTGTTGTCACCAGAAGATAGCCCAGCAGAATCTGAAACATAGGGTATGGAATACCTAAGCTAACAACCACTGAGTTCTACAGCAAACCTTGATGGGGAAGGGTGAATCACTCACCTGGTTTTTCGTATGCTAATTGTTGGCCATTTGCTCTTTCATGTAAATTTTAGAATCAGCTCATCAAGATTCCGCTCCCCCAAAACCCTCTTAATATTTGATTACAACAACATTAAATATATAGATACATTTGCAGGGATTTGATATCTGCAATCTGGACTCCTCCTATCAGTGAACATGGCAAAGTCTCCACTGATTTAGCCCTTTTCATATAAATTTCCCTATGAAGATCTTGACCTCTTTTGCCAAGTGCCTTCCCTAAATACCCTATATTTTTGTTGCTGTAGTAAATGGCATTTTAAAAATAAAGTTTTTAAACTGTTTACTGCTGTCATGAAACAATGTATTTATTTATTGATGTATTAACCCAACTTGCTAAACTCTCTTATTCTAAAATTATATCTTCAGAGTCGTTTGTGTTTCTATGTAAAATTAAAAACAAAACCGAAAAACATTGTGCTGACTGGTTCTCCAATGACCTGTCGACCAGAAGCTGTGATGGAGGCGTTCTTGATTTTAAAGAGAATTCTTCTAGCATATCACCATAAAGATTGATATTATTGAAGGCTTTTGGTAGAAATCCTTTATCAGATTAGGAAGTTTCATTACCATTCTTGGTTTGCAAAAATCATGAAGTAGTGTTGAATTTTACCTAAACTCTTATTCTGTGCATTTTGTGATAAATGTATCTATTTCTCTCTAGTAATCTAATACGGTTAATTACATTAAGGCATGTAAAACCAATTTTAACATGTTATAAATAAACCCAACTTGGCCATTTCTTTAATTTTTGTAAACACTGCTGGATTGAGTTTACTATTACTTCAGAATATTGCTTTTACCTACAATCATGAGGGAGGCTGGCCTGTAATTTCCTATTTTTGTGCTGTCCTCATCTGGTTTTGATATTAGGTAATAATAGCCTCATAAAATGCACTTCATAAAATGTGTTCACTTTCTTTCTCCTTGGAGAGACTCTGAACATGACCCTGATAATCTGCTCCTTGACTATTTGGTATGATATCATCTGTGCCTGATGTTTTCTTTGTGGGAAGTCATTAAATCACTCCTACAATTTATTTAATATTTACTGAATGTTATGGAGTGAATTGTGTGCCCCACTCCCTCCCACCTGCACCCCCCCGCCCTGTTCATATTTTGAAGCCCTAACCTGTAATGTGACTGTTTATGGAGATACGGCCTTTAAGGAAGTGATATAGCCTTTAAGGAGGTGATGAAGGTTAAATGAGGTCATAAGGGTGGGGCCCTAATCCCATAGGACTGGTGTCCTTATAAGAAGAGAAAGAGACACAAGAGCTGTTTTGCCATGCAGGCACAGAGGAAAGGCCATGTGAGGACGCAGCAAGAAGGCAGCTGTCTGCAATCCAGGAAGAGCGGTCTCGTCAGAAAGCAACCATGCTGACACCTTGATCTTGGACTTCCAGCCTCCAGAACTGTGAGAAAATAAATTTCTATTGTTGAAGCCACCCAGCCTGTGGTTCTTTGTTATGGCAGCTTGAGCAGATTAACATACTGGATTATTTAGTGCTTCTATTTCATTTATCAGTCATTTTAGGTAAAATATTTTTCTAGGAATTTGGACATTTATTCCTATATTTTGGTATAAAGTTGTTCAGAATATGTTTGATTTTTATATTTCTGTTCTCTCTGTAGTTATATCTTCTTTTAATTCCTATTATCACTTAATTGTGTCTTTTCTTATTCTATGCATTCACAACAGGGGGGATATTGCCAAGAGTGAAAATGAGACTTACTGTATATCAGTATGAAACATGGTACACAAGGAGATATCGAGTAAATCTGTGCTATTAGAATTTCATGGTGGGCTATAAGGAAAAAAGTGTTTAAAAAGCTCTTGGGGGAGTTTATAATTTAAAAGAAGTTTGGGAAGCAGTGTATTGCTTTCTGATCATTCCATTACAGTAATATCTGTGTTAGTAATCTTTTCAAATAAGCTTTGACTTGGTTATTGCTCCCGATTGAATTTTGTTTTCTATTTAATTTATTTGTTCTTTCTCTAAGCTTTTCTCCCTTTCACTTTTTTGGGTTTATTTTACTATTTTTTCCAATATTCAATTATTAGCTCACTTATTTTCACCCTCCTTTTCCGTAACACAAGGCTTTGGGTCACAAATTTTCCTCTAAGTTTCTCTTTCACTGTATCTCATCAGTTTTCCTATGTAATATTTTATTGCCATTTGATTTTAAAAATATTTTTAAAATACTTTTGATTTGTCCTTGAGGTGACATCAGCATCATGGTGGACTGAGTTGTTCCCTTTGTCTCTCCCCTCTAAGTTACAACTAAACGGACATTCATTAACCAACAGAGGATTCCCTGCACAGCACAACAGGACATCTGAGAGATCTACACAGCTATACATCTGAAGGTGGCTGGACTGGATCCCTGAAGCAGTTGGACTAGGGAAGTGGCCTCCTCTGCCTCCTCAGTGGCAGTGATCCAAGACCCAGATCCTCACTCAGTGGCCAGATCGACTGTGAGAGGAGGTGGAGGCAGAGCAGCCCACATGTGAATGCTTTTGGAGTGGTAGCCAGTCCCGTGGGATCGTGCCCCATGCTGCAAAGGCCCCACCCATGTGAACGCTCCCCACCGAGTGGTGGCGGCTCAGCCCCAGCAAAGGCACCCTGCCCACTGCGTGCAGTGCCAGCCCACTAGAGGCACCCAACCTGAGCAAGTGCAATCCACTGAGTGACGGTGGTGGCTCAGCCCACATGAAGGTGCCCTGCCTCCAAAGCCCAGCAGCCCGAGGGACCCGCCCACGAGTGCAGCGCCAGCCTACGTGAAAGCACCTGTCCTGCCTAGCACAGCAGCTCCACTGGACCCAACTGCCTATTGCAGTGGCCTCACCCGCATGAGTGAGGCTCGCTGTGGCTGTGGCCGGCCTGCGTGAACACAGAGCAGCTGGACTGACACAACTACCAGCAGATGGGATGAGATCCGAAAACACAGTTCCTGCCCTGCCCAGCAGTGACAGGTGGAATCTGTGACCTGATACTGCCACAAATGCTCCAGCAGAGGATCACTTCATCAAACACCATGAAGAACTACAGTAACACTGCAGAGCAGGAAAATGACAACTCTCCAGAAACCAAACCTGAAGTCACAGAAGATTACAATCTAACTGACAGAGAATTCAAAATAGTTGTCATAAAGAAACTCAACAAGTTACAAGAAAAAAACAGAATTTTCAATGAGTTCAGGAATAAAATTAATGAACAGAAGGAACACTTCACCAAAGAGATTGAAGCCATTAAAAAAACTATACAGAAATTCTGGATATGAAGAATACAATTAATGAGATAATACTATAGAAACCATAAAAAATAGAGTAGATCTTATGGAGGACAGAATTAGTGAATTAGAAGAGAGAAACATGGAAATGCTTCAGGTGGAGGAGGAGAGAGAACAAAGATTAAAAAAAGAAGAAGAAGAAATTCCTTGAGAAATATCTGACTCAATTAGGAAAAGTAACATAAGGATTATAGGTATCCCAGAGGGAGAAGAGAAGGAGAAAGGAGCAGAGAGCCTGTTCAAAGAAACAATAGCTGAGAACTTCCCAAACCTGGGGAAGGAACTGGACTTACAAGTACATGAAGCCATTAGAACTCCTAATTACCTCAGTGCAAAAAGACCTTCTCCAAGTCATATAATATTAAAATCGTCAAAACTCAATGACAAAGAAAAAATATTAAGAGCAGCAAAGCAGACGAAAAAACCTAGAAAGGAGCCCCTATCAGGCTTTCAGTGGATTTTTCAGCAGAAACCTTACAGTATAGGAGAGAATGGAATGATATATTCAAAATACTGAAAGACGAAAACTTTCAGCCAAGAATACTCTATCCATAAAAATTATCCTTCAGATTTGATGGAGAAATAAAAGCTTCCCCAGATAAACAAAAAGCTGAGGGAGTTCATAGCCACTAAACCTGCCTTACAAGAAATGATGAAAGGAGCCGTCCTACCTGAAACAAAAAGGCAAAGGTTTACAAAGCTTTGAGCAAGGAGATAAATAGACAGACAGAATCAGAAAATTGCAGCTCTCTATCAGAATTGTTAGCAAACAATTATAAAAGATAAAGAGAAGTAAAGCATCAAAAATAACTACAAGCACTTCAATTTAGTCACAAACTCACAGCACAAAACAGAATAATTTGTGACATCAATAACACAGAATGGGAAGAGGAAAAGGATGGGACCTGCTTACGCTAATGGAGATAAGAAGCTATCAGAAAATGGACTATATCATCTATGAGATCTTTTATACAAATCTCTTGATAACCAAAAAACAAAAATCAGCAGAGCTACAAGTCATAAACAAGGGAAAACTGAGAAAACCATCACAGAAAACCACCAAACTGAAATGGCAGTCAGAAATACAAGAGAAAGAACACAAAGGAAATTTAGAACAGCTCAAAAACAAGAGATAACATGGCAGTATTAAGCCCTCATATATCAATAATCACTCTAAATGTAAACAGATTGAATTCTCCAATCAAAAAACAGAGAGTAGCTGGATTGATTAAAAAACAAGACCCAACAATAGGCTGCCTCCAAGAAACACATCTCAGGTCTAAAAACAAACGTAGGCTCAGAGTGGAGGGATGGAAGACGATACTCCAAGCAAATGGCAAACAAAAGAAAGCAGGTGTTGCCATACTTATATCAGACAATGCAGACTTCAAGATAAAAAAAAATAATGAGAGACAGAGGGAGAGTATATAATGATAAAAGGGACTTTCCACCAAGAGGACATAACACTTATGAATATATATGCAGCTAACACAGGAGCACCAAAGTATATAAAGCAACTATTAACAGACCTAAAGGAGAAATAGTAGGGGACCTCAACACCCCACTTACATCAATGGATAGATCACCCAGACAGAAAGTCAACAAGGAAACACTGGCCTTAAATGAAACATTACACCAGATGGACTTGATAGATAGATAGATAGATAGATAGATAGATAGATAGATAGATAGATATAACATTCTACCCAAAAACAGCAGAAGACACACTCATCTCAAGTGCTCATGGAACATTCTCAAAGATAGACCATATACTGGGAAACAAGGCAAGCCTCAATAAATTTAAGAAGATTGAAATCATATAAAGCATCTTTTCTGACCACAATGCTCTGAAACTAGAAATCAACTACAAGACAAAAGCTTGGAAAGTCACAGATACGTGGAGACTAAACAATGTGCTAATGAACAACCATTGATCAATGAAGAAATCAAGGGAGAAATCAAAAAATACGTGGAGACAAATGAAAATGAAAAGACACCATACCAACTCTTATGGGATGTGGCAAAAGTGGTACTAAGATGGAAATTTATAGCAATAGAGGCCTACCTCAACAAGCAAGAAAAATCTCAAATAAGTAATCTTAAAGTATACCTAAGAGAACTAGAAAAAGAAGAACAAACAAAGCCCAAAGTCAGCAGAAGGAGGAAAATAATAAAAATTAGAGCACAAATAAATGAAATAGGGACTAAAAAAAACAAAAGAAAGGATTTGTCCTTTGATCCATAATTATTTACATGTACGATTTAAATTTTCAATTGCATGTGGTTTTGCAAAAATTATTTTTGTCACTGATTTCCAACCTAATTGCATTGTGATGTGAGAATGTAGTCTGTATGATACTGTTTCTTTGAACTTTAGTGAGACTTGTTTCAATACATGACTGGGTGGAGAATACTTCATAAGAACATTAAGCCACTTTTTTGTTGTTGTTCAAATCTTGTATGTTTTAAGTAATATTTTGTCTTCTTGGCAGATGAGTTTTGAAATTTCTCACTGTAAGAGTGGATTTAGCAAATTCTCCTTATCATTTATCATTTTTGTTTATCATTTTTATGTTACTTGGTGCATGCCAGTTTAAAAAATTTGTAGTTCTCTGGGAAATGAAACAGTCAGTAGGAGCTTACCCTCTTTAACCCTAATCCTGTTTTTTCTGTGTGGAAGACTCCAGCCTTATTTGAGTTTTCCTAACACTTCTCATATATCTTTTCCATTCTTTTATAGTCAACTTTTTCTTGTCCTTACATATTGGTTGTGTCTCCTTTAAAAAGCATATAGTTAGATTTAAAACTAAAAACAAAAAACAACCTGACAAACTCTGTCTTTCATTGGTCAGTCAAGTCCACTTACATTGTGGAGGCCATGAAAATGCACCACTCAGATCTCTGACCATAGGGAGTATAACTGGGGGGAGATGGTGCTCTGGGAACCCCCCCCCCCCACCACTGCAATCCACCCCACGTTCACACAGAGGCAACACCCCTGCTGCCAGCCAAGGACTGTGCCCAGCAGGGACACTGAGGCAGGCCCATGCCTAGGAGAGCTCTGGCTCCTCTGATGGTTCCAGGACTCCCCATGTGCATGGCTGAAACTCGCGTGAAACTGCTCTACCCTCTGAGACTCCTCCTACCCAACTCTACTTCATTCTCTGCATCCTTTTCAAACAAAACCTCTAAATTGCTGATTGTCCCTGTAAATTTCAGAATATAGGTATTTCCAGTAGTCAGCGGGTTTTTTTCATCTCCTTTGCTCCCCATTGTTCCTTGAAACCCACTCCTTTCATCTGAGTTCAGTTTCCTTCCTTCTGAAGTACATTCTTTAGTAGTTCTTTCACCAAGGTTGTGTGGGTGATAACCTTAGGCTTTGTACATCTTTGTATATCTCTGTTTTGGGCTCAGTCTTGAATAACAGTTGAGTTAGGTACAGAATTCTATGTAGACAGATGTTTTTTGAGGTTGTCTCAGATGTTCTGTGATTTAACTAAGGCTGTGTGACCCCTCACATTTGGGATTTGCTGTCTCGTTTCCGTATTCATCAATGGGCTCTGTTCATAAAAGAAAAGTTTTGATCTGGAGACCATCCCGCAGTTTTCATGTATGTTCTGAATCCCCTTTCGCCACCTCAGACTTATCATGTTTGTCCTTTACAATCTTATCTTTGTAATAGATGCTCCAAAACGTTGGGGAAAAGCACAGAGCCTTGTGCTTGACATAAGTCATCTTATGTCCCTGCACCCCCAGGCGCATTCAGAACATTTATTGAGTGACTGAAGGAAGGAAGGAAGGAGCAGGGGCTCAGGGCTGGTTTCCCTTTCAGTCCCTCAGTGGCTCTGTGTTCCCCAATCTAATCTTCTCTGCACCCCCACTGAGCTCAAACAATGTGACCCAGACAGCTGGCTGCTATTGCAACAATTCTGGTGACCCAAGACTCTACTCCTCTCTCCTCTCACCCCTCGCAACAGGGAAGAGCCCCAGGTCATTCCAGCCCTGGCATGAATGTGCCCACTCCTGCCCCCACCTTTTGGCCCTAGCCTGTCTCACCCTCCACGGGTAGTTACTTTCCCCAGCACCTTTGCATTCTTTGAGGTCACAGAACTCACCATTATCTGGCACAGTGCTGCCATTTCACAACTGAGGAAGCTCCGGGAAGGCAGAGCAGCACAGGGACAGTTCCAGTGAAGTCTGGGAGATTCTAGGGGTGCTGCAAAGATGCAGCTTGTGTGGCCTCCCACCTGGGAGAAGGAATCACTATTCTGAATGATGAGGGGTTTGATCCACCTGGGCTGACATCCTCGCTGTCATCTGGGTCTGGAGGACCCAAGAGAGGAGAGGTTGTGAGGCTCAGGGCAAGTGAGCAGTGGCAACTGCAGCCTCACCCTTGGCCAGGGCACCACCTCAAAAGGCAGTAGGGGGCTGAATGCACCGTGGGGCAGACCAAGCCAGGACATCCTCATAGGTGCCCCAACCACGAGGTGCCCAACACTGGCCAGAGGCAGCTGGGATGGTGGGCCTAGGTTCCATTAGCTGGGTCTGCAGTCAGTACCCTGGGAATGGTTAATAAGCAAAGCAACATGTGATTTAACACCATGAGGTGAAGCTTCGTCTCACACAATGTTGTGTTTCCTGTGTTGGTCAATGGAACCATGGTTGGGGGCCCAGGAGTGTTGAAAGCCTGAGGTAGAAGTATCCTTTATGGTAGAGAAGGCTGGGCATGGTGAGACACCCTCTCAATTTGCAGAGCTCAGTTTCAGAAAGTTTCAAAGGTCATCGCTTTATGATCCCAAGATAAGGGCTCAGAAAAGATTGGACAGTCTAGGATTGAAATCAGGTTCTTTCAATAGGAAGAACATGGGGTGTACTGAAAGATGTATGGGTGGCTCAGAAGGTTGTCTTGCTGATCTCAGACTTAAAAGAATGAAGGAGGAAAAGAAACACCCCTTCCTAGGACACACACATGATAGAGTGATGAGGACCATTAAATACTGTTGGGGAGTGACGTCAGCATCATGGCGGAGTGAGCTTTCCCGTGAACTCTTCCCCCGACAAGATACAACAAAAGCAACAGTCACAGACCAACAACGGAATCCCAGACAGTGAAAACCTAGAGCGGAGGGATCCACACTGCCGCACATCTGAGAGCGGAACGTGCTGGGCCCCCGGAGGAAGTGGGGAGAGGTAAGGAGAACTCTGCTCCCTCCCCATCAGATCAGCGATCCCGGTCTGCGCGGCTCCCAGAGAGGGGGGAGGGGCGGCCCTCGGCGGGAAAACCGTGGCTCTTCAGACTCTCTCAGCCAGTGGGAAACTCCCGCACAGAGGACTCAGAGGAACCACAGGGCTACCATCAACATCTGAGCACCCCAGAGAGCAGATAAAGAGGGGCAAACGAGAAGCCTCCCACGTCAGGGACCCAGAGGGCAAAAGAGAGAGTTCCCCCCCTCCCCGCAACCCGGACTCTGCAGCTCAACCGACCAGACCTAGCGATCCGAGGCAGACCTGATCTAACAACTGGACCCGTGGATCGCAGCTGGGGAAAAAAAACAAAACAAAACTGCGGCTCGCAGCAGAAAAACCGGGGCAGAGCGCAGGGGGCTTAGACTACACAGCCCTTTACCACCAGACAGTGGCAGCAGGTGGAAATTGCAACCAGAGACTTCCAGGATGAGGAAAAACAAAACCAACACAGGAACCACAATGCAAAAATATATGAAATCACCAGACCAGAAACAAAACGACAAGCACCCAGAAATCAACCCCGAAGACACAGAAATCCATAATCTAAATGAGAGAGATTTCAAAATAGCTATCATAAAAACACTCAACGAAATATGAGACAACACAGACAAACAATTCAATGAGATTAGGAGTTTCTTCACAAAAGTGATTGAAATCATAAAGAAAAACCAATCAGTGCTGATGGAGATGAAGAACACAATGGAGGAGATAAAGGAGAATCTGGAATCTTTAAAGAACAGAGCTGACAATATGGAGGAAAGAATTAGTACTTTAGAGGATAGGAATACAGATAAACTCCGGATGGAAGAGGAGAGAGAAATAAGACTAAAAAGAAATGAAGAAAGACTCTGAGAAATATCTGACTCTATTAGAAAATGTAACATAAGAATTATAGGTATTCCTGAGGGAGAGGAGAAGGAAAGAGGAACAGAGAGCCTATTCAAGGAAATAATAGCTGAAAATTTCCCAAATCTGGGGAAGGAGCAGGAAATACCAGTAAGCGAAGCCAACAGGACACCTATATATATTAACAGACAAAGGACTTCACCACGACACCTAGTGGTAAGGCTAGCCAGGGTCAACGACAAAGAAACAATATTAAGGGCAGCTAGACAAAAACAAAAAATAACGTACAAAGGAACTCCCATCAGGCTCTCAGCAGATTTCTCAACAGAAACTTTTCAGGCTAGAAGAGACTGGAATGATGTATTCAAAATACTGAAAGACAAAAACTTTCAGCCAAGAATACTCTATCCAGCAAAAATATCCTTCAAATATGATGAAGAAATAGTAACTCTCCCAGATAAACAAAAGGTAAGGGAGTTCATGGCCACGAGACCCCCACTACAAAAAATACTCAAGAAGGCCCTCAGGCCTGAAAAAAAGAAGAGAAAGGGAACACAAAGCTTGGAGGAAGGAGAAAAGTAGGTAGACAAAATCAGAGAAATAGTAGATCTTTACTGGAATAGGTTAGCAACCACTTAAATACTAACCTCAAAGATCAAAGGAAGAAATTCACCAAAAATAAATTTAATCTCATCACTGTAAACACACAGCCACAACACAAGATAGAATAAGGTATAACAAGAACAACTTAGAAGGGGAAGAGGAAAGTGACTGAATTGACTTAGTATAAGGAAATAGGAGGCTATCAGATAATGGACTATCTCATACACAAGATTTTTTACCCAAACCTCAAGGTAACCACTAAACAAAAAATCAAAGCAAAACCACATATGATAAACAAAGAGAAAACTAGAAGAATCATAAGACAGAACAACCAAACTGAATTGGCAGTCCAAAACAAATGGTACAAGAAACAAAGGAAATGCAAAAGAACCAGAAAATAAGTGACAAAACAGCAACATTAAGCCCTTATATATCAATAATTACCTTAAATGTAAATGGATTGAACTCTCCAATCAAAAGATACAGAGTGGCAGGATGGATTAAAAAGCAAGACCCAACAATATGCTGCCTTCAAGAACCACATCTTAGCACTAAAGACAAGCACAGGCTCAGAGTGAAAGGATGGAAGACAATACTCCAAGCTAATGGCAGACAAAAGAAAGCAGGTGTTGCCATACTCATATCAGACAAAGTAGACTTCAAGATAAAACAGGTTAAGAAAGACAAAGAAGGGAAATACATAATGATAAAAGGGACACTCCATCAAGAAGACATATCACTTATAAATATATATGCACCCAACATAGGAGCACCAACGTACATAAAGCAACTATTAAAAACCTAAAAGGAGAAATCAACAACAACACAATAGTAGGGGATCTTAACACCCCACTTACAGCAATGGATAGATCATCCAGACAAAAAGTTAATAAAGAAATATTAGGCTTAAATGAAAAACTGGATGAGATGGACCTAGTAGATATATACAGAGCACTCCATCCAAAAACAGCTGACTACACATTCTTCTCAAGCGCACATGGAACATTCTCTAGGATAGACCATATGTTGGGAAACAAAGCAAGCCTCAATAAATTTAAGAAGATTGAAATCATAACAAGCATCTTTCCAGACCATAAGGCTATGAAACTGGAAATGAACCATGAAAAAAAACCTGGGAAAGTGACAAAAATGTGGAGATTAAACAACATGCTACTGAACAACCAATGGATAATTGATGAAATTAAAGGAGAAATCAAAAACTATCTGGAAACAAACGAAAATGATAACATGCCATATCAAACCATATGGGATGCAGCAAAAGCGGTCCTGAGAGGGAAACTCATAGCGATACAAGCCCACCTTAACAAACAAGAAAAAGCCCTAATAGGCAACCTTAAATTACACCTAACAGAACTAGAAAAAGAAGAACAAACAAAGCCCAAAGCCAGCAGAAGGAGAGAAATAATAAAAATCAGAGCAGAACTAAATGAAATTGAGACCAAAAAAACAGTAGAAAGGATTAATGAAACAAAGAGTTGGTTCTTCGAGAAGATAAACAAAATCGACAAACCCTTAGCCAGGCTTACTAAGAAAAAAAGAGAAAAGGCTCAAGTAAATAAAATTAGAAATGAAAGAGGAGAAATTACAACGGATACCATGGAAATACAGAGGATTATAAGAGAATACTATGAGAAATTATATGCCAACAAATTGGACAATCTAGAAGAAATGGATAAATTCTTAGACTTATACAACCTCCCAAAATTGAACCAAGAAGAAATGGAGAATCTGAATAGACCAATAACAAGTAAAGAGATTGAAATAGTAATCAAAAACCTCCCCAAAAATAAAAGTCCAGGACCAGATGGCTTCTCCAGTGAATTTTACCAAACATTCAAAGAAGATTTAATACCCATCCTTCTCAAACTATTCCAAAAAATAGAGGAAGATGGAACACTTCCTAAATCATTCTATGAGGCCAACATCACCCTGATACCAAAACCAGACAAAGACAATACAAAGAAAGAAAATTACAGGCCAATATCGCTGATGAACATTGATGCAAAAATCCTCAACAAAATATTGGCCAACCGAATACAACAATACATTAAAAAGATCATACACCATGATCAAGTGGGATTTATACCAGAGATGCAGGGATGGTTCAACATCCGCAAATCAATCAACGTGATACATCACATCAACAAAACAAAGAATAAAAACCACATGGTCATCTCAATAGACGCAGAGAAGGCATTTGACAAGATACAACATCCATTTATGATAAAAACTCTCAATAAAATGGGAATAGAAGGAAAGTACCTCAACATAATAAAGGCCATATATGACAAACCCACAGCCAACATCATACTCAATGGGGAAAGACTGAAAGCCATTCCTCTGAGAACAGGAACGAGGCAGGGCTGCCCACTCTCGCCACTATTATTCAACATAGTACTGGAAGTTCTGGCCAGAGCAATTAGGCAAGAAAAAGGAATAAAAGGAATCCAAATAGGTAACGAAGAGTGAAACTCTCACTATTTGCAGATGACATGATTGTATATATAGAAAACCCTAAAGAATCTGTTGGAAAACTATTAGAAACAATCAACAACTACAGCAAAGTTGCAGGGTACAAAATCAATCTACAAAAATCAGTTGCATTTCTATATGCTAACAATGAACTAACAGAAAGAGAGCTCAAAAAGATAATACCATTTACAATTGCATCAAAAAGAATAAAATACCTAGGAATAAATCTTACCAAGGAGGTGAAGGACCTATACAATGAGAACTACAAGACATTATTGAAAGAAATCCATGATGACATAAAGAAATGGAAAGATATCCCATGCTCGTGGATTGGAAGAATAAACATAGTTAAAATGTCTATATTACCTAAAGCAATCTACAGATTCAATGCAATCCCAATCAGAATCCCAATGACATTCTTCACAGAAATAGAAAAAAGAATACTAAAATTTATATGGGGCAACAAAAGACCCCGAATAGCTAAAGAAATCCTAAAGAAAAAGAACAAAGCAGGAGGCATCACAATCCCTGACTTCAAAACATACTACAAAGCAATAGTAATCAAAACAGCATGGTACTGGTACAAAAACAGGCACACAGATCAATGGAACAGAATTGAAAGCCCAGAAATAAAACCACACAGATACGGACAGCTAATTTTCGACAAAGGTGCTAAGAACATGCAATGGAGAAAGGAAAGTCTCTTCAATAAATGGTGTTGGGAAAACTGGACAGCCACATGCAAAAGAATGAAAGTGGACCATGTGCTATCGCCATTCACAAAAATTAACTCAAAATGGATCAAAGACCTGAAGGTGAGACCTGAAACTATAAAACTCATAGAAGAAAATATAGGCAACACACTATTTGACATTGGTTTTAAAGGAATCTTTTCAGATGACATGCCTACTCAGACTAGGGAAACTAAAGAAAAAATAAACAAGTGGGACTTTATCAGATTAAAGAGCTTTTATAAGACAAATTAAACCAGAATCAAGATGAACAGACAACCAACCAGCTGGGAGAGAATATTTGCAAAACATACATCTGACAAGGGGTTGATCTCCATAATAGATAAAGAACTCACACAATTGAACAACAAAAAAACAAACAACCCGATCAAAAAATGGGCAGAGGAAATGAACAGACACTTCTCCAAGGAAGATATACAGATGGCCAATAGGCACATGAAAAGATGCTCAACATCACTAATCATCAGGGAAATGCAAATCAAAACAACACTAAGATACCACCTCACGCCTGTTAGAATGGCTATAATCATCAAGACAAAAAGCAACAAATGTTGGAGAGGATGTGGAGAAACAGGAACCCTCATACACAGCTGGTGGGAATGCAAACTGGTGCAGCCTCTATGGAAAACGGTATGGAGATTCCTCAAAGAATTAAAAATAGAGATGCCCTATGATCCAGCCATCCCACTACTGGGAATCTATCCAACGCACCTGAAATCAACAATCCAAAGAGGCTTATGCACCCCTATGTTCATTGCAGCATTATTCACCATAGCCAAGAAGTGGAAGCAACCTAAGTGTCCCTTGACAGATGATTGGATTAAGAAAATGTGGTATATATATACAATGGAATACTACTCAGCCATAAAAAAAGACAAAATCGTCCCATTTGCAACAACATGGATGGGCCTGGAGCGTATTATGTTAAGTGAAATAAGCCAGAAAGAGAAAGACAAACACTGTATGATCTCACTCATACGTGGAATATAAACCAACACATGGACAGAGAAAACTGGACTGTGGTTAGCAGGGGCAGTGCGGGTGCGGGGTGGGCACAAGGGGTGAAGGGAGGCATATATATGGTGATGGACAAACAAAAAGGTACAACCCAAAATTTCACAATGTTAGAAACCATTAAAACATCAATAAAAAAAAAATACTGTTGGGGGCGAAAGCCCAGAATGAACTGAGGCTATTGGGGAGAGCAGAGGACAGCAAAGGGCCCTCTAATATTGGATCAGCAGAGGGAGAACAAGGGCTGCACAGATCCACTCGTGGCCAGAGCAGCTCGTATCTTATAAGTGGAAGTCTGTAACTTTTGACCACCTTCACCCATTTCCTTCACCCTCCACCACTTGCCTCTGACAACCACCAATTTCTTTTCTGGATCTAAGGCTTTTTGTTTTTGTTTTTTTGCACAATAAGTGAAATCATACAGTATTTGTCTTTCTCTGTCTGACTTATTTCACTTAGCATAATGCCCTCAAGGTCCATCCTTCTTGTTGCAAACGTCAGGATTTCCTTCTTCTTTATAGCTGAACAGTACTCCATTGTGTATATATATATATACACCACATTTTCTTTACCCATTCATCTGACAGTGAACAGATTGTTTCCGTATCTTGGCTGCTGTAAATCATGCTGCAATGAATATGGGGGTGGAGATATTTCTTCAGGTTAGTGATTTCATTTTCTTCATACATATGCTCAGAAGCTGGAATTGCTGGATTATATGGTAGTTCTATTTATAATGTTTTGAGGAACCTCCATAATGTTGTCCATAGTGGATGTACCAATTTACATTCCCACCTGCAGTGTACCACAGTTCCCTTTTCTCCACATCTTCATCAGCATTTGTTATCTCTTGTGTTTTTTTTGATGATAGCCACCCTAGTAGGTGTGCAGTGGTGTCTCCCTGTGGTTTTGATTTTTATTTCCCCGTAATTAGTGATGTTGAGCACCTTTTCATGTACTTGTTGGTCATGTGAATATCCTCCTTGGATAAATGTCTATTCAGGTCCTTTGTCCATTTTTTCATAAGATTATTTGTTTTTCTGCGATTGAGTTTTATGAGTTCCTTATATATTTTGGATATTAACCCGTTATCAAACATGGGTTTGCAAATATTTTCTCCAATTCTGTAGGTTGCTTTTTCATTTTGTTGATCATTTCTTTTACTGTGCTAAAGCTTTCTAGTTTGATGTGGTCCAACTTGTTTATTTGCTTTGTTGCTTGTGCTTTTGGTGTTATATCCAGAAAATTATTGCCAACTCCAATGTGAAGAAGCTTTTTCTCTATGTTTTCTTCTAGGAGTTAATGGTTTCAGGTCTTACATAAGTCTTTAATCCATTTCCAGTTAATATTTGTGAGTGGTGTAAGTTAGGGGTGTAGTTCCATTCTTTTGCTTGTGAATATCGTATTTTCCCAGCACCGTTTATGGAAGAGACCATCTTTTCTCCATTGAGTATTCTTGGTTCCCTTGTCAAATATTACCTGACCGCACATACAAGGATTTATTACTGGGTGTCAATTCTGTTCCTTTGTTCTATGTGTCTGTTTTTAAGCCAGTACCTACTGTTTCAATTACTATAACTTTGTAATATAATTTGAAATCAGAAAGTGTGATGCCTCCGGGCTTCTTGTTCTTTCTCCGTTGCTTTGGCCCTTTAGAGTCATTTGTCATTCCAAGTGAAGTTCAGAATTTTTTTACAAACTGTCATTGGGATCTTGATAGAAATTGCACTGAGTCTACAGATGGCTTTAGGGATCATGGACATTTTAACAATACTAATTCTTCTGCTCCATGAACATGTGATATCTTTCCATTTATTTATTTCTTCATCAACGACTTGTAGTTTCATTGTGCAGCTCTTTCATCTCCTTGATTAAATTTATTCCTAAGTGTTTTACTGTTTTTGATGCTATTGTAAAAGGGATTGCTTTCCTTTTTTTTTTTAGACAATTCACTGTTAGTGCATAGAAACTCTAGTAATTTTTGTATATTGATTTTTGTATTCTGCAACTTTTTTGAATTTGTTAATCAGATCTAATAGTTTTTGGTGGAGTTTCTGGATTTCATATATATAAAATCATGTCATCTGCAAACAGAGCAAGTTTTCTTTTTTCATTTCTGATTCAGATGCGTTTTATTTATTTCTCTTGCCTTATTGCTCTGGCTAGAACTTCCAGTAATATGTTGAATGTGATTGGTGATAGTGGGATAACTTGTCTTGTTCTTCATCTTAGAGAATAAGTTTTCAACCTTTCCTCGTAGAGTATGATGTTAGCTGGGGGATTGTCATATATGGCCTTTATTATGTTGAGGTACAATCCTGCCATACCCAATTTGTTGTGAGTTTTTATTATGAATGGATGCTGAATTTTGTCAAATGTATTTTTCTGCATCTGTTGAGATGATCATATGATTTTCTTCCTTAACTCTATTAATTAGATGTGTCACATTTATTGATTTGTGTATGTTGAACCATCCTTGCATTTCAGGGATGAATCTCACTTGCTGATGGTATAAGATCCTTTTAGTGTGCTGTGACTTGCTTGTATTTTGTTGGGAATTTCTGCATTATATTCACCAGGGATATTGGCCTGTGGTTTTCTTTCTTGTAGCATCCTTATCTGGCTTTCTTATCAGGGTAATGCTGCCCTCATAAAATGAATTTGGGAATGTTCTCTCCTTTTCAATTTTTGGAAGAGTTTGAGAAGGATTAGTGTTAATTCTTTTCTTTAAATGTTTGGTAGAGTTCACCAGTGAAATCATCTAGGTCTGGGATTTTCTTAGTTGAGAAGTTTTTGATTACTGATTGAATCTCCTTACTCATTATTGGTCTATTCAGATTTTCTGTTTTTTCATGATTCAGTATTGGTAGGTTGTATTTTCTAGGAATTTTCCATTTCTTTTAAATTGTCCAATTTGTTGGTGTATAGTTGTTCATGGTAGACTTTTATGATCCTTTGTATTTTTGTGGTATCAGTGGTAATGTCTTCTCTTTCATTTATAATTTTATTGATTTGGGTCCTTTTTCTTTTTTCTTGGTTAGTCTAACTAAAAGTTTGTCAACTCTTAGTTTTGTTAATCTTTTCTATTGTTTTCTTGCTTTTGATTTCATTTATTTCTGCTCCAATGTTTATTATTTTCTTCATTCTGCTAACTTTGTACTTAGTTTTTTTTTTCCTAGCTCCTTGAGGTGCAAAGTAAAGTTGCTTATTACAGATTTTTCTTTTTCCTTGATGTTTTCATTGCTGTTAACTTCCCTCTTAAACTGCTTTTGCCGCATCCCATACATTTTGGTATGCTATATTTCCATTTTCATTTTTCAAGATTTAAAAAATTTTCCTTTTGATTTCCTCTTGATTTCCTGGTTATTCAAATAATTTTCTTGTATTTGATATTTTTAAGCTTTCTTCATGTTATTCATTTCTAGTTTCATACCATTGTGGTTGGGAAAGATACTTGGTATGATTTCAATCTTCTTAAATTTGCTAAGATTTGTTTTGTGGCCTAACATATGATCTACCCTAGAAAATGTTCCACAGGTAGTTAAGAAAAATGTGTATTCTGCTGCTATTTGATGGAATGTAATGTATATGTCTGTTAGGTCTTGATTGATTTATAGTGTTGTTCAAATCTGCCCTTTTCTTATCAATTCTCTGTCTGGATGATGTTTCTATTGTTGAGAGGGGGGTATTCAAGTTCTCCACTATTATTGTATTGCTGTTTATTTCTTCTTTTGTTCTGTTAGGAATTGCTTTATATATTTAGCAGGTCTGGTGTTGGGGGGCATAAATATTTACAATTGTTATAACTTCTTGATGGATTGACCTCTTTATCATCATATAACGACCTTCTTGTTTCTTGACCATTTTTAGCCTCAAGTCTGTTTTGTTTGATATAAGTGTAGTTATCAAAGCTGTCTTTAACTTGGTTACCATTTGCTCGAAATATCTTTTTCCATCCCTTCACTGTCAGTCTATGGGTGTCTTTAAAGCTAAAGTGAGTCTCTTGTATGCAGCATATTGTTGGATCTTATTTGTATATCCATTCAGCAATTCTAAGTTTTTTGATTGGAGAATTTAATTCTTTTATGTTAAAAGTAATTCTTGATAAAGTAAATACTTCCTATTTCTATTTTGTTAACTGTTTTCTAACTGTTCTATAGATTGATTGTTCCTTTCTTATCTTGCTGTTCTTTTGTTATTTGATGACTTTTTGTAGGAGTATGCTTGGATTCCTTTTTGGTACTCTTTTGTGTGTCTACTATAGGTTTTTCCTTTGTGGTTATCAAGAGGCTTTCATAAAATATATTATAATATCCTATTTTAAGCTGATAACAACTTAAGATTGATATTACATATAAATGTTATCCTTTTACTTCTCGATCACACACATTTTAGGTTATCAATGTTACAATTAACACACTTTTTATATTGTGTATTCAATAACAAATTATTGTAGTTATGGTTGTTTCATATATATATATTTTTTTAACTTTTAAACTAGTGTACTACGTGAATTACACACCAACATTACAATATTGGAGAATCTGTCTTTGATAATATATTTATGATTACTGGTGAGTTTTACAAATATGTTAATATGTTTTCATGATGTTAATTATCATCCTTTATTTCTACTTGATGAACATCTTTTAGCATTCGTTGTAAGGCAGGTCTACTGGTTATGAACTCCATCCTTTGTTTATTGGGAATATTATTATCTATTCTTCACTTAGAAGAACAGTTTTTCTGGGTATAGTATTCTTGCTTGACAGTTTTTTTCTTTCACTATTTGAATATATTATCCCTCCCTCTCCTGGCCTGCAAAGTTTCTGTTGAGAAATCCAACCTAAGTCTTATGGGGCTTCCCTGTACGCGACAACTCACTTTTCTCTTGCTGCTTTCAAAATTTTCTCTTTCTTTGACTTGTGACAATTTACTTATAATGTGTCTCAGTATATCCCTTTCAGGTTCAACATATTTGTGTTCCTTTGGGCCTCGTAAATCTGGATGTCCATTTCTCACTCCATGCTTGATAACTTTTCAACTTTTATTGTTTTAAAATACTTTCCCTTTCTCTTTCTTTTCTCAGTCTAGGATTCTCCTAATTCATATATTGGTTCTGTTGAAGATGTCCCATAATTCGTAGTCTGTCTTCATGCTTTTTTCTTTTTCCTCCTCTGATAATTTCAAACGACCTATCTTTTAGTTCACTGACTCTTTCTTCTGCTTGCTCAGGTTTGCTGTTGAAGCTCTCTATTGTTTTCTTTAGTAAAGTCATTGTGTTCTTCAGCTCTAGTTTTCTATTTGCTCTTTTGATGGTTTCTATTTCTTTGTTGATCTTTTCATTTTGTTTATGCATTGTTTTCCTAATTTTGTTTACTTGTCTGTGTGTTCTTATAGTTCACTAAACTTCTTTAAAAGGATTATTCTGAATTTTTTATCAGAAAGTTCACTTTCTGATAAAGTCAGTTATTGGAGCTTTATTAGTTTTCTTTGGCTGTGTCATGTTTACCTGACTATTAATGATCCCTGATTCATTGTGTTGGTATGTGTACATGTGACTAAGCAGTCTCCTCTTCCCTACCTTACAGGTTTGCTTTGGCAGAGATAGTCTGCCACTAGTTAAGACAGCACCTTCACTAGTTAGCTCAGCTTGGGGATCTGGACAGGTGAGTAGATAGCATACTTGTGTAAGTGGGGCTTGCTATTGGGGTCTCTATTTGGATGAAGCCATTGCCTGAGCTCTGAGGTCAGCGAGGTGCCACTGGCTGGGAACATATGGATGGAACCACTTTCTTGGTTTCATGCCCAAGTGTGGCTGTAGAATGGGCTCCATAGTTGCCCTGATTCTCTGGTCAGGCCTCTAGTACTCTACTCAGTAGTAGATGGGGCCATGAACCCATTTCCCTGCCTAGGCAGAGTGGCAGAACAGACTCCAAGGCCAGCATGGTTCATTGGCTAAAGACCTGAATCAAGCAGAATGCTACCAAGTTCTCTGGTCAGACACGGCCACCAGCTCAGCTCTGCAGACAGGAAGATTTGCTGGCTGCAGTCTCTGCTTGAAGCCACTGCAAGTGAGGCAGTAGGATGGGCTATGCAGCTTCTTGGGTATTCTGGTTATGCTGCCTGGTTGAGGAGAACTGGGGGCTATATTCGCCATTTGGTGGGGCTAGGAATTTGCTTCCCTGCATGGGTGAGGGGGCACAACAGGCTCCAAGGCCTGCACAGCTTGTTTGCTGGGGACTCGAATCAGGCAGAACGGCCCACAAAGCTCCCTGGCTAGATAGGTCCACTGGCTTGGCTCTGCAGATTGGCAGAACCACTGGCTGGGATCTCTACTCAGGAACTGCTGATAAGAGGAACATGGTCTGCTGATATCTGAGTGCTAGTTGCTATATGGCCTGGCCACCTTCTCCTTCCCAGATTCCTGCAGATTCCTCCTGTGATCCTAGTTAGGTGAGACTAGAGTAGGCCTCCTTGGAAGCATCCCCTAACGCTGGGCAAGGCTAGATGTTCACCTTGGGTTCCCGTTTTCGTATTGCAGAATCTATAGGCCCAGAAGGGCCCTCTCAGTGCAGTGCTAGGATGGCCTGGGAGAGGGGCAGTGTGGTTAGAGTGTAGCCATTCTGCGTACCCTTCTAATGTGGTCCTTCTTGGACTCTGTGACCCAAGGGGTTGCTTCAGTCTCACTTCCATGCATGTTCTAGGATTCTCAAAATGGAGTCTTACCTATGGATAGTCCTCAGGAATGTTAGTGTGGAAGGAAAACTGGATCAGATTGAAAAAGACTTAATGAGAAGGGATCTGAATGACTGGAATGTCTGGCTCTGTTAGGAGAGGAGCAGACTTTAAAGCCCAGGAACGTGGGCACCAAGAGTTTCCTTTATATCATGAGAAATATTAAGGGTATGGGAAGGGAGCTAACATTTCTGAAGGATGCAGTAGGTTCCAGGGCCTTTTCCAATAGTGTCTGGGAGGTTATGTGGATTGTGGGCCTGGGACATGAAGCTGTCTGTGGTCAGCAGCCTCCTCACAGAGAATGCTCATGTGTGCCAACCCACATCCTGGTGTCCAGAGCTGACAGGCCCAGGCATTGTCTCCATTCTGACTCCCCTGAGCTCTCCAAGTACTTTTTGCTGTCTCTGAGCTCATCTTCCCCTCTTCCCCTGGGGAAAAGAGGGAAGGCATTAGCTATTGGCACTGAGTGTTTAACAGGGGCCTGGCCCTGAGGTGAGCACACTGCAGCCCATAGCATCAACCTCATGGCACCCTTTAGAGGAGATACCATTATCCTCATCTTTTGAGTGAGGAAACTGAAGCACAACAAGATTAATAACTTGATAAAGAGATTAAGTAATAGCCAGTGAGTGACATACATATGGTTGCATTCACATTTCAAAGACGTTTTGATATTTTTCAAACAGCAAAATTTGGCCAAAACCCCGTGTGTCCCAGCCATTGGGGACAGACAAAGGCCAGGCTGTGGGGAGTGGGACTCATCCATGTCTGCGTCCACAGGACACCAGAGTACTTTGTCCCCGCAGGAGGAGTATAGATAGACGTCTCACACAGTGGAGCAATGCTCACCAGGTAACAAATTTCTTGCTGATCAGCAACAAAGTCCAACTCCTTTTGACTGTAAACCAAGATTCAATATATATGTACAATTCAGTACCCAAGGGGCTCTTAAGAATCTTTGGTGCTTTCGAGGTTGGGCTAAGGGGGTGGGAGTGACAAAGCAGTTCTGCAGAGTGTCTGGGCAGGGGGAAGGATCAGTGACAGCGTCCTGGAGGGAGGCTGGGAGCAGATGGGTCGGGGGTGTTGGCACCATGAGCAGCAGCTGTTGGGGAAGCACTGCTGGCTGGGTCGAAGGCAGATCTCTGAGCTGCAGGGCATCTGTGTGCAGGGGGGCTTCACTAGGGTGAAGCTGATGTACCTCCCCTGCAGGGAAAATAAGACAGAGAAGGTCACTGAGAAGCCATTGCAATGGGGACCAGAAGGCTGTGGTTTCCTTGGCTCAAGGGGGTCGGGCTCTGGACCCGTCAGGACCCACAGGGTGGACGTTTGTTGATGCCCTTCCTTTTCCTGGGTGATGGCTTCTAGCCAGGAGTCCTATTCTGAGATGCTGTTCAGACATGGGAAATCTGCCCTGCCTTCCCCGGCAGCTCGTTTTCTGACTCTGGACTCCTTTTGCTCTAGTGTTGAACTTTTCTGCTTCCCCCTGGACTGGAAGCCTGGGGAGCAAGGATGAGCCTGACTGCTGCCTCTGCCTCAGTGTTGCCCATGCTCTCTCGATGACTGTGTACTGAAAGGATGAGCCCTCACCACAGCACTCAGGCTGAGCTCCGGTCCCCAGGGCAGGTGGGGACACCCTCAGATGAGTGACAGGCTGTGGAGGCAGCAGCACCCATGGGCATCTTGTTTCGGAAAGAGAATAATACTGCTTCTAAAAGCCCACTTGTCCAGCCACCAAGAACCAGTGTTCCCTGAATGTGGCCAATACAGCCCTCACAACAGACCCTGGGAATGACAGGGCCATCCAGGACCCCTGGCAAGGTCTGTGCCAAGGGTCTGAGCAGGGGAAGCCCTGGTACACGAGCCCCAAGAGAGCCAAGAGCACCGCTCTCCTTGGGGTCCAGGGCCTAAGAAGGGCAGCCCTCCTGTGGTTTTGGGGTAACCATCATGAGATCATGACTGCTGACCCGAAAGGGGGGCAGTGAGAAGGATGGAGCCTGATTCAGGGTTCAAGTCCAGCTTGGCCACTCTCAAGCTTTGTGATCTGTGACAAGTGACTCAGCCTCTCTGTGCATCAGCTGCCCCCTTGGTAACACTGGGATGATAGTAATCCCTACACGTACAGTTGGTGGATGAAAAGAGGGCAAACCTATAAAGTTCTTAGGCTAGCAAATGGCAATGGGAAGGACTCAATAAAAATTAGCCACATTATTAAATTTCAAGATGACGATTGTAGGGCCGGCCCCGTGGCTTAGCGGTTGGGTGCGCGCGCTCCGCTGCTGGTGGCCCGGGTTCGGATCCCGGGCGCGCACCGACGCACTGCTTCTCCGGCCATGCTGAGGCCGCGTCCCACGTACAGAAACTAGAAGGATGTGCAACTATGACATACAACTACCTAGTGGTGCTATGGGGGGAAAAAATAAATAAATAAAATCTTTAAAAAAAAAAAAAGATGACAATTCTAGCAATATGGCTTCTCACCGTTGTCTCAAGCAATGATACATGGATGGAACCTTTACTACATGTTAAAACCAGTCACTGTTGGGCAGACAATATTGGGGAGGGTGTCACCATGCCCTCCATCACTCCTGGCCTCCTTGTGACCAGCCCAGCAGAGTCTCAGTGGAGGGGGAGGAGCCAGCAGACTCGCAGGGTTGGGTGGGCAGTGAGGACGACGATGACTGGGAGGCCAATAGCCCTCACTGGCCTGCCTTCCTCTCCAGCCCTTTTTACTTAGGTCTGGAAGGGCCGGGAATTGCTCTAGATAAGAAAGATCCTGACACTCCTGACATGACAATGCAAAGGAAATGCATGGGTGTCATATCCAGAATGGTGCTGGGAGGCTCAAGAGCACCATGTCTCCATGTCTTGGCCATTCCTCCTTGGCAGATGACCCACAGTCCCAGAGGGCAACTGTCAAGGGCCAAAATCAAAGGCCCTTCCCCCTCGGGGAACATGCCTGACCCCTGCTTACCTTGTCCCTGGGCTGACACCACATCAATGGCACCTGGTTGCAGCTCTGAACAAAGTTACACAAGGTATCCAGTTTGCCCTGAAAGGCAAATATGGCTGTGATGAACCTATAGGCGTGGACACTGTCTCCAGAGGGGTGGTGTCCCCTCCAGCTCCCAGTGGCTTCCGGGGGCTCTGACCCATGAACTCGCCGAGACAGCACTGCAGCCTCCACCTAGGGGACGGTGTCTGGTGCCTTTTGAACGGGGGTGGTCACTGTGGGACACAGACTGTTTTGGAATCTGGGACAAATCAGTATTTTCGGTGCAGGAGGAGAAGTCAGGGGCTACTTTTAGAGAAAAAGTTCAGAGGTTGGAGGAGATATGTGGTGGCCAAGGAGAGGTCCTGAAGGGGAAACGCGAGGTGAGTGTGGGAGACCTGGGCAGGAGCCAAAGAAGGGGGGAAGAAGCGCCTTATTTGGGGGGCACAAGGAGAAGGCAGGGAAGAGGACCTATGCCTTGCTCAGGGGTCCAGTTCCTGATACAGGGGTGGGGGGTGGGAGAGGCAGCCGGAAGGGAAGGCAGAGAAGAGACCAGAAGGTGTCCCTGGACCCAGTGGTGGGGGGCATCATGGCTGCAAGTTCCTAAACTTCGGGCCACTCTGGGTCCTGGTGGGGTGGGGGTCATGCCCTCTGAGCAAGAGCAAGCCTCTGGCAGGAGGCTTCCTCCCTCCCTGGAAGGTGTGTTTGGCTTCTCTGTGCCCCCACACTGACCGTCAGGGGAGAGGCAGGCCTGGCTCTCCAGCTCCCATCTGAGGCTCCGAGGAGGAACAACAGATCCAAGCAGGGAGAGAGGCAGGACCAGGGAGCAGGAGGGCAAAGCCGGGCAGAGACCATGGGGTGCTTTCCTCCTCACCACCGGCCACCCGGGGCCCTCTCCAGCCCTGTCATCTCCTGCCTCCTGGTGGGCTGGCTTCTCCCTCACCAGGCTGGGGCCACAGCACTCTCTGGGGAGGAGGTTTCCTTCAGGCCCCCTCCTCCTGCACCTCTGTCTCCCATCTCAGTGGCCACAAGGACATGCAGCTGGTTCTTCCCCTCACTCTGCTGAGGGACCCTCTGCAGGGGCAGCAGGAGCCACTGCCATTGCTGGGTAGTTTACTGGTGTAAGAACTTGGCTCAGAACATTCCTTTTTTGTTGTGACCTGCACAGGCCTGTCTGTGATGTAGTTTCTCTTCACTCATCTACCTGGTGGCCGGTGAAGCCCAGCCATCGCTGGAGCTGATGACAAACCTCGGAGACCCAGGGACTGGCCGGCTGTGAGCCAGCCACCAATGTCCAGAAACCGGGGCCCCTTCCAAAGGGGAGACTTGAAGCTAGGACACTGCTGGTGGTGGTGTGAGCATGAGCCCCCATAGTTTTTCTCCTACGCTGGCCATGAGGGTCGAGAAGGCCTCGGGTTTTTGTCAGGCACTGAGTGATCAAAGTCCCGTACCCAGAGAGCTCATCTCCACCCAAGCCATGCCTTCAGGGCCAGGCCTGTGTGGCATAAACTGGCTGCCCCCTCTTCCCACACCCCAGCCTAGGGGTCACAGGCCCTCTCTAAGCGCCCTTCCTACCTCCATCTGTCTTATCCGGTCTTGCTGGCACCCACAAGGGACAATCACTGTAGGGCATGTCTCTGGCTCCTAGGAAGAAAAAACACTGTCTGCTTCCTGGTCTGGTGGCCTCTGGGGTAGAGACACATGACATCTGTTGCCCCAGCACCTGTCAAAAACCCGCCACTCAGCAAATGCTTGTTGGAGAGTTCAAAGGCAAAGGAGCAGCATCCTGCACCAAAGGAGAGGGGCCCGGTGTGAAAAACAAGCAGACTCATTTCAGTTTTCAAACATGGCTCTTTCCCAAAAGGCCAACAAATCCTGTCCCCTCCCCTTGGTTTCCAGGAGGCCGCCCTTATTGGAGAAGCCTGGTGTGAGGTCATGCAACGTCATGGAGGGCCGTCAGGGCTGCGAGCATTTCCAGGTGACACGGCTGTATTCCCTGCCTCGGGCAAATCCAGCCTCCCCAGGCCACACTGCAACTAGCACAGAGGCCAGTCCTGGGCAGTGAGGCCTGCTGCCCTCCAGATCCCAGGCCCAGGTCCCCGTGCCTCGGGACCCCGGGCCCCACCTCTAACGACTTCTTATGGGCACTGCTCTGGCCCCCACGCCCAGCGAACCACAGCCTGCTCACCTAACCCTTAGTCCCTGTGCTACCCTGGGCTGGGCCGCCCTCACAGCTCAATGCCAGGTAAGACTCCCTCACCCTCCTCAGCCCTGCAGTCCCTAAAGGCCAGCCCCAGCCAAGCCCCTCACCCCGCCAGAGGACAGGGATGAAGACCAAGGATATGGAGCCCAACATACAAGAGACCTGGAGGGGGGACGAGGTCCCTGAAACCTGAGACCCCTTTTCCAAGAACTCACCTGAGTCCTGGTGAAGGACCATCCTACAAACAGTCATTTGGGAATTGACCCAAAAGCCCCATTTGTTTCAGTAGGGATCCTGGCAGGCTACCTCAAGTTGCTAACTCAGTGACAAAGGCCCTGGGTCAGGCTGGGTTGGGAGCACAGAAAGGGTTTTTGTGGGTGACATTTTGTGTCCCACGTCCTTCCCAGGTCTCCCCCTGCTCCTCTGTCTCCTTTCTGCCAGCTCTCTCTGCCCAGGTGCTTGGGAGCTGGCGGGCGGGAGTGGAAACAGCCCGACAGGCTGCAGGAGGCCTGTTTGGGAAGCTCAGTGTGTGCATCACGCATGCTGACAGCATCAGGACCTAACAGCACCTACCTTTTCTGGTTTCTGCACTGGTGGTGGCTCCTTGACGGTCTAGAATGTTAAAGAGACAAACACAGGCTGGAAGGGGCAGGGAGGGCTCTGGCTCAGCCCCGCAAGCAGGACGGGACCCTGCTCTGCAGCACAGGGACAGAACAAGGGGTGTCAATCTGGGCGCCCGCTGCCTGTGGTCTGTGGTTAACAGGCTCCAGCTCCCTGAGCCTTGGGCTGCTCGGTGTCCAAGGGGAATGGGTACCTCCCTGGAGGGTGGACAGGGAGACAGCAGACTAAGGTCCTGGTCCCTGATAGAGCCACCCCGCCTGGTCCTTTCCTCAGCAGCCTTACATCATGTGAAGACAAGAGAACACTCCCCACTTCCATCCTCCTCGTCTCCCCTCCCCATGCCCTGCAGCCCTCCCTGGCCTCGCAGCCCTCAGGGATGACAGGCCCCTGCCCCTGAGCTTTCTCTCATCACTGCTCCCCCTTTGTAGAAATTCTATGGCCTTGCGTCCTGCGGCTTTGCTTAGGCCTTTCACACCTCTGCCTCCACCTCCCTCTCCATCCAGCTCTCTGGCATGTGTCCTTGCAAACCCAGGGAGCCAGAGCCTCTGCCTTCCCTCCCTCCCCCGGGCCAGGCCCTGTCCTTTGCTCTTGTTCTCGTTACACAAGGCACTTGCCACACCCTATGAAGGTTGACATTTTACCCTCAATACCCCCGGGCACCAACGCCAGAGCAGACACTAGGCTGTGGCCCCCCACTCTGTCCTTTTGTGCCCAGCTCGGGGCCCAGCATGTCCTGGTGCTCAGTAACGACTGAGGAGGGACTGACGGAAGGCACTAGAGATGTGCAGAGATCCATGCTGGTTTTCAAAGGTTCCGAATAGTACCAGCCAGCATCAATCTCTCTTTGGGGCCCTCTGTGTCTCCTGCAGACCCTCCTTCTTCCCTCAACAGCAGAGGCCTCCTCCTGGCTCTGGTCCACCTGAGTCCTCCAGAAGCTTGGCCACTGTGAGGCAGCCCTGGTCTCAGGGGCCTGGGGTCACCTCTCCCCAGGGGCAGGGCAGCCCGTAGGCCACCTCCCTGAGGCACCCATGAGGCAGGAGGCTCCTGAGAAGCCCAGGCTGTGTGTGTGACCGGGAATGGAGTACAGAGCCTGCGCCTCTGGTGCTCACGTGACGACCCTGGAGCTGACAGGAACCTGCCCACAGGCAGGACCATGGGGCAGGAGAGCGTCCAGGTCCCTCAGGGGGTTGGCGAGGTCCTAGGCCACAGGACTGTGGGCAGGGGGCACTCACCCTCCTGCAGCACCAGATGCACCAGATCAGCACCGGGAACATGAGCAGGGCTGGGATGAGCACAGGGAAGAAGAAATGGTTGCTGGGGCTCAGGCCTTGTGGGACCACAGTGGGCACTGTGGTCTCCTCCTGTGTGACAATGGTGGGCACCGTGGTCTCCTCCTGTGTGACAGTCGTGGGCACTGTGGTCTCTTCCTGTGTGACAGTCGTGGACACTGTGGTCTCCTTCTCTGTGACAATCGTGGGCACTGGGGTCTCCTTCTGTGTGACAGTCGTGGGCACTGGGGTCTCCTTTGCTGTGACAACCGTGGGCACTGGGGTCCGCTTCCGTGTGACTGTCATGGGCACTGGGGTCCTCTTCCGTGTGACAGTCGTGGGCACCGGGGTCGTCTTCCGTGTGACAGTCGTGGGCACCGGGGTCGTCTTCCGTGTGACAGTCGTGGGCACCGGGGTCGTCTTCCGTGTGACAGTCGTGGGCACCGGGGTCGTCTTCCGTGTGACAGTCGTGGGCACCGGGGTCGTCTTCCGTGTGACAGTCGTGGGCACCGGGGTCGTCTTCCGTGTGACAGTCGTGGGCACCGGGGTCGTCTTCCGTGTGACAGTCGTGGGCACCGGGGTCCTCTTCCGTGTGACAGTCGTGGGCACCGGGGTCCTCTTCCGTGTGACAGTTGTGGGCACAGAGGTCTCCGTCTTTGGAACAGCCGTGGCATCTGGCTACAGAAAGGACACGTGGCAGAGGCGTGGGATGGGCCCGGGTGGCCTCTTCCCAGGCGCCCACCACCTGGCCTCCCACACCAGACATACTCGTCTGCCCGCTCCCTCTTCTCCTCAGGTTGCCCCACCTCGATGGACCACAGCAGGACGAGGAGGCCAAGGCTGGGACCAGGAGAGCCACTCTGGAGCCCTGGGCCACAGACCCCACCACTGGCTCTGCTCAGAAGCTCTGCCCCAGAGCCCTGTCAAGGTATTTCAGAATCTTCCACGGACTGACCAAACCCAGCCCTCACTGCATGCCATGTTTGACAGTACAGGGGTGTTGTGAAGACCACAAAAAGCTACAGAGACACAGACGGGTGAGGAGGGGCTGCTGGGCCCACTGAGAGGTGGGGGTGCAAGAGCAGAGGCAGGAGCCCCGGGTCCAGCCTCCATCGCCTCTCTCCGCACTTCATGGCTCTGCAACCTTCGGCAAAGCGACTCAACCTCTCTGAGCCTGTTGTGTCCTGTAATGAGGAAATGAGCGGGCACTTGTTGGATTTGAGAGCGATTACAGCAAGTCCGGGACAGGCCAGGTCCATGTGGGGGCTTAAGGAACGGGAGCTACTGTGTTCCTCATGACCACGGGAAAGGGTGCCGCATCTGTGGACACGCACGCTGCACAGCCCTTCCCCACACCAAGTCTCTGCTCTCAGAGAAGCAGGAGAGGGAGAGTGGGGTGACAGAGCCTGTGCCCAGGAAACAGGGCCCTGAGGTGAGAGGCAAAGGCCAGGCTGACGGTGACGGCCCTGTGCTGGCCCAGAGCCACAGGCTGCTCTTGAGTTCTTTCTAAATGCGCCTGTCGAGGGCGGGCTGTCAGCTGGTGGGACTCCTGACGGGCGAATGCGTGAGTTCAGCTGCTGACCGGTGAGTGGATGTCCAGGGACAGCGAAGACACACACATGGAGGACCGTCAGCAGCGCTGCAACCCTCACAAGCTGGTACTGGACACACGGCGGAGGCCATAGGCGCAGGCGTCCCTCCTCCCACGCACACGTCTTCCACCACCTAACGCTCTCTGTCGCCCAAGTCATGCCACCCTGAGCTGAGGCGCCCAGATGATGAGAACCTCTGAGGAGTGGGGCCCGGGGGGCAGCACCTCCATTCCCAGGTGCCTCTCCCTGAGCTGAGTCCCCGGCCCCTCCCCACAGCCCTGACAGCTTCCCCACCCACAGAGGAGACACTTCCTGCAGAGGTCAGAGAGAGTTAGCACAGAGGGACAGCTGAGGAGCAGGAGAGAGGAAGAGAGGCAGAAGGGAGGCTGAAGACATCTGCAAAATGACAGTAGGTGTCCCCAAGCAGGCTTGGGGGCGGGGGCTGTGACAATCATGAGTGGGTTCAGAGCTGTACCAGTAGCCTGGGCACCAGTGCAGTGGATACACACCCTGGCTATGCAGGGCCACAGCTGGGCCCACTCTCCAAATCCCCTGTGCCAGGGTCCCCCATTTGGAGGGCCCAGGAACCTCAGAGGTCCTGGATTCTGGCTCCTAGCACACACCTTCCAGCCTCTCCCACTCGCCCCAGCTGGAATCCATGATGGAGCCCTGACGTCCCCACCGCTAGACCCGGGTCAGGGAGGTGGCAGCGTGGGAGACAGCGTGGGCAGAGTCTCAGCTCCATTTCTGGGGTCAGTCTGGAGTTCTAACTGGTCCTCCCCAGGTGCCTTCAATGACACTTGGTTCAGAGAGCAGAGGTTCTGCAAGGCCTGGCCAGCTGGCTGCACCCCTGGTGCTCCTATAGAAGCACTCCCAGGGCACTTCCCAAGCCTGAGCTGGGGGACAGCTCCCCGAGGAAGGCCTTAAGGTCCTGGCTGACTGTGAGATGCTCCCGAGGTGCCTGTCTGCACAAGCTACTTGCTGGGCTTGCCTGGGGCCACTGTTCCTCCTTCCTGATCCCCAGGGTGTCTCTCTCTCCACTGCAGGGACTCTGGACAGCCCGGGGGAAGGCTGCAGCCCCATCCTGGCACTCACACAGTTGATGCTCGTGATTGTCATTGTCTCTCCCATGAAGCTGACGCCATTGTCCAGGCTGCAATCAATGATGACTTTCCTAAAGTACAGGATGGGCAGATCATGACCACCAGCTCAGACAGGTACTGTTACTGCCCTTGGCTCAAACCGCAGCCAATAGCTGTCCTCACTGTACGCATTAGGGCCACTGGAGAGTAGACCACACGCATGGGTAAGCAGAGCTCAGTCCAAACACTGTAAGGTCAATCTCTGCAGTGAAGGCTGACCAGGCAGTGAGGAGCCCTGCATGGGGTCAGATGCCCTTGTGCCCATGGGCTAAGTAACTAGGCATGAACATATGGTCACCATCGTGACTCTTCGGTATTTATAGTGTATGTTGGTTTAGCCCTGAAAGTCTCCCTGGAGCAAAGGAACCCTCCCTGGGGGACACCACCTCCCGCATCCTGCCCTCCTCAGCAAATCCTGGGCCACAGCAAATCCCTGAGCACCTAGGGGGACCACCACCAGGGGCAGGTATGCTGGATGCCCTGAGTCCTCCCAGAGAAGGCAAGTGCTGTTCCAGCAGAGGCAGCATCACACATCTCGGGCACCTCACGGTGGCAAAAATTGCCCATCGGATACCCTGGAGCACTTACTGTCCAACATGCTTAAATACATGTCCTGGGCAAACTAATGAGTCTCGACTCAGATAGGTGGGTTTTTTATCTAAAAGAAAATGAAATGAGAACATCAGTGGACACGTCCATCCATCCACCTCTCCCCTCCTCCCTGCCCTTGGCAAGCAGAGCTAACGCTTGGGCAGACGCCAGCTCCTCTTCTCTCTGCCTTCTTCTATCCAAAGATACCACTGCGTTCCTACCAGGCACCAGGCACCGGGCCATGCTCTGAGGTTTAAGGGGAACAAGGCAGGCAGAGTGCCTGCTCTCAAGAGCATCACACTTGAGGGACTGGAGAGGGAGAAAGACAATGAAATAACAAACAATGAACAAAATGAATGCCAGAGAGTGATAAGTACCGTGACATCACTAGACAAGGGAACGGACAGAGAATGGAGGGGAAGGGACAGCTGCTTAGGAATGGGTGACCTGTCCTGCCTGTCAGAGACAATTTCTCTTTCAGAGAAACTAAAATATTTATACCTGAAATGCTGCTTGTCTGGGATTTGCTTCAAAATAATCGGTGGCAAGGGTATCAACAAAACCAGATTGGTCAGGGTTGATAATTATTGAAAGTAGGGGGAAGGCTGCATCAAGGTCATTACGCAGGTTCTGCTCCTTTTGTATATTATTGAAAATTTCCATTAAAAATAAGGTCTCTCTGAGGAGGCGTTCCTGGAGCTGAAACCAAATGAGGGGAAAGCCAGGGAGAGATGCGAGGGAAGAATGTTCTGGGCTGTGGGATGGCATGTGCCAAGGCCCTGAGGCGTGACTACCTGAGCTTGCTGAGGAGGACAGAAGTGAGTGAGGAGAGGTGGGCAGGCCTCGTGGGCCCTGGGAAGGGGTTTGGGTTTATTCTAGGTACAATGAATCCGTCGAGGGCTGGCCAGAGCCAGATGTGTTTTAGACAGGCAACATCCAACTGCATCAGGTACTGTGCTAAGTGCCTTACATACACTATCCCAACTAATTCTCGGAAGAGACCTCTGTCTGGAGCCCCACCAGGGCTTGCTGGTGGACTCGATGTGGGGATGAAGCAAAGAGGAGTCAACATGACATGCAGGTTTCTGATCAGAGCAACTGGGTGGATGGTGGTGCCACCTACCGAGACAGGGGAGCCTGAGGAGGGAACAGGGGCTTTCTTTGTTCTTGTGTTCTGGTTTCTTTGTGTGTGGAGTTGGTACTCACCAGGCTAAACAGAATTCCATAACTTGCAGCTGTGGAGCCTTCTCAGTCCTGAGCCCAAACTCTTTTTGTAGCCCTGAACCGTGGGTCAGGGCTATTCTCTACGGAATGGTCATTTCCTCGTAAGCAGCTCTTTGGCTCTAAATCTGTTGTCAGATTAGCTATGAACTTCTGAACTGTGTTACTCCTTCATTGGTGCTGATAATGAAAACTAATGGCCAAGTACTAATAGGGGAAAGGGCTTGGGCCTGAGGGGTGGGATGCTTGGGACTAAGTGGGAAAAAACTCCGAAAGGAATGCAATGATTTTTCCAGTAGCGTGTTCACAGGCCAGAGCAGGGAGAAGGCCACCAGTTCCAGATCCACACAAACGGGTAACAATAGGTCTCTTCTGAGAATGAGTGGGGATAGTGTTAGGTGAGGCCCTTAGTACCTGATGTAGTCAGTGCTCAGCACACATTAGCTCTCTGTATAAGGGAGTTACTCAGTCCCTAAGCCTCTCCTCAGAAAGTACAGACAGGGACACAATCCCTGAGGCTGCCTACACAACGCTGCAGTGGGGGAATGTGGCAGTGACAGTGCTCTGCCCCATTCTAGGCACCCATGGAAAGAAGGAGAGACGGCCTAGAAGTGTGCTGGGGCAGGGGAGTTGCTCCGGGTTTACCAGATGGCCCTGGAAGAAGTCACTGAACATAGATGATCAGATCAAATGAAGGCATCCAGGGGCCAACCGGGAGATTGAGGAGGAGGCAGACAGTCCAACTGTTCCCCATGCCCTCTGTGGGGAAGGTCACACCTACCTCAGCGCTGAGGTACAACATCTGCCTGCCCCAACTCTGGGCTTCCTCAGGCCTCTCAGCCATCATGGGGGTTCACCCCATGCCTCCGTATTTCCAAATACTAGGTTTCCGTATGTGCTAGAGCTGAGATAGTGCAACCACCACAGTGGCCCCACTTGGCAGTAGGGAAAGCAGAGGCTGAGAAGAGAACACTCATTGGGTCAGGGACACACAGGTGACGTGTGCTTGAGGCAGGATTCCAGGACCCAGGCCAGCAGTTAGCATTGTCTCTCAATCCAAGGTGGACACACCTTCCTGGGGAAGCTACCAGTGCACCTGGCACGGCCTCAGGGCCCTGGGGCTGCCTCCACTTCCCACCAGCTGACTCGTGGGATTTGGGTCCTCGGGTCTCAGGCGGACTGAGAGCTGAGGAAAGCTAAGGGCATGATGCTGTGAGGGCAGACCCTGCACCCCACACCCAGCCCCGGCAGGGGGAAAGCCCCGCTCCAGGTCCTCTTGTGGTGCTGGGGGCTGATGACTTCCTGGCTTGCAGATGAAGGGGAGGTGGCCAGGCTTCTCAGGTAGGTCCCTCCTCTGCTTGTCCATGCAGCCTCTATCCCCACAGCGTCCACAGAGAATGGTCAGCAAGAACTTTGAAGGCTTGGCTGGCTGAGGGGAATGTAGCCTGGCGTGGGAAATTTGTCATGTGGAGGCTGAAGGGGACTACTTACTGAAGGGCTGCGAGAATGGCAACTGATATCTGCAAATAATTTCCTCCTTCTTACTTCGAGGTATGCCTGGTACATAAAATGTCGCTTCGTATTCTTCTGCAAGAGCAACATCCAAAGGTGTGTGTGAGGAGGGGTGGAGTGCTTTCCTCCCTCTGCTCTCAAGTATGCCAGGCCACCCTCAAAATGGAACTCCCAGGACGTTCCTATGAGGAAGCAGCTGTGTCTGAACCAGCATCCGTGGGACCCATGGGCCAGATCCTCACCTGCTGGTGCTGAGGGTTTACTCTGAGGTGTCTGGGCAGGGCCTTGAGCGCCCGGGGGTCCCCTCATCATTGCCCCTGACCCACTGAGCCCATTAAAGGCACCCAGCCTCATCCCCTCCATCAGGGAAACCCAGCCATGGCTTTACAACCCTGAAATCCCGTGGTCCACCACAGGGGTGCAGGCCGTACTCTCCACCAGGCCCTCCTTCACATAAACAAGAGAGGAGTCTAGACAACTCAGGTTGAAGACATCCCTGACTCCTGTCGGAGGTGGGCACCCAGGCTGGGGTGCCCGTGGGACTTTGTGAACACCTGGGGGTCTATTCCTCCTCCCCGTCTTTCTGTGTGCCCATGGCAGGCTGGAGGCCCCAGGAGCAAGGCCAGGACTCAGGGGAGGCAGGCAAGGAGTCCAAGATCCTGCACTGGAGTATCCCCAGTGGAAGGTGAAATCTCGTCTTAGCTGCAGTTCTAGAAGCCTGGAGATGACTGCTCTTCCCCTGCTTCTTCCTGACCCTTCACGGAGCACACGCAGCACACCCTGGGAGACGTTAACATGCTCAGGTGCAGCTCTGGGCCCTAGCCCGTCGCCAGGCTGCTGGGGCTGCCCTGGCACATCCCCGCCCCTGAAGCACACACCAGGGGATAGAGAGAGGGCAGCTAGCGGGCCTGGGCGTGGGGAGTTAGCCGGGATAACATGCAGGTCTTCCTGCTGCAAGCCCAAGGTCATTAGCCCCCACCGCTGCCTCCTGGCCCAGGCCTGGCTAATTCCAATCAAGATGCTTGATTTGCCCAAGGTCCATCGACTCGAGGGCAATTCCTCAGGAATGCCAGCGTGACCTTGGACCTGGCAGTCCCCATTCCTCCTGCTTCAGGTCTTCCTGCTGCACCTAGCTTATAAAGACAAAGTCTGCACATTCTCAGCCTTGAAGAGAACAGACTCTTGGGCTGTGGGCCAAAGCTGCCCTGCGGACAAGTTTTGTTAGGTTTTCAAGTGTTTCAAGACAACGGGAGCCCACATGTAAAATGCAGGCTGCCCCTCTGCCTGCATGCCCTTCCTTCCTACCTGTGTCCCCTGCTGCCCTCAAGTCCCTCTTCACCTCTGCAGCAGGACCCCCACGGTCTCTAGGGCCTGTGGCTCTCACAGAGGGTCTGGTTAGCTCCGGAGAGTCTCCATAAGTGGAAGGCAGGGGCATGCTTTCAGATGTTTGGGTAGAAGAGACTTGGAGCTAAAGCATTTTGCTTTGTCTAGAGAGCTGCTCCTTCTGCTTTCCTGCACCCCTCACGCCAACTCTCCCAACAGTAACAACCACAGCAAGAAAATCCAGCCACAGGAAGGACTAAAAAGGGCTTGCAGGGAGCTGTACTGCCCACGTCCAGTCCCACTGCCCACCAGGTCTCAGGCGGCAGAAGGTCGGGCAGCCCCTGGAAGGGAGACCCATCCTTCCGGAAAGGAAAGCTTTGTCTCTGGAAGAAAAGTTCCACCCCAGGCTCTGGTGGCTCCAGACAGAGGAGTTGGGAAAGCGGGCAGCTCCCCAGAGGCAGGGGGGAAGCTGAGCAGTGAGGAGGGGCAGGGACTTGCTGTGAGACCCAGAGGCCACACAGATGGAAGTGCCCTGCCCTGGGGACACCTGGGGACAACCTCTTGAGAGACATTCGACACTACTGAGCACCTTTAACAAGTGTCCCCTTAATGCAGCAATGCTACTCCTGGTCTCGATCCCCGGAACTCTGGACCCAGGCCTGCAGGGAGGTAAGCGTGGGGATGTTCACAGCAGTGTGGCTTGTGCTGTCCACTGATTAGGAACAATCTGAATATCGACCCCGGAGACTCATGAAACAAACCTGGTCCACCCATGTGACAGAATACTGTGCATATAGTTGGAAAATGTTATGTATTATGCATGATCCTTTTAATGTAAAAATACCCTTGTAAGGTACGTTTAGACAGGTAGTACGTATATATGATCAACTATTTATGGCAGTTATCTCTGGGAGACACTAGGATAGGACAGGAGGCAAGATTATCATAGTGGAGGGACAGCGGCCAGCCAGGCTGGTTGCAGAATGTCCCTGTGCTGCACAGGGGGTCCTGCCTCCCCTGCAGGTCCTCCCATCACACAGCCTGCCCCGCCCACTCCACACAGAGGGTGTCCCAGCCACAGTGCAGGACCTGACACTGGACCTCAGAGGAAAGCCCTCCTCTGCACTGGGTCCTACTACGTGCCATCACGGACGTGCCCCGTCTGTTGGGCTTCTTTGCAGAGACTCACTCTGGGTCAGTCGTTCACAGGAAACAGAATGACCAGGTGCCACCTCCAGCCTACCTCCCCAGGTGAGAAGCCCCGTGAATACCCAGCCAACACAGCAGAGCAACGAATTGCAAAGCACTGTGCCTAGTGCACCAGGCCAGACACGGCGTTACTATCACAGGAGTCCACTGGGGAGACATTTAAAGCAGCAAACTAATCTATGGAGGAAAACACCAGGCGAGTAGCTGCCTCCAGGGCGTGGCGGCAAGGAATGCCAGAGACGGGATCTGACAGGAGTTTCTGGGGCCAAGGGGAATGGTCTGTGTCTTTGTGGCGTTTGGGGTTACAGGGGCACTGTGTGCATTTATCAGAACTCATCAAATGATACACTTGGCTGGGAAGACGGCAGCACTGGAGGACTCTGAACTCACCTCCACCCACCGAAACACGAAATTTACAACTACCCTTGGAACAATTACACCAGAGACAACTGAAAACTGGACAAAAAGAACCCTCACAAGAAGGGGCAGTGCTGATTGAGGTGGAAGAGGCACAAATTCCTTTCTCGACAGGAAACAGCTACATCCAGCCATGGCACTTCACAGCTGGGAACAATCTTAAGGTATGCAGCCTTCCCTGGAGGAGTGGGGGATCTGAGCAGGAGAGCTTTGCCAGAATAAGCATCTTTTGGACTCTGCACAACTTAGACATGTGTCATAATATCTGGCTTTGCTGGCTATGAACAACAATGGGGAAAACCCCCAGAAAAGCTATTGAATATAAGTGAAAGAAAAGTCTGCTCTTAAAGGGCCCATGCACAAATTCATCCATTTTGGAAAGCAATCTAAAATCACCCGAAAGAAAGGGGCACAGTCCTTTGGTGAAAAGAAACTCACTTGATAGGCTCTGGGCACATCTCGGCCAGAGACAACACCTCCCCAGGGTGGGACCATCTCCCCAGGGACTAAGACTTTGGCGGCAGCCATTATTGTGACCTGGTACAGGCACGTTCAAACAGATGCTGGGAGATGCCATTGAAGTTTTTCCCCTGGTCTGTTAGCACAGTCATCCGCCCCACCCACTAGACCATCAATTTAATCCAGCTCAGCCAGGGCAGGCAGCCCACCCTACAGACTGCCTCCACCCAACAACGAGCCCTTGGGCAACCTGTGACCCCACATAGGTGGAGTGTGTGGGACCTCTGCAGTGGGGAGAGTGGGCCTGCTTCAGTGGGGCAGGGCATGTGCATGGGGCAGGACTGCCTTAACAGGGTGTGTGGGCCTGTGGGCAGTGAGACTTGTCAGCTCCAGCAGACTTGTGCTTCTCAAACAGCCCCATAGAGGATCAGCCCCACCTTCCAACGCCTGAAACAACTGTGTGCTGACATGCCTGGGGCCAGCCCCACCCAGCTGCACTACTTAGAGAGCTGAGAAAAACATAGCCGGCCAGAGGCCTGTAGCAATTGTGAGCCCCTGAGCCTAGCAACCCGACACACTGGGGGCCTACTCACTTAACAGAAAAACTGGAGCAGGTATGTGCTATTAGACCTCGTAGCCAACTGTACTAGGACTTCCCACGCCCGATAAAGTGACTGAAAAGACCACAGCAGCAGTAACACAGCTGAGCATTACAACCAGCTGGCCAGGACAGTCTAGCATCCCCTTGCGCCTGCAGCAAGAGCAACCCTGCCACAACAGAGGGACACACACAGCCCACGCAGGGGTCACTTCTGGAAGATTTGTAACTGGTGATGACAGGGAAGAACACTGCTGGGCCTCGTAAGGCATCTCTTACATAAGGCCACCTCTCCAAGATCAGGAGACGTAGCTGACCCACCTAATACACAGATACAAGCACAGAGAAAGAGGCAAAATCAGGAGACAAAAGAATATGTTCCAAATAAGGAAACAGGACAAATCCTCAGAAAAAGAAACAAACAAAACAGAGATAAACAATCTACCTGATAAAGAGTAGTATAAACTAATCTTCATACAGATGCTTAGTGATGTTGAGAGAAGAATGGGTGAATTCAGTGAAAATGTCAATAAAGAATGGGAAAATATAAAAAAGAACCAATCAGAAATGAAGAATACAATGATGGAAATGAAAAATTCACTAGAGGGACTCAATAGCAGAGTAGATGATACAGAAGAACAGATCAGCGAGCTGCATGAAAGACTAGAGGAAATCACCCAAGCTGAACTGCAAAAAGAAAAAAGAATTAAAAAGAAGGAGGACAGCCTAAGGGACCTCTGGGACAACATCAAGTGCACTAATATCCATATTATAGGTGTCCCAGAAGGAGAAGAGAGAGACAGAGGGACAGAGAACCTATCTGAAGAAATACTAGCTGAACACTTTCCTAATCTAAGGAAGAAAACAGACATCCAGGCACAGGAAGTACAGAGAGCACCAAACAAGGTAAAACCAAAGAGGTCTACACCAAGACACATAATAAGTAAAATGTCCAGAATTAAAGATAATCAGAGAATCCTAAAAGCTGCAAGAGAAAGGCAACAAGTTATACACAAAGGAAACTCCATAAAGCTATCAGCTGACTTCTCAGCAGAAACCTTACAGGCTAGAAGGGAGTGGCATGATATATTCAAAGTGCTGAAAGGAAAAATTCTACAGCCAAGAACACTCTACCTGGCAAGGTTATCACTCAGAATGGAAGGAAAGATAAAGAGTGTTCCAGACAAGGAAAAACTAAAGGAATGTATCGCCAATAAACCAGTGTTACAAGAAATGCTAAAGGGACTTATTTTAGTGGAAAAGAAAAGACTGCCAATAGGAATAAGAAAATTACCAACAAACCCTACCAAACAATAAAATCACTGGTAAAGGCACATATACAGTAAAGGTAGCAGATCAGCCAGCTATGAAGCTAATATGAAGGTCAAAACACAAAAGTACTAAAATTATCTATTTCTACCATAAGAGGTTAATGGATACATATGCACAAAAAAGAGGTTAAAGATGATATCAAAAACATAAAATGTGGGAGGTGGGGAGCAAAAGAGTAGAGCTTTTAGCAAGAGGTCAAACTTAAGAGACCATCAACTTAATATAGCTTGCTATATATGTTGGTTATTATATATGAACCTCAAGATAATCACAAACAAGAAACCTATAATAAATGCACAAAAAATTAGGCACAAAAACATAATACTAAAGAAAGCCATCAAACCACAAGGGAAGAGAGCAAGAGAAGAAAGGAACAGAGAAGAACTACTGAAACACCCAGGAATAAAGTAACAAAATGGCAATAAGTGCATTCTCATCAATAGCTATTTTAAATGTCAATGTACTAAATGCTCCAATCAAAAGGCAAAAGGTGGCCGACTGGATGAAAAAACAAGACCCCTATATATGCTACATACAAGAGACATGCTTCAGTCCTAAAGACACTCATAAACTGAAAGTGAAGGGATGGAAAAAGATAATGTATGCAAATGGCAATGAAAAGAAAGCTGGGTAGCAATACTTATATCAGACAAAACACACTTTAAAACAAAAACTGTAATAACAGAGAAAGAAGGTGACTGCATACTGATAAAGGGAACAATCCAACAAGAGGGTCTAACACTTGTAAATATCTATGCACCCAACATAGGAGCACCTAAATATATAAAGCAATTATTAACAGACATAAAAGGAAAAATAGACAGCAACACAATAATAGTAGGGGACTTTAACACTCTACTTACATCAAGGGACAGCTCATATAAACAGAAGACCAGTAAGGGAACTATTGGCCTTGAATCACACATTAGACCAGAAGCACTTATTAGAATTCCATCCAAAAACTGCAGAATACACATTCTTTTCGAATGCACATGGAACATTCTACAGGATAAATCCCATATTAGGCCACAAAAAAAGTCTCAATAAATTAAAGAAGACTGAAATAATACCAAGAATCTCTTCTGACCACAATGGTATGAAATTAGATATCAACCATAGGGAGAAAATTGGAAAAGCCACAAATATGTGGAGATTGAAGAAAATGCTAGTGAACAATGATTGGGCCAATGAAGAAATCAAAGGAGAAATAAAACAATACCTGGACACAAATGAAAATGAAAACATGGCATGCCAAAATTTATGGGATACATCAAAAGTGGTTCTAAGAAGGAAGTTTATAGCAATACAGGCCTACCTCAACAAACAAGAAAAATCTCAAATAAACAATCTAACATTGCACCTAAGGGAACTGGAAAAAGAAGAACAAACAAAGCCCAAAAGCAGTAAAAGGAAGGAAATAATAAAAATCACAGGGAAAATAAATGAGAGACTAAAAGACTAAAAAAAAAAAAATCAATGCAACTAAGAGCTTGTTCTTTGAAAAGACAGACAAATTGACAAATCTTTAGCTAGACTCAAAAAAGAAAAAGAGAGAAGGTTCAAATAAATAAAATCAGAAATGAAAGAGGAGAAATTACAATGGACACTTCAGAAATACAAAAGACTATGCCGGAATACTATGAAAAGCTATACACCAACAAATTGGATAATCTAGAAGAAATGGATAAATTCTGAGAATCATACAACCTTCCCAAACTAAATCAAGAAGAAATAGAGAATCTGAATAGACCAATCACAAGTAAGGTGATTGAAACAGTAATCAAAAACCTCCCCAAAAATCAAAGTCCAGGAACAGATGGTTTCCCTGGTGAATGCTACCAAACATTCAAAGAAGACTTAATACCTATCCTTCTCAACCTCTTCCAAAAAACTGAAGAGGAGTGGAAGCTTCCAAACTCATTCTTTGAGGCCAACATTACCCTGATAAAAAACCAGACAAAGACAACACAAAAAAGAAAACTACAGGCCAATATTACTGATGAACATTGATGTAAAAATCCTCAACAAATTACTAGCAAATTGAATACAGCAACACATTAAAAAGATCATACACCATGATCAAGTGGGATCTACTCCAGGGATGCAGAGATGGTTCAACAACCACAAATCAATCAATGTGATATACCACCTAACAAATGAAGAATAAAAATCACATGATCATATTAATAGATGCAGAGTAACATCTGACAAGACACAACATCCATTTATGATAAAAACTCTGAATAAAATGGGTATAGAAGGAAAGTATCTCAACATAATAAAGGTCATATATGACAAACCCACAGGTGATATCATACTTAATGGAGAAAAACTGAAAGCTATCTCTATAAAACAGGGACGAGATGCCCACTTTCACCATTCTTATTTAACATAGTAATGGAAGTCCTAGCCAGAGCAATCAGGCAAGAAAAAGAAATAAAAGCGATCCAAATCAGAAAGGAAGAAGTGAAACTGTCACTATATGCAGATGACATGATTTTATATAGAGAAAATCCCAAAGAATCCACCAAAAATCTTTTAGAACTAATAAATGAATACAGTCAAACTGCAGGATACAAAATCAAAATACAATAATCAGTTGCATTTCTATACACTAACAGTGAAGTAGTAGAAAGAGAAATTAAGAATACAATCAAACTTACAATTGCAACAAAAAGAATAAAATACCTAGGAATAAATTTAACAAAAGAGGTGAAAGACCTGTACAGTGAAAATTATAAAATGAAAGAAATCGAATACGACACAAAGAAATCTAAAGATATTCTGTGCTCATGGATTGGAAGAATTAACACAGTTAAAATGTCCATACCTCCTAAAGCAATCTACAGATTCAATGCAATCCATATCAAAGTTGCAACGACATTTTTCACTGAAATAGAACAAAGAATCCTAAAATTTAGATGGAACAACAAAAGACAGCGAATAGCCAAAGCAATCCTGAGAAAAAAGAACAAAATTGGAGGTATCACACTCACTGATTTCAAAATATACTACAAAGCTACAGTAATCAAAACAACATGGTACAGAAAACAGAAAACAGACACACAGATCGATGGAACACAGTTAAGAGCCCAGAAATAAAGCCACATATCTATGGACAGGTAATACTTAACAAGGGAGTCAAGAACATACAACGGAGAAAGGAAAGTCTCTCCAATAAAAGGTGTTGGAAAAACTGGACAGCCACATGCAAAAGAATAAAGTAGACTATTATCTTACACCATACAAAAAAAGTAACTCAAAATGGATTGAATGTAAGACCTGAAACAACGTAACTTCTACAAGGAAACATAGGCAGTACGCTCTTCGACATCAGTGTTAGCAGCATATTTTGAAATACCATGTCTGACCAGGCAAGAGAAACAATAGAAAAAATAATGAGAGAAAAAATAATAATAATGATGAGACTACATCAAACTAAAAAGCTTCTGCACAGCAAAGGAAACCGTCAACAAAACGAAAAGACAACCGAATAACTGGGAGAAGATACTTGCAAACCGTATTTCTGATAAGGGGTTAATATCCAAAATATATAAAGAACTCATACATCTCAACAACAAAGAAACTAACAAGCCAATTAAAAAATGGGCAAAAGATCCGAACAGACATTTTTCCAAAGAAGATATACAGATGGCTGACAGGCACATGAAAAGATGTTCAACATCACTAATTATCAGGGAAACGCAAGTCAAAACTACAATGAGATACCACCTCATGCCTTTGAATGGCTATAATTAACAAGACAAGAAATAACAAGTGTAGGAGAGGATGTGGAGAAAAGGGAAATCTCATATACTGCTGGTGGAAATGCACACTGGTGCAGGCACTATGGAAAACCACTTTTTTTCCTCAAAAATTTTTTTTTTCCTCAAAGAATAGAACTACCATACAATCCAGCTATTCCACTGCTGGGTATTTATCCAAAGATTATGAAAACACGAATGCCTAATGATATATACAGCCTTATGTTCATTGCAGGAGTATTCACACTAGCCAAGACTTTGAAACAACCTAAGAGCCCATCAAGGGATGAATGGATAAGGAAGATATGGTATACATACACAATGGAATACTACTCAGCCATAACAAAAGATGAAATCTTGACATTTGTGACAACATGGACGGACCCAGAGGGTATGATGCTAAGTGAAATAAGTCAGACGGAGAAAGTCAATTACTGCATGATCTCACTCATAAATAGAAGATAAAAACAACAACAACAAAACACAAACACATAGATAGAGAGATTAGATTGGTGGTTACCAGAGGGGAATCGGGGAGGGAGGAGGGCGAAAGGGATGACTGGGCACATGTGTATGGTGATGGACAGTAATTAGTCTTCAGGTGGTGAATATGATGAAATCTACACAGAAATCAAAATACAATGATGTACACCTGAAATTTAAATAATGTTATAAACCACTGTTACCTGAATAAAAAAAAAATGGAATTAAAAAAAACCCCAAAAACCGAAAAAAGAAAATGACACACATGACTTCTACATTTCCAAAAGAGAAGTGTTAACAAATATTGTTCCCTAGGTACAGATACGCAGAGTGAATGGTTTGGGGGTGAGATAGCCTGATGATTGTAATTTACTTTGAAATGCAGCCAAAATTAAGATGGATTGATGCATAGAAAGGGAGAGAGAGCAAGACAGAGAAGGGATAAACACAACATGGTCAAATAATTGCAAAATCCAGGTAGTGGATACAGGGGTGTTCACTGTAAACCGTTTTCACTTTGCTGTGGGTTTGGAAATTTCCAGGATAAAAGGATGGAAAAAAATCAAAGAACTAAATGAGAAAAATAAAACTGTGGACACAGCCCAGCAGAAGTCATGGTACACATGGGTGACAAGTGACCAACGCGAGGGACAGACCAAGGGCTTTGGGAAGCAGAGGGGCCAGTGGACCAGGAAAGGCCCTGAGGGTGAGGTGCCCTGAGTGTCAGGTCTCAAAGGATGGGTGGGCTGGACCCTATACAGCTGAGGAAGGGACTGCAGGAAGCCGAGTCCCCTCCCTCCCACAGCACCTCTGCAGCAGGTGGGGCCCAGAGCAAGGCTGGCCCTTGGAGGGTGCCGCTGTCCAGCTAAGGGGCCTCCGACTCCCCAGCCAGCCCGGGGTTAGGGAAGTGGTCTTCTCAGCACCCTCGGACCCAGTGCAGAGGACGAGCTGGCATGCAGGCCGAGAGGCTAGGAGGCCAGCAGAGGCCTCAGCCTCACCCTGAGTGAGCCTGAGAGACTGGAGAGGACATGGGCGTTGTGCTCCCCCACTGCCTGTTTGCCTCGGCCCCTGATCTATTCAGAATGACAGCCCGATGAAACGGCTCCTTCTCCTGCATTTGGGGTCCGGGTCCCTGCTTGTGCTTTCCCTCCAAGGGACTGTCACATTGTGTGGCATCTTCTGACAAGACAGCAACTGTGTAAAAGGTCAGAGCGGGGACTGCTGCCACGCTGGCAGAGGGTGTGCAGCGGGCACCTGTCACCTCGGCTCGGCCGCCACGGGGGAGGAATGACGACTTGCATCCTCACCTGCGGTTTGACGTGCTGCTCAGATGCCGCAGCCTGTGTGTGTCCAGGGGACATAATCAGAGAAATGACGCTGTCAGGCTGCCGCACAGCTGGGTGCTTTAAACCAGGAGAAGCAGAAACAGACCCTACGTGTGTGGGGGTCTCTAACCCGCCTCCACACCTCACACTGCAGCTCACAGGTTCAGAACACAGGAGGACTCAGACACCCGCCACCAACAGCTGGTTCAGCTGGAGACTCATCCTGGATGTCCTTGAACCACTTCCCTCCCCAGCCTGGGCTCAGCCTGGGGTCAGGGGGAACAGTCAATGATCAATGATGGAAATCTTAGTACCGGCTACTGTTGGTTAGGGCCTCCCAGCTTCTAGATCCTGGGCCACTCACTGTAAAATCCACTGGCCTTACCTCTCACAACGGATCTGCTAGTGGGCAGTGTTATTTGTACTTCTTGGAGACAGAAGTGGAGCTCGCAGATATTTGGCCATCTGCCCCAGGTTGCATGCCCACGGGCAGCAGAGCTCAGAGATGACCACTGCTCTGTCTGACCCCACAGCCTACTGTACTACAGCCTGAAGAGCACAGAGGCCAGACCCGGCTGCCTGGGACTGGACCCAGCTGGATCTGGCTGGGTGCTGTCACCAGTGGAAGAAGCATGCCCATCCATCCACCTCAGCTGGACAAATCCCAGTGACGTGGATGCACAAGCCTGCACACACAGAGCTCATGACAGACAGAGGCTCCTCTCAGCCAAGCACCTGCACAGGATGCCCTCCCCGCACTGGTGCAGGGACCCCTCTGGAGAGAGAGGGCGTCTTGTCAAGTTCCAGGTCTCAGGGAGAGGCGTTCCCCGCCTGACCGCTGGGTGTGAGGTTGGCTGTGCCTATCTGTGCGGATGCCTTTTGTCAGGCTATGCTCCTCGTAGGACGCTGGATGCTAAGCTGCGTCCAGTTCTTTTTCTCATCCATTGAGACAATCGTGTTGTTTTTCTTCTCCATTTTGCTGATTTGATAAATTATCCTGACATTTCAAATACGGAATCAGACTTGCATTTCTGGGGTGATCTCTAATTGGTCTTGATGTATTGTCCTTTGTATGTGTTTTTAGCTGCCATTTGTAGTGTTTTGTTGAGGGTTTTTAAATATATTTTTTCCTATTTTTTAAGTATACTTTTGGTTTCAAGATTTAAAAAAGTAATTACACTAAACTTATTGTGGTAATCATTTTGCAATGTATTTATGTCAAGTCATTATGTGGTATACTTTAAACTTACACAGAGCTCTATGTCAATTATATCTCAATAAAACTGCAAAAAAAGTACTTATATAAACATACTCACATCACAACCCCTGGATACACACTGCAAACACACACACTTACTTATCTACCCAATACACATTTCTGTACAACTAGTGCAATTACACACACACACCATACACACTCAGTCTACTCAACCATGCATATATCCCACACACTCACATCACACACACACCACACACTCACACACACCACACACTCACACCAAACACACCCACATTCACATACACACAGAAATACCCTTCTGTCTAGAACAGTGACTCCATTTCTTACCTCCTACACAGACAAAGTAAGTGTCCCCAGCTGTAACTTCCAAACAGGAATTTACCACAAGCTGGAACAGGGAGAGGGGTGGCAGCGTCAGGGAGAGTGAATGGCGGGCATGGTGAGAAGCCAGCCCATCCCCCTGCTCATATTCAGCCCACACTCACCATGTCAACAATGTCTCTCAGGGAACCAAATCCTTTCTCCGCCTCATACAATTGGTCTTTTCTTTCTACAATACTATTCAGCTACAAAGGAGAGGAGGCGGCTTAGGCCCACGGCCAGGGGTTGAGGGCATCCTCCCAGGAGACAGGCTCGCCTCCAGCCCTGTTAGACTCCAAGGCCAGACCCTGCCGTCTCCCCTCAGCCCACCCTAAGGGAGTGGAAGCTCTTCCACCATCACTTATGGCGTGTAGGTTTTACACACTTGTTCATTTCTGCAATGGCTGTCTGTTGCAGGACCGTCCTCCGGGCAACCCTGGGTAGCCAAATTGGTAGCTCTCCCCAACTAGGCTCACGGTGGCACCTGGTTACCTGGTAATTCTTATAGTCTTTTACACCCACGCAGTAAACCTTGGCTCCCATTTTCCGAGCCCTGTTAGCCTAAGAGAAAGAACTTTTAGTACAAAATACCAAAATATGCGGAGCAAAATGCTAGTAAAGATGGACAGGACTCACTTGGTCCTTAGCACTCTGAGCCGTGTCCAGTGACAATGTTCCAGCGGTCAGAGTGATAATCAGGCTGACAGCTTTGCGGTCTGCAGGAGAAGCAGGGAGGGGCCTGGTCGGTAAAGGCACCCAGAGGGACCTGCCACAAGCTGCCAGCGCCACAGCACTGCTCCCCACACCTCCTCCTCCCGGGGAGAGGGCACCCAGACCCGAGCACCTGCCGTCCAGAGCGCCTGGAGGGCTCTGCAGCCCACTGCTGGAGGGAGAAGGGAGCTCAGCCCAGGACCCACTTTCCAGATGAGGACACCGAGCCCGGCTCAGGGACCTTCCTGCTGAACTATCCCCACGACTGGATGGTACAAACTTTCCGCTGAAAGGCGACTGCAGCTGTTTCACTGGACAAGCGTAAGGCTCTCGGGTGAGCAAAGGGAGGAGCAGCCGCCCCCGACTGTACCAGGCCCCGCAGGCTCAGCGGAAGGCCGGGCTCCTGCTCCGGCTCCGGGCAGCACCTGCCCGAGCTCCTGCTGGCATCTGCAGGCCCAGGGCTTCCGAATGCGGGATCAGAGGTGCTTGAGCGGCTCTAAGCCTTTCCCACCAGGCCCACGCATCTCTACTGACAAGAGCTGTAACCCTACAGTCTAGATGAGGACGGTTCTGGGCCGAGCACAGCCTCTTCCACTGTCAGAGACACAGCCCCAGGACGACAGTCAACCAAGGGAAGAAGCTTATGGCAAAAGGAGTCAGAGCCAGAAAGCCGAGTGAGACAAAAGTGAGGTCAGCAAAGAGACAAGCAAGCTCTTTTTCTGAAAGCTGAAGCCTGTCTGCTCTAGGTCGCCTGGCTGTTTTCTTCGTTCTCATGCAGTCCAAATGTAGGTCGAGACCTCCTGTTTACTAGGAACCCAGGACGTGCACACATGATCCCGTGGAGGTCTGACAAACATCACTGGGGGTGGTTTGTATCCTCACTGCACAGCGGAGGAACCTGCAGCTCAGAGAGGGCAGGCAACTTGCCCCAAGAGTCAGCGCTAGGGAGTAGCTGAGGTGGGTCTGCGCAGACCTCGCTGAGGCCCAGGCCTGGCTCTGTCCCCAGACCTGCCCATGATGAAGCCAGCAGGCAGCTTACCTCTGGAGTACACTTTTTGAATCTGCTCATTTGCCTGCAAAGGAATGAAGGAATGTTGAGGGAGGACAGTGAGATGAGCGAACAGTACTCTAAGAACTTGATAAAGCAGAAAAAATTCTCAGGGCCCCAGCAGTGTGTACCTTCTTAAATCCCTCATGCATGTTTGTGGCTCCTGTAGGCACTACATTCTGAAGTCTGCTAAGACCATCACGTATCTCATTTCTGAAGAGAATCAGAAAAGGGAGTTGAGGTGGAGTGAGGGGCTGACGGTGGAAAAGCAGCCCCACGCTGTCCTGTCACAATTCTACACCGTGCAGACCTGCCTGGACTGGAGTGGACACAGTCAAGTGGCCCTATCATGGTCTTTCTGCTCTGTGTCGTTGAAACGGACAGGTGTTCCATGTCCCCCATCTGGTGAGCATGAAGGGGGCTGCTGGTTTGCTGGTCCCAAGGGTATGGCCTGGCTTTCAATGGGCTCACGCCTGTCTCATGGACGCAGACCTCAGGGGACCTCACCAAGGGCCCTGCCTTGACCGTCCATGGTGGGAGTGGGGAGCATCCAGGGAGGTTCACCTGTGATTCCGGCACACACAATGTGCCTGGCAGGACTGCAAAGCACCCAAGGGGTCCCTCAGGAGGGCACACATTCTCCAACAGGTAAGGCTAGTTTGGAAAAGGTCATCCAGCTGATGCCTCCCTCTCGCTCCCATCCTCCCTGCCAGGTACCCGAGTTTGACTCGGTGCCCCCAAGCCTCTCCCACTTCTGTAGATGGCGCTAAGGGAAGTAGCAAAGATGCTTAATTAGAGTGCTAGGCTCCTGGACTTCATGTGTCCGAAAAGAAAAGACCAAAGCTGGGGCAGTGGCCCTGAGGGCTGTCCAAGCAGGCAGAAGAGCAGTGGTCCCCAGCCTGCCACGGGGATGTAGCCTGTCAGCCACTGTTAACCCTGAAGCACAGGCTGGGACTGGGAAACAGGAGGAGGTGGGGCTTAGGTCCAGGCTAATCTGATGTGACAGAGCTGAGCTGGCACACCAAGGCTCAGGAGAGCATGGCCCCTGAAGGCTGGCTTCTCTCTGCAGGCAGAGATGCTACCATGGGGTGAGAGCTGAGAGCCAGGATGCAGTCCTGCCCAGTCCAGCCCAGGAGGTGAGGAAGCCTGACTCCCAGGGCCAGTGGAGGCCAAACCAGGCCCTGCCCAGCCCAGCACAAACACCCTCCCCTCCTCTCTGAACATTCTGGAAGATTTCCAGTTTGTCAACAGCACTCCTGAATACTCTGGAACTCTCAGCCCTCGCAGTCTCTGGCCCAGGACCCAGATCAGCCAGGCTTTGCTCTTGCCTGAGCGAGCTCTCCCTGATGTGGCCCCTCTAGCCCAAGTCACCCCCTACTCCCAGCTCTGCTCACAGAGGGACGACAGGCTCCTAGCACCCTCAGCAATTCCTCCTCCTCTTAAAATACCTCTCTCAACCCCTAAGAGCTCCCTCCACCTCTTGCCGGTTCTCACTTCCGCGGCCATCACCCCTGGGGGCTTTCTAGCCCCTGTGCTGTCTGGCTCCTCTAGCGCCCAGAGCAAGCTCCTCTGTGGACTGCGTCATCCTCTGCCTGGACCCCTAGCCAAAAGGGCTCAGAAAGCCCAGGCCCACGTTCTGGGCAGACCCTCCAGAATCAACCCTCTCCTTAAGCTCCATTGGCCCCTTCTGGACTCACCCTACATGCCAGGGCCCACCGCGGCCCTCTGCCATACCCCTCCTCAACTCATAGGCAGTGGCGCACTTTGGGGAATGGCCAATCCCAGGCTGGGCCCAGCTCCAATCAAGATGCTGTGGGCTCCTTGGGAGCAGGCAGATCTAGGGCCCTCAGCTGACTCTGAGCTGTCTTCCCAGGTGCCCATCAACCCCGCCCCCAGTGTTTCATATCTTTCCCCTCCCCCAAGTCGCACTCCCACTCCTGATACCCTCCCTCAGGGAAGACGGCCCCACCTTCACTTTCCAGAGAGGACCCCGGAGGCCCTCCATGAGCTTCCCCACAGCTTCTCGTGGTTTGGGCCCTGACCCCTTGTTTTGGGGGAGGCGGTGGGCTTCCTGTCCCCCAGGGCTGCTTCTCTACCTGAGGCCCATGCCCAGCCCCTGCCGCCTCTCTCTCTGCTACCTGCCAGAGTCCTTACCTATAGACTTGCTTTCTTCCACCTCAAACCCACTCAGATCTCTCTCTCCCTAACGTGAACCACATGCACCCACAAAACCACTCCTTCCCCTAGCCCATGGAGCAGCCAGCCCACTCCCTGCCTCTCCTGGGAGTCAGATATGGGCGAGCGCTCTCCATGCACTGGCACCACCACACCCCTCCCCTGCAGCCTGGCTGTTCCTGCTTACTCTGCTGTACTTGGCTTCTCTTCCCAGGTCCCAAACAGTGGCTCTGTCTCTCAAATCCTGGGACCCATCAGTCCTAAATGGCCTCACCTCTCTTTCGTGTTTCACTCACTCTGAGTTGGGTTCCAGGCATTTGCATCCACGAGAATCTGAACCTCCCAGCTACTCAGAAGCCCCATAACTTCCCACCTCCAGCCCTTTGGGCATACCGCTGGGCCCACCTAGGATACGGGTGCACATGCCTCCCTCCAGCACCCCAGCCCAGTCTCATGTTCAGGACCCCACTCATGGGTTCCCCTGCCTCAGACCCACCAAGGGACCAGGCTTCCCTCCACTGAAGCCCCCAGCACTTTAACGCTGCCCATGCCTTCCTCCCTGGTTCTGATTCTGTCTCCCCCCTCCCCCCACTGGCCCAGGGCCGAGAGTGACACCCACAGCAGGTGCCCAACACAGGCCAGTGTTCACAAAGGACCCGAACATCTGCTCCACCAGATCCCAGGAGTCCTCACAGGCAGCCCGCTCTATGAAAAGGGTAGAGTGCCCAGGGAAGGACTCAGGACAGGTGGAGGGCGGGACTTAGAGGGGTGGAGATGGTCTAGAAGCACACGGGTCTGCCAGTCCAGCGCAGCCGGGGATCAGAGGCGGCTGGGGGCTGGGGGTCAGGTGGGCACTGAGGGGAGTCCAGGCCAGCCCAGCCTGCACACCAGTGGGCTCCCCACTGAGGTCTCAGGGAACCCCTCAGCTCCTTGGCTCTCCCTGCAGCCCCAGCCACCAGGTCTGCCTTGGGGATCAGAGCAGCCCTTACCTGTCTGAGGTGAGCTTCATGAGGGTGTGGCCCTGTGTGGAGTACGTGATGAAGGACATCCGCAGTTTCGGGCTGGGGAGGAAGCAGGCATTCGGGAGAAGCCATAAACACAGGCTCAAATGACGCCAATGTGCAGCCAGGGACAGGGTGCATGCCAACCTCCCTGCTCCCCACCCCAACTCTGCTGCTTTGGGGCCCGTTTTCCAAACCGCAGAAATTCCCGTAACTTCAGTGAAGGATTATGAGGCTTGTGGAGATGTGGGGCCTTCTGGGCAGAGAGTGCCAGGACGGCATCCTGCTCCACCCCTATACCCCAACACCCCACAAGTCTCTCTCTCTCAAACACACACACACAGGCACACACACTCCGGAATGTGCACAGTGCACATAAAGGAGACACACACCTACACACTCCTGCATGAGGGTCTCTCAACTGGCCTCGCGTCTACCTTAAAACTCTTAGACCTTTTAACCCCTTCCCTCTTCTATTGCCTTTTCCACGTCCCTCTCATCTCAAAACAAATTATTCTGCTTTCCAGCCATTCATATGATTTTTTGGTCTACAACAGACAACATATAAGATAGTGGTGCCATAAGATTAATACCATATAGCCTAGGTGTGTGGTAGGTTATACTGTCTAGGTTTGTGTAAGTACACTCTATGATGTTCACACAATGACAGAATTGCCCTAGGACGCATATCTCAGAATGTATTCCTGTCATTAAGCGACACATGACTGTGCATCCCTCCCTTTCCTCTCCCTGGCCACCGTCTTCTGGTCCGTTGACCCTCATCTTTTAGCTAAATTGCTACCACAGGTCCCTTGATGAGCTCCCTACTGCTCCTGGCTGTTGTTCTAACTCATTTTATCCATAATTATCACTTTTTTCCCTAAAGCACAACATTTATCATGTCACATACCTGCTCAAGAATCATCTATAGCTCCCTATTGGTCGCAGCAGGAAATCCAAGCCCCTTGGCCTCACATTATGAGCCCCGATGGCCTTGACCCCAAGTTGTCCTGTCCAGCCTCATCTCCCAGCCCTCCCCTGAGTTAATGCTACCCTCCAGCCAAACAGACCACGCTCTCCACAAGAAGTCTCCTCGATAGCTCTTGTTACCTAGCCTTTCCCCATCCTTCAAGACCGAGTTAAATTTCCACATCCTCTAGGAAGCCATCTTTGACTTTTTCTCTAGGAATTCTTGCTTTTTCTTTTAAGTTGCCATGTAAGTCTTTGGTCTCTTTCTTTGGGTTTTTGGCACTGTTTAACCCGGTGTTCAGTTACTGAGTTATTGGTCTGCGTGTCTTAACTTCCTTTCCCAGTCTGTGAGGTCCTTAGGGGCAGACTGTGCCCCCTGCTATGTGGCCTGACTCCCAGGCAGGAGCCAACCAAAGCTGCTGAGATCGAATTGAGCCAGTGATTCTTTCCCTTCCTGCTTCTGAACACTGCCCTAGGCTCTGTGCTCCTGACCTGAGGGACTCCCATGCCCACCGAATCTAAACAGCTGTGTATTCTGCCTGGCAGAGGAAAACACCCTGTAGCTTGGAGAAGCCGTACTTTTGGAACTTCTTGACCATTTCATCCACAAATTTGTGAATATGCTTCCAATTACCATTCACGCTGTCCGACCTGAAAACAAAGGAGACCTCAGTCAGAGGGATAAGGAGCGTCCATTGAGTGGGCAGAGTTTCTGCCTCCCTACCTTCCAGCAGGCCTTTAGCAAGACCCACCCGCCTCCCCATGTAGCTGCAGACTGCCACACACTCCCAGTGACCTCTGTGGCTGACCCTGGTGGTGACTTTCATCTGTGTGAGTGGTGGGGAGGGTGACCAACCAGACCTGTGTGTGGGGACTGAGGGCCTTCCAGGAATGAGGGACTTTAGGTGGCAAACCAGGATGACTGGTCACACTAGGTAGGGCTGTTAGACAAGAATTGAGGGAGGATGCATTGGCTGGAAAACAGTTCTGATTCTGATACTTTGGCTCTCCTGGTCCACCACTTCTCTGAAAATAATCATTCCCAGCCATCTACTCCTCTCCTACCCCTTAAAGGTATCTGTGGTTGGATTGGGGGGCGGGGCACAGCTCTCTGTCACCCTATGCCATCATGAGCCTCTTGGAAGCAACAGCTCCAGGTTCAGAGGGTAATCCAGGCCTATCCTGTAATCCCCTGCTGGACTCTTGGATTCTTGGGCATCAGACTATGCTGACCAGCCCCTTTAGTTTGGGGATCTATTTGGAAGCCTGTGTCTGACCTGCCAACCCTTCTTCATGACACCCCCAAATTCTGTTCAGTCATTCACATTTCCCAGCACCCACAGATACAAGAAGAGACAGTCCCAACAGAAGCCTGGGCCTCAGGCCAAGGAGACTGTGCTACTCATATGATTTTATTTCCCTTCTTTATTATCAGCCTGCAAATCTGAGCCCCTCTGGACACAAAAGCCCTTTCTAAGCAGCACTGCCAGGAGAGGGGCAGGAACAGGCCTGGGCCACTGCTGTCCTGTGTCATCATGCCCCAACCAAGAGGGAAAACCACAGGTCCTTCCTGTTCCTACTTTCAGTTTCTTGACCCCATCAGATCCCACTTTAGTCCCCGGATGGAGGAGGCTGAAGGGGGTTGGGGCCTCCTGACTCCTTCTGTCTAGGTGGGAAGCACTTATGTGTGCCCTACCTGCTCAGGGTTCAAAGGTCTTTGCTATCCCAGATCTCTGTAGGTCTGCACTATTCAAGATTATGGAGGGCAAATGTGAGGCTCACTGACTGTTTTGCTCAAGGTTCTGCAGATGGTAAGGGGTGAAACTGAGGCTGGTGACCTGGCCTGGGCTTTTTCCCTGGAAATGTTGGCTCATATCTTTAATATGGCCTGTGAGTCAGAGGAGCCCTTCCTCTCACCTTCAGTGATCACCATGCCCATAAATATCCTGAGTGTCATGTTTATATGTGTGATCCCCACGTACCCAAGAGCATCCTTCTCCTCTCTACTATTCCGTCTGCCTCCTCTAGGCTGCATCTAAAACTGTCAACAGATGGTGATGACACTAAGGATGGATGACAATGATATCAGGATTATCATTCACGGAGCACGTATATACCAGAAACTTTACATACATGGCTTCCAATTCCAGAACAACCCTATGATATCAGCATCGTTCCCACTTTATGAGGAGAAAATCGAGGCTCTCACAGGTCAAGGAATTTGCCAAAATTTCCATGGCTAGCATGGATCTGAACCAAGATCTAGCTGTAAAACCCATGCTCTATCCATTGCACTTGGCAGATCAGGGTGACACTGCTGTGTCTGACAATTGCTGGGTAGCAAAGCACTAGACTCGGACAATCTCCACAATACTGACTTTCTCTTGAAAGATCCATGCTAATGTGCAAGATGACTCTTTTCCTAACTATTGGTAACACTTTCCACTTTCATTCTCATTACTCATTACTCCTCTCCTCTGTTTCCCCCCTGAGTGAAGAGGAGATTCCAGAGAAGATTTATAGGAAGCAAGAGTCTTCAACCCACCTGCCTACTCTGGGAAAGTTTCCAGTTTGTGATTATTTTGAAGCAAGGTATAGAATCTAAAATACAGAAGAATGCAAGTGCTCATCGGCAGTGGAAAATGCCACAGGGACCTACAGGACCCTAGGAAGGAGACAGTATGTAACAGAGCAACCATTTGAGCTTCTGGCACACAGAGCTCCAATCATGTTTTAGTGCCCCACTCTTAAATGAGAATGGAGAGAGGAGGATCACCAGACATTTGAGGACATCTCTACTATTAAAGCTTGAGGCCAAACATCCTAGTGATATAACTACCCTGAAACAATGGAAGTGGGTGGGGCAGAATCATGTGGGGGAGCTGAGCTATAAGAAAGCTCAATTCTTTTCCCCCATTATAAGAAGTCAACAGAGAATGTGCACTCTCAACCAGCAGTCAGTAAAAGCATGTTATTAGAAACAAGGTCATAATACCAGAAGAAAAATCTAGAAGATTTGTAAGTGGCTGCCTCTCAGAAGTGGGATCAGAAGTGGGGAGGAATGGGTAAGAGCCGTAAGTTTTTTGTCGTGAACTTTGTAATAGTGTTTGTTTTTTGTGAGGAGATCAGCCCTGTGCTAACATCTGCCAATCCTCTCCCTTTTTTGCTGAAGAAGACAAGCCCTGGGCTAACATCCATGCCCATCTTCCTCTACTTTACATGGGATGCCGCCGCAGCATGGCTTGCCAAGCAGTGCGTCGGTGCGTGCCCAGGATCCGAACTGGCGAATTCCGGGCCGCCGCAGCAGAGTGCGCGCACTTAACCACTTGCGCCACCAGCCCGGCCCCTAATAATGTTTGATTTTAAAATTATTTTCACTCCCACCAGCAGTGTATGAGAGTTCCCTTCTCTCATACACTGCTGGTGGGAGTGCAAACTGGTGCAGCCACTATGGAAAACAGTATGGAGATTCCTCAAAAAATCAAGGATAGAACTACCATATGATCCAGCTATTCCACTGTTGGGTATTTATCCAAAGAACTTGAAAACACCAATTTGCAAAGGTACATGCACCCCTGTGTTCATTGCAGCGTTATTCACAATAGCCAAGACTTGGAAGCAACCTAAGTGCCCATCAAGGGACTAATGGATAAAGAAGATGTGGTATATATACACAATGGAATACTACTCAGCCATAAGAAACGATGAAATCCAGCCATTTGTGACAACATGGATGGACATTGAGGGTATAATGCAAAGTGAAATAAGTCAGAGGGAGAAGGTCAAATACCATATGATTTCCTTCATTAAGTAGTAGATAATAACAACAATAAACAAAAACATAGGGACAGAGATTGGATTGGTGGTTACCAGAGGGGAAGGGGGGAGGGAGGAGGGTGAAAGGGATAATTCGGTACATGTGTGTGGCGATGGGTTGTAATCAGTATTTTGGTGGTGAACATGGTGTAGTCCATGCAGAAATAGAAGTACAATGATGTACACCTGAAATTTTTACAATGTTATAAACCAATGTTACTGCAATAAACAAAAAATTAAAAAATAAATAAATAAAATTATTTTAAAACATTTCTTTGATAAATGTAAAAATGAAATTACAAACAAAACTAGTAGCATGGAGGATGTCAGTAAAATGTCAGATTCTGAAACACTAAGCCCTCTTTCCTCCCTGGAAACATCATAACAAACCACTATAAGCTATCTGCATCAAATTTGTAGGAGCTCCTAGAAAAATAATAAAAGGTTTACAACAATAAGGCAAATGTGCAATCAAGAAATAGCCATCTTAAAAATAGTAGGAAAGTTTTATGGCATTTTTAATCACTCTTCTCCCACTCCTTCCTGGAATGGTGGCAGTTTTGGTCTTATCAGTTCCCCAGTTCCAAGTTTTCTTTGAACTAGAGGAAGAAATGTAGGCCTTACTTAAAAATTATTGTGTACATCTGTTCTAACCTGGCTGGGGTCAATTAGGATGTTCAAAAGCAGCTGTAGCCACAGGCTGAACTGAAATCCACACTTATGCCCAGCCAGAATCATACTCAGAAGAGTCCTGAGAAGACCTTAAGCTTCAACTTTGGGCTGATGCTTAGGCTCAGAGTAAGCCTAACTAAGAAGCAAAGGAATGCCCTAGCAAAGAAACATTCTGCAAAGACTGGGAAAGGTGGCTATTTTCCATGTTTTGTTTTAAATTTTTGTGGTGGGTTTGTTTGTTTCAGCTCCTGGCATTCAAGGAAATCTGTTAAAACTTTAGCTAAATATGAGCTAAAGGAACAGAAACTCCACTGACCACACACAACAAAGATTATTCCTTGCAAAAATAGTTAGGAAGGATCTGAAAACAAAGAGAATGTTAGACACTTCTACAATAAAAAACAAAAGCAAAAAAATATCCTAGTACTCATGGGAAATTCTGATTTCCAGAGTACCACATTATAATAATCAAAAACCCAATTTTCAGGGGCCAGCCCAGTGGCGCAAGCGATTAAGTGTGCACGCTCTGCTGCGGCGGCCCGGGGTTCGCCAGTTTGGATCCCCAACGTGCACCGACGCGCCACTTCTTAAGCCATGCTGTGGCAGCATCCCATATAAAGTAGGGGAAGATGAGCATGGGTGTTAGCCCAGGGCCAGTCTTCCTCAGCAAAAAAAAAGAGGAGGATTGGCATTGGATGCTAGCTCAGGGCTACTCCTCCTCACACACACACACAAAAAACAAACAAACCCATTTTCAATAAAAGAAATCACAAAATATACAAAGAAATAGGAGGACACATCTCATTAAAAGGAACTAATTAAATCTGCAGAAACTATCCCTGAGGAATCCAAGGCATCAGACTTAGTAGAGAAAAAGACCTAAAAGCAACTATCTTGAATATACCTCCGAGGTAAGCTAAAACGACAAAAAATTAAAGAAAATCAGGAAAGTGATAAATTAAAAAAATGAGTGTACCAAAAAAGAGACATAAATTATTAAAAAAACAAACAGAAATTCTGGAGATGAAAAGTGCAATAACTGAATTGAAAAATTCATTAGCAGAGTTGAGCAGGCAGAACAAAAAAATCAGCCAAGTTAAGGATATGACAATTGACATTATCGAGTGACAGGAGCAGAAAGGAAAAACAATGAAGAAAAGTCATCAGAGTCTAAGGGACCTGTGGGACATCATCAAGCAGCTCTATATATACCTTGTGGAAGTCCTAGAAGAAGATAAGTGTAAGGAAAAGAAACATTGTTTGACTAAATAACAGTCAAAAACATCCAAAATTGGATGAAATATATGAATCAACAAGTCCAAGAACCTCAACTCCCACTGCAACAAACTGAAGAGCCCCACATCAAGACACATTATAATCAAACTGTTAAAAGACAAAGACAAAGAGAGAATCTTGAGCAGGGAAAAGAGAAGAGATGTGTCATACAAGTAGTCTTCAATAACATTATCTCATCAGAATCCTTGGAGGCCAGAAGGTAGAACAGGATATATTTAAAGTGCTGGGGAAAAAAGCAGTCAAGTGAGAATGCCAAATTCTGCAAAACTGTCCTTCATAAATGAGGGAGAAATTAACATATGCACAGATAGATGAAAGCTGAGGGAGTTCAATTCCACAGTATCTGACCTACAAGAAATGGTAAAGGGAGTCATTCAGGTTAAAATAGGACACTAGACAATAACGTGAACTCTCATATGAACATAAAAATATTTCTAATAAAGATAAATACAAGAGTAAATATAAAAGCTAGGATTATTGTAATCTTGGCTTCTAACTGAACTTTTTATTGTCTACAGAATTTAAAAGATATGCATTAAATTCACTATAAATCTATGCCATTGGGCACACAATGTGTATAGATGCAATTTGTGACATTGGTAACACAAAGTGGGGTTGCAGCAGTATTGGAGTACAGTTTTGTACACAATTGAAGTTAAGATGGTATCAATTCTAATTATATTGTTATAACTTTAGCATGTTACAGCTAATGCCCATATAATCATGAAGAAAATATCTATAATAGAATATACACAAAGGAAATAAAAAGGGAATAAAATCCTGTCACTACAAAAAAAATCTAGTAAACACAGAAGTAGGCAGAAATGGAGAAAATAAGAAACAACAAAACTAGAATGCATACAGAAAACAAAGAGTAAAATGGCAGAAGTCCTTCCATATAGTAATTACTTTAAATGTAAATTAATTAGACTTTCCAGACAAAAGTAATAGATCAGCAGAATGGATTAAAATAAAAGATCTAAGTGTTTGCTGTCTACGAGAGACTCATTTTAGATGTAAAGACACAAATAAGTTGAAAATGAAAGTAAGGAAATATATTCAGTGCAAATAGAAATCCAGAGAGATCTAGGGCAACTACATTAGACAAAACAGACTTTAAGTAAAAAATTGTTATAAAAGGCAAAGGACATTATATATTCATTAAAGGGTCAATTCATCAAGAAAATAAAACAATTATAAACAGATATGCACCAAACATGAGAGCTCCAGAATTTATAAAGCTAACATGGACAGAAATAGAAAGCACTACAATAAAGTTGGAGACTTCAACAGTCTACTTTCAGCAATGGATAGAAAAACAAAATATAAGCAAATAGAGAAATAAGGGAATAGAGGACATGAAGAACACTATAAAACAATTGTACCTAACCAGTATGCAGAGAATACTCCACGTGACAATAGCAAAATGCACATTTTCCTAAAGTGCATGTGAAATATTCTCCAGGATAGATTACATGTCAGGCCACAAAACAAGTCTTAACAAATTTAAAATGATGGAAATCATTCAACAAAGAAATAGAAACCATAAAAGTAAACCATACAGAATTCCTAGAGCTGAAGAGTACAAATACTGCACTGAAGAATTCAATAGAGAGCTTCAATAAGAGATTCAATCAAGCAGAAGAAAGTATAAGTGAACCAGAAGATAGGGCATTTGAAACCATCTGGAGGAGCAAAAAGAAAAAGGAATGAAAAAGAGGGAGGAAAGCCCACAGGACTTATGAGAAATCATCAAAGGAAGCAATATATGCATTATGGGAATCCTAGAAGGAGAAGAGAAAGAGAAAGGGACAGAAAGTAAATTTAAAGCAACAATGGCTGAAAGCTCCCCATGAAAACATGGGGAAAGAAACAGACGTTCAGGAGGCCCAATGGATCCCAGATAGGTTGAACTGGAAAAGTGCTACACTGAGACACATTAAATTTAACTTTAAAAGGTCAAACACAAAGAGAGAATTTTTAACGCAGCAAGAGAAAAACAAAACAGCATATAGAAGAGACTCTATCATAATATTATCAGAAGACACAGCAACAGAAATTTTTCAGGCCAGGAGAGAATGGGATGATGCATTCAAAACAATGAAAGAAAAAACCTGTCAACCAAGAATGGTATACCGAGCAATGCTCTCCTTCAGAAATGAAGTCGAGATAAAGACTTTCCTGAACAAACAAAATGTGAGAGTTCATCATCACTAGACTTGCCTTATAAGAAATGCTATAGGGTGTTCTTCTAGCAGAAATGAAAGGATCCTGATTAATATCATAAAAACATGAATGTAGGTGGAAAACCCACTGGTAATGGTAGATATATTGCCAAAATCAGATTCTCTAATATTATAATAGTGCTGCATAATTCACTCACAACTCTAGTTTAAAAGTTAAAAAACAAGAGGTGATTTCAGCAACATGGCAGAGTGAGCTATTCCCTGTGTCTCTCCCACTTCGAACCTCAACTAAAACGACATTCATTGATCAGTGGAGGATACCCTCACAGCACACCAGGACGCCTCCGAGACCCAAGAATCTGTATATCTGAAGGTGGATGGACTAACCCCCCTGCCCCAGGAGGTGGTGGAGATAGGCGAGCACCCTCTGGTCCCCAGGCAGCCCAGCGCACGTGTGCGACTGCTTTCCCAACTAGAGCGATCACAGCACTGCTGTGGCCCTGAGGGTGGGACCATACCTCAGCGCGACTGTGGAAACAGGTGATGGCAGCCCTGAGCCTCCTGTGTGATCACTTCCCCGTCTAATGGGGGAGCCCTCAGGGCCATGCAGCCCACAGAGAGTGGCACAGGCTTGGACCCAGTGGGGAAGCCCTGCCCAGCAACACAAAGGACAGTGCTACCTAGAAGCAGAAGGCAGCTGAGCTGCCACTAAGGCGAACAAGCTCCCAGCTGCCATGAACACCCATAGTACTGCTGCGGCCCCAAAGAGGGGAAGCGTGTCTCAGTAGGACTGTGAGAGTGGGCAGTAGTGACCCCAAGCCCCTGTGTGATCACTCTCATCTAATGGGAGAAACCAAAACCCCACTGTGGTCCCAGGGAGAGGCTTTGGCTCAGTTCCAGAGGGGAGGCCTCGCTCACCAAGCACAACGGCTGGTACGACCTAGGAGCAGAGGGTGGCTGAGATCCCAGTTCCAGCGAACAAGCTCCTGGCTGCCGTGAACACCCACAGTACGGCTGCAGCCCCAAATGGGGGAAGCGTGTCTCGGCGGGACCCTGAGAGCAGGCGGCAGTAGCCCTGAGCCCCCCGAGCGATCACTCTCTCATCTGGTGGGAGAATCCACGATCCTACCCGGTCCCAGGGAGTGCCTTTGGCTCCATCCCGGAGGGGAATTCCCACCCACCAAGCACAACAGCTAGTGCGACCTAGGAGCAGAGGGCGGCTGAGATCCCAGTCTGGGCAAATAAGCTCCCAGCTGTTGTGAACACCCATAGTACCGCTGTGGCCCAGAAGCAGGGGGCACAGCTCTGTGGGTCTGTGGGAGCAGGTGGCAGTAGCAGAGAGCCCCCCCACGTGACTACTTCCCCATTTGGTGGGACACCCCACAGGGCTGCTGAGATCCCAAGAAGTGACCCAGGCTCGGACAGCCACACCTGACAGGGATCGTGGCAGTGGGCTCAGACTACACAGCTCCTGCCCCTCCCCACCCAAGTGGCAGCAGATGGAACCTGAGTCCAGAAACTATCACTCCATGTGCCGGCACAAATCCACTCCATCAAATGGTATAAAGAAATATATTAGTACTCCAGACCAGAAGGAAAAAGACAAACACCCAGAAATCAATCCTGAAGGCATGGAAATCTACGATCTAAATGACAAAGAATTGAAGACAGTCATCATGAGAAAACTCAATGAGCTACAAGAGAATTCTGAAAGATAGTTCAATGAAATCAGGAACCAAATTACTGTACAGAGGGAATTCTTCATAAAAGAGATTGAAACTATAAAGAAAAACCAAACAGAATTGTTAGAGATGAAAAACACAATGGATACAATAAAGAAAAATCTGGAGTCCTTAAACAACAGGGCTGATAATATGGGGAACAGATTTAGCAATCTGGAGGATAGGAACACAGAAATGCTTCAGATGGAGAAGGAGAGAGAACTTAGACTAAAAAGAAATGAAGAAATTCTCCAAGAAATATCTGACTCAATTAGAAAGTGCAACATAAGGATGATAGGTATTCCAGAGGGAGAAGAGAGGGAAAAAGGAGCAGAGAGCTTGTTCAAAGAAATAATAACTGAGAACTTCCCAAACCTGGAGAAGGAGCTGGAATTACACGTATAAGAAGCCAACAGGACTCCTAATTACATCAATGTAAAAAGAGCTTCTCCAAGGTGTATGTTAGTAAATCTGGCAAAAGTCAACGATAAAGAAAAAATATTAAGGGGCAGCAAGGCAAATGAGAATAACCTATAAAGGAAGCCCTGTCAGGCTTTCAGTGGATTTTTCACCAGAAACCTTACAGGCTAGGAGAGTGGAATAATACATGCAAAATTTTGAAAGACAAAAACTTTCTGCCAAGAATACTATATCCAGTGAAAATATCCTTCAGATATGATGGAGAAATAAAAACTTTCCCAGATAAAAAAAACCTGAGGGAGTTCACTGCCAAAAGACCCCCACTACAAGATTTGATCAAGAAGGCCCTCATACCTGAAAAAAAAAGGAAGAAAGGGTTTACAAAGCCTGGAGCAAGCAGATAAACAGGCAGACAAAACCAGAACCTGCAGCTCTCTGTCAGAGCAGCTCAGCAAACACTTGATTACAACTCTAAAGATAAAGGGAAGGAAAACATCAAAAATAAATATCATCACTTCATTTTAACCACAAATTTACAACACACAACGGAATAAGTTGTGACAACAACAACTTAGAAGGGGAAGAGGAAAGGGATGAAACCTGCTTAGACTAAGGGAACACGAGGCTATCAGGGACTGGACTATCTCATCTATGAGACCTTTTATACAAACCACATGGTAATCACTAAACAAAAAATCAGAACAAAGACACAAATGATAAACAAGGTGAGAACTGAGAAAACCATCACAGAGAGCCACCAAACTGAATTAGCAGTCCAAAATACATGGGATGAGAAACAAGGGAAATACATAACAACTGAAAAACAAGAGATAAAAGGGCAGCGTTAAGCCCTCATATATCAGTAATCACTCTAAATGTAAATGGATTGAATTTACATTCAATACATACAATCAAAAGACACAGAGTGGCTGGATGGATTAAAAAACAAGACCCAACACTTTGCTGCCTCCAGGAAACACATCTCAGTTCTAAAGATGTCTTAACATGAGTACAGCCATGTTTGGCCGCTCCACTGACCTACAGCCACCAGCACACAAAGAAATATAAAGCTGCTTTCTGTGTGGTGGGAACTGGCCTTTTCCCGGGAACTGGCCTTTCTCCCACAGAGACAGTTGCAAGTTGTAACATTTCAAGGCTCTCGGAGCGTTGTAGCACGGGATGGACTGGCCATCTGTACCGGGCTAAGACGATAACCAAAGAGAACAATGCACGTACACAATTACTGGCCTGGGACATTAGCCAAGGGGCTCAGTGCACATATGCCACTGATAACCATTTGTGCATGGGAACACTAGATGCTTGCTCTGTAAACTCTGTAACTGCTTATATAAACTGCTGGAGACTGAGACCCGGTGAGAGTTCCACCTGTGGAAGGGACGCCTTGCCCAGGATGTGTGATCCTTGCCCAGCCGTGTCGATTGACAGGACTCTCCCGGCACTGGGGTGTGGATGTTGTGAGTAATTGATTTATTGTGAAGTAATTGATCCGATGTGTTCTCTTTTGGTCAACCTGGTGTTTCTCTTTCTGGTTGATTTGTGTCATTTCCCTTCAGTCGATCTGGTGTTTCCCTTTCCGATCGATCTGATGTTTTTCCCTCTTATTATATGACCTATTTGAATCTGCTGCTATCTCAGCCGATGTGGATGTTTTCCCTTTCCAGTCGAGCTGGTGCTTTTTCCCTCTTATGACCTATTTGGATCTGTTCGCGGACTATCGCCTTTACTATCCTCTATATAATAAAATATACCTTCAGTCCATTTGTTTGGAGTGGAAAGTTTCTTTTACGTCTCCAATCGAATCCCCGAACCTCTCATAACAAAAGACAAACACAGGTTCAGAGTGAAGGGATGGAAGATGATATTTCAAGCTAATGGCAAACAAAAGAAAGCAGTTGTTGCCATATTTGTATCAGACAAAGTAGACTTCAAGATATAAAAGGTAATGAGAGACAAAGAGGGGCAATATATAATGATAAAAGGAACACTCCACCAAGAAAACATAACACTTATAAACATATATGCACCCAACACAGGAGAACCAAAGTACACAAAGCAGCTATTAACAAACCTAAAAGGAAATATTAACAACAGCACAATAATAGTAGGGGACCTTAACACCCCACTTACATCAATGCACAGATCATCCAGACAGAAAGTCAATAAAGAAATAGTGAACTTAAACAAAAAACTAAACCAGATGGACTTAATAGATATATATAGAGCACTTCATCCAAAAAGAACAGATGACACTTTCTTCTCAAGCACTCATGGAACATTCTCAACGATAGACCATATGTTGGGAAACAAGGCAAACCTCTATAAATTTAAGAAGACTGAAATCATAACAAGCATCTTTTCTGACCATAATGCTATGAAACTAGAAATCAACTATGAGAAAAAAACTGGGAAAATAACAAAGATGTGGAGACTAAACAACATGCTACTGAACACCAATGGATGATTGAAGAAACTAAAGGAGAAATCAAAGAATACCTGGCGACAAATGAAAATGAAAACACACCATACCAACTCATGTGGGATGCAGCAAAAGTGGTCGTGAGAGGGAAATTCAGAGCAATACAGGCCCACCTTAACAAACAAGAAAAATTCCAAATAAGCAATCTTAAACTACACCTAACAGAATTAGAAAAAGAAGAACAAACAAAGCCCAAAGTCAGCAGAAGGAGAGAAATAATAAAATGAGAGCAGAAATAAATGAAATTAAAACCAAAAACACAGTAGAAAGATTCAATGAAACAAAAAGCTGGTTCTTCGAGAAAATAAACAAAATTGACAAATCCTTAGCCAGATTCACCAAGAGAAAAAGAGATAAGGCTCAAATAAATAAAATTAGAAATGAAAGAGGAGAAATCATAATGAATACCACAGAAACATAAAAGATTATAAGAGAATACTATGACAAACTGTAGTTCAACTAATTGGACAATCTAGAAGAAACAGATAAATTCTTAGACTCACACAACCTCCCAAAACTGAATCAAGAAGAAATAGAGAACCTGAATAGACCAATCACAAGTAAAGACATTGAAACAGTAATCAAAAACCTCCAAAAAACAAGTGTCCAGGACCAGATGGCTTCTCTGGAGAATTTTACCAAACATTCAAAGAAGATTTAATACCTATCCTTCTCAAACTATTCCAGAAAATAGAGGAAGATGGAACACTTCCTAACACATTCTATGAGGCCAACATCACCCCGATACCAAAGCCAGGCAAGGGCAATACAAAGAAGGAAAATTACAGGCCAATATCGTTGATGAACATAGATGTAAAAATCCTCAACAAAATATTGGCAAACCAAATACAGCAATACATTAAAAAGATCACACATCATGATTAAGTGGGATTTATACCAGGGATGCAGGGATGGTTCAATATCTGCAAATCAATCAATGTGATACACCACATTAAAAAAATGAGGAATAAAAACCATATGATCACGTCAATAAATGCAGAGAAGGCATTTGACAAGATCCTACATCCATTTATGATAAAAACTCTCAACAAAATGGGTATAGAAGGAAAGTACCTCAACATGATAAAGGCCATATATGACAAATCCACAGCCAACATCATACTCAACAGGGAAATACTGAAAGCTATCCCTCTGAGAACATTAACAAGACAAGGGTGCCCACTCTCGCCACTATTATTCAACATAGTACTGGAAGTTCTGGCCAGAGCAATTATGCAAGAAAAAGGAATAAAAGGAATCCAAATAGGCAATGAAGAAGTGAAACTCTCGCTGTTTGCAGACGACATAATTTTATATATAGAAAACCCTAAAGAATCCATCAGAAAACTATTAGAAATAATCAACAACTACAGCAAAGTTGCAAGGTACAAAATAAACTTAAAGAATCAGTTGCATTTCTTTACTCTAACAACAAACTAACAGAAAGAGAACTCAAGAATACAATCCCATTTACAATCGCAACAAAAAGAATAAACATCTAGGAATAAATTTAACCAAGGAGATGAAAGACCTATGCAATGAAAACTATAAGACATTATTGAAAGAAATCGATGATGACATAAAGAAATGGAAAGATATCCCATGCACATGGAGCGCAAGAATAAACATAGTTAAAATGTCCACACTACCTAAAGCAATCTACAGACTCAATGCAATCTCAATCAGAATCCCAATGACATTCTTCAGTAGAAATAGATCAAAGAAACCTAAAATTCATATGGGGCAACAAAAGACCCCAAATAGCTAAAGCAATCTTGAGAAAAAAGAACAAAGCTGGAGGCATCACAATCCCTGACTTCAAAGCATACTACAAACTGATAGTAATCAAAACATCATGGTACTGGTACAAAAACAGACACACCGATCAATGGAACAGAATTGAAACCCCAGCAATAAAACCTCACACTACGGGCAGCTAATCTTTGACAAAGGAGCCAAGAACATACAATGGAGAAAGGAAAGTCTCTTCAATAAATTGTGCTGGGAAAACTGGACAGCCACATGCAAAAGAATGAAAGTAGACTATCTGCTTTTGCCATACACAAAAAATAACTCAAAATGGATCAAAGACCTGAAGGTGAGACCTGAAACTATAAAACTCCTGGAAGAAAATGTAAGCAGTACACTATTTGTCATTGGTCATAAAGGGATCTTCTCGAATTCCATGTCCACTAGGACAAGGGAAACAAAAGAAACAATAAACAAGTGGGACTCCATTAGACTAAAGAGCTTCTGCAAGGCAAACGAAACCAGGATCAAAATGAAAAGACAACCCACCAGCTGGGAGAAAATATTTGCAAACCATATATCTGACAAGGGGTTAATCTCCATAATATGTAAAGAACTCACAACATCTGAACAACAAAAAAACAAATAACGATCAAAAATGGGCACAGGATACGAACAGACATATTTCCAAGGAAGATATACAGATGGCCAAGAGACATATGAAAAGATGCTCAACATCACTAATCATCAGGGAAATGCAAATCAAAACTACACTAAGATATCACCTTACACCTGTGAGCATGGCTATAATCACCAAGACAAAAAATAACAAATGTTGGAGAGGCTGTGGAGAAAAGGGAACCCTCATTCACTGCTGGTGGGAATGCAAACTGGTGCAGCCTCTATGGAAAACAGTATGGAGATTCCTCAAAATATTAAACATAGAAATACCTTATGATCCAGCCATCCCACTTCTGGGTATTTATCCAAAGAACTAGAAATCAACGATCCAAAGAGGCTTATGCACCCCTTTGTTCATTGCAGCATTATTCACTATAGCCAACATGTGTAAGCAACCCAAGTGTCCATCAACAGATGATTGGATAAAGAAGATCTGGTATATATACACAATGGAATACTATTCAGCCATAAAAAAAGACAAAATCGTCCCATTTGCAAGAACTTGGATGGACCTGGAGGGTATTATGTTAAGTGAAATAAGCCAGAGAGAGAAAGACAAACACTGTATGACCTCTCTCATATGTGGAATATAAACTAACACATGAACAGAGAGAACAGTTTGGTGGTTACCAGGGCCAAGGGAGGCGGGGGGTGGGCACAAGGGGTGAAGGGGCACATTTATACGGTGACTGACAAACAATAATATACAACTGGAATCTCACAATGTTGTAAACTATTAAGACATCAATAAAAATTTTTTTAAAAAGTTAAAAAACAAATGTATTAAACTTAACTATAACCACAATAATTTGTTATTGTATACAAAATATAAAAAATACGTAAGCTGTAATATCAATAACCTAAAATGAGACAGTAAGAAATAAAAGTGCAAAGTTTAGGAACGGTATTGAACTTAGGTTGTTATCAGCTTAAAATAGATGTTATAAATACATTTTATGTAAGCCTCATTGAAACCTATAGTAGTTACACGAAAAATCATGATAAAAGAGTCAAAGTATACTGCTACAAAAAGTCATCAAATCACAACAGAAGATAACAGGATAAGAAGCCACAAACAATAGATCTACAGTTAGAAAACAATGAATGAAATGGCAATAGTGAGTCCTTACACACCAATAATTACCTTAAATGTAATGGATTAATTTCTTCAATCAAAAGACATAGAATGGCTTAATGGATAAAAAACAACAACAACAACAACAAGATCCAACAATATGGCACCTACAAGAGACTCACTTTAGCTGTAAAGACACACATAGACTGAGAGTGAAGGGATGATAAAACACATTTCAAGCAAATGGTAACCAAAATAAAGCAGTGGTAGCTATTACTTATATCAGACAAAATAGACTTTAAGCTAAAAATGGTCAAAAGATACAAAGAAGGTCATTATATAATGATAAAGGGGTCAATCCATCAAGAAGATAAAACAATTGTATATATTTATGCCCCCAACATCAGAGCACCTAAATATATAAAGAAAATGCTAACAGAACTAAAAGGGGAAATAAACAGCAACACAATAATAGTTGAGGTCTTTAATACCCACTCTCAAGAACTGATAGATCATCCAGACAGAGAATAAATAAGGAAAGAGCAGATTTGAATAACCCTATAGACAAAAAGGATTTAACAGACATATATAGAAGATTCCATCCAATAGCAGCAGAATACACATTCCTGTCAAGTGCACATAGAACCTTTTCCAGGACTGATCATATGTTAGGCCACAAAGTCTTAATAAATTTAAGAACACTGAGGGGCTTGCCTGGTGGTGTAGTGGTTAAATTTGGCACTTTCCACTTCAGAAGCCCGGAGTTCAAGGGTTGGGATTCTGGGCGTAGACCTACACCACTCATCAAGCCCTGCTGTGGCAGCAACCCACATACAAAATAGAGAAAGACTGCCACAGATGTGAGCTCATGGCCAGTCTTCCACAAGCAAAAAGAGGAGGATTGGCAACAGATGTTAGCTCAGGGCTAATCTTTCTCACCAAAACAAAAAAGAACACTGAAATTATACCAAAGATTTTTCTGACCACAATGATATGAAACAAGTAATCAATAACAGGAGGAAAACTAGAAAATTCATAAATACATGGAAGTTAAACAACACATTCTTGGACAATCAATGGACCAAAAAAAAATTAAAATGAAAAAAAAGTATCTTGAGACAAATGAAAATGGAAACACAACATACCAAAACTTATGGGATGCAGCAAAAGCAGTTCTAAGAGGGAAGTTTATAGCAATAAACACATATATCAAGAAAAAAGAAAGATCTTAAATAAATAATCTAACTTTACACCTGAAGAAACTAGAAAAAGAAAAGCAAATTAAGCCCAAAGTTAGCAGAAGAAAAAAAAAATAAAGATTAGAGCAGAAATAAATCAAATAGAGAACAGGAAAACAATAGAAAAGATTAACAAAACTAATAGCTGTTTCTTTGAAAGGATAAAGAAAATTGACAAATCTTTAGCTAGACTAACCCCAAGAACAAAAAGAGAAGACTCAAATCAATAAAATGATAAATGAAAGAGGAAACACACAACTGTGTGACAGCACAGAAATAGAAAGCTTCATGTGAGATTACCATGAACAACTATATGCCAACAATTGGACAACCTAGAAGAAATGGATAAATTCCTAGAAACATCCAATCTACCAAGACTGAATCAGGAAGAAATACAAAACCTAAAGAGAGAGTAATGAGTAAGGAGGTTGACTCAGTAATCAAAAGCCTCTCAACGAAGAAAAGCCCAAGACCAGATGGCTTTACTGGTGAATTTTACGAAACATTTAAGGAAGAATTAATGTCGACCCTTCTCAAACTCTTCCAAAAACTGAAGAGGGAACACTTCCAAACTCATTTTATGAGGCCATCATTACCCTGATACCAAAGCCAGATAAGGACACTACAAGAAAAGAAAAATACAGACCAATATCCCAGATAAATACCGATACAAAAATTCTCAACACAATATTAACAAGCCAAATTCAAATCCAGCAACACATTAATAGGATCACTAACCACGATCAAGTGGGATTCATCCCTGGGATGCAAGGATGGTTCAACATATGAAGATCAATAAATGTGATACATCACATTAATAGTATGAAAAGAGAAAAATTATGTAACCATCTCAATAAATGCAGAAAAAGTATTTGACAAAATTCAACACCCATTCATGATGAAAACACTCAAGAAATTAGGTAGAGAAAGAACAAACATCAACTTAATAAAGGCCATATATGAGAAGCCCACAGATAACATCATGCCCAATGGTGAAAATGTGAGAGCATTTCTTTTAAGATAAGGAACAAGACAAAGGTGTCTACTCTCACCATTCATAGTCACCATAGTACTGGAAGTCATAGCCAGAGCAATCATGCAAGAGACAGAAATAAAAAGCAGCAGAATTGGGATGAAAGAAGTAAAACTGGCTCTATTTGCATATGACATGATTTTATATCTAGAAAATTGTAAAGACTCCACCAAAAACCTCTGAGATCTAATCAACAAATTCAGTAAAGTGGCAGAATAAAAAATCAGCGTACAAAAATCAGAAGCATTTCTACACACTAACAATGAGTAATATAAAAAAGAAATAAGGAAAACAGGCCCACCTACTATAGCATCAAAAACAATAAAATACTTAAGAATAAATTTAACCAAGGAGGTGAAAGATCTTTACACTGAAAATTAGAGGATACTGATGAAAGAAACTGAAGAAGACAGAAATAAACGGAAATAAATTCTGTGTTTATTGAATGGAATAATTTATATTGTTAAAATGTCCATACCACTCACAGTCTTCTACAGATTCAATGCAATCCCTATCAAGATTCCACTAGCATTTTTCACAGAAATTAAAAAAAAATTCTAAAATTTGTGTGGAACCAAAAAAGACCCCGAATAGCCAAAGCAATCCTGAGAAACAAGAACAAAGCTGGAGGCATCACACTTTCTGATTTCAAACTATATTACAAAGCTATAGTAATCAAAACAGCATGATACTGGCATAAAAACAGACTCATAGACCAATGGAACAGAATCGAGAATCCCAGAAATAAACCCAAGCATGTATGGTCAACCAATATTTGACAAGGGATCTAAGAATACTCAATAGAGAAAAGACAATCTCTTCAATAGATAGTGCTGGGAAAATTGTATATTGTCAATCAAAAGAATGAAACTAGACCTCTATCTTATATCACTCACAAAAATTAACTCGAAATGGATTAAGGACTTAAATGTAAGACCTGAAACAAAATTTCTAGAAGAAAACATAGGGAAAAAGCATCTTGGCAATGATGTTTTAGTTATGAATCTAATGCACAAGTAATAAAAGCAAAAATAAACTTGGACTTGCAGCCCCACTTGTAGCCCCACTTGGACTACATCAAACTAAAAAGGCTTTGCACAGGAAAAGAAAAGATTAACAAAATGAAAAGACAACCTATAGAATGGGAGAAAATATTTGAAAACCATGTATCTGATAAGAGGTTAATATCCAAAATATATAAGGAACTCATATAGCTCAATCACAAAAACCAAATAATACAACTAAACAATGGGAAAAGGACCTGAGGAGACATTTTTCCAGAGAAGATATTCAAATGGCCAAGAGATACATGAAAAGGTACTCAACATCACTAATCAAAGCCACAATGAGATATCACCTCACACCTGTTAGAATGACTAGTATCCAAAAGACCAGAGCAAATAATTGCTTGTAGGGATGTGGAGAAAATTTCTTTGATATAAAGGAGCAAATCGAAGATAATGTAGTTAATGGGTGGATCAGCCCCTTGATATCATTCAGAGTGAAACCCAATTCCCTGAGGAATTAAAAACAACTCTCCTCATCTTACAAATTGAGTTTTCATGAGAACAGAAATGTGCTCCAGAAGGAATTCAAAGCCCACCTTCCCTTTTACCAACCCCATGGGAATTGAGTACTGAGTACCACTTGCCAATCCCAGGGGAGGATTCTAACACTTCTGCCCACTGCATCTTGGTATAGGAGTCACCAAGGGAAACACAACAGTCAAGCACTGGATAGAACAATGCTTTACTTACATAAAGAGACAGAGCAAGATCAGCTTCAGTAGGGGGCACTGGTCCCCGATGGCCAGTGAGTCTCTCTAGATGGCTGAGGCAGGGCAATCAGCCTAAGTACACCCCTCTCCTGCCACAGTAGAAGGAACTCTGGCCCCTCCCCACAGAGGACAGACAACAGCGAGTTGGCCAGGTACCATGCGATACAAATGCTTTACACAGACAAAAAGAGTATTTAAAAAGTTAAACAAGGAATGATATACCCACACAAGGTGATAACACTGACACAGGCTGTATGGGCTCTTCATCTCTTCGTCAGGAAGTATCCAGGCCCAAAGTCTGTTCTCATGTGGCTGGTTGGGGGTCAAAAGACTGCATGCACAAGACTTCCTTTTCCAAACAATTTCCAAATAAGATAAGATACTGAAACATCAATCACCAAACAGAGGTTTATCTAGTTTGGGCTTCTTATTACAGAGGAACTAAAGATATTTGGGTTTGTCAATAAACGTGTCTTGTGCCACCTTGAAAACTTTACTACGAGGAAGGATATACTTCTAGAAATTATGAAGAGTATTCATAAATTTGTCATTCTACAGAATTCTGGTGTAAAAGATAGTCCATAATTGCTCACTTCTTAGTTTTCACAAGAAATTATGGCATCTACAGGTTAATAATTCTAATCAACACATGTGATTAAAACTACTAGAAATGATAAGGGAAATGATTCTATACAGGGAGAGCAAGATGTGTTTTTGGTAAGAAAAGGTATAAGGTATGGAAATGCACTTTTGTTACGGGAAAAATTTTGTTCTAAAGTAGAATAACTAGTCATTTCAGAACGAGAAAGGGGATTAAAGGATAAAAACTAAATGGAAATAGAAAGTAGGAAGGGGCTAGGAAATCTTATGTGGTCAAGCTGGCTAAAATAGAATGAATTTTCTATAAGGATTTTAAAAACAAGCTTTAATATCAATAGTATGCCTATGCAAAATTGAAACATAATTCTCTTTCATTTCTTAAAAGGACAACGTTTTCTTGGACAATTGGTCTGCTCTTAGTAAGAGATTATGAAAGATTTTTCTTTATCTTTTGGGTAATCTATCTAGAAGCAAAGATTTTGTGTCTTACCAAAATAATTTCCTGTGCTTCATGTTGTTTTTACCAAGTCTTTGATTATTTTGGAGAACTGAGTCTTTTCTATTAAAAGAGCTAAGGGTTTTTTTTTACAAGAGCTAAGCTTTTTTTCAACTATGTAAATTTCTGTGTTTGCTTTGTCACTTTGGTTGAACAGATAACCAAGATCATGTTTAACCAATTGTTCAAACCTTTTGATATTTTTTTACAAACTTCCCACCATCAAATTTAAAATGAAGTCTTTTTGATAATGAACTAACTTTGGGATTTTCCAGAGGGCCCCTGGAACATCTCAAAAGATTTGTTCTCTCTTCTTAGGAAAGAGAGATATTTAATTAGGCTTTTTTGATACGTTGAAGTATGTGGGAAGCATTGTCAAATAAGAAGTCATGCTAAACCTTTTTTAGGTTATGTTTGTATGGATATATGTTATTGATGTAAGTGTTCCAGAAACTGTATGAAATTCCTAGAAATCTGATGTCTTGGTATAATGTTATCAGTCAGAATTCTAATTATTATCTTAAAATGTTGTGTCACAGAAAAAATTAAATTTCCTTGTCAATTGTATTGTAATGAACTCTCAGCAGATCTTTAACCTTGGCCACTTTTAAGTCTTTTGACATTTACAGACAGTTATTGTTTTACTCTAATGTTTTTGCAAAAATGCCTCCTCTTCAAAGAGATTCATGGAAAGAACTTTGACAAGTACAGCTTTCTCATAACTTTTAGAACATACCACCGAACTGGGTAATGATTTTCTGAACTCAAATGGAGAAACTGATGGATTCATAAACCTGCTAACTGAAGATCAAGCATTAATCAAAAATTAACTACATGGGACTGAATGAACTGATAAGGATGATTATAATTTTTGCGACTTTGTTTGAAACACTGCTGGTTCTTCTGGGTTTTTTTTTTCCAGATTTCAAGAATCCTCATTTTTTCTTTTCTTTTAACCTAACTATAACTTACAGCAATTTGGTAAAGCATACTTTTATAAACATATTTTTTTCTCCATCTGATCCCTCTAGTATTCAGAAAATCTTATAGAGTATTCTTATTTTTCATGACAAGATAGGTATTTGCATAATTTCTATTCTCCTTGTAACAGGACAAAATTGCGCGATGCATGGCTTGGCTTCTTAGCCTAAAGAAGCTTTCAAAAATCTCATCTAAGATTCCTTACTACCAGTTTTAAGAAACCAAGGTGGACTTTATGGAGACAATAAATCCTCTTAGATATCAAGTGTTAGCTGGAATATCATATTCAACAATATACACAAAATCACTATTCTTTTTTTTTTGTGAGGAAGATCGGCCCTGAGCTAACATCTGCCAATCCTCCTCTTTTTTTGCTGAGGAAGACTGGCCCTGGGCTAACACCCATGCCCATCTTCCTCCACTTTATATGGGATGCCGCCACAGCATGGCTTGACAAGCGGTGCATCGGTGTACGCCCAGGATCCGAACTGGCGAACGCTGGGCCACTGCAGCAGAGCACGCGCACTTAAGTGCTTGTGACACTGGGCCGGCCCCCAAAATCACTATTCTTGCCACACTTATGCCAAGGGGTGCAGGCCAAGTTTAATGAGACTAGACATTTTGCCAACAAATTAATCTTACTGTGAATATTTTTTCTAAAAATTGGGGTAAATGTCGATAGAAAAACTATGTTTCAGTAGAAAACTATAACACACCCTTGTGGCTATCAGATTCTAGTCCTGTTCATTGTCTTTGAGGTTTTGTTATCTACTTGTGAAATAGACTGGATCCTAAATTCTTCTAGTTTCTTCCAATATCTGGCTACAACTCTCCAAACTAACATTTTCAATTTTCTTCCACTCTTCTGACTTGGAATCACCAAGAACAAAATCTCCCCTTTTCCCAAAGCCCTGCAAACTGAAGCTGGACAACTTGATATAAACTTCAGAGAAATCATAACAATAACTCATGCACAGACAACCTCTGTGCCTGCTGCTGTGTGGGCCACTCAGAAAGCCCACTTAAACACCCAAAGACATCACCAGAGATGCTCAAACTGCAAAAGATGCTTCAAGCCCAACATCCAGGAGCCCAATAACTGAAGTCTTCTCAACTAGCTGCCCTATAGACTCACAAAGCTATTTATAGTCTCCTCCAACCATTAACCTTTTTCTTTTCCTTCCATAGAAATGCCTCTTATTAAATAATTGATTGGCCACACCATATAGGCCTAACTTTGGGAGCCCACTGGCAACACTGCCTCCTGAAATGAGACACAACTGACTGAGTGTACTGACCTATTCTCAGGACTAAAAGAGAGGTTCAATGAGATGGAGCAATGTACCAACTCAACTTCTAGAGTATGAGACTCCTTGGGGAAATTTCAAAGGTGGTGAATGAATGGTAGCAAAATATGCTACCCCCAAATATGCCTCTTGGGCATAAGGATTATTTTGAGCTAATAAGGTGGTTTTAGATTATAGAATTGCTTTAGATTACCTGTCTGAACAAGGAGGAGTCTGTGCTATAGCAATTACCTCCTGCTGTACCTGGATCAACACCTCTGATGTTGAAGAAACTCAAATATAAAAAATTAACAAGCCACTAGGCTAAAACCAGTTGATGTCTCTTCAAGTACATTCTTTGGTTTATTTGATACAAATGGTTTGGTTCATGGGGCCCTGGCTAAGGAACATACTTCAGTCTGTTGGTATTATCTTCCTGATAGTCATCATTGTAGTTGCCCTGTTGCACTGTGTTCTCTCAAGGGTCTTAACTACACGTTCTCAGCCATCAGCAGTACATCAGACGGTCTCATTACACTTGGACAAACAGAAATGAGACGAACAGGACATGAAAAGCAAAACAATTCTTCCAAGGACTTGACATCAAACCTATAAGTTTCATGACAAGAACACGACAAGACAAGAAGAACTTAACCCTAGTGGTAACTGAGAGTGGTGCTCATACCAAATTGTTGGTCAATCTCTTGTGTAGGAGAGAATGAACAAAAGGGGGGAACTGTTATAGTATTAAAACAAAGAGGCCATTAGACTGAAGTGGCTCTAATGCCTTGGTAGCCTAGGTAAGCAAACCCATCACAAACAGCAAAATAGGCTTATCCCAAATAAGGCAACTGCTTAAGCTATAACCATTCTAATAATTACTTTGCTTTGCTTCTGCATCTTCTGTATAAAAACCTTGCCTCTGGATCCTGTAGGTGGAATGTTCCTAACAATCAAAATTGACCAATTCAAATGAAAGTATTCCCAAATAAATTCTTAAAAGTTATACTGTGCCTCAGTTTATCTTTTAACACCAGAAATGGCAGCCTTGAGCTCCTCTCCCATCCCCAGAGCACCCAGGGTGGCAGTGCCCAGAGCCGCCACGTCCCTGGCGTGGATGGATCTTAAAGCTCTGCTTCTGTCCTCTATGCCAGCACCTCTTCCTCCACCTGTGCTGCTCATGTGGGAGCTCCCCCGCAGTCTGTCTCCCCACTCTCCTCTCACTGGTGACACCTGTGCTCTAGGCTCCTGGGACCTCCTCGGTCCCTTCTCCTTGTCACTCCAGCTGCTGCTTCCATCCTCCCCCTTCCAATCCATCCTCCCCAAGGCAGCTAAGGGGCTCTTTGGAAAACACAGATCTGATCCCTCTCTCCTCTGATAGAAGCCTTACTTTCACTGACCCCAAAATGCCCTTGAAGTGAAGAACACACCTCCAATGTGGGCCCAGCACCCCACCATCGGCCTATCTCCCTCCCTCTTTCTCCTTTTTCCCCCTTCCTCCTCACACTCGGATCCTCTGGGATCACCTGAGGGCCTCATGGCTCAGGCCTGTGCACAGGCCACTCCCGCAGCCTGGGCCTCCCTGGCCCTCAAAGGCCACTGGCCAATACTGCAGACACATGGGAGGGCTCACTCCTTTTCATCCAATTCAGTCTACTGAAGCAGCAAATGAATAACGAATCTAGTGAATAAGCTGGGAGTGAACCACTCAAGAGCTTCCTGCAGGTGACAGATTGGTTTTGCTCCAAGATTCTCAGGAACCCACCCAGCCTTGGAGTCTTTGGAATGGGCTTTGGAATCAGACATTCCAGAGTCTCCATTCTGGCTCCATGTCTTCCTGAGGTCTTTGGTGGGTCATTCTCTGGCTCTGAGCGGCCTCCTTCCCTCATCTGTAAAATAGGAGCGATGACATTTACCCACAGTTGTGAGGAAGACACAGTGATGAGGCTGCTTTCCACTCCGACCCTCACCTCCATCTAGGGCCACACCTGGCCTCCCCCATCCAATCTGTCTGGAATCCTGTGGCCTCTACCTTCAAAACAGATCAAGAGTCTGGCCACTCATCATCTCCACCCCTACCCTACTGGTCCACACTACCCTCCACTCCTCCTGGATCCCTCCCAGCCCCCTCACTGGTCTCCCAGTGGGCTGTGCCCTTGTGACCTTCAACTGTGATCCTTTTAGAACACTATCCAATCACACACCTCCTCTGCTCAAAGAACATCCCACCTGAGCCCCTCACCTTCTGGTCTAGGAAACACGGTCACCTCTTCAGAATGGCAACTTTCTCTTCCTCTGAACTCAGGCCCTCCTTAGAGAGATGAAAGGGGAGCAGCCTCCCTTCTAATGTTTTGCACCAAACCAGCTTTGAATGACATTGAACAAATCACTAGCCCCTCCCAGCCTCAGTTTCATTACCCGGAAGTAGGGAAGTAGAATCTACTCCCTCAAGCTGTGGGAGGTCTAAGTGTTCAGCACATCCCCGGAACCTAGTAAGTGCTCAACGAATATTAGTTCACATCCCCCCTGTACCCAAAACCCTCCTTGATCCATCCCAGGGCTGGGTTGTACCCACACTGGGCCTAACAGCAGACACTGGGGTGTGGGCGGTGGTGCTGTAACAGGATGGCAGCTGAGAGGAACTTTTGGACTCACTGCCACTCTCTGGCAAGACTGACCCAAAGAGGCTGTCAGCCCCACACAAGGCCCACCATTCCCCAACCCCAATGCCCAAGAGAGGACTTACCACCCCCCTGGGCTGTGCTAAGGATCAACCAGACAAGACCTGCCCAGGGCATCTCAGAAGTACCTCACTGGACAGTGAGGAGGGACTTCTCTTCCAGTGAGCAGGGTGGCTCCCAGCTCTGAGGGCTTTGTTAGAGGCTGATGGGCTGGGCATGAATCCCCCCAACATAAGTTTCCAGGTAGAATAAGAGGATCGGGGGCTGTACAACTCGGAATGCTGGATGAGGGCAGTCAAGGAAGCCGAGTCCTGTCACCACCACCAGCCTGTGGGCTACTTCTTCCCACCTCTAGGAGCGACCTCCCTTTCCAGGAGATTGCATATGCAAAAACCTTACCTACCCTACATCCTGGGACTGTTTTTGCCACAGAGGACAAAGGAGTTCATTTCCCGGGATTAGGATGAAACTGCGCCTGTACCCACAAGGTTAACGTGGGAAACAAAGTAACCAAAGTTTCTGAGCTTGCCTTGCAGGATAGCAGGAGGACTACTGATAAGAGAGGGACTTGCTGATAGCCCCTCTGCCTGACTAAGCATCACAGAGGAGCATGAGAAGCTAAAATGACCGACTGTAAGCTTTACTCATTGTAAGAAATATTAAAGATATTCCCCCTGTGCAGAGGGCACTTAGAACTTCAGCCCCCAAGGCCACATGCTCCCCTCCCCGTCTTATTCTCACAATGTGCTTTAGAAAAATGCTTAGAATTCCATGTAGGCAAACTAATCTGTAACCTGTAGAAAGAATAACTTGTTAGCAGAAAATTTATGTCCTCTGCCCAAACTGTTCCTTCTGTCCCAGATAAAGAAGTAACTGAGGTTTTCTTAGATTCCTCAGGAACGTTGTATTTTAACAGATCTGCTATGGAGAGGCGCCCAACATTCTACAGTGGTCCATCACCTGACACTCTTAAGCCCCCTCCCCAACCCCATTTGGCTTATATAAGTCATTTCCAAATCAGGTGCCTTTAAGATGTGTTTTTTAGGACGATAGTTCGCCACCTTCCAATATGCTAGCTTATCGCTTATTAAAGTTCTTTCTCTACCACCGCCGGCTTGGCATTTTATCTTGCCGCAAACCCTTGCTCAGTATCATTTTGAGGATGATAGAAGTACAGTGAAGGGCCTTTATAAACCTGAAAGCCTTTCAGCCATATTGACAGTCCTACCACTGTTACTGTCACCAAGTAGGCGCCTAGAGAAACTCAAAGGTGGGTTTGGAAGCAATTAACTATTTTTCCAAGTTGTTTCTTTTCTTTTGTATGGTAAGGAGATGTAACCACCAGCCATCCTTAAACTGACCAAGCGAGGCACTCAAGAGAGATGTAACCACCAGCCATTCTAAAACTGACCAAGCCTCACCACAAGAGTTATGCCCATGACCTTTATTTTTAATGCAAAGATCTCTCTGGGAGGAGCTTAGGCCTCATTACGTGGAAGTATGTTCTCCAACTGAGCCTGTGCAAGTGAATACCCGCCTCTCCCTTTTGGATATTCATTGCCCAACCAAATAAAAGTTCCTGATTTCCTTTGTTTGGGGATGCCATGACTTTGGAAATGATTCCTCTTGGCCTCCTATTTGCTGCAAATACACTTTACTTTGTGAGACAACTTCCACTGGTTGTAGAGTCTTATTTAACTCACCAGGAGGCGAGCCCACTTGGTTCGGTAACATTACTACTGAATAAGTAAAGTTTATTTTCAGCTCAACAGGAGTTAAAATGGAACCAAGACAATCCCTCCAAGCCTGGAGACCCCCCATCCTCCACTTTCCTTCTTAGAGGGCCAGAAGGTGCCTAAGGCACAGCCCAGCTTTCCCAGGGCCACAGCCAGACAGACCAAACTGTAGTGAAAGTGCACACACACCGTAACGTGGGTCTCCAGGTTGTCGAAGAAAGAAGCAAAACACTTAAAAGCCACAAAGCAAAGGACCTTCTAAGCAGTGACACTGTGACAACGCCTAACAGACAACACAGCAATCTCTCTCAGGGCCAGAATCACAGAAGTCATTTGGGTGAAAAACAAAACAAAACAAAACCCAGGGCTGGCCTGGTGGCGCGTAGTGGTTTAAGTTCACACGCTCTGCTTGGGCGGCCCCGGGTTCGCAGGTTCGGATCCTGGGCGTGGATCTACACATCACTCATCAAGCCATGTTCTGGTGGCATCCCACATAAAAAAATAGAGGAGGATGGGCACAGATGCTAGCCCAGGGCTAATCTTCCTCAGCAAAAAGAGGAGGACTGAGAAGAGATGTTAGCTCAAGGCTAATCTTCCTCACAAAAAAACACAAAACAAAAAACCAAACAAACAAAACCCAAAGCCCTGAGTGAGCTTGTACAACTTCTCAGACTGCAGCCCCCAGCTGTCAAGTCCCCTCGGGCTGTTTAAGCGGCATGCATGTCACAGATACAGGCCCAGCTGGTGGAGGATAGAGAACCATCCAGAAACTCTCTGGTGGCCTTTTGTCCTTTCCAAATGAAAAAGCTTCAGGGAGGGACTGGCTCAGTGGTGCAAGCGGTTAAGTGCCAGCGCTCCGCTGCAACGGCGGGGGTTCGCGGGTTTGGATCCCAGTGCACACTGTCGCACCGCTTGTCAGGCCATGCCGTGGCCGGGTCCCATATAAAGTGAAGGAAGATGGGCATGGATGTTAGCCCAGGACCAGTCTTCCTCAGCAAAAAGAGGAGGATTGGCAGATGTTAAGTCAGCGCCTATCTTCCTCACAAAAAAGAAAGAAAGAAAGAAAGAGCTTCAGGGAACAAACGCCTGAGGCATTCTTGCTGCTTCAGGAACGAGGCGGCCACAGAGGTCTGCTTTTCGGGTCTGACCAAGACTGGACCTCCCGCGCCCCTTTCTCAGAGGCTGGGGTCCCCTTGGGCCACTTCCTGCCAGCAGTGACCCTGAAGACGGAGGCACCCTGAGGAGCACCCCGAGCCAGGGTGGGAAGGTCACTCACGCGTCCAACACGAAGTAGAGGTCGAAGGCGCCCTCGCAGGATTTCCCTTTACCCGCACTGCTCCTCTGGTGCCTTGCATCTTGGTGGAAGTTTCTCCAGCCTGGGAGTTGGTGGAGGAATCTCTCTGTGCTCTGCAGTGGAGGTAGCAGCAGCAGCAGGAAGAAAAGGGGGCCAGGCCCTCCGGGGCCTCTGCTCCCCATTTTCTAAGCCGCACTCTCTCGTGGGGCTGGGGTGGGATCAGCACCGTCGACCCCCAGCCATCTCGGGCCTCCACCTCCACTGCGTCCGCCAGTGCCCAGGAGCTCAGCCCCTCCCGCGCTTTCACCACGGCGCGTGCGCGAGCCTCCACCTGGTAGCTGCCCCGCCGGCCAAGGAGGCGAAGCGGCTCTGGCTCCAGGCTCTCACTACCTGTGCGGCTCTTCGCCCGCCTCGCGGAGGCCGAGTCTCCCGTCGTTGTGATGGACAGGAAGGTTGGCATGGTGACTTTGTGACCTGCAGCTCTGCTCAGAGTCCTGCCTCTTGACAGCCCCAGGCGGGAGTCATGGGATCCTTGGATGCGGGGAAGAGGAGGCCTCCATTTGTCTCTCATCCCAAACCCTTACAGGTGGCCATTAACATCCTCCAGAAACCCTGCCTTTCTGTAAACTGAAAGGGCACTGAGGTGGCTTAGCTAGGGACGTCACTGTGGGTGAGGAGGTCAAGGAACTGGAGTCTGGTGTGCTGTAAAGGTCACTCCTGTGAATACTGAAGTCGCCCAAGGGATGGAGGGATCTAGAAGGGGAAGGTATGCAAGGATGCCAGAGTTCTTTGCGAATGAGGGACATTTCAGTTACCTACTGCTGTGAAACGAACCACCCCAAATTAGTGACATAAGACAAGAACCATTGTATTATGCCCACAGGTTCTGTGTCCAGAAATTCAGAGAGCGCTGAGTGGGGATGGCTTGTCTCTGCTCCATGGAAAAACATGGGCATAGACAATTCTGAGTCAAAAGTGATTTAAAAACTCAGTCTGTGATGTAAAAAGTATTTAGAAATTCCTTAACCAATTTATTTTATTTTCTTCGTTTTGTATGCACAAAATAAGAGTGCTATATGATAAAAATCTTTCTCTAAAAGAATCTAAACTAGATCTTTCAACATATATAACAAAAACTACAGGTGATAAAAAGCATTGTGTTGGCTTTTTGGGGGGGTGGAGTGGTATTTAAAATAATGGAATATCTTAAATAAATGGTCCTTTGGAATTGATGAAATTGGCATACATCTCCCATTGGCGTATTAGTTCTTCCTTGCTTCATATCCTTCCTGACACTTGGTATTGCTGCATTTTTGTGTATTTACCTATTGATTAGTCATCTGAGTCTCTTAATTTGCATTTCCCAAATTACTGATGGGATTGGTCTTCTGTTCAGGAGATTTCGGGTCGTTTTTCCCTCTTTGTGAAGGGCCTGTTCTGCCTGCATCCATTCTCTCATTCGGAGTTTCTCTTTTTCATATGGATTCCTTAGCATTCCTTATATATCACTGATACTAATCCTTTATCACTGGTTGCAAATATTTTCTTCCTTGTGTGGCTTGTTTTTCACTCTATTTATTGCTTTTTAATAATCAGAAGTTCTTAATTTTAATAGAGTTTATTTTTCATTTTCAAAAACTTTTAAGAGTTGTACTGTTTTGTATCCTATGCAAGGAATTTTTTCCTGTTAAGGTGAAACACATTTTATCTTAAAAGTTGTATAGATTTGCCTTTTATATAGAAGTCTTTAGTCCATCTGGAATTAATTTATAAGGGTGATTTGTGCCAGGGATCTGATTTCATGGTTTCCCATACATAGAGGAAACTGTCCCAGCCCCAGTTGCTGGGGAAATGGGACGATAGAAAAACTATCCCATTTTTTCTTAATGGTTTTCATGTCACCTCTGTTGTGTTTCCAGTTTCATTAGATGTGGGTGTGGTTCTGTGCTCTCTGTTCTATTCCCTTTATTTGTCTATTGGGTTATATCGATAGTGTCAGTACCACACTATCTCAATTAGTATAGTGTGGACCAGTTCCTCATTGTCCCTTCCTTTTGTAAGGAAGGATTGTGCTTCCTTGCCACATATGGCGAGCTTGGACTTGATTCCACCAGTGAAAAGTTAATAGAAGTTACATGTGCCACTTCTGGACAGAGTCTTTAAGAATCTAGGTATGATTCAGGTGGACCCAACAGCCTGGTACCTACCTGAGCAACTACGATGTGCAGTACCCTCCTAGGAACCTGGGATGGAGATGTACATGTGGGACAGTGAGATATATGAGTGGGATAAACAGTTTTTGCTTTTAAGCTGATCCAGTTGGGGCGGTGTTGTCACCAGAAGATAGCCCAGCAGAATCTGAAACATAGGGTATGGAATACCTAAGCTAACAACCACTGAGTTCTACAGCAAACCTTGATGGGGAAGGGTGAATCACTCACCTGGTTTTTCGTGTGCTAATTGTTGGCCATTTGCTCTTTCATGTAAATTTTAGAATCAGCTCATCAAGATTCCGCTCCCCCAAAACCCTCTTAATATTTGATTACAACAACATTAAATATATAGATACATTTGCAGGGATTTGATATCTGCAATCTGGACTCCTCCTATCAGTGAACATGGCAAAGTCTCCACTGATTTAGCCCTTTTCATATAAATTTCCCTATGAAGATCTTGACCTCTTTTGCCAAGTGCCTTCCCTAAATACCCTATATTTTTGTTGCTGTAGTAAATGGCATTTTAAAAATAAAGTTTTTAAACTGTTTACTGCTGTCATGAAACAATGTATTTATTTATTGATGTATTAACCCAACTTGCTAAACTCTCTTATTCTAAAATTATATCTTCAGAGTCGTTTGTGTTTCTATGTAAAATTAAAAACAAAACCGAAAAACATTGTGCTGACTGGTTCTCCAATGACCTGTCGACCAGAAGCTGTGATGGAGGCGTTCTTGATTTTAAAGAGAATTCTTCTAGCATATCACCATAAAGATTGATATTATTGAAGGCTTTTGGTAGAAATCCTTTATCAGATTAGGAAGTTTCATTACCATTCTTGGTTTGCAAAAATCATGAAGTAGTGTTGAATTTTACCTAAACTCTTATTCTGTGCATTTTGTGATAAATGTATCTATTTCTCTCTAGTAATCTAATATGGTTAATTACATTAAGGCATGTAAAACCAATTTTAACATGTTATAAATAAACCCAACTTGGCCATTTCTTTAATTTTTGTAAACACTGCTGGATTGAGTTTACTATTACTTCAGAATATTGCTTTTACCTACAATCATGAGGGAGGCTGGCCTGTAATTTCCTATTTTTGTGCTGTCCTCATCTGGTTTTGATATTAGGTAATAATAGCCTCATAAAATGCACTTCATAAAATGTGTTCACTTTCTTTCTCCTTGGAGAGACTCTGAACATGACCCTGATAATCTGCTCCTTGACTATTTGGTATGATATCATCTGTGCCTGATGTTTTCTTTGTGGGAAGTCATTAAATCACTCCTACAATTTATTTAATATTTACTGAATGTTATGGAGTGAATTGTGTGCCCCACCCCCTCCCACCTGCACCCCCCCGCCCTGTTCATATTTTGAAGCCCTAACCTGTAATGTGACTGTTTATGGAGATACGGCCTTTAAGGAAGTGATATAGCCTTTAAGGAGGTGATTAAGGTTAAATGAGGTCATAAGGGTGGGGCCCTAATCCCATAGGACTGGTGTCCTTATAAGAAGAAAAAGAGACACAAGAGCTGTTTTGCCATGCAGGCACAGAGGAAAGGCCATGTGAGGACGCAGCAAGAAGGCAGCTGTCTGCAATCCAGGAAGAGCGGTCTCGTCAGAAAGCAACCATGCTGACACCTTGATCTTGGACTTCCAGCCTCCAGAACTGTGAGAAAATAAATTTCTATTGTTGAAGCCACCCAGCCTGTGGTTCTTTGTTATGGCAGCTTGAGCAGATTAACATACTGGATTATTTAGTGCTTCTATTTCATTTATCAGTCATTTTAGGTAAAATATTTTTCTAGGAATTTGGACATTTATTCCTATATTTTGGTATAAAGTTGTTCAGAATATGTTTGATTTTTATATTTCTGTTCTCTCTGTAGTTATATCTTCTTTTAATTCCTATTATCACTTAATTGTGTTTTTTCTTATTCTATGCATTCACAACAGGGGGGATATTGCCAAGAGTGAAAATGAGACTTACTGTATGTCAGTATGAAACATGGTACACAAGGAGATATCGAGTAAATCTGTGCTATTAGAATTTCATGGTGGGCTATAAGGAAAAAAGTGTTTAAAAAGCTCTTGGGGGAGTTTATAATTTAAAAGAAGTTTGGGAAGCAGTGTATTGCTTTCTGATCATTCCATTACAGTAATATCTGTGTTAGTAATCTTTTCAAATAAGCTTTGACTTGGTTATTGCTCCCGATTGAATTTTGTTTTCTATTTAATTTATTTGTTCTTTCTCTAAGCTTTTCTCCCTTTCACTTTTTTGGGTTTATTTTACTATTTTTTCTAATATTCAATTATTAGCTCACTTACTTTCACCCTCCTTTTCCATAACACAAGGCTTTGGGTCACAAATTTTCCTCTAAGTTTCTCTTTCACTGTATCTCATCAGTTTTCCTATGTTATATTTTATTGCCATTTGATTTTAAAAATATTTTTTAAATACTTTTGATTTGTCCTTGAGGTGACATCAGCATCATGGTGGACTGAGTTGTTCCCTTTGTCTCTCCCCTCTAAGTTACAACTAAACGGACATTCATTAACCAACAGAGGATTCCCTGCACAGCACAACAGGACATCTGAGAGATCTACACAGCTATACATCTGAAGGTGGCTGGACTGGATCCCTGAAGCAGTTGGACTAGGGAAGTGGCCTCCTCTGCCTCCCCAGTGGCAGTGATCCAAGACCCAGATCCTCACTCAGTGGCCAGATCGACTGTGAGAGGAGGTGGAGGCAGAGCAGCCCACATGTGAATGCTTTTGGAGTGGTAGCCAGTCCCGTGGGATCGTGCCCCATGCTGCAAAGGCCCCACCCATGTGAATGCTCCCCACCGAGTGGTGGCGGCTCAGCCCCAGCAAAGGCACCCTGCCCACTGCGTGCAGTGCCAGCCCACTAGAGGCACCCAACCTGAGCAAGTGCAATCCACTGAGTGACGGTGGTGGCTCAGCCCACACGAAGGTGCCCTGCCTCCAAAGCCCAGCAGCCCGAGGGACCCGCCCACGAGTGCAGCGCCAGCCTACGTGAAAGCACCTGTCCTGCCTAGCACAGCAGCTCCACTGGACCCAACTGCCTATTGCAGTGGCCTCACCCGCGTGAGCGAGGCTCGCTGTGGCTGTGGCCGGCCTGCGTGAACACAGAGCAGCTTGACTGACACAACTACCAGCAGATGGGATGGGATCCGAAAACACAGCTCCTGCCCTGCCCAGCAGTGACAGGTGGAATCTGTGACCTGATACTGCCACAAATGCTCCAGCAGAGGATCACTTCATCAAACACCATGAAGAACTACAGTAACACTGCAGAGCAGGAAAATGACAACTCTCCAGAAACCAAACCTGAAGTCACAGAAGATTACAATCTAACTGACAGAGAATTCAAAATAGTTGTCATAAAGAAACTCAACAAGTTACAAGAAAACAAAGAAAGACAGTTCAATGAGCTCAGGAATAAAATTAATGAACAGAAAGAATACTTCACCAAAGAGATTGAAGCCCTTAAAAAAACTATACAGAAATCCTGGATATGAAGAACACAATTAATGAGATAAAAAATAATGTAGAAACCACAAAAAATAGAGTAGATCTTATGGAGGACAGAATTAGTGAATTAGGAGATAGAAATGTGGAAGTGCTTCAGGTGGAGGAGGAGAGAGCACAAAGATTTTAGAAAAAAGAAGAAATTCTTTGAGAAATATCTGACTCAATTAGGAAAACTGAGGATTTTAGGATTGAGGATATCCTATGTTAGGATAACATAAGGATTATAGATATCCCAGAGGGAGAAGAGAAGGAGAAAGGAGCAGATAGCTTGTTAAAATAAATAATAGCTGAGATTTTCCCAAACCTGGGGAAGGAACTGGACTTACTAGTACATGAAGCCATTAGAACTCCTAATTACATCAATGCAAAAAGACCTTCTCCAAGTCATATAATATTAAAATCGTCAAAAGTCAACGACAAAGAAAAAATATTAAGAACACCAAGGCAGAAAAAAAAAAACCTACAAAGGAGCCCCTGTCAGGCTTTCAGTGGATTTCTCAGCAGAAACCTTATAGGCTAGGAGGGAATGGAATGATATATTCAAAATACTGAAAGACAAAAACTTTTGGCCATGAATACTCTACACAGCAAAATTACCCTTCAGATTTGATGGAGAATAAAAGCTTTCCCGGATAAACAAAAGCTGAGGGAGTTCATCTCCACTAAACCTGCCTTACAAGAAATGATGAACGGAGCCCTCCTACCTGAAACAGAAAGGCAAAGGTTTACAAAGCTTTGAGTAAGGAGATAAGCAGACAGACAGAATCCGAGAACTGCAGCTCTCTATCAGAACAGGTTAGCAAACAAGTATAACATAAAAGATAAAGGGAAGGAAAGCATCAAAAATAACTAAAAACACTTCAATTTAGTCACCAACTCACAGCACAAAACAGAATAATTTGTGACCTCAATAACACAGAAGGGGAAGAGGAAAGGGATGGAACCTGCTTAGGCTAATGGAGATAAGAGGCTATCAGAAAATGGACTATCTCATCTATGAGATCTTTTGTACAAACCTCATGGTATCCACAAAACAAAAAATCAGAGCAGACCTACAAATCATAAATAAGGGAAAACTGAGAAAATCATCACAGCAAACCACCAAACTGAAATGGCAGTCAGAAATACACGAGAAAGGAAACAATGGAAATATAGAACAGCTGGAAAACAAGAGATAACATGGCAGTATTATGCACTCATATATCAATAACCACTCTAAATGTAAATGGATTGAGTTCTCCAATCAAAGGACACAGAATAGCTGGATGGATTAAAAAAAAGGACCCAATAATATGCTGCCTCCAGGAAACACATCTCAGCTCTAAAGACAAACACAGGCTCAGAGTGGAGGGATGGAAGACGATACTCCAAGCAAATGGCAAACAAAAGAAAGCAGGGGTTGCCATACTTATATCAGACAACGCAGACTGGAAGATAAAAAAGATAATGAGAGACAAAGAGGGACAGTATATAATGATAAAAGGGACATTCCACCAAGAGGACATAACATTTATGAATATATATGCACCTAGCACAGGGGCACCAAAGTATATAAGGCAACTATTAACAGACGTAAAGGGAGACATTAACAGCAACACAATACTAGTAGGGGACCTCAACACCCCACTTACATCAATGGATAGATCACCCAGAGAGAAAGTCAACAAGGAATCAGTGGCCTTAAATGAAACACCACATCAGATGAACTTTATGTGTGTGTGTGTATATATATAAAACATTCCATCCAAAAACAGCAGAATGCACATTCATCTCAAGTGCACATGGAACGTTCTCAAAGATAGACAATATGCTGGGAAACAAGGCAAGCCTCAATAAATTTAAGAAGATTGAAATCACATCAAGCATCTTTTCTGACCACAATGCTCTGAAACTAGAAATAACTACAAGACAAAAGCTGGGAAAGTCACAAATATGTGGAGACTAAACAGTATGCTACTGAACAACCTTTGGATCAATGAAGAAATCAAAGGGGAAATCAAAAAATATGTGGAGACAAATTAAAACAAAAACAGAACACACCAACTCTTATGGGATGCAGCAAAAGTGGTTTTAAGTGGGAAATTTATAGCAATACAGGCCTACCTCAACAAGCAAGAAAAATCTCACATAAGTAATCTTAAACTACACCTAACAGAACTAGAAAAAGAACAAACAAAGCCCAAAGTCAGCAGAAGGAGGGAAATAATAAAAATCAGAGCACAAATAAATGAAATAGAGACTAAAAAAAACAAAAGAGAGGATTTGTCCTTTGATCCATAATTATTTACATGTATGATTTAAATTTTCAACTGCATGTGGTTTTGCAAAAATTATTTTTGTCATTGATTTCCAACCTAATTGCACTGTGATCTGAGAATGTAGTCTGTATGATACTGTTTCTTTGAACTTTAGTGAGACTTGTTTCAATACATGACTGGGTGGAGAATACTTCATAAGAACATTAAGCCACTTTTTTGTTGTTGTTCAAATCTTGTATGTTTTAAGTAATATTTTGTCTTCTTGGCAGATGAGTTTTGAAATTTCTCACTGTAAGAGTGGATTTAGCAAATTCTCCTTATCATTTATCATTTTTGTTTATCATTTTTATGTTACTTGGTGCATGCCAGTTTAAAAAATTTGTAGTTCTCTGGGAAATGAAACAGTCAGTAGGAGCTTACCCTCTTCAACCCTAATAATGTTTTTTTCTGTGTGGAAGACTCCAGCCTTTTTTAAGTTTGCCTAGCACCTCTCATATATCTTTTCCATTCTTTTATAGTCAACTTTTTCTTGTCCTTACGTATCTGTTTTGTCTCCCTTAAAAAGCATGTAGTTAGATTTAAAACTAAAAACAAAAAACAACCTGACTTGACTGACCAATGAAAGACAGAGTTTGTCAAGTCCATTTACATTGTGGAGGCCATGAAAAGGCACCACTCAGATCTTCAACCACAGGGAGTATAACTGGGGGGAGATGGTGCTCTGGCAACCCACCCCCCCACCACTGCAATCCACCCCACATTGACATAGAGGCAATACACCTGCTGCCAGCCAAGGACTGTGCCCAGCAGGGACACTGAGGCAGGCCCATGCCTAGGAGAGCTCCGGCTCCTCTGATGGATCCAGGACTCCCCATGTGCATGGCTGAAACTTGCTTGAAACTGCTCTACCCTTTGAGACTCCTCCTACCCAACTCTACTTCATTCTCTGCATCCTTTTCAAAAAAACCTCCAAATTGCTGATTGTCCCTGTGAATTTCAGAATATAGGTATTTCCAGTAGTCAGCAGGTTTTTTTCATCTCCTTTGCTCCCCATTGTTCCTTGAAACCCACTCCTTTCATCTGAGTTCAGTTTCCTTCCTTCTGAAGTACATTCTTTAGTAGTTCTTTCACCAAGGTTGTGTGGGTGATAACCTTAGGCTTTGTACATCTGAAAATATCTCTGTTTTGGGCTCACTCTTGAATAACAGTTGAGTTAGATACAGAATTCTATGTGGACAGATTTTTTTCGAGGTTGTCTCAGATGTTCTGTGATTTAACTAAGGCTGTGTGACCCCTCACATTTGGGATTTTCTGTCTCATTTCCGTATTCATCAGTGGGCTCTGTTCATAAAAGAAAAGTTTTGATCTGGAGACCATCCCGCAGTTTTCATGTATGTTCTGAATCCCCTTTCGCCACCTCAGACTTATCATTTTTGTCCTTTACTATCTTATTTTTGTAATAGATGCTCCAAAACGTTGGGGAAAAGCAGAGAGCCTTGTCGCCTTATGTCCCTGCACCCCCTCCCCCCAGGCGCATTCAGAACATTTATTGAGTGACTGAAGGAAGGAAGGAAGGAGCAGGGGCTCAGGGCTGGTTTCCCTTTCAGTCCCTCAGTGACTCTGTCTTCCCCAATCTAATCTTCTCTGCACCCCCACTGGGCTCAAACAAGCTGGCTGCCATGGCAACAATTCTGGTGACCCAAGACTCTGCTCCTCTCTCCTCTCACCCCTCGCAACAGAGAAGAGCCCTAGGTCATTCCAGCCCTGGCATGAATGTGCCCACTCCTGCCCCCACCTTTTGGCCTTAGCCTGTCCCACCCTCCACGGGCAGTTACTTTCCCCGGCACCTTTGCATTCTTTGAGGTCACAGAACTCACCATTATCTGGCACAATGCTGCCATTTCACAACTGAGGAAGCTCTGGAAAGGCAGAGAGGCACAGGGACAGCTCCAGTGTAGTCGAAGCGATTCCAGAGGCGCTGCAAAGATGCAGCTTGCGCGGCTGCTCAGCTGGGACGGGGAAGGACAGTCCGGAATGCTGATGGGGTCTCGGGGTGGCGCTTGGAGGATCCGCAGCCGCGGTGCGCGGACAGCACGGACAGACAGCCTTGCTGTCTCCGGGGTCCCGCAGACCCAGGAAAGAAGTCTCGGCGCACAGGGGGCGTGAACAGCGGTAAGTGCAGCCTCCGACCTGGCCAGGGCGCCACCTCCAAAGGCAGCGGGGGCTGGAGGAACAGCGGGCGGCCCGCTCCAGGACGCCCTCCTCAGTCCCGCAGCTGGAGGCGCCAGGCAGAGGCCGGCGCGGAGCTGAGCCCCCGAGGGCAGGCCCCCGCCGAGCGGGCACGGGGGGGCGTGCGCCTGGGCGCCCGACCCCTGGCCGGCAGTGCCGCGGAAAAGGGTCTACTTTGCGCCCCTCTCGGCAGGTTCCGCCCACTGGCAGGCCCCTCCCCGAGGGGGGAGCGGGCGGGAAGGCGGGGTCCGGCCGGCCCCCAGGGCTCGCGCACTGAGGCCGACCCGGGTGTCGCGGCGACAGACCCGGAGGCGGCCGGGGCTGCAGGAGCATCTCCAGCGGCCAGCTCCGCGGGACGGCCCAGGTGAGGCGCGCTGTCCTGCCCCCCGGGACCGAACTGCGAGTGGGCACGGGATTCCTGTCCCTTCTACTGGCCTTTCTGCAGGGCAGAGTTTGCAGTCCCGCCCTGGACTGCCAGGTCCTTCCCTTTCCTCTGTCACCAGCTCTCTCCAGCTCCCTCTTGTTTTTCTCCCTCTGCCACCCCTGTCCCTACCCTCTGCCTCTGCCTTTGTCTCCTTCTCTCTTCCTGTTTTCTCTCTCATCTATCATCTCACTTTTTCTTGTCTCCCTCTTCTTTGTTACCTGTTTCCCCTGTCCTCCTGCTTCTCCTTTCCTTCTCTCTCTCTCTTTCTCTCCTCACCCTTCTCTTGCCCATCACCCACCCCCTCAAGAAGAATTCTGCCTTGGATTTTTTTTTTTTCTCCCAAGTTGACTTTTTGGGCTGCAATTCTTTTCATTCATTCATCCATCCATCCACCCACTCATCCTGCGTCGCTCAGTTATTCTCAGCCAGGGCTTGTGCTGGGCACTAGGGTAATTACGAAGCATCAGCCCCAGATCCTTTCTCCAACAGATTGTACCCAAAGATCTGAGCATGTAACCTGTTCAATGGCTGTTGTGGAAAAAAATACATAAATGATCAAGTTATAAATCCCTGAGATTTCAGGGTGAGCTGAAAGAATCTACTTGGCTTTAGAGACAAGGTGTTGACTGAATCCTTTTCTTGACATTTTGCCTTTAGTAATAGGCGCAGACAGCACGCCAGGAAGCTAAACCTTGCAGGAACATTCAGGGGACATCGGGGCCCAGGCCATCCTTCTGTGCAGTGCAAGGCCAGATTGATGGGGACAGAGAGGGTGGAATTCAGAGCTCAGTTGTGGGAAGACAATAGGGAGGCCAGAACTTTGCATATGAAACATTTGGGTGAGAGTTGAAAGAAGAAATTAACGGCAAATTTCTAAAATGTATGCTGCTGATGTGCAGAAATTGTTACATAATTACTGTTGAATCAGACACACATTTAATAGCAATTATTGTGGCATTTGAAGTTAATGTTTTTGTGTACATTAGGTAGGACCACAGGGAAAATATTTCACCTTAATATGAAAGATTGTCCTCGACACATACTAAGTGAAGAAATCTAGAAAAACAAATCTGATTCATTTTTGAGGAATAAAGTAGAAATATTGCATAACAAAGCAATTTTTTGCTTCTTGTTAAAAATTTAATCTTGTCAGAGACATTATTTCATTATTTAATGATGAAATATTTAAATATATACATAAATATATCAAATTTAATGATATTTTTATGACATATATACCTATATGTTCAAACACATATACACGCACGTGCATAATATATATGCTAAGTGGTAAAAAGAAATCTTGCTTGTTTTTAAAGCTGTCAATTACCACCTAATACTTGAAGCTTTTGGGTCTTATAAAAATTTAACCTGTCCTTTTTGTTTATTATGATTTTTAATGGTAATTCAACATAACTTTTTAGTTGATATGGAAAAGGAAATTTGTCAATAGATAAATCATACAGAAGTGAACAAAAGTTAAATATGATGAAAGAGGATTGCAATATGTTTATTGAAAGATTTTTTTCATTTTAGATCAAAGAATTTTGGACAAATTCATAGGCATACACATGGTACTTTGATTTGAGAGGCTATTTTCTGAATTGAAGAGGTAAACTGTCTTTTAAGTTGTTTAACCACTGACTTCCAATGTACCAGAATTCCGGGAGACGGGGAAGGGATGCTTTTAAATGATTTTGAACCAGCCTGTCTGCTTTGCTTAGCAGATTTTTTTCCCCCAGAAATCCAGGTGACAATTTTTCTTTAAACAGATAACCACACCAATTTTTTTTTTAATTCAGGGCTGAGTCTTGAGCTGCAATACTTTTAAATTTCTTTTCCTTCTTTAAGTAGACTGTGTCTCTTCTTTCTAATAGGTGAGGCTATTGTTGGCATCAGGTAGTGTTGGGCTGAGCAGTCTGATGTACAGACCATGGACTTTTCCCCTGAAGGCTGCCACTGGAATTGGTGCATTGGCCTGGTTGTGTTAGGACTCCAGCTGACCTCACTGAGGGCCTGGGGGCTGGCTGAATCCTGGGAATCCTGCATTTGGTTTTGCTTTAACATAGCAGGCATTGCTGCTGGAGGAGTGTAGGCATAGTTGGACATGGATCCTGTGAGGGCTGGCCGGGAAGTTCTCCTCTCCCCCAGCTCCATGGCGCCACCAGGCAGCCTCGGGGAAAGTCTGGACTACTTTGCAGTTTTTAACCTTCTCAGGGTCTAGGGCTAGGAGGATGTCTAGAAAACACGTGTAATTCCCTTCTCAGGAAAACCCAGGACCTCACAATCCATATGTAGAGGAGGTGGATAGATGATTATCCTTTGGAATCTTCCAAAAGGGTCAAGGAAGCATCTCCAGAGTCTAGGGAAACCAAAGGATTGGAGAACAGGAGATATTTTCTGCTCTCGTTTGCTTTAGCTGAGGAGGAAGACAGACACAGGAAGGCACTGGTTGGCGGGGTAAAAGGTATCATCGATAAGGTCTAGTTTCTGAGTGGCAGCTTGGAACAACTGGAGGCTGGCTGGCTGACTTGGGGTGGTGAGTATCGTCAGACGTCTCAGAAACACAAGGTCGTCCAGCTGTTTACTAAGAGTTCTTTGCTCTGTAAATGGAGGGGGAAGGAAGAAAAAGCCTGGCTATTTGGTCACTCATTAAACACTGTTGTGCGCTGGTCCCTGGGAGCACGTGAGCAGAGGAAAGGCAGCCATGAGGTTGACTCTAAACACTGGCACTAGTGTGATAATAAATTGATGCCATCTAACATTTATTGAGCCAGGCTCTTTAGCAATTTAGACATGTTAATCCATTTCATCTTTACAGCCACCTGATGAAGTGGGCACTGGGGCAATCCCTTCTTACAGGGGGCAAAACAGAGGCAGGGAGAGGAGCAGCACCTTGCCCACGGTCGTAGGATTGGTAAGAGCAGAGCCAGATTTGATCCAGGCATTCTCAACCTAGAGCCTGCACACTTAACCTCTGCGTGGCTGTAAGTCGGGATGGTTACCTGGAACGGCCTGCAGGTGGCAGGAATAGGAAGGTAGAATGTGGTCAGTGCTTCCTAGATGAAGGAATGATCAGAGTCTGCAGTCAGTGCCACGGGAATAGGTAATAAACAAAGAAACGTGGTTTTACACCATGGGGTGGGTGAAGCTTCATCTCTCAGAACGTAGCACTTTCTGGTTGGTGGCCCTGGAGGGGTGGGAGCCTGAGGGAGAAGTATCCCCTGTGGTAGAGAAGGCTGGACTAGGTCAGACACCCTGTCAACAAGGGGAGCTCAGTTTCAACGAGCATCATTTCATGATCCCATGCCCTAGGACTCAGAAAATGTTGGAGAGTCTGGAATTGAAATCAAGTTCTTTGAATGGGAAGAACACAGGGTGGTACTGAAAGATGTCTGTGTGGCTCAGAGGATTGTCTTGCTGAGCTCGGACTGAAAAGAACCGAGAAGGACAAGAAGAGCCCCTTTCAGGACACACACGGTAGAGTGACGAGGACCAGTAAATAGTGCCGGGGGTGAGAGCCAAGAATGAACTGAGGCTGTTGAGGAGAGTAGAGGACAGCAAAGGGCCCTTTACTATTGGGTCACAGCAGGGAGAACAAGGGCTGCACAGATCCACTCGCGGCAGGGCAGCTGGCGTCTGTGGAAGGAGAAAGAGGAAAGGGCAGCTCTGCTTTGCCCAGGGAATGTCTGGCAGAGAACTATCCTCCAGTTGCAAAGGGCTATGGTAGGTCCACGTGGGAAAGGAGGAGTGAGGCAGCACAGAGCTGCTGTGCATGTCGTCTCCTGACCCAGAGCTCACTGGCCAGGGCATGGAGTGACCCAGAGATGGCCTCATGCATCTGCACAGGTCGTCAGACATGTGTCAGGGATCATGGGAGAGGTACATGAAGCCTGGAGCTGGATGAGACTCAAAGTCTCATGTTGACCCTGGGAAAGAGCCTGTGAGTTCTTCAACAAGAAGCTTTGAGCATTAGGAGCTGGAGGGGCTCACTAGGGACAAGCCATGTCAGACACATCATTTTCCATTTTGAGAGGCTTTGATCTGGCGATTGTCACAGACAGAGTGGACCGAGGTTAGATGGGGCCCCAGATGGAGTTTTGTAGGACATTCTTCTCACTTGGCCGAGTGACCTTACCCCAGCAGTGCTGATGCGTGTGAGAGTGGTGACCCCCAGGGAGGTGGGTCATGCCATAGGTCCCCTGTCAGTTCAGCATCTTTGTCTCCTTTTTATCTTCCTCTTCCTTCTTCTTTCTTCTTCCTATGTCTTCCTCTCCTCCTTTTCTTCTTCCTCTTCTCCATTCGTCTTCTTCTTCCTCTGCTTCCTCTTTATTTCCTTCTCCTCCTCCTTCTTCTTCTCCTATCATCTCCTTTCTCCACCTTCTCATTTTTGTTAACATTATATCTTCACCTGCTCCTTTTCTTCCTCCTCTTCCTCCTCCTTGTTCTCACGATTGACATGAAGATTTGGGTGATAGCATTCATGGAGCATGAAGTTGGATGGATCTCTGACACAGCGGTTGGCAGAATCCAGAGCCACGATGGTCTCAGAAAGCTGGAGTGCAGCACTGCGTTTAGCAACATGGCGTCTGGCAGGTTGGAGATGAATGCACTTGGGTTGAGAGATGCAGCTTCCCTCATGTGGTTGTTGAGAAAATTCAATGAAATAAGGTGTATTCAGCTTCTGGCATGTAGACACTTATGTAGTCAATAAAAGGTGACTTCTATTTTTATATCATGAAGCATTTTGGTAGGAAATATTCCATCCTGCAGTTAAGACCACATGTCCCAAATTTCAGTGCTGAGAAGAGGGTGGTCACGTCTGTGGCTCAGGGCACTCTGGACAGTTCTGGCAACTGGGCCTCCACGGCTGTGGTTGGCAAAGGTTGCCTGAGCTGGGAAGGCAGTTGGGTGGGGCTGTCAGCAGAGGGATGCAGGAGTGGAGCAGAACAGGAGGACAGCAAGGCAGGCTCCTTCCCAGGCTTGGGAAAACATCATGTGGTTCCAAACAGGTCAACTGTCATGGAGAACTGCCTGAGAGAGAGACACAGAGAGAGAGAGAGAGTGCATGAGAGAGATGGGGGGAGTGTGTGTGTGTGTGAATGTATGTGCGTGAGTGTGTATGAGTGTGTATGTGCATGTGAGGGTGCATCTGTGTGTGTGTCTTTGTGTGAGCTCCTGGATGCTCAGTAATAGGGCTTCAAGCAGACCAGTTATTCGAGAAAGAGGGAGAATTGGCTTCATCCCAATTAGAGTCATACACTGGTAGATCTGGCAAGGACTGTAGGGATATTTAGCCCAATCCCAGTTTATAGTGGGAAATTGAGGCTGACAGAAGTGGGATGGTGAGCTCAGGGTCCCTCAGTGGACTGATGTGTCCACCTCTGCCTCTTCAAGAAACACTGGCTGGCACTATTCTCCAATGGCAATGGCATCCCCTTTGAGGAAGTAGTTAGGAGTGGCTCAGATGCCCCTGGGGGCACAGAGTTTGTACTTGGTGCTCACCGCGGGGGGCACTGTGAGGGTGACATGGGCAGTGCAACGAAAGCAGGCTTTGGGGACACACTCCTGGGTTTTAATCCCAGCTGCACCTCCTACTTGCAGGTGACCTCGGACAGGATGTTTAGCTTTGGGGAGCCCAGGTCCTCCTCATCTGTGAAAGAGGGTGATGATCCTCTGGGTGCAGTGAAGATGGAAGAGGTGACATGCAAAGTGCCTGTCAGAGACTCTTGCCTCTGATGTAGAGAGAGAGGGCAGAGTACCTGTGCTTCCTTTTACAGGTGGGGCAGGAGGCAGGGCCAGAGGAGGGAGCTGAGATGAGCCCAAGGGACGTTTATTCGTAACAAGCCCATGGAGGTCCCTGCGAGGAAGGAGCTCAGCCGCCCGCTCCCCAGGGTCCTCCTGGGCCCCGGGGGTTAAATGTTTTCTGATGATGAAACTTGGAACACTCAGTGGAGTGTGGTCCAGCAGTACCATTCACCAGCTGAGGGGGGCCCTTGAAGATGGGTTTCCTAGTTTCAAGAACTCGCTGGTGGAGCTGATTAGGGAAGGGCAGGGATGAAAGCCTCCCCAGCAGGGCTGATGGCACCCTCTCCTCCTTGGTGCCAACCTCACATACGGCCATTGTGTCTCCTCCACAAGCCGTGAGCACCTCAAGGGCAAAGTGGAGGCTGGTCCACCTGTGTATGCCCAGCAGGTTGGCAGAAGAGGACAGTTGACAGGTGAGCAGAGAAGAAGCTAGTGGATTAATGTGTGACGAGAACCAAGGGTGGGCACTTCTGGCGAATGGAGACAGGGGAGACCCCTCAATTGCTCCAGGGGCAAGGCCAAGTGGAGAGGTGGCTGCCCCCCAGGTGTGGGAGCGGGACCGCCCCAGACCCACCATGCCATGCCTGGGTGTTATTGCTCCAGCATTTATTCCTCTGGACACTTCTGCCTGCAGGAGCTCCTGTCCCCAGGTGTTCAAAGTGTCCTGGCACTTCTGATGATTTGGGAGAAGAATTAGCATGCTGAGCAGTAGGGAACAAAAACTGCTGTAAACCAGAGTGCAAACGTTAGAGTTGTCAGCCGAGTCAGAACTCGCGGGGGGAAGCCGCCTGTGCTCTGTGAAGACAGCAGCTGCTGCCTGGAGGCTGACAGTGCGGGGCAGTACTGAGCCTGGCCTCTGGGTGGCAGTGTTGTGCGGTGTGGTCCTTCCTCCCTGGAGGGGAAAGCAGGTGGCCTAGAGATCTGAGTTCTGAGCGGGGTGAGCTGTCACATCTCTAGCAGGCAGGGTTCTTTCAGTGCAAACAACAAAGACTGACCCTGGCTGACTTAGCCAAGAAGATTAATTAGAAGGTTATGGTGGGGGTGGGGTGGGCTGGGTTGGGAGAGGGGGAGTAGATCCCAGGATCAAAGGGAGGACTGGAGAACAAGGCTTGGAAAAGACAGGGACTGAGCTGCTTCAGAGGGTCCCAGTAATCTCCCAAACTGAAATAGGGTTTTCTGAGGAAGGATGCCGGATAACATAAGATCAAACCAAACCCTCTGATGTCTGCTCTGTTGTCGTAGAGATCATGTAATCCCCCCTTCCCACGTGCACGTTTAAGAATCCGGGGAAAACGAGGGCCTTTTAGTCCAAGGCAGCCAACACTTCCTGAGAGCCTGCTGTCTGCCGCCCCTGAGGTCCTGTGGAGCCACAGAGAGATGAATCAGACACACAGTCTCTCTTCAGGGGTGGGGGTGACGGTGAGCGGGGTGGGACAAGCTGTGGACGGTGCTCTGAGCCCTGAGCCCTGGGCCCGGCAGCCTGCTGGTGTTCCGTGTGAGCAGGCGCAGGTGAAACCCCTTCCTCCTGCTTTGTGGGCAGCCCCTTGGGGCTCACCTGGATGTCCTCTCACCAGGGTAAAGTTGCAAGCTGTGGAAGGACACAGCACTGGATTATAATTTCCATATGGGAAAAAAAGTCGTCTCCCAGCATTCAGTTTGGCCCCTGGAGTGTGGGGGAATTCTGTGAGCGTCTGCACTGGGGATCAGGACCCCTGGAATTGCACCCCCGCTCTGCTTGATCTGACTCTCTGGAAAGCTGGGCCACGAGTGCGTCCCTCAGCCCCTCCATCTGTACTGTGACAGGGCGGGGCACCAGCTGGGGGCTGTGTGTGCGCCTGCTCCTCCTCCCAGGGGAGCCTGAGGACACGGGTGTTCTTGGAGGTCAGGTGTTCAGAGCTCTTCAGAGAAGAGCTGAGCACACTGCTGGCTCTGACTCTGACCCTCTCCCCTTTCCCTCCCCTGCCTCAATGAGTGGGGCTGGATTCACAGGAGGGTGTGGCCTGGCTTAGCATGAATAGAAAGGTATCATTTAGGGTATCTGACACAGGTATCTGACACAGGTATCTGTGTCATCCTGAGCTCCTGCCCCTCAACCTTCTCCTCATGGCTGGAATATGCCCAGGCCTCTTTGCCACTAGGACTTTGCCTGTGCCATCATTTTCACTATCACTTCCTGGTGAACTCCTATTCATCCACTGACACCCAGAGCTAATGTCACCTCCTTGATGGGGCATTCCTCAGGCCCCCCAGGCAGCATGGCTTAGTGACTGTCTGTCCCGGATCCTACAACATTTCTCCTACATTTTCTCATCCTCATGTTGTCCATCACAGTTCTCACGTAGGTTTTCCCTTCTACTGGGTGGATTTCACTCTCTGGTGAGCCCTGGGCAAACCCTCTCAACAGGGCTCAGCTTAAATGCCATGCTAGCTTTTTTTTTTTCCTCTGGTGGGGAAGATTGGCCCAGAGCTAACATCTGTTGCCAATTTTCCTCTTTTTGCTTGAGGAAGATTGGCCCTGAGCTAACATCTGTGCCATCTTCCTCTGTTTTGTTTGTGGGACGCTGCCACAGCACAGCTTGGTGAGCGGTGTGTAGGTCCGCGCCCGGGATCCGAACCCGAGAACCCCGGGCCACTGAAGTGGAGTGCGCAAACTTAACCACTACGTCACCAGGCTGGCCCCTGAAATGCCATGCTAGCTTATTTATAACATGCACACACATGCAGGTCCATGCGTACTGTCCTTCTGCTCAGCACATCCCAGGACTGTCTTGTCACTATTGTCACCACAGCACCTAGGACAGGGCCAGCATGCACAAGGCTCTCAGTAAAAGTTTGCTGAATGAATGAATCAATGAATTAGAAAGTTAATGAAAAATAAGACCTGTTGGTCATTCCTGTGTATTTCCTTCCAGGGTTCTTCCTTTGGCTTATGCATTTTTTGCAAAGAATAGGTTACGCCAAATATATAATCTTTTGTTTTTTTTCCTCCTCAACTTTATACCATAAGCATATTAGTCATCACATTCCAAGGCTGCATAGTGTTTCGTCTTGGGTATGCATCACAAGTTATTTAACAATCTGTTGTTCGGCACTGAGTGGTTTGTTGTTCGTCCCCACTACACACAACACTGTGATGACATCTTTGTTTTGCTGCCCCATTAGGCAGATCTGCCCCTCCATCTGCCTCTTTTAGCCGTGGTCAGTGTGCTCTGTCTGTCACCTGAAGGAGGGACACTCTCAGAGTCTGAGCTCCTTGTCTGACCTCACCCTCGGGCTGAGTGTCGGCCCCCACAGGCCACTGGGCCTTTTCTCAGTCGGCTCAAATGGCTGACCCCTGGCTGCTATTTCCCTGAGGAGAAACTGAAGAGGTTCTCACTAGGGGAAGACAAAGTGGGGTTAAGGGGAGATGAGGGAATGGGACAAGGCTGGAAGGCTTATATTGATCTTATGTCTGAGTTGGAAAGAAAAGGATGCCTTTTCCTGCAGAGAGCAACTTCCCCACCAGCTGGCACTGTGGACCAGGTGAGGCTAAGGGCCTGTGGAGGAGCTCATGGGGGAGGCAGGTGGTGGAGACCCTCAGAGCAGGCTGCTCTGGGCCCTTGCCCTGCCCATGATGTGGCTTTCTCTGCCCTTGGACCCTACGGAAACGTGATGTGCTCACATTCTCCTGTCTGTACGGAGGGAGATGGCCACATTCTTTGTGAGGATAATGCTGATTTCTTCTGACAGTTGCTAAACCCATTTCCTGTTCCCTAATTCATTCAGCAAACATTTCCTGACCACTGCCCTGAGCAGGCGCTATGAGGTACTCAGATGGGGAGGTGAACTGACATGTTGGACTCTTAGAGCTTGCCTTCTAATAAACCACAAACAAGTAAATATAAGGTTACACGTGGTGCAATGCAGGACCTTGGACCAGGGACAGCAGTGGTGGAGGAGGGAGTGTTATCAGTGCCTGAGAGGACTGGGGAAGGCACAGGGAGCAAGCCACGCCTGAGCTGGGCTTTGTGGAATGTGCTGGCGTTCACGGGCCCCATGGAGAATGCGGCTGTCCGCGTGCAGTTGGAGCCTGCAACAGCACCTCTGGGGCATCTGGGCAAGAATGAGGAAGATAATCAGATCTTTGCTGATCTCATCCAGAACAGGCTCCACAGTGGCGGGGACCACTGCCCGACACAGGGGCCTGGGATGGGAGTGGGGGGACATGTGACTCTTCCAAGAAGCATGGCTCTGAGGAAAAGGGAGACCACACGGAAGCTGGGGGGGCACATGGTGTGGACAAAGAGACCACTAGGCTGGGAGACAGGTCCGGCAGCTGTGGCCTCCGCCTGTGCCCTTGACACTCAGCAGGGCCAGACAAGGCCTGACAGGGCCCAAGCCTGGAGCGGGAGCTGATGATGCTGGGGGTCCTCACACTGGAGTCCGCTTGTGACAGATGACCCAGAACACCTGGAGGGTCCTTGAGGCTCGGACACTGTCCTGGACACTACCTCGGACAGGCGCACTTCCCTTCCCCTCCAGCCTCTCCGTTCATCAGCCTGGCAAACAGCCTTTCCCTGGCCGCTTCTTCCAGGGGCATCTGTGCGTTTCTCTCATGTCTCATTCCTCCCCTCTTTAGGGGCTGCTGCTCCTGGGTGTTTCTCAGCGGAGACCTCCGTCCCCACCCCCGCCTCAGCTGCTGCTGGAAGACGTGGGCTCCACCTGTCCTCAGAGGCGGTACGGTCGTTTCTCCCATTTCACAGACCGCAAACCGAGGCTCAGAGAATTGGGTGGCTCATCTGACGTCACACAGGTAAGGATTGGTAGAGCCTGGACTCACATGGAGACTTTTTGCCCCCAGTTTCATGCTGCTGTCGCTGCTTAACCCAAGACACCAGGTCCTGGGTGGGAGGAGGCTTTTTAAGGCAACTGCAGCCTGCGTGCTGCGAGGTGTCCCTGAGTGCAGAGCGTGTTTCACAGACGTTGCTTCCTCCCTCTGCAGAGCCCTGTGGTCCAGGCGTGGCCGGCCTGGTCATCAGGGGAGCTCTCCAATCTCCCAGCTCCTCCCCCAGGCCAAGCCCTCCAGAGCCCCGAAGCCCTGAAGACTGAGAGCTGTTGGAGTGTCCACCCTGCTCAGCTGGCCCAGGCCCTGCTAGTCAGCATGGCTGCTGGGAAGGGGGCTCTGCGGGGCCCTTCAGCTGAAAACAGATGGCGGCTCAGTGAAGCCGAGCCGGGCCGGGGCCACAAGCCTGTACTGCTGGAGAAAACGAACCGCCTGGGCTCCAAGGTTGCCACGGGCAGTCGTGGCTGGGATGAGGCCTGTGCTGAGACGGCGCTGTCGGCAACCCCGGGCAAGCTCAGACTGGGAAAGCTGGTGCTGCGGAACACAGGTTGGGCACAGGGGCAGAGTGCCTTCACGGAGGTGCCTCCGCTCCAGAAGAGGCTGGGGGGCAGGCAGGCCCAGGAGAGGGAGCACAGTGGTCCTGCAGGCCAGCCTGGCTCCCGGGAGCTGACCCAGGATGTCCCCAAGGACCCAGCAGGCAGCACGCTCTTCTCAGTGTGGCCCAGTGGAGCCAGAGGGGAGCAGAGAAGCGCCTTCAGCAAACCAGCCCAGGGTCCAGCAGGAAGACCTGGGCCGACCTCTGTCTTCCAGGCAGGAGGGCCTGCACACGCCCTGGGGGAGCTCCTGGGACTCATCAGCACGGTAGACATCCCTGGGTGGGGTCGACTTTCAAATTCCAAGCTTTTGGTGACTGATTTCTGGAACCTGCAAATGTCGCCAGAAAGCACTCCTCTCTGCAGCCCTTTCCTGGGTACGCCTACGCTGTGGCTCAAGCAGGCTGCGGCCCAGACACCTACGCCCTCGGCAGCCTTCTCCACTGCCTCCTGGGCCCTCCTGCCACCCACGTTCACCTCCCTTGGCCTGTCCACCCAGAACTGGTGTGCAAAGTGTAACCTCTCCTTTCACCTGACCTCCGACCTGGTCTTCCACATGCGGTCCCACCACAAAAAGGAGCATGCAGGGCTGGACCTCCATTCTAGGAAGCTGAGAGAAGAGGCCCTCACATGCCCCCTTTGCCACGAATACTTCCGGGAGCGCCACCATCTCTCCCGGCACATGACTTCTCACAGTTAGCAGGTGGCCGTGGAACAGACCTCTGGGTGCCGCGTCCGGGATGTGGTGATGTGGCGGAGCTGGGCCTTCCTTTGAAAAGGCTGGTCACGGTCGTCTGCAGGGCATTTGTAAATGAACAGCTCAGTCATAGTTTGAAAAAGACGACCAAGTCCCGTGATGTGCTCTGAAGGAAATAAAATCGTGAAGTAAAATGATGCGCTTTGCTCATCCAGGGCATGGTGACTGATAGGCACAAAGTGTTCCTAATATTTTCAGGAGTGGGGTCCCTGCTCCTGTCACCATTCCTTTGGCTCCATATGGAAGCGAGTTTGGCACACAGTGTGGGCTTTGGAGGCAGGCAAACCCGATTAGAATCTTGGCCCTTTCCATACTAGCCCTGACCTTGGACAAATTGCTTTAACTGTCTGAGCCCTGGTTTCCTTATCTGTAAAATGCAGATGATGACACCCGTGTCTTAGGGACGTTGTCAGGGACACACGGGAAGATGTGTGGAAAATGGCCAGCATGGCGCACGGCACAGTGTGATCATTGAGTTGACAGTAGTTATTATCGTGGTCCATTAGTCAGCTATCGTTGACAAACTCTCAGTGGCAAACAGCCCAAAACACCTGTTCCTCAGTCGTGGGTCTGTGAGTTGGCTGGGATTGAGCTGGGCTTGGCTGGGCTTGGCTCCAGGTTTCCGGTGGATTCAGGTCCATGCTGTTTTTCTCTGGGACTGATGGACTACTTGGTCATGCTTCTCTCACGGTTATGCCAAGAACACAAGAGGGCAAGTCCCAATACACGAGCACATCTCAAGACTCTGCTTGGCTCCCTTCCACTAACGTCCCTTTGATCAATACAAGTTAGTGGCCAAGCCCACAGTTAAGGGGTGAAATGTGCACACTGCCCATGGTGAAGCCATGAGTGGGTACACAATCCCACTACAGGGCCCTCAAGAATTGGGCCCAGTAATTCAACCTTCCATCTGGTCCCTGGTTCTTCACATTCTGAACACATGAAACGGGAAAATGGAGCAGCACACACACACACCACACGTACCACACACACACACACACACACACACATACATACACTCACGCACCCCCCTTAGCTCTCAGGAAGTGAGCATGTGCAAAAACTTCATGCTTAAATCATTATGAGGACTGCAGTAGTTCTGGGTACCATTTATTATCTATTGCATGTGGAGTTTCTCTCATTTATTCTGTTTATCCACATTCGTCCTTGTTCCTAATAATGCAAACCTCAGGTCATAAACTCTGATGTGACGCAGGCCAGTTTGTGTGAAAGCCATTGGTTGGGGGTTCTTTCAAGTTGGTGCAGTTCTTTTGACTGGTGTCCACCTCACTTTCAGGATTTGTTCTTTTGACCTGCAGTTTCCAACTTTCCTATGGGGCCTCCATCACAGAGCTCAGGCTTGTGGTGGGAAGGAGCTGATGTGGGTCTCGGACAGAGGCCAGCTAGCCATCCAAACACCCCCCCAGACTCCTCCTCTTCTCTCCATCTCCATGGCGCCCTCCTTGTCCAAGGCAGCAGCACATCCCATCTGGCCTTCCCCATCCCTCCGTCCCTCTCTCTCATCCTCCCCCACCTCCCACTCACACATCCATCCATTCTCCACCCACAGCCAACTGTTCATTAATTTACCTGCCTCCCTGGGCACCCAGGCTGTGCCAGGCTCTCTACCAGGCCCTGGGGGGGAGGCTCAGTGAATTTGACCCATGGTCCTTACTCAGGGTGTGAGATGATTAGAGTGCAGTGTGACAGATGCTAAGAGGCATGTGCTGGGGCGCTGGGCATGTGAAGGGGGTGCCTGCCCAAGTCAGCCCTGTGTAGGGGAGTGTGCTACCCCAGGAGGCCTCCTGAGGAATGGACACATGAGCTGAGCCTCAGAGTCCTGCAGGTGCTGGTGATTCAGACAGAAAGGACAGTGACCAGGGAGAAGGGGTGGTCCAGAGCTGCAGACCTCCTCGGGTGCTGCAAGGCCAGCGTTGAGGCGGACTGCGTGGGGGAGGTGGCCCTCTAACACAGAGACATAGGAAGGCTTTGAGGAGAGGAGTTTGGACCAGGACACAGGAGGGCGGGCTCTGAGTGGCATTTTGAGGTGGCCTGTGGCTGCAGCGGGTGGGGTGGGCTGGAGGAGAGGAGATGACCCCCTGAGCAGTTTTCCTCTGCGTCTGGAAGGAGCCAGCGGTGATTGCTGCAGGCACCAACGGAGCACCTCAATTCTCACAGGAGGCCTGGAGGCCCCACCATCCCTGAGAGAAATGAGGAAGGCTCTGCAGGCTGGCCCCTTTGGGAGCTGTGTGGGGGTAGAATTTTCCCACAGGGAGGCTGTGTCCAGAAAGGAAGGGAAGCTGCAGGGAGCCTCCCTCTCCTGCCGTCCCATGGGGTTTGAACCTGAGGCTCCACACTGCACTGACACACATTACATGATTACATCTGCATGAACGCCCATGACGTAGATATTTAATTTCCATTTTACTGCAGAAGAAACTAGGCTCCGAGAGGTTAACTGACTTTCCTAAGACCATGGGTTCAGGAGAAGTGCAAGAATAAGACCCCAGGACCACCCAACTCTGAGCTCACATCCCTCCTGGCCTGCCACGCATCTGCTCAGCCCCCATGGTCACGTGGCAGTGCAGATGGTTCAAAAACTGGGACTTGGGTCCAGGCATTGAGGCCCTGTCTAAAATTTCCACTTGCACCTTGACACACACACACACACACACACACACACACATTTCCTATCACTCTACTTTCTTTAGCACTTTTCACTATTTTGCATTCTACATACTTTACTGATTTGTTTTGTATACTGTGTCTCCCATCAGTAGAATGTAAGCTCCATGAGGGATTTGGGCTGTTTTGTTCACTGCTGCAACCCCAGCAGCTGGAACAATGTAGACACGTAGCAGCTGTTCAGCAGACACTCGTTGAAGGAATGAAGGAGACGCCTGGCTCCAGCCTCGCCCTGGACAAATCTTGAATCAGCTTCTCACAGGGGTTTTGACATCTGTCAAATGGTGTGCACAGCCATCCTCCTCTGGCTTATTGGATTGGTCCATAATTTTTGTGAAATCATTTTGAAAGGCAAAATGCACTATACCAAGACGCAATAGAAATTTAGAATTGAGAAAGACTAGATTTCTCATCCATCCCTTCCCTTTATAGCAGGGGCATGGAGGTCCACTGATGAGCTGACCTGCAAAGCCATGAGGGTACGTGGTGGTGAGGTCAAGGCGAGGGCCGCTGAGATGTCTAGACCTGTGTGTCTCCCCTGGCCCGCCCATACTCTTCGAGGAACCTCTGCTGTGGCCTCAAATGAACTTGTTACTAACAGCGACCACTCCATTCACAAGCAACAGAGATATTTTGAAACAATTTAAATTAATTAATTAAAGGTATTGAAGAAGTACGACGAAACATCTTCCCCTAACTCAACTTTTTAAGATGGAGTTGATTTTGGTAAAAATGGATGTAGATGCAAGTTACTTTGCAGCCATTTAAAGTGACAAACTCAAAGACAACTTATGGAGATGATGAATTACAGTTTATTAATGTGGCAGTTCCTACTCGTCACCAGGCTGGGTTCCCAAAGTCCCCTTGGCAGTCGAATCCTGTCTCCCCTGCCCCCCTGTATCTACTGGAGAGCAGTCACTGAACCATGACTTTGCCCGAGCTCCCTCTGCCATCTTCCATAGCAGTTAAGAGTTGACGGGTGATGTTGCCACAAAACATCGCAACAGCGGGTATGAATTTTACTTCACAATTCTAGGTGAGAGTTGCCACATTCCTTAAATTCTCTATATCTAATTTAATCTGCTCTGCACCCCAATCCTGTGATTCTGGTAGGGTATGCAATCTGTCTTTTGCAAATTCCTCTCCTGCCTCTCAAGTTGACAGCAAGTCCCCCAACACCCCCACCTGAGAAGGTGTCCTCTCCCAGCATCAGGCTGTCTCCCTGTGCCGTGGTGGTGTCTTGGCCTCTGCTCTGCCACGGCTCTGTTTCCTTTCCTCCACCTCTCCCAGGGTCTTGGGTCTTGGTGGTTTTCTGGCAATGCTGTCATTAGGCATGTCACGCAGAAGCCACTGAGTCTGTGAACAGAAAGCCTTGGCTAACTTCTTGGACTAGGGAAGGGAAAATACTCAAGAGTGGCTGGAAAAATGGCAAATTATATCTTAATAAATTATCTCCCAGCAGACATTCAATTGAGATTTATAAAAGTCCCCAAGATGTTTAGCACATCTTATTTTAGCAATAAGACATTCTGAATTCAGATCCATTTTAGTGCTCAATTTTAACCAAGATCTGCTTTCCTTTCTGTTTTTATCTGGAGAGAAGTAAAACCTGGACAAGTTTGGGATTCTGGATTTCAACTTCTAGCCTATTCTTGAATCTTAGACCATGGATCCTACTCAAATGACCATCTTATTAGGTTAATGACAGTGAGTGAAGCCCACTAGAATTGGGAGGGAGGGGTTGGACAGAGAGAAGGGACAGTCCTGACACCTGGAGCTCCCATGCTCAGGGTGAAGGCTCCTCAGTGGCAGGCTGAACACAGCCCTCAAGAGAGGCCAGAATCAGGACTGTATGTGAAATTGGAGGTCAACAGATTCAGTTGTCCTTTAAACACTGGTGGCCAAAATGGCATGGACTTAAGGAAGTTCGTTAGTGGTGGTGATGGGGAGGGGCAGGATACGCCAGCTAGAGATCCCTAACTCTGTTATGTCCCAGTCTTTGAACAGGCCGGGCATGGGGCCTGGCTCTGCTGACCTCACCCATCCCGCCCCATTCCTCTGGGCACAGGAAGAGAACCCTCCTTAGGGGTGAAAGTCAGCAGGAGTTGTCCCAAGGCAAAACCTTGCGCCTTTCCTTTCCTTGAAGGGTGCTGGCGCCCCCTGGAGGCAGCAGGCCTCCCCTGCAGCCCACATCTCTTCAGAGAAAGGATTCCCAAACCCTGGCTATTGCATAATGTTGTTTTTATTTTTTGTAGTTCAAGTCATGTGAGAGGTCTACAGATTGTATAGCAAGATGTGACTGCCATAGAATAAACCTTTTATTTTAAAAATAGAACATTCTCTGATGTGTTTTAATTTGTGGCACTTCCTAGGAGAGAGGAATTTTTGGAAACCAATTTTGAGCGGGAGTTGAGGAGGCAGTGCTTGCTGGGAGGAGAGGTGGGGGTCTTTAAATTCGACTTCTTCCCTGACCATCTTGTTCTCCTGTAGATGGGCAGCCAGTGGCTTCTGACACCCCTGCTCTTCTAAGCTGCTTGGATTAGGAGGCTATTTTCAGTGTGGTGCCCTGGTTAGCAAGGCAGCAGGTAAGTCCTTAGGCTGCGTGGCTGCTAATCCTATAAGGACCAGGAGGTGTGAGATGGGCGCCCTCCCATGGGGAGCTCGGAGGCAGGTGTCCCTGCCCACGAGTGTGGTTCCAGCTGCATAGTTTTCCTTTCTGAGCCGTGTCCTTTCACTGCACTGAAGCTGTGTGGGTAGCCAGGGCCCTCGCTGACACGCACACATGGCCATGGGCTGTGTGTTGGGCTGCTGGGCTGGCTTCCTGGGGGCACAGGAAGCAGAAGAGTGAGTGGGATGGGAGAAGAGCTGGGGTCCTCTCCTGTGCTGCTCTAACCCAGCCTGAAGAGAGAGGAGCTGCAGGGTCTCCCAGGCACTCCTGGATGGAGCATATCCCTACCGTGGTCCCATCCCCTGCTGCCCTGGGGGCTTGGGCCAAGTCTCCAGCAGGGATCCTGATGGTGAAGGTCACATTTTCTTTCCTCTCCTAAGGACATAGAGCCTGGCAGAGGCGTGGCTTTTTCCTGCCAGAGTGCACCTGGACGTGGGCCCCCAGCACCCAGAGCCACCTGCTAGGACCCTGCCCACCCTGGCCCTGTGCTGTCAGCCCCTGGTCAGGGAGCAGATGTGTCCACTGTGCCCTGGAGAGCACTGAGCCCCCTTCCCATCCCCTGCCACTCACATCTGGTCCCCCGGGTCTCCTCTGTGTCCACCACTTGCCCGTGGCTGCCCTGACACCCTCAGGATCTGCCCTGGGGCAGGGACAGGAGGAGGAGATGGGCCCAGCACACCACTGTGTTCCTTTCTTCGCATAATGAGCCTGCCGTCTGACTGCGCAGAGTGTGATCTGGGTTTGACGAACAGTAGGGAAGCCCCTGGTCCTATGCTGCCCCAGAGAGCCAGCTTTGAGTCCCCTTCAGGTCCTTGATAATCTATTTGTCACTCACATTGTTACAGCACAACCCAGCAGGAGTCCTGTGGGCCTGTCACACCCGCGGGCGCGGGTCAGAGGGGCTTCCTTCAGCACCCCCCGTTCATTCCTGGAAGACCTCCTCCCCACCACGTCTCCAGGAGGGACAGAAAAATAAGACCCTTTGAGTGTCTGCGTTACACAATGATGCCCTTCCAGGGGAGAGGGGCCACGTTTGTTCATTCGTTCGTTCATTCATTCATTCATTTATTCATTCATTCCCGGCCTGCTGAGCTCTCCTCCATGGATGCCAGGCTTGTTTGTGGCTGGAAGAGCACAGACAAGCAGGCCACGTTCCCAACTCTGAGGGTCCCACAGAACAGTGGGAGAGACTGATGATGCAGAGAGAAATGAATGCTGTGGCAGGGGTGCCCCGGGGACTGAGGAAGTGCAGAGAGAAGTCAAGGGACTTCAACTGACCCGGCGACATCTGAGCAGGTCCTGGGGAGCAAGGGAGTGTTTGTCAGGTGAGAAGGGGGCATTAGAAAGCATGGAAGACCTAGCACACCACAGGCCCTTTGCTGAGATTGGGGTCCAGGTGTCTGCAGGCCAGGGATACCGGGGGGGCAGGGGTGGGAGATGACAGCCTGGCCCAGCCCCTCTCTGCAGGGCAGTGGGTGCCTCAAGGGGTCCTCAAGCAGGGGAGACATGAGAAGGTTGCATGGCAGAGCAGCAGCCCTGGTTGCAGGCCAGGGCACGATGGGCAGGAGGCTGTGGTGGGGATTTAGGCCTAGAGCCAGGACCCCAAGACAAGGGACAGGGGCTGGTGGGGTGGGCCCAGAGCAGAGTGCTGTTAACTCAGATAACTCATCTTGGGTCCTGATGATGTGTGGGCACAGGGTGGAGGGGTGGGGGGACAGAGCAGAGGGAGTCTGGGATGGCTCCTAGATCTCTGACCCAATTTCTGGAAGGAGGTGTGACTGTGTGCAAGATGGGGACCTGGGGGCGGGAGAGAAACCCTAGAATGTACGCATAGAGAGGGGCTGCACATTTGCCTGCATATCATAGGTTTAATGAAGAAAAAGATGAGATCACAGTACACAAGATGCTACTAAAATCCAGTCCTGCACTTAATCCTACTTGAATTTAGCAGAAAGAGAAGGAGCTGGAGTGAAATCTTGCCTTCCACTGGGGCATCCCTCTTTAGACAGTGTTGGTTCAAGGAGAAAGCCCTAGGTGTTGGTGGTGGCCCAGGGCTGTGCTCAGATTCCACAGCTCTCTGGCATCTGGAAAGGGGCTGGTGAAGCCAGGGTTGTGTGGAGAGCTTAGCCGGGTGCTGTGGGGGAAGTGGCTGTGACAGCTGCAGCCTGGACTCACCAGACAGCAAGGCCAGACGGCACCAGTACTCCATCCTCACTCAGCCATCTTAAAGCCTGGGGCTCTCGGGGCACTGATTGGGGGCTGAGGCCCCCCTAGCCTTCTGGCCTCACTCCCACCATCACTTGGGGCAGGGCCCTAGAGGTCTCTTCCTTTTGGGTCCTTAGTGACTCTAGCAGAGCAGTGTGTGGTTCCCAGGACACCAGCCAGGGCCCTCATTCCCCCAGGTCACCCCTGGGCTTCTCGTCTCCTCTTGGAGCCTGGAGGAGGTCTTGGGGTCTGCGTGCTACAAGCTTCTCACCCCGTTAGGAGTGGGCTGGGTCACTAGAGCCAGCACAGCGACAGGCTGCACTTGGAGGAGCAGGGCAGGCCCGCAGACCGCCGCCCAGGGTTGCTCTCCCTCGGCAGCAGCACTGTGTGTCAGGATGCAGCACTGGAGCTCACTTTTGGGTCTCTGGCGGAAGCTGGAGAGCTTGGAGAGAAGCTGGAGGAGAACGTAGACTTGGTGCCCTATATTCACATGTGTTCACTGCACATCCACCGCCTGGGCACCAGGTGCTGTGCTAGGGGCCCGGCAGCAGGATGCAGGGGCGAGCAGGATGGCTCCTGCCCCTGAGGGCTACACAGCCTGGTAGGGACAGAAATGACCCCAGGGCAGAGTGGGAGAGATGATGTAACAGGGAAGACACAGGTGCAGGGAAGGCAGAGTGGGGCCAGTGTGCGGGGGCCGTGGGGGTCCCTGACCTCTGGCCTGCCCCGTCCCACATGGGAGCCACCAGCTGCAGGTGGCCCTGAGCAGTAAACATGTGGTGGCCGAGAATGGACGTGTACTCTAAGTGCAGACCGCGCACCAGATTCCAAAGACTTCATGCAATAACATCTCATCCATAATGATTTTTATATTGAGTATGTGTTGAAATGGTGCTACTGTGAATATAGTAGGTTAAGTCAATTATACTATTAAAATTAATTTCACCTGCTTCTTTTTACTTTTCTTAAATGTAGCTACTAGAAAATGTCAAGTGACACGCGTGCCTGGCATCTGTGGCTCACATTGTCACTCTATGGGACAGAGTTGCTCTAGCTGACAGCATGAGGACCAGGGGTTGGCCATTAAGAAGCATGAGTGGGGGCAGATCTGGACCTCAGCTCCCCAAAATAACTACTGTGAGGGGTTGCCTTTGAAGGGAGCCAGATGCTGTCCTTAGGTGTCCAAAGAGAGAGAGGATACTGGCAGCGATGTGAAACTAACCGGAGCTCAGCAGACTCCTTTCCTGCCACTCAGGGGCCTCAGGCAGGGCCACGTGCTGGAGTGCCCTTGGGGTGTGGCCCAGAGGTCCCGCCCACCCTGGGGCTCTGCCGAAGGAGGTCCTCTGGGCAGTCCTGCAGGCCCGCGCTCCGCCTCGCCCTCAGCAGAGTGTGCTGGAGCATCTCCTTGGCTCTGGCGAGGGCAGCTTCAGCAGGGACAGCCATGTGGGGCACCACGCCCACCCCCTCCCAGGAGCTGCCATCTGCAGCCCCCACCGAGCGGGCTGTGGGGATGGTGATATAGAGGTCGGTATCATCCACATGATAGGTTTGCGGTGGCTGGCAGCCCCCGCTGGTCACCTCCCCAATGACCAGCGCCCGCCCCAGCCTCTTCATGATGTAGGTAAATTCCTCCGCGGCGCCGGCCGTCACACTGCTGGTCAGAATGATCACGTTCTTCTTGGAGCCGTAGCGTTCGCCTGCAAGACAGAAGGCCCTTCAGCATAGGGAGTCAAGTCACGACCCAGGAGCACCTGCCTTCTCCATGCTGTCTGGACCCTCCGAGAGAAGGGCCTGGGATTTAGTTCTGCATCCTTGTGTCCACATGCAAGTCACTCCACTTTTCTGAGTCCCAGTTTCTGCATCTGTAAAATGGGGATATGGATGTGTGCCCAATCCCAAGCACGTATGTGTTGAGAGCTCCACCAGTTTCCTTTATTGCCAAGTAATGGGAAAAAGCTTGACTTTCAGGAGAAAAGGGCACGCTTCCTCTTTATGAATAACGAGAATGCCTAACCCAGCCAGATTCTCTTTTGACTTTGGACCCTCGGAAGAGCCAAATTTGTGACTTGACAAACCGTCTAGGACAGCAATGCCGAGCAGAAATATAACATGAGCCAGAATGTGAGCCACAGACATCATTTTAAGTTTTCTAGTAGCCGCGTTAAACAAGTAAAAAGAAACAGATGAAATGAACTTTGATAACGTTTCATTTAACTTGATATAACCAAAATACGTTCACCTCAAAACGCCATCAAATGGAATTATTAATGAGATATTTTACGTTCTTTTTTTTTCGTAAAACGTCTTCCAAATCAGGTGTGCACTTTACACTCTACACGGTTTATATGGCACATGTGGCATGTGGCTCCCATATTGGACATCGCAATTCTAGCACCCCATGATCTGCAGATCTGAGTCTATTTTTAACTCCTGGTCTTGAATTTTTGTTTGAATTTAGAATTCACCTGGTTCTGACTTTTATCTACATTTTGCAATGTTATTGAATATATGTCCTGGAAGGTCCCTCCAAATCCTTGTGTGCTAAGGAAGTGTACAAACGAAAACTGGGGGGTGCTTTTCTGGCCATATGCACCCCCACATGGGTCTCCCAGCCCCCTTTTGTTGGATGGGAGCACAGGTTCCTGGTTCGTGAGCTGGGCAAAGGAGATGGTGTGAGGCTAACCACCAGGGACAGGGCTGGGAGAGGGGTGCGTGGCTCTATAGAGTGCAGGCCTGCACCGCTCTCTGGCCCCTGCTCTGGGCCCAGGGCAGCTAGCGAGAGACCCGTCAGAGTCATGAACATTCTTGAGGCAAGTGTGCTGAGCTGCTGCTGAAAGTTCAGATAAGATGAGCCCTGGAGAGCCCATGGAGTTTGGTGATGGGTGGGGGGGATCCTTCTAGTTCTGCATTCATCTTGCAGGCTGATGGTTGTGGTGGTGAGAATGGGGGGCATTTGGTTTTAGACAAACCAGTGTTCAAATTTCGGCACTTTCAGTTAGTAGCTGAGTGATGTTAGACAAGATATTTAACCCAGTTGAGACTCATTTTTCTCCTCTGGAAAGTGGGCATAATGGTATGAGTTTTGTGGGGATTAAAGATCTTATGTACAAAGTGCATGGCATAGGAGAGGGGCTTTATATTCCATTTACTATTACTTTTACCTGAACCCAAGCTGTCTTTCCCTATTTTCCAGAAGCTTCTAGAATGAGAACAGGAAGGGGCAGGTTTCTCCACGCACCTGTGAGCTGAGAGTGGGTCCAGAGTTCACTGACAGAGTCATTGGGCCGGTTGTAGATTTTGTCCAGCAGAACTGGAGGGCCTTCGTCATAGAAGAAGGAGCAGAGGGCAGGGATGGAGGAGGTGGGGCCGCCAATGTTGAACCTGAGGGAGGGCAATGGAGGCCACTGAGGGGCTGAGCTCATGGTGAGGTCCTCAGTGCCCCTGGGAGGCCTGGCTCTGCCCTGTCGAGGGCTCTAGTTCCAGCCAGCCTTCATCTAGTGTGCAATCCTCCTCCTACGTAATTCCTTGGTCAGTATTTCCCAGAGTACAAATCTCTTGAGAACAAGAGACTTTGTGGTCAGATTCATTTAGAAACTACAAGCACACCTTGTTCCATTGTGCTTCGCTTTATTGCGCTTCACAGATACTGCGTTTTTCACAAATCGAAGGTTTGTGGCAACCCCGTGTCAAGCAAGTCTATTGGTGCCATTTTTCCAACAGCATTTGCTCACTTCGTGTCTCTGTGTTGCATTTTGGTAATTCTCACAATATTTCAAACGTTTTCATTATTATTATATTGTTAGGTGATCTGTGATCAGTGATCTTTGATGTTACTGTTGTCATTGTTTCGGGGCCCCACGAACTGCTCCCGTGTAAAACAGCAAACTTAAATGATAAATGTTGTGTGTGTTCTGACTGCTCCCCTGACTGGATGTTCCCCATCTCTCTCCCTCTCCTGAGACACAATAGTGAAATTAGGCCAGTTAATAACCCTACAGTGGCCTCTAAGTGTTCAAATAAAAGGAAGAGTTGCACGTCTCACGCTGTAAATCACAAGTAGAAGCAATTAAGCTTAGTGATGGAGGCATGTTGAAAGCCGAGAAAGGCCGAAAACTAGGCTTCTTGTGCCAGTTAGCCAAGTTGTGAATGCAAACGAAAAGTTCTTGAAGGAAATGAAAAGTGCGATTCCAGGGAACATACAAATGATAAGAAAGTGAAACAGCCTTATTGCTGATATGGAGAAAGTTTTAGTGGTCTGGATGGAAGATCAAACCAGCCACAACGTCTCCTTAAGCCAAAATGTAATCCAGAGCAAGGCCCTAACTCTCTTCAATTCTATGAAGGCTGAGAGAAGTGAGGAAGCTGCAGAAAAAAAGTTGGAAGCTAGGAGAGGTTGTTAGTTCATGAGGTTTAAGGAAAGAAGCCATCTCCATAACATAAAGGTACAAAGTGAAGCAGCAAGTGCTGATGTAGAAGCTGCAGCAAGTTCTCCAGAAGATCTAGCTAAGATAATTAATGAAGCTGGCTACACTAAAGAACAGATTTTCAAGGTAGATGAAACAGCCTTCTATTGGAAGAAGATGCCATCCAGGACTTTCATAGCTAGAGAGAAGTCAATGCCTGGCTTCAAAGCTTCAAAGGACAGGCTGACTCTCGTGTTAGGGGCTAATGCAGCTGGTGACTTTCAGTTGAAGCCAATGCTCATTTAACATTCTGAAAATCCTAAAGCCCTTAAGAATTATGCTAAATCTACTCTGCCTGTGCTCTATAGATGGAAGAACAAAGCCTGGATGATAGTACATCTGGTTACAACATGGTTTACTGAGTATTTTGAGCCCACCCACTGTTGAGACTCACTGTTCAGGAAAAAAAGGTTTCTTTCAAAACATTGCTGCTCATTGACAATGCACCTGGTCACCCAAGAGCTGCGATGGAGATGTACAATGAGATTAATGTTGTTTTCATGCCTGCTAACACACAATCCACTCTGCAGCCCATGGATCAAGGAGTAATTTTGACTTTCAAGTCTTATCATTTAAGAAATATATTTTGTAAGGCTATATCTGCCATAGATAGTAATTCCTCTAATGGATCTAGGCAAAGTAAATGGAAAATCCTCTGGAAAGGATTCATCATTCTAGATGCCATTAAGAACATTCGTGATTCATGGGAAGAGGTCAAAATCACCCTCATGGATGACTTTGGGGAGTTCAAGACTTCATTGGAGGGAGTAACTGCAGATGTGGTGGAAAGAGCAAGAGAACTAGAATTAGAAGTGGAGCCTGAAGATGTGACTGAATTGCTGCAATCTCATGATAAAACTTTAACGAATGAGGAATTGCTTCTTATGGATGAGCAAGAAAGTGGTTTCTTGAGATGGCATCTACTCCTGGTGAAGACACTGTGAAGATTGTTGAAATGACAACACAGGATTTAGAATATGACATGAACATTGTTGATAAAGCAGTGACAGAGTGCTCAGAGGTGTGGAACCACATCGAGGGTGAGAGAACCTGTGCCCGTCCCAGCCATCTGGATTTGCCCTGTGGCGTGACCTCTCTGGGCCCTCTCTCCTCATCTGGGAAATGAGGAGTGCAGGGCTGGCTGTGTCTTAGGATCCTCTCTGATTGATGGTCTAAGATGGCCTGGCTGGGTTCAGGGCCCATGACCTCAGACTCTGAACCTCCAAACCTCGGGTCGGAAGGATCTTAAAGCAAAGCACACCTGTAGACTGGGCCTCCTCCACTTTAAAAAATGTGAACGGCACAGTTAAGCAGAGAGGCACTTAGCATGAGGGTCGTTTGGATGTTCGATAGAGCATTTGAAGAATAAAATGATCAGAAGTACCACAGGAACCCCCAAGCTCAAGTTCTGGGCACACACTGGAGCCCTGGGAGATATTTTATCTCCCAGGGAGGAGAACTAGCCTCTGGGATCCAGAGCCACCTGGTGATGACTAAGAACCATGGGGATGTTGCAGGCCAGAGACCAGAGCTGGACTGGACACGCCATCTTGGCCAATCCCAGCCACATCTCTCTAGCAGCCAGGGGGTTGGTGGGAGAGGTAAGTGTGCCTGCTCCTCTTTGAGTCATGAAGGATGCCCAGGGCAAGTCCACTCATGGACCTGGGAGTCACGGAGGCCCCAGCCTAGCCACTGCCTGAGGGTGTTCTTCCAGCTTTCCTGTTCTGTGAGGGAAACTCACTCTAGGTGAGGCACACCTTTACAGAAGCAGAAGGGCGGTGGTTGGTTGAAAGATCCCTCTAACTATCATTTTGTGATGCAAAGAATTCTGTTTGCAATGATAGTGGCTAATTTGCAAATTCTCTCTGTGACTCTGGCTCTGTGATTCTCATGACCAAGGTGGTCATGGGCTGGTTTTGTATGATGAGAGGCACAACCACAGGTGGAGGCCTGGATGTCCCACACATGACCAATCATCAGAATCACCTGGGAGATTGCCTGTCAAATACGCAGATCATCGGGCCTCGCCCCTGGAGCTTTCCATTCAGTAGGGCTGGGGTGGGGCACTGGAATCAGTGTTTTTAAGGTTTCCCTTCCCCTCCCTCTCCACTGAATCCTATGACCAGGCAAGTTTGGGGACCACCGAATTAGCCCAGTGATTCTCAGCCTGGAATGCACATTGGGATCGTTTGAGGAGCTTAAAAAAATCTACCAGTGCTGGGGCCCAGCCTGGCCAATTAAACCAGAACCTCCGGGCTAGCTGGCCAGAGCCCTGATAGCCAGGTCACCTAGTCCCTCTCAGCGTCCATCCTAGTTCTTCCCTACTAGGCCCATAGCTTTGACTGTTTTCCAGCAGCTGCCCTGGCCTGGCTTGGAACCGCTGGCCCTGGGCCCACTGACCTCATGTCAACAATCATGGCGTCCGTGTGCACAATCTTCTTCCAGACGTGCTCCACCAGCAGTTCTGAGACCTGGGTGAGCAGCTCATAGTCTCCAAACATGTCGAATCTCAAGTAGCCAATGTTGTCCTCCAGCACGTTAGTGTGGAAGGAAAACTTGATCAGGTCTTCAAAGGCTTCAGGGGAAGGGATCTGAAAGATTGGGGGGTCCAGCTCAGTGTCAGGAGAGAAGCAGATATGAAAGCTCAGGAAAGTGGGCACCATGGATTTCCTTTATATCATGAGAAATATTGAGAGTATGGGGAGGGAACTAACATTTCTGAAGGAGGCAGTAGGTGCTAGGGCCGTTTCCGACAGCGTCCAGGAGGTTACGTGGATTGTGGGCCTGGGGTGTGAACCCTTCTGTGGTCAGCAGCCTCCTCACAGAGAATGCTCGTGTGTGCCACCCCACGTCCTGGTGTCCAGAGCTCACAGGCCCAGGCACGGTCTCCACTCTGACCCCCCTGACCTCACCAGACACTTCTTGATGTCCCTGAGCTCATCTTCCTCTCCTCCCCTGGGCAGGGAGGGAAGACATTACTGGGCCCCTGAGTCTTTAGCGGGGGCCTGGCCCTGTGCTGACCACTTTGTAGCCCTTTTCATCATCCCCACCGCCACCCTGTAGAGGAGACACCATTATCCCCATCTTTTCAATGAGGAAATGGAAGCACAGAGTGATTAAGTAACTTGCCCAAGGTCACACAGCCAGTAAGTGGTGGATTCAGAATCTACATCCGACACCAAACTGTGAGCTCTGACTACGCTAGAAAGGAGTGCGCCCCTCGATTTAGAATCTTGGGACCCTGTGAGCCTAGTACAGTGATGGCGCTTACAAGGTTCCCCCAACATGCGTGGGCCTCCTGTTCTTTCTCCAAGGCTGCTAGAAGGTGGCAAGTCCTGTGAGCTGGACTGAGATCAAGGAGCTGGCAGGGACGCCACTGCTGACTGGACACCTGGCCTCTAGGCCCTGCTCTGCCCTCAGTCGCAAGCTCTTTGGCCACAGGGCACTCTCCTTTCCACCCTTCCAGGCCTCAGTTCCTCTTTTGGTACAATGGGATAATAATTTTGTGGTAGATGCTTTCGGTGCCCTCAGCTCTCTTCTGATTTCAGTTGCAACTGGACCCCAGCTGATAGGGCCTTGCCTCCAGCCCACCCCTGTGTCTTTCCACTCTCTACTTCAGAACCTTCTCCAAGCTGCCTCAGAGTTCGAGAGAGTTCATGTCCCTGGGGGAACCCTCGGCCCGTGGAGGACAGGAGCTGCTGGGTCCGTCTGCAGAGGGACGGCTCCAGGGTGCATTCCTTATGCTTGTTGGGGGCCTGTTGGAATCTTCGGAAGCAACAGCCTCAATAATGCGCCCGGCCATCTGCTTTTCGCCCTTTCCCTTCCCTCCCTGCCCCCTCACTCGGCTTCAGCAACCACCTCCCACACGAATTGCTTGCTCCCAAGCCCTTGGCCCTGGCCTCAGGCCCTGCTTTAGAGGGAACCCAAGACAAATGCGGCCCTGCCTACTCCCTGTGACTACGCGGTGAGATCACAGATGATGAACAGTCTGGAGAGATGTTGTAAATGCTGCTTTGGATGCAGCTCTTCGCTAATGAAACTCTTAGCTGATGGTAGTGCTTGGTGGACCATGGCTGACCTTGGCCTCGGTCTGCAGACCCTGTGCCTCATCCACCCACCAGCAAGAACCCTCAGCCTTGATTTAACTTTACAGTGTTTCCCAAAACTTCAGTGCTGGCTTCAGATTTTTTTTTTCTTTTTGTGAGGAGGATCAGCCCTGAGCTAACATCCGATGCCAGTCCTCCTCTTTTTGCTGAGGAAGATTGGCCCTGGGCTAACATTTGTACCCATCTTCCTCTACTTTATATGGGATGCCCCCACAGCGTGGCTTGACAAGCGGTGTGTCGGTCCACGCCCGGGATCCGAACCTGCAAACTCTGGGCAGCCGAAACAGAGCGTGTGAACTTAACCACTGCGCTACCGGGCCAGACCCTGGCTTGAGATATTTTGACCACAACAGCCTCGCTTAGAATTTCCTGTCCAGCTGGCCCTTGGATCAGGCCACACGCCTGATGAATGCAGGTCCCTTGGGATGCAGTGCTTCGCATTGCAGGAGGGGAGGAGAAGGCAGTGGAGCCTAACCCGGGAAGGCTTACTGCCCTGGTTTTTTGGGCTGAGCCCTGGCACCCTGACCACCCCAGAGCCTGTGTCCAGGCTCCGTGCTTTACCTGCGAGGCAACTGTGAGACCAGGGCCTCTGCCTGCTTCCCCGTCTCTATCCCTCCAACTCGTTCACACAAACTGCAAACCCCTAGGCAGATGGGTGGTGAGCATGAACGCACACCCTACATTTCCAGAGGACAAAATTATGGTGACCTCATGGGACTTATTGACCCCACCACTGACAAGGAGAAGCCCTGCAAATATCTGCCTTCCACACAGACAAGAGGGCAGCTTCTTCTACACCAGGGCTTTGCAAACTGAGTTCCTGTGGGGACCAGTGTTCTACAGAGGTGCTCCGGGACCCCAGAGGCGTAGGGAGTAGATGGCATGACAGGGTGAGAAAAAGGAAAAGATGTGATGGGTGACAACTTAAACATGAAAACAGGTCTAGAAGCCATCACCTTGCACCCCACACAGAGCCCTGGATGTGAGGACAACTGGTTGACCCACTCCTGGGACTGTGCAGGCCAAGTCTCCCTCGTCTCTCACCTGCATGGGCACAATCCCGGGGATTTGGTCCTTGGCATCCTCGGGGATGTGGGCTGTCTTCAGGTGTGGGTCCCCAGACAGCATCTGCAGGTCGGCCCCCAGCATCTCGGCCAGGGACCCTTCTGAGGTCACTCTCGCATAGCGGCTCTGCATCCGGCTCAGTTTGGCAGCCATCTTGGCCCCCAGCTCGGGGGAGGCATAGTTATCGGCGACCAGCTTCCCGGCCGTCTGCAGCACAGTGGGCACCTTGGCACGCAGGGCCACTATGTCCCGGGCTGTGGAGAGGGCCTCGCCCATGGGCACCGTGATGTCAGGCTCCACTCCAGCCAGGTCCCAGGCCTCGCCTGTGGTAGCGCTCAGGGCCACCTGCGTGGGCATGGAGGCATACAAGGGGCTGCTGCCCACCTGGTAGATGCCGACAGAGAGTGCCCCCCCAGCCGTGGGCTCCCCGATGACCGTGGCCCGCTGCAGGTCCTGCATGGTGTGAGCGAAAGCCTCAGCCGCCGACCCGCTGGTGTGGCTCATCAGGATGTAGAGGTCCTTGTGGGAGCCGTAGCGCTGGCCTGCCACCTGGAGCATGGTCCACACCTCCGTGACCCTCGAGGTGGCCCTGTCAAAGACCGAGAAGAGGTGCTGGCGGGGATCGGCCTCAAAGAAGTAGGAGCAGAGCAGCGGCACTGCTGTGGAGTAGCTGCCGGGGTTGTAGCGCAGGTCGATGATCAGCGCAGCCGTGTCCACCAGCCTCTGCCACACCAGCTGCACCAGCTGTGGCCCGATGGCCCTCACCGTCTCCAGCTCGGCCATGGCATCGAAACGCAGGTAGCCCAGCCGGCCGGGAAGCACCTCCGTCTTGAACAGGGCCTCGATGAGATAGGAGAGCTCCTCTGGGGAGGGGACAGCGGGAGGTGGCGGGGGCACCTCTTCGGCCGCCAGCTCGCCTGGGCTGTGGAACACCAGCAGACGGTGGTCCCCGGACATCTCCTGCAGGTCGGCCGTGAGCTGAGAGGCCAGCGACTCCAGGTCCACCGCTGTGCGGTAGGCCCCCTGGGCGAGCTTGGCTCGCAGCAGGGCACCAGTCTGCCCGACGACCTCTGGCCGGGCGTAGTGAGCCTCCAGCAAGTGCCCCGTACCCTCTACCAAGGCCCCCAGGCTGCGGTGGAACTCCAGCACCTCCTGGGCCCTGTCCAGGGCCTCCTCGGCCAGCACGATGGCATCGGGCACCACGCCGCCCCCCAGCCAGCACTCGCCATGGTTGTCGATGAAGGTGAGCACGGGCACTGTGAGGGCCAGGCTGCCCTCTGGCATCTCCAGCAGGGGCACCGTGCAGGTGTGCAGCAGGCTGCCCGCGGTGATCTCGCCCACCAGCGTGGCCCAGCCCAGGGACTGCATGAGGAAGGCCAGCTCCTCAGCGGCAGTAGCGGTGCGGTGGCTGGTGAGCAGGTACACCCCACGCTGGGTGCTGTAGTGCTGGCCCAGCAGGTCCGTGCGGCTGAAGTGCTCCTGTGTGATGTTGGTGCGGCGGTCATAGGTGGTGAAGAGACGCACGGGGCCGGGGTCGGGGCCCTGGAAGTAGGAGAGCAGCAGGGGCACGGCAGAGGACGGCCCCCCGGGGTTCTGGCGCAGGTCCAGGATGAGGTGCTCTGTGTCCTGCAGGGGCTCCCACACCTGGTGCAGGATATATGGGCCCAGCACCTCGAGCACGGAGGCGTCCGCAAAGCTGTCGAAGCGCAGGTAGCCCACGTTCCCCGGCAGCACCGACACCTGGAACACAGCGTCCACCAGGGCCCGCTGGGCAGCCTCGTCCTTGGGCACTGCTAGGACTACCTCTTGGGGGGCATCAGCTCCAGCCTCGAGCTCAGAAGGGGTTTCTTTGGGCCTGACGGCCCACACTAGGAGCCTGGGGTCCTCGGATACAGCCTGCAGGCCAGCGTTGAGCTTAGTGACCAGATCCTCCTCGGAGACCACCGAGGAGAGGTCCATGCTGGCCAGGTGGTGCAGCAGGGCAGGCACGCGCTCCACCAGTGCGTAGTAGTCCTTCAGGGCCTCCTGCAGGCGCTGGATGACTTCTGGCAGGGCACGGCGCAGCATGAGGATGGCCAGGGCTTTCTCCAAGGCCTGCTCAGCCGGTGTCCCCACACAGGGCAGCACCCCACTGCCCTCCCACGTCTGGATGCCCCCGCTGAGGGGCCCCAGGGACCTGGACACGGGCACGGTGAGGAAGAAGTCAGACTGGCCTATCCTCAGCTTCTGGAGGTCCAGGGCACCTCCCACCGTCCGCTCGCCCACCACGATGGCCCTGCGCATCTGTTTGAGGATGTAAGCGATGTCTTCAGCCACGCCCCCGGTGTGGCCGCTGGTGAGGACCACCACATCCCTGTCGGCACTGTACCTCTCTCCTAGGACCTGGGGTAGGGTCCAGATCTCAGTGGTCGTATTGGAGGGGCGGTCGTAGATGGTGTCCACGTGCAGGACCGTGTTCCCTGGGTGCAGGTAGGAGATGATGTAGGGGATGCCGGAAACGTGGCCCCCAGTGCAGTGCCGGAGGTCCAGCACCAAGGCAGAGGTGCCCATGAGCTTCCTCCAGACATTGGCCACCAGGAAGTCCCCCAGCTTGCTCATGACCTCCTGGCTCGGGATGTCGTCCACCCGCAGGTAGCCCACGTTGCCCTCCAGAATGTCATGGCGGATGCCTTTCTGCAGCCGGGCAAGCAGTTCCTCTTGTGTGAGGCTGGTGAGTGCTGGGGCTTGCTGGGGAGGCTCGAGGGCGCTGGGCTCATAGGAGATGACCAGGCGGGGGTCATTCAAGGAGTTTTGCACCCCGGCCGTAAGCACATGGGCCAGCGTCTGTGGGTCTGAGATGGCTAGGATCTCGCGACTCTTGATGGCCTGCTCGATGGCTTCCTGCATCCCCAGCAGGTTCTCTGGGAAGCAGTAGTTATCCAGGAGGACCTTGGCCATGTCCAGCACCAGGCTCGGCTGGAATAGGTGCATGGGGCCAGCCGGGCCACAGAGCAGCATGGACAAGATCAGGGCCCATTCTCTTGTCATGGGGATCCAGAAGCAGGGCTGGCTCCTGAGCAAAAGCTCCCTTGATGGTGCACAAGGCTAAGGCTCTGCACCGCACGGCTGCTTCCTCCCTGTCCTTCTCAGCCAGTGGACAGAAGGTCTTGGGAGTTGGGGTGCGGCTTCCAGCTCTGGTAAGCTTTTAATCCTGTCTAATTCGAGCGCATCAGCCCAGGCACTGGAGAGAAGGGGCTGAGGTGGTTTGACCCAGAAGATATTTTGGACCTCCTCTTGCTGTGCCACCTCTGCATATAACACCGTGAATAACTACCATGCCCCGGGAGCTCCTGCCACGTGCCTGACACCGTGCTCTGTGCTCTACAGGCTGACAGTCCTCATCAGAGCCTTGCAAAGGAGAGTTGTTACCCTGTAGGTAAACAGCGTTACCTCCCTACACTGGGTGATCTACACCTCTGGAATTAGGTAGAACTTGGAGGCCTGGTTCTGCCATTGTCTACTCTGTGGCCTTGGGCAAGTGTCTTACTTATTGTGTAGATTAAGTGAGAAAATACGTGTAAAGCATGTCACAGTGTCAGGCAAGAAGGAAGCACTCAATTGCTGAGAATTTCTCCGTGTTAGATATTATCTCTGTTTTACAGCTGAAGAAAGAGAGTTCAGTAGCTAACTGAAGCCCACCATCTTAGGTGGGGGAGGTGGGGGCAGCGAGAAGCCTGTGGGCCCACAGTCGGCTCAGACAGTGCAGAGGTTGAGTTGAAGGCTGCCATCCACTTCAGGGCTTCAAGTTTATTCCTACGTCCTGCTAATGCCTCCAAGGAACCAGAGTGGTCCCCGCCAAGAGCTTTCAAATGATAGGATGAAATGTCTAGACCTCAACATGGATGTGGTGAGTGGGAGGGATACCTGCCTTCCAGACGCCATGGAACCGGTGATGCCAGGTCAGATGAAGTTAGCTCTGAGATCTAACAAGTCTCCACTCTCCTGGCTAAAGAAGACCCTGCTGGTTGAGGGCTCTGGCCATGGCCCGCTGCTTGCAAGGAGAACCAAGCCGTAGGACTTTGGTCTCTGGGGTGCCAGGCCTCACAGGTATCCAGATCATTCCCCTACCTTCAGGGAACACACGAGCCAGTCCCAGGTGAACTGCTGGACTCTTGGGCTCCCAGCTCCTGCTCCTTCGTGTAGAAGCGACGTGGGTCCTGCTTGTGATGACCTGCCACAGATATGCAAGAATACCTGCCGTGGAGCGTAGAACCCAGAACCCTTGCTTTGCCTCCACATCCTTCTGGGAGCGGGCACTTCTCCCACCTAACAGACGGACAACTAGGGCTCAGAGCGCGGTCAGTCGCACGGCCAGGGAAGAGCGGCCTGGTTCTGCTCTCTTGCTGCCCCCGTCACCCCAGCACGCACTTCCAGGGCTGTGTGGGCAGCAGGCGGGTGCACGTGTGCCTCAGCAGGCAACTGGAGGAGATGGTCTGGGGGACAGGGGGCTTTCTCAGTCCACTCGGGAGCCACAATCTGCTCTCTGGAAATCATTATCTGAGGATGTTTACCAAGTGGTTTATGAAGGCCAAAGAGGTCAATTAGCTAAAACAAACATATTTTTAGCTCATTAGGATTTGTTTAATGCCGAAGTGACATATGGTCACATCACTCCACTGTTTGCAGCCAATGAAGTGAGCCCGATTTATTATAATAATAAGGCCTCCTTAGTCCCTGCCTCCACTTGGGGAATCACAACTCAGAGTATGCCGTCCTGGCCCTCTGAGGGCACTTTTCCGTCATCATTGAGCCCAGGCAGAACCTCTGGACCAGGAAGGGCAGGGGGTGAAGAAAATCAGGAAGAAGTCTCTCTTTGGGGAAAGTGCTTCTGCTGGACCCTCATCAGAATGCAGGCTCGGGACGGGATGCCTGGAGTTGTCGCTGGGCCGTGGTTTGTGTGATGGCTCAGAGGCGGGTCTGCTGCATGTCACTGGCGTGCCCAAGTCAGACGGTGCCTGCAAGGAGAGGCCAGGTGTCTTCCTGTGGGTTTGGCCTGAGGCCAGTGGGAGGAAATTCTGTCCCCAGAGTCCTCTAAACTCTCCAGGAGCCAGAAGTGTCCTGGACCCCACATAAGGGGGGACATAAGCAGGTGGCAGCCAGCTAAGGAGAGAATGTTCTGGGCAAGTCGCAGAGTGGGAGCCAGGAGGAGCTCTACGTCTTCCCATCCGGCCCCTGCCAGCTGTTGGTCCAGGGGGCTACAGAGACTCCCTTTGTGATCTTGGGGGTTGAGTTTGAGTTGGGATGGAGTCAGAAGCCCCTGCCTCCCTTCACTTGTACAAGCACGTGGGCACGAAGTGTCAAAAACGTGGGCTTAGGAGACACCCCAAACCCTCCTGCTTCCTACAGTAGAGACCTCAGTTAGGTGACGTGACTGCTCGATGCCGTGGCTTCCTCAAAAGGGAGCAGGGGTGAGGAGAAAAGCCTCCCAGTACTGTAACAGTGTTAGCGGGTGCAACAAAGAAGCCAAGGTCCAGTAGGAGTTGATGAGTAGCAGGCATGATCGGACCTCCCCTGTGGGGTTGGGAAGAGATACTCCAAGAGGCAGGGGTTGCCCTCAGGACCTTGGGGAACTGAGTGCTTCTGAGGCCCCAAACCTTCTGTGTGTGCCTGGAGAGTCTGTACACCTGGGAAATGCCCAGTCCCGGTGCTGCCTCCAGAGCACCTCAACAGTGACCAGAGCATCAGATTAAAAGGGGGATGGTGGGGCCGGGCCGGTGGCGCAAGTGGTTAAGTGTGTGCAATCTGCTGCAGCGGCCCGGGGTTCGCCAGTTCTGATCCCGGGCGCGCACCGATGCACCACTTGGCAAGCCATGCTGTGGCGGTGTCCCATATAAAGTGGAGGAAGATGGGCACGGATGTTAGCCAAGGGCTGGTCTTCCTCAGTAAAAAAAAAAAAAAAAAAAAAAGAGGATTGGCAGATGTTAGCACAGGGCTGATCTTCCTCATAGAGAAAACAAAAAACAAAAAATGGGGACAATGGCACAGAAAGTGTGCTGTTGGGATGGTTAGATGGAGAACACTTGGAGCCTGGGCAAGCCAGGAAGGAGCAAATCACCTGTTACAATACAGATTCACTTTTTGCTGTAGCCAGAGGCCTTGTCTGTCTGGCTATTTATCCACCCACCCACCCATCCATCCACCCATCCACCCATCCGTCCATCCGTCCATCCACCCATCCGTCCATCCATCCATCAGTCCATCTACCCACCCATACATCCATCCACCCATCCACCTATCCATCCATCCATCCATCCATCCATCCATCCACCTATCCATCCAACCATCCATCCATCCATCCACCCATCCAACCACCCATCCAACCATCCTTCCATCCAACCATCCATCCATCCATCCACCCACCCGTCCACCCGTCCGTCCACCCGTCCGTCCATCCGTCCGTCCATCCGTCCATCCATCCATCCATCCACCCACCCACCCATCCATCCATCCGTCCATCCATCCATCCGTCCATGCATCCATCAGTCCATCTACCCACCCATACATCCAGCCACCCATCCACGCATCCATCCGTACTTCTATCCATCTATCTACTGTCATCTCATAATAGTATATACAGTAATTTGCATTTTGTTTTGCTCACTTAACATACGGCAGAAATATCATTCCAAGTTGGAGCATATACATAAAGTTCATCCTTTTAATGGCTGCGTAGTAGTCTGCTCCCCTAGGGAGGGATATTTAAAGTTGTTTCTGTTTTTGCTTCTGTAAACAATATTGTGATAAATGTTCTTAAACACATGTTCTTAAGGACCGAGGCTTCTTGTTTCTGTAGAAGAAATTCCCATACCTGGACTTGCTGAATCAACGAGTGTGTGCACTTTTTTTGGCTTGTTTTCTTTATTATATTTTCCAGTAACTTTTAAATTATATAATAAATGTGTAATTTTTCTATTTTTTACATCTTAATCGATGTGTAATTGACATACAATAAACTGCCCATATTTTGAAGTGTACAGTTTGGTGAGTTTTGACATGTGTGTACACCCATGAAACTATCACCGCAATCAAGACGATGTGTATTTCTTTCACCCTCAAATTTTTCTCGTGCTGCTTTCTTATCCACCCCCGACTGCCTCTCCACCTCCAGACGAACACCGATCTGCTTTCTGTCATCACTAGAGATTTGTTTGCATTTTCTGAAATTTTATATAAATGGAATTATACCACATGTACTGTTTTTTATGTCTTTTACTCAGCATAATGATTTTGAGATCCACTTATGTTGTTGAGTGTACCAGTAGTTTATTTATGTTATTGCTGAGTAGTAGTCCATTCTCTAGGTGTACCACAATCTGTTACCCCCTCACATGTTGATAGACCTACAGGTTGCTTCCAGTACATAACTATTACAAATCAAGCTGCTGTGAATATTTGAGTATACGTCTCTGTGTGGACATATGTTTTTATTTTCACTAGGACAGGAATGTATGTTTAAGGTTTTAAGAAACAACCTGTTTTCTAAAATTTAAATTTCTACCAGCAACATGAGACTTCCAATTCCTTCACATCAGTGCCGACAATTGGTGTGTATGGTCAGACTTTAATTTTAGCCATTCTAATGGGTATATAGTGGCTTCTTATTGTGATTTTAATTGGCATTTCCTTGATTACTAATGATGTTGAGCATCTCTTTATTTATTTACTGGCCATTTGTGTATAGTCTGTGGTGGAATGTCTGTTTAAATCTTTTGCCCATTTGTTGGGAGTGGGGGAAAGGAGGCTGTTGTTTGTCTTATTATTGATAAAGTGAGAGTTATTTTTTATATTCTGGGTATGGATCTTTTGCCTGATATATGTGTTGCAAATATTTCTTTCCAGTCTGTGTTTGACTTGTCTTTTCATGCCCTTTATAGTGTCTGTTGAAGATTAAAAGATTTTACTTTTGATGAATTCCAATTTATCAATTTTTTCTTTTATGATTTATATTTTTGGTGCCATATGTAAGAAATCTTTGCCTATCTCAAGATCCCAAAGCTTTTCTTTAATATTTTGTTCTTAAAGTTCTATAGTTGTAGGCTTTACATCTATAATCTACTTTGAGTTAATTTTTATGTATGATGTGAGGTAGGGGTCGAGGTTTATTTTTTTCCATGTAGATATCCAGTTGATCCAGCACTAGTTATTGAAAAGACATTCTTGTTCCATTGAGTTGCCCTGGCATTTGGTCAAAAAGTGATTTATTGCATATGTGTGGGTCTATTTATGAACTCTGTTCTGATGCATTCACCTGTTTGTCTTTTCACTGACACCACACTGTCTTGGTTGCTATAGTTTGTAGTATGTCTTGAAAACACGTAGTGTGAGTCCTCCAACTTTGTTACTCTTCATCAAAATTACTTTGGCTATTCTAGTTTTTTTGATTATCCATATAAATTTCAGATTCAGATAATTGATTTTTGGATTCACATAATTGATTTTAGAACCAGGCAATTGATTGGGATTGAATTGAATCTATAGACCAGTTTGGGGGACAACTGACATCTTAACAATACTGTCTTCCAATACATGAATATGGTATATCTCTTTATTTATTTAGGTCTGCTTTGTCTTTTTAATCCACATTGTATGACTTCAAAATACAGATCATATAAATATTTTGTTAGATTTATATCTATTTCTCATAGTTTTGGGTGCTATTGTAAATGACACTTTTTTACTTAACTTTTAATTTCCAGTTATACATTGCATGTTGATCTTATATCCTGCAACCTTGTTAGACTCATTTATTCATCCTAGTATGTTTTTTTGGAGATTCCTTGGGATTTTCTAAGGGGATATTAGTGTTGTATTCCTTTCTTTCCCTTCTACAGACTTCATTTCTTGTTCTTGCCGTATTGCACTTGTTCGGACCTCCAGGGCCTTGATCCTGACTTGGAGGGAACATTCAGTCTTTCACCATGAAGTATGATATGAGCTGTAGATTTGTTTGTTTGTTTGTTTCTGGCAGATGCTCTTTATTAGTTTAAGAAAATTATCTTCTAGTCCTAGTGTTTGGGGAGTTTAAAAAAAATGGATATTGAATATTATCAAATGCATCTATTGAGATGATCATATGTTTTTTTCTTCTTTAGTTTGTTAATATTGTTGATTACATCGATTGCTTTTCTAATTAGCCTAGCATTTGTGGGATAAATCTCATTGGTCATGATGTATTATCCTTTCTCTATCTTGTAGGACTCGATTTACTAGTGTTTTGTTGAGGATTTTTACCTGCTCTTGAGGAATATCCATCGTCGTCTTTTTTTCTTTTGACTTTGGTATCAAGATAAGGCTGACCGCATAAAATGAGTTGGGAAGTATTTTTTCCTCTTCCTGTTTCTTCATATTTCTATTTTATGAAATGGTTTATGTAAGTTGATATTATTTTAATTATTTATCTAAGAAATACTGCTCTAGGCAAGGAAGGAGGGTTTCTTATTTCTTTATTTCCACTTCTCAACTTAGCATGTTCCCAGCTTTGTTCCGTGAAAGGAAAACAATAACTGAAGTCCCAGAATATAGATTACTCCAGCTGTTAATCACTTACCTTAGGAAATGTTCACAGCCCCAAAGCTGACACCACTTGCGTGATGGAAAGGCAGAAGAGAACTGGAATAACGGCAGGTGCAGCTCCCACCGGCGCCTCCAGGGGGCGCTGTGTGCCAGGCAATGAGCCTGGTCGGGGCCTGGGGGAGCCTTTGAACTGCCATGAGTTCTGAGGTGCGTCAGGGGCTCCAGTCCCAATCAGCAGTGGGATTGTCGCCTACATGCTTTCTCTGCAGGATGGAAACCTCTCTAAAGCACATAGTTGTCCTGCCCCTTCTCTGCACCAAGCAGTTTCTGTGTAGTGGGGCAGAAATTCAAGTTTAGGGACAATGGGAGTAAGGTGGCCAGAGCCTGCCTGGAGACAGAGCACAGGAGAGCAGGGCCTGAGGAGGTTCTGGGAACACAAGATTTTCACAAATAAATGAAAAAGGAATTTGAAATTTGGAAAGAATTCATGTCTAACAGATCTTTTTTACCAGAAAGGTAAGGTCATAAGAATAGTAAGCAAGAGTCAGGCCGGTTTCCTGCTGCCCCAGATCTGTGAGGCCTTGTGTAGGAAGCGCCTTCACTCACAGGCCTCGTCCACATCCCTCATGTAAGGGATTTCTCCTAAACCACCGTGCCCCCTATTTTGTGGAGGAGGAAGCTGAGGTGTGGGGAGGCTCCTGGACTTGCTAGGATCACAGAGCTGAGGAGTGACGGCCCGGCTGATGGGAGGGAGGACACTGCTCTCCATTGGGGATCTGCACACACCTACCTGGGCTTTAGCTCCTGTCTCTGTGTCATGGCCCAGGCATGGACTTGTGGTGGGGGGTGGGGGGGGGTGGAGGCAAGGGCAGGAACCAGATCCCCTTTGGATTTGGTAGCGCCAGCAGTATCATGTCTCTGATAACTCCAGGGCAGATAGTCTGCTGGATGCTGGGGTGAAGCCTGAACCCGGGAGGCAGAGTACCACCCCTGCCCCTGGGAATCCAGGAGGTAAGATAAGATGACACAGGGAGACTGGGAGTTCTGAGTGGATCACAGTCGAGGAAATGTAAGAGCAGGGCCAGCCGGGTGGCCTGGGAGAAGGTAGGGGCACAGACCCTGGAGGGCCTGGGGCCTAGGGCTGGTTCAGATCCAGGGATGAGGGTGGAATCATATGAGGATGCTGGCTCAATGTAAGGACTGGTTCCAGGGTAAGACAGAGGGGCAGGGAGCAGAGAGGGGTGGGGACTGGGCAAGGAGGCAGGCCCTCTGCTCTCTCTTGTCCAGGGTGCCTGGTGTGGAGCTGATCCTGGGAGGTGTGGATGCTGGTCCAGGATGGTCTTAGATAAGGAGATCTCTAATGAGCACTCCCAAGAGTCGTCTTCCTCCCATATGTCCTCCTCCATCAGCACCCTAGAAGCTTCTGGTGGCTGAGTAGAGATTCCTGCACGTGGAACACTGAGGATCTGTGTGCTGGGCCAGGCTGCAGGGAGGGCTTGGTCTGCAGGGGCATCTGGTCCCTGCTGGTGGGCCCGGCTCTGAGGATAGCCTGGCTCGAGGTTCTGAGGGCAGCCCGACAAGGAGGGATTGGAGGAGATGCTTAAAATCACAAAGAGAAAGAGACGTGGGTGGTAGAGGCAGATGGCTTTTGAAAGCAGAATGGATTTGAAAAATAATCACGTGTTTCATTTGTACCGTGTTATATCACTTTCATGAACATAGTTTTATTTAATCTTTGTTTCAAAAACAGCTTTATTTATATAAATAAAGATATAATTCCCACACGTGTAATTCACCTATTTAAAGCACGCAATTCAACGTTGTTTAGTATATTCACAGAAAAGTACAACCATCATCTGAATTGGGGTGTCCTTGGGTGTCAATAATTTTAGAACAATCTCATCACCTCAAAAAGAAACCCTGTCCCCTTTAGCTGTTACCCCCTATCCACCATTCCCCCCATCTCTGCCTCCTAGCCCTAAGAAACCACTCCTTTGCTTTTTATTTCTGTAGATTTCCCTGTTCTGGACTTTCATATGAATGGAATCATATAATACGTGGTCTTTTTTGACTGACTTCTTTCTTTTAGCATAATGTTTTCAAGATTCATCCATGTTGTAGCACAGATCAGTACTTCATTCTTTTTATGGCTGAGTAGTATTCCCTTGTGCAGATATACCTGCCAAGTTCTGTACATCCATTCATCTGCTGACAGGCACTCGGATTGTTTCCATCTTCTGGTTATTGTGAATAATGCTGCTATAAACATTGGTATATAAGTTTTTGCATGGACATATATTTTCATTTCTTTTGAGCATATGCCTAGGAGTGGAATTATTGGGTCATGTGGTAACTCTATGTTTAACTTTTTGAGGAACTGTTACACTGTTTTCTAAAGCGGCTGTACCATTTTACACTCCCATCAGCAGTGTGTGAGGGTCTAGATCTCTCTTCATTCTCACCAACACTCATTATCATTTGACTGTTTGATTCTAGCCATCCTAGTGAGTATGAAGTAGTTTTGATTGGCATTTCCCTAGTAACTAACAATGGCAAGTATCTTTTGATGTGCTTATTGGCCATTCGTATATCCTCACTTGAGAAATGTATATGCAGATCCTACATCCATTTTTAAATTGGGTGATTTGTCTTTTTATTATTGAGTTGCAGGAGTTCTTTATATATTCTAGATACAAGTCCCTTATCAGATAAATGATTTGCAAGTATTCCCTCCCACTCTGTGGGATGTCTTTTCACTTTCTTGGTGGTGTCCTTTGAAGCACAAAAGTTTTTAAATTTTGATGATGTCTAGTTTATCTAACTTTTCTTTTGTTGTTCTTGCTTTTGGTGTCACATCTAAGAATCCTGTGCCAACTCCAAGGTCATGAAGACTTACCCTTACATTTTCTTCTAAGAGTTTTATAGTTTTAGCTCCTGTATTTAGGTCTTTGATCCATTTTGAGTTAATGTTTATATGTGATGTGTGGTAAGGGTACAAATTCACTCTCTTGTATGTGGAAATCCAGGTGTTCTAGCACTTTCTCATTTAATCTTTACAATCTAGTGAGATCAGTAATGCTTAATCAGGAATTCTTCAGGGAACCATATATAGATAGAGATGATTTATTTATTTATTTATTTATTTGTTTGTTTGTTTATTTATTTATTTATTTTTGTGAGGAAGATTAGCCCCGAGCTAACATCTGCCAATCCTCCTCTTTTTGCTGAGGAAGACTGGCCCTGGGCTAACATCCGTGCCCATCTTCCTCTACTTTATATGGGATGCCCCCATAGCAGGGCTTGATGAGCAGTGCATAGGTCTGCACCTGGGATCCGAACTCGTGAACCCTGGGCCGCTGAAGCAGAGCACAGGAACTTAACCACTACACCACTGGGCCAGCCCCAGAGATGATTTATTTTTAAGTTGTGGCTCGTGTGATTGCAGGGGCTGGCAAGTCTGAAATCTGTAGGGCAGATCCCAGCAGGCTGGAAACTCAGGCAATCTTGAGGCAGAATTTCTTCTTCCTCAGGAGACCTCAGTCTTTCTTCTTAAGGCCTTTAACTGATTGGATGAGGCCCACTCACATTATAGAGGGTAATCTGCTTTACTTAACAGGTAGCAAATGTTAATCACATTCACAAATACCTTCACAGTAATGTTTAGACTAGTGTTTGACCAAACAACTTGGCACTGGAGCTTAGTTGTATTGACATAGAATTAACCATCAAAGGTGGCATTGTTCCCATTTTATAGGTGAAGAAACAGGCGTAGAGAGGTCAAAGTTATTCTCCAAGGGCACAGTAAGTAGCAGAGTCAAAACTTGAACTGAATGCTTACTCCAAAAAGCCATGCCCTCCTCACACTCACATGAGGCATTTCTGTTTGTTCCAAGGATGGTTCAGGCTCCGAGATCACTTGAATTCTCAGTATGGCAAACAGGTTCCAGAAAAAATTACAGTCTCATTGACCACAAACACACATGTGCTATCAATGACTTGAATTTCTCTCTAAAACATAAACTCCTCATCCCATTGCCCCTGACCTTCTAGCCACAATAGTGCCCTGCTTCTCATAAAACGTTAAGTGAGACGTAGCCTTCCTCTACCCGCTTTCTCAGATGTCCGAGTCGGCTTGAGTCCACTGCTCCATCTGCTCTGCCAGGGCCTCCTCTGTTTGGCTGGACAGCCTCTCCTCTCGGTGATCCTGTGAGAGTTTGCTTTATTGTCTCCTGTCCTCAGCTCTTGACAACATGCTGCATCGTCCTCTTATCTCCAGGGCTCAGCAGTTCAGGGGTTCGGCCCAGAGCATGAGCTGAGCTGACTCAGGAAGGATGGCCAATCTCTGCTGGGCTTGGTGTGCCTATGTGTGTGTGTGTGTGTGTGCTCGCGCACATGTGCACACAGATGTGTGTACATGTGTGTGCACTTGAGATCACGCTGTGCCTTTGTACTTACATTCCCTGCTCAAGAGTACACTCTGCCCCCAGACAAACCCCATGGCCTGGGAACAAGCAGGAACCTGGTCCCCACAAGTCCAGCCCACAAGCCCACCAGGGCAGGGCAATGTGCGGTGTTAGTTTCCTGTGGCTTCTGTAACAAATTACCACACAGTGGGTGGCTTAAAACAACTGGGGTTTATTCTCTCCCAGTTCTGGAAGCCAGAAGTCTGAGATAAAGGTGTCAGCAGGGCCGCATTCCTTCTGCGGGCTCTAGGGGACAATCCGTTCTTCACCATTTCCAGCTTCTGGTGGCTGCAGGCATGCCTCGACATGTGGCAGCACCACTCCAGTCTCTGTCTCTGCTCACATCACCTCCTCCTCTTCTGTCTATCTTCTCTCCGTGTGTCTGTCTCATAAGGATACATTTGCGTGCATTTAGGGCCCATGTGGATGATACAGGACATGCTCCTCCTCTCAAGATCCTTCATCACATATTTTGCCATGAAGACAGTACTCCCTCATTGTGCCGTATGAGGTCACACCCACAGGTCCTGAGGATCAGGTTGAGGTCATATGTTTTTGGGGTCCGCACTCAGCCGGGGCTGAGCTGGGCCTGAGATGCCATCAGGTGATGCTGACAGCCCCTCTGCCCTGGTCCTCTGGGTCTCGGGCCAAGTGTCCCACTGAAGTCCTGGGTCTGATGGCCCCTCTGTCTCTCCAGGGTCCCCTCTGCCTTTCCATCCGCCCTCAGCCCTGGCTGCTGTTGTCTTCTTGGGTGCCACCCGCCTCCTCCAAACCCCATGTCTTTTTTTAATTGAAAGCTCCCCTACCAAATTTATTGCAAACAAAAAGAGAGAGAAGGAAAGACAAAAATGGTCAGAGGCAGAACATATAAAGTTAAGAATTTAAAAGCAGCTCACATTCTGCCCTAATGGCAGCATAATTGATAGGGACAATGGTGGTGGCTGCCTGTAGCTGGAGAGTATTTTTGCAGATTCGATGAACAAAATCATAGTCTGAAGGAAGAATGCGGATCTGCATGGCAACTGTGACTATTAGTGTTATGGGTGTGCATTTCCTGGGTGGTCTGACAGGAAAAGAAACTTCCCACACGGGGACCCCTTTGAGGGGGCTGGGAGATGGCTCCTCTGTCTGTGCTGGCATTTTCAGGCCAACGTATTTTTTCCAGTGTAGCCAACACGCTGTCCATAATCCACCCCACAAACTAGGAGGGCCCTAGGAGTGCCCCTGGCCAGGCCATGTAGGGTAGCAGTTCTCACGGGCCCCTCCCATCCAGGATTCTGGGGTGGCGGGTGGTGCCAGTGTCTCACCCACAGGGCCAGATGCACTGTTGCTACTGGACATGTGTTTGAAATTTGGCTGGTAACTTGGGACACACACTTGTTTCAGTTTTCTCTCAGCTTCCACTGCTTTTTGCTGTTTGTGTGGCATGTATCTGTCCATAGTTTTCCACATAGAATGCTATTCAATGACGCTGGTCAACAGTTAACCAGGGAAGAAGTCGTTTTTTTAATTTTATTTTTTAATTTTTTTAGTAGACTTTAATTTTTAGAGCAGTTTTAGGTTTACAGCAAAATTGAGCAGAAGATCCAAAGATTTTCCATAAACCCCCTGCCCTCACTCATGCCCTCACTCACCTGTTATCAACATCCCCCACTAGAGTGGTACGTTTTTACAACTGATGAACCTACATTGACACATCATAATACCCCAGAGTCCATAGACTTCATTAGGTTCACTCTTGGTGTTGTACAATCTATGGGTTTGGACCAATGTATACTGATGTGTACCCATCATTACAGTATCATACAGAGTAATTTTGCTGCCCTAAAATGTTGAAGTCTTCCATGCTTTTCCAATGCCTCCTCAAGCAAACCAGCTACGGAAGCAGGTCATCCTGCTGTTCCGTTTCTGTGCATAACAGCTTCTCCCAGTGGCACGGAGACACTACTCGGGCTGCTCGGTCACGGCTTCCTGTGCAGAGCCCCCTGCACTCACATGCTGCCCCTGAGCAGTTGCAGCCGAGGGCTCCAGTGAATATTCCAACAGTGCGTGCTAGAAGCTGGTCCAAACTTTAACTTACAATGTTGATGGTTCACTGTCATTGCTTCTCCTCCTAAGAACATTTCTGGAACATCTGCTTGATGCCAAGTTCCCCTCTGCTTTTGCCTCTGTGCCAGCTAAGAGCGTTTCTGTGAAGGAGTCACAGACCGACAAGTAGAAAGACAGCATTGTCCCCACCGCAATACCACAGCCAGCCATCTCTTTTGGAAAAGCGTTGCTGCCTTTTCCCTGACTCACAGTGGTACCACAAAAGGAGTTCCCTGGGTTCTGCTAAGTTTCTGTCTGTTTGTCAAGCCAGCCTCACTTGGTGTCTTAGGGTCTTCCTCAGTGTGGAGGGATCTGGTTGTGTCTACAGCATCCTGCTCTTGTTTCCACCTTGCCCCTCGTGGACCGGCTGAGTTCTTCTGTCCTCTGTCAGATGTGGGCTCCTGGAGGCATCTTCAAAGTGCTCATCACTCCAAGCCTGCACGATCTGGCGCCCGTGCCCACCAGCCCACCTGCACCCACGGGCCAGGCGGAGCCCAGTTGGCCTCATTGCTGCTGCCTCTCCCTTGGGCTTCCATGCTGCTGCTGCGGCTCTGCTCAGGCCACGGGGCTCAGCTGCCCTCGACCTCCGATGTCCCTTGAACATCTGCTGTCCAGGGAGCTCTCTCCTGCCCTTCTTGCTCATCTCTGTCTCTCTCTCTCCAGCCACTAAGGAAAGGTCTTCCTTTTCTAGTGCCCAGTCCTCTTCTGGAAGATCAGGGAGCTAGTGCCCCTCGTGCTGTAATTCCACCAGCTTTCCCTCCCAATGGTGCTCTTCGGCCTGGTTACCCATGGTCCTGTCTTCCCCACATGTCTTATCTGGGGTGACCTCACTCTGTCTGGGGCCACCGACACGCTGCTGCTGAGCAGGGCCTGCTGGCCAGATGCCGTCCTCACTTTGGTTAATTTTCCCCCAAGACATCGCCCATCTTCTTGCGTTTCTTTCTCCCATTTCTCCCAGGTCCATCAGACACGTCTGTACCCCAATAAGTAACAGGCGTCAGGATCTTGTGGGTGAGGCCCTGGGACCAGGCACATCCGGGCTGCGGAGCGTTGTGTCTGAGGTCCCCAAGCGTTTGGCTAAGTCTCCAGTTCGGGTGTCAGCGCGTGGAGCACGTCTGGCATGTGTGCGTGCAGAGGGCAAGTGCTGGTGGACGCGACTCTCACTTCCAACCCAGGTACAGGTAGGAAGGCCGAAGATACTGGGAGAACCTGGGACAGAAGATGAAGAGCAGGAGACAAAAAGCTATGAGGAAAAATGAAGGTTTCAGTGCAGCAGCGTATGGAGAAGGTAACGAGGTGCTCCAACATTTTCCTAAGCATCACTCAGAAGGAGAAGCAAGGACCCCAGTGAAGTTTTCCTAAGTACCTGGGAAGCGTTTGTTTGTCACTTTTTGGGTGATAAGCAAGGACTTCAAGACTCAGTGAGCCTGTGTCCTTTGACGTGGCCATGAGCCAGTAAGTAACCGGTCAGGGTCTGAGCCCTGGCCAGGCTACCCCAACCCCGTGCCCTTCCCACCTGCAGCTCCCGACTGACCTCTGCAATTGGCCCCTGAGCTGTCCCTGAGTATGGACGCCATGTAACGTGTCATCTAAACAGGGACTTTAATGTTAACTATCCAGGGACAACAGGCATAAACCAGCACCATCCCTGGCCAACCAGGATGACGGTCACTGAGCCAGAGGAAGAGGTCAGTCAAGCACTGCCCGGTGGGAGCAACGTCCAGGCAAAGGAAGGACAGTCCAGGCACTGATGTGGATGACCCCGAAGACTCTGGGGGTGGGCCCGATGTGGCCTCCAGAGTGTGAGTGTGACACCGGCGTCCCGAGAAGGTCACAGAGCTCACACGCTTGCCATCCAACTCTGTGGCCCCAGGGATGCTGTCCAACAGCTGTGGGAGGCTGCACCTCGGACGTTGTTGGGGATTTGAAAAATGCCTGCCCCTCCGTGCTTTTTGAGCAGGGTCTCGCCTTCCCTTCCGTGTGCACTGCCAAGAGTCACAGGTGCAAGTTTGGCCTGGGCAGCCATTGCCCTCATTTTCCACAGTGCTGGTGCCTCCCACTGCCCTGGCCTGAGGATGTCCCCTGGCCCCTGAGGAAGGGTGTCAGCACGTGCGGGGAGGTCAGAACACCGAAAGACTGGAGTCCAGCTGGCTGTGGAAGCCTCTCTTCTCACCTTTCAGCCTGGTCAGTCTCAGAAGTACAAGCAGGTAGGTAACAGGTAGAGGTAGGTGCCATCACAGTGCTGGACTATGAGGACGGAGGAGGGGACGGACACTCATCTAGCTGTGCGCTGGGCCCAGGCCTAGGCTCGGTGTGGGGGACCCAGAGACAGACCAAGCTCACAAGTGGGAGGACAAGCACACCAGGAAATAGCTGCCAGGATGATGACAGAGGCCACTGCCCAGTGCTGTGGAGACTCTGTGGAGGCCCCAGTGGACACTCGCCTGCAGGAGAAGAGAGGAGGGACAGAGTGAGAGTTGAAAGAGCTGCAGGCCTGAAGGTGGGCCTCGGACAAGGTGTGTGTGGTGTGGTAGCTGCTCTCACTGGAGATCCTAGCAACCATGCCTGTCTCCTTCCTCCCTGGTTCCCTTTACCACAGAGGCTGGGAAAGTGGACTTCTGTTTGAACCCTCTGTTACAGCTAAGGCTGGCCAGTGGACCCCGGTCTAGTCAATGAGATATAAGCAGAAGCCTGCTAGGGACCTCTGGACCAGCAACCTCTGTGGGTTGCTGCTTCCCCTTCTTCTCATTGGGAATAAAGATGTGATGCTTGGTGTCAAGGCAGCCATATTGTGGCCATGAGGAGCAAAGCATGTGCTAAAGGCCAGAGCATTGCTGAGATGCTAACTCTCACATCACCTAGCTCTTGACCAACGCTAGGCAGCTGCTCACCTTCACACCCGTGTTTTGTGAGAAAAGCAAATCTTTTAGCAACTGAGTCATGTTTTCTAAAGCCTGTAGCTGAAAGCATTCCTAACTGATGTTTATATTAGGGAAAGGAAGGCCTTTTCAAAGCCTGGTCTTCAGAGCTTGGACAAGCCCATGTGGAGTATTCATTATGGGAAAGCTGGATGTCCCAGGATTTATAAGACTTAAAGAGAGGAGCGGTCAGGTCTGTGCCAGTCCATCATGTGGGTCCACACCCAAGGACACCCCAATTCAGAGGCTGACAGTTGAGTCTTCTGCCCGTTCAGAGGCCATGACTACAGGATATTTTTTCTTGTCTTTTTAATTTAAAAAATCCTAAAGAAACAAACAAACAAACAAAAAAAACCCCAAACAAAACAATTACCCATCTTTTAACCACCCCAAACCAACACTCTCAACACCAGTTTATTCACTTCCATTCTTGTCCCTGTATATGTATTTTTTAAAAAAAATCACAGAAGTAAGAAAAAAAGACCTTTATAGATAAAGCAAAATGTCTTTTTGACATTCCTCACCTTCCTGCTATTTGCTGTGTGTCCTTCTGGTCCTTTTATAAACTACTTCCTTGTATGGAAGCGTGTACCTAGAAGACATGCAGATTTGTGTGGGTTTTTATTTGTGTAACTGACCTCACGCTGTGCGCTTCACGCTGCAGCCTGCCTTCTCAGCGTTGTAGCTCAGATGCCGAGACACGCTGGTGCACACTGACTAGTAGACTTCTTCTTATTCCCCCACGCGCATGCGGCACCCTTCAGTCTGCTGTTCGCCGACTGGTGGATATGTGGGCTGCCACAGATCCGGCTCCCAGGGCAACAGACGGAGACGGGACTGCGGGGGGCTCACAGGTAGTGCTCCAGGAGCTGCACCTTTCAGGGAGGAGAGGACACCGGACTGGTCAGAGGCAGAGGCTGGGTGTGACACGGCTGCAATGGGGGCCTCAGCCAATTCCACAGGAAGCTCTGGAGTGGGGCAGCCCCTCAGGCACCCCAAATTGAAGCCAGGGGCCAGGCCTTCATCCCCCACATCCAGTTATTGGATGGAGGTTGTCCCTGAAGAGGGGGTGTAACCTGAGTGAGTTCGTCCCTGTAGGCAGCTGCGGACAATTTCTGGGGAGAGGCAAGCTGTGAGCCGTAAGCAGACGGTCCTGACGGGGGATCTGGGTGGGCACCCGGCACCCACTGCAAGGCCATCTCAGTTTTTCATGATTACAAGCAACGCTGCAACGCTGTCTCTGGGCGTGCCTCTCTGTCCATGTGAGGGTGTCTCCCGAGAGACGATAAAGAAACAGAGTTTCTGGATCTCTCAGCTCTAACTGATGCTGCTGAATTGTCCTCCAGGGGGACCAAACCCACTGGCAGTCCTGCCAGCCACCTATGACAGTGCTCATTTCCCCCCCGCCAGCACCCGCATTTTACAGTGTCACATGGTTTCATTTATGCAAATCTAATGAGTACAGGACGGAATCACATTACCACTTCCATCCGCTTTTCCATGATCATGAATGAGGCTGCGCAGACTTTGGCCTGGGCTCAGGAACATCTTTCCGATGAGCAGAGTCGTCCACTAATGAAACGGGCTCCCTCGGGGAGGGGTGGTTTTCTGAGTGAGAAGCGGTCAGGGAAGATGAGGCCAGTGGGGTGAAATTTCTGCCTGGGGTGGCTGCTCTAATTTGAGAAGGAAAGAAGTTCAGAAAGGTTTATTCAGTCACCTGAATAAATGTAAGCCATGTAACCCGCTGTGTGCAGAGCTGCCTGCCTTGTGTACGGTCTCAGGGATCCTCGTTAAGGTGAGTCTGGGAAAAGCGGGACCCCGTCACTTCAGGCTGCTTCCCACTCTCCCAGGAACCAGGATCCCCCCAAGGAGCTGCCATATGGGTGGAATAGGCTGGCCTTTGAGATCTGAACAGTGTCACTGTCTTTGGTCACAAATCTAAGAAGCCTCTGGACCTCCTCAGTGTGCACCAGCGGGGAGGGGGTGGGTGGTCCTATTGCTCAGACCCCAGGGGCAAGCTCTCAGCAGCAAAGCTCAAACTGCCTGGCACACCAGGATCAAGTCATGGTTGAGGCTTAAAGCAGCCTCCAGAGCGTCCCTGGGACTTGGGACACCAAGATGCTGAGCACACACTTGCATTCAGGGTCAGCTACCTCGTTTGCGGGGCCAAGTGCAGAATGAAAATGTGAGGTCATTGTTCAAAAATTATTATGATTTTCAAGATTCACAATAATGAATCTCGGGGCCATGTGCGACTGCACAGGCCACACACCTGGTGCATCCTAGAGCCTGGGAGCACAGGCCCCCATGGGTAAGAAACCGGCACAGCCCTGCTGGCCTCTACTCACGTCTCTTAGGCCCATCAAAGCTCAAGGCAGGGGTTAGCTGCAGGAGCTGTTTGGGCAGAGGGAGTTGCCCCAGAGGGGGGCTTGCCGCGGGCTCCTCACGACATCCCCCATACCAGCATGTCCACCACGCTGTGTCTCCACTCCTCACCTCACTGTGGGCTACTGTAAGGACCCACTGAGGTGATGGCATAGGAGCCACCTGGGGCCACGTGGGCCCATCTCAAGGGCCCAGATGCAGAGGCCCTGTGGGTGGGAATAGCAGAAGTCTAGGGAAGATCCTGGGGAGGAACTGAAGTCCAGGACAGAGGGAGATGGTCAGACAAGCTGGACATGGAACCAAAGCCTTCTACGTGGGAGAAAAAGAGTTTCTGGGATCAGAGGGGTGTGACCCCCCCACTCCTACCTGTACTGGCCCAGCTCACACGAGAATTAAGGTGGGCTTGGAAAAGAAAAGGCTGCAAGCAAGAGTTGACCCAGAGGTCCCTTTCTCCCAATTTTAGTAGAATTCTGGACGAAGTACAAGCCACAATGTTTAGTGGCTGTGTTGACAGAGCATTAATCAAAGGAGAGAAGGGTGCCCTTCCCCTCCTTCTCCAGGGACTGATGCCCTGTGGGTGCCTGGCTGACCAGAGGACCCTACACGAGCGGGACAAGAGAGGCAGTGACCAGGGAGGGCAGAGCCCAGGGGAGGGCAGCCGCTGCCCGGGTGAGCACAGGCTCTGTCCGTTTATTTGCTTCCCACTGTAGCTTTGATTCTTCCTGCTAGTGTGACTGTGACCTTGACCTTGAGGAAGGCTCAGGACAGAGGCCAGTACAGCAGAGAGAATGCGGGATGGCGTCACACTGGGGTTCACATCCTGGCTCCAGCAGTTCCTGGCTGCGGCTCTGAGTAAAGCGTGAGGCCTTAAAGTGCCTACATCTCCTCTCTCGTCATAAAAGAGGGGATAAAAATGTCTATTATTCTGTGGTTGTTGTCTGAGTCACCAAGCGCAAGTTCCACGCCTGGCGCAGTGCTCAGGGCTCTCCCAGCCTCCCTCTCTGCATCTCCTCGCCGCCTCCTCTCCATGCCCGCCTCACTGTCTCTCCGCGTCTGCCTGTGGCTCTGCTCAGCGTCCCTGAGCCTCTCTCTCCCCTGGCCCCTGACCCAGAGGGTGGGTCACATGAGGGGCAGGGGACAGCCTGCCAACCCTGCCAACTCACCACTGCGCTGGGTTTCAGCTTCTTCAGACCTGTGATGACATAATGTCACCGCCCTGATATGACACAAATGAAAACGCTTTAGGAAACATTAAAAATGCAGCATTAAAAGCGGCGGTCCTTTGGCAGAGGGCTAACTGGCCGCAGAACGGTGTCCAGAGGATGGTGCTGTTGCAGTTGCGTTTCCTTCTCGGGCTGGAGGTGAGCAAGCTTTGCGGAATCTGGTGGAAGGAATAACCCAGTGAAATGGAAGACAGAGACCATTTCTTGGGACACTCTTTGCATGTTCTGTCCCAGCACATCCGTCCAAATCAGTTAGTCCTGAGCCAAAGGCCAAGTCAGCCCTCCAAGAGTGACCGAGGCCAGAGGCTCATGGGCCTTGTCCCCAGAGGACTCAGGGCCACAGGCCGCTCAAGACAAGAGGTCAGCAGGTCCCTACACCAGGCCCATGACAACTGTGGGATAAGGCAGTGTAGTGCTCCTCAGGGCCAGGAAGATCAGAAGTGGAGCGTCAGGAGAGGGGCCAGAGGGAGTGACACTAGAGCTTGGCCCCGGAAGGTGGACTTGGGCCGTGGAGCTGGGAGTGGGGTCGCCAGGGCAGTCACCAGAGGGTTGAGAACAGGGAGTGGCCTTGAGGGTGTTTGGCTGGAGCTGGGCGTCTGAGCAAGGGCGTGGCGGGAGCAGATGCTGGGAGAGTTGTGTAGGCCCCAGGATGCCCGCCGGAAATGACGTGACTCTTAGCTAGAGCTGAGCCTCCCTCCCCTGACATGTGGGGAGGTCAAGGAAGGCATGGGGCTACCTGTCGCTGGCCACTTGCAGACATCCTCACTCACCCAGACTCATGCCCACGCCTGCAGACCCACACACGCACCCTTACACGGACATGCAGAGACATTGCCCACACGTGCCCACTCACCCCTGTGGCAGCTCTGTCTCCGTGTTCCTCATTTCCATACCCCTCCCTCAGGGCAAGAAGGGCCTGTAGGGAGGGGTGGGAGGTGTGTGGGGCTGGAGGGCCATCAGGCCCAGGTCTCACACTCAGGAAAGGCCATATATTAGACATTTGACTTTTTATTTCCAAGGGAGACTTTGATGCAGGCACAGAGATACACCACCAGAACTGAAAGATGTTCGTCACTCATCTTTATGATTGAGCAACATCATTGTACCAGGACTTAGTATTTTCTATAACTCCAGTAATTGAACAATGATGTTTTATTGTATTTTTGTGTTAAAGCTATTCATTGGATCCATGTAAACATTCAACATAAACCATTTTTTTTAATATACTGGGAGCTTCAACCAGTGGGAAGGGACCAGATGTCTCTAGGCCTCCTATAGGAGGCCTATAGGAGGGACCAAGGCCAGTGATCAGAAGGCCTTGGAGTGGAACTTTCACCACTTTGAGACTCTTCCTTACTCTACCCCGTTCCATGTGTGACCTTGAGAGTCAGGAGGGAGGATGAAATGCAGAGGAAACGGAAACTCCGTCCTTTCTTGGGGTAAGTGGGGGCTGAGTCCAGTCACGCAGCCCAAGCCCAGGACAGGGGCTGGGATGCACAGTACTCAAGGGACCAGCAAGGCAGGCAGAGCCTGCTGCGCCCAACAAGGACCTGAGTCCTTCAGTGGCTGAGAGCCCTCGCCCAGCAAGGCTGGATATCATCACTCGAGTACACGTCACCAAGGAGTAAAAACAGGGACGTTGCCAATATCAAAGCAAGAGCACATTTATTCCAACAAATTCAAATCCAGGCCCCTGCTCCCGGGCAGTCCTGGTGGGAGGGAAGCCCACGGTGTGTTGTGCTGGTGGGCTTGTTACGCAGAGTAACTGCGGAGATGCGGGCTGCAGGCTGCCTACCCCTCAGGGCGACGTGTGCCGCCCCTCCCCAGATATCTGAGTCTGAGTCCCTGGGCAGCGAGGGGCCCTGTGTGACCCGCTCGCCATACAAGCACTGTGCCTGCAGGTCAAAGTACCGCGGCCACAGGGCGCTGCAGCCTGAGGGCTTCTGTCCTGCACTCTCTCCATCCCACGGTCATTTGGGGCGTAGTTTTTCCCTGACTCAGCGGTGACCTTAAAAAACATTTGGCCACTGAATCAACACAGGCACCCAGCAGTCAGAACATGCCCTGGATGTGAAGGCACCCAGTCATACTGGTGGGTGCTGGCTGGGTCTCAGCCCCACACTCCTTGCCTCCCAATGTCTAATCAATTGTTCTTTAGCTACAAGGTGACCTGCTAAACCGCGACGGGGCCCTGGGGAATGTCCTGGGCGTTGGTGATTGGCAGATCTGTGGAGACCCGTTGGCTGTATTGACTGGTGCTACTGACCTGCCTGAGTTTTGGTTTCGGCATGAGTAAATTGGGGGTCATAATGCCCATCTCACTGGGTTGTGGGGATCCGTGAAATGATGGGTGTAGAGCATGTGGCCTATTCCTTTCCTGCACTCCCTGAGGTTACTGGAAAAAGCCTCGTCCTTCTCGCCTCTTTTAATTTCCATAAATCTCTGTGAGTCACCACCTGTCTGTCTATACTCCTCTGGCTCATTTCTGCTCAGTCTTCTGCTGACTCTGGATTTTTTCTCTTGTCCCCTTTTCATCATCTCCCTTTCCACCCCAACAACACTCCTAGGCTCTCCTCTTCTCCCCAAAGCCCGCTGCCCCTTGCCATCACCTTCCCCTGCAGTTAAACCCAGTGGGGTGTGCTTGCGATGGGCTGTGAGAGGGAGAGCAGGCCTTGACCTCGAGGACGTGGCGGCTCGCTTTCCTTCTCTAGGCTGGCGTGCAGATGGACTTAGTCCCTGTCATGCCCAGGGGGACGCAGGGCCTCTCATTAGGACCCCCCTCCACCCCGCTTCCCCCACCCGTGGGCCAGCACTACCTGCACCCACACTCTGCCACGCTCATCCCTTCGTAGTGGTACTTGAGGGTGGGGACCCCCATATCATCCTTGTAGAGGATGGAGATGGGGCTCAGTTTGGTGGGCACGCAGCAGGCCTTGCCCACCTTCATGGGGAACTTGAGATGCACCAGGGTCTGCACAATGGCGTGTTTCGTCGGGGTCACGTCGTCAGCCAGGGGGAAGAAGCAGCCGCCTTTACATTCATAGGCATCATACTCCTTGGGCGCAATGATCCAGCTGTCCCAGCCGATGTCCTCGAAGTTCACCCGCAGGGAGGTCTTCTGACAGTGGTTGCTGGCCCCTGCACTCCTCTTCCGTCTGGCTAAAGACGACCTCGCGGCCAGGTAGCCTTCCACATCTTCCTCCTCGTCCTTGTTCTCCTCGGCCTCCACCAGGCCGTCCTTGGACAACTTCCTGAGCACACTGTCCTGCTCATGGCCGATCATCTCCCTGAGCTCCAGCCTGGTCTCCTTGGTACCGTTGCTGCGGTCATTGGAGAAGACGACAAAGAAGGGCAGGTTTTTGGAGCCCGGGGGGACACTGATATCCAGCTTGTCACAGCCCTTCCTGTGACTCTCCACGGTCACTTCCAGTTTATTTTTGCTCTTGGTGGAGTCAGCCCTGACCCACCGCTTCACGGCACTGGAGACTTCAAAGGTCTCCCAGCCCTCGTCCCGAACGTCCTGGGACACCAGGAAGGTCTTGGTTCCTGTGGAGGCATCCCAGGCGTCTGCTCCATCCAGAACGTCATAAATGACCATGTTTCCCCTCAGCTCATGAGAGTCGTCCACGCGACTCTGACAGGAGACGTAGAGCCGGAGCTCGGCCCTGGTGATCTGCTCGTGCCTGGGAATGGAGATGTTAAAGAGCAAGATGTGTTTCTGGAAGGAGAAGTCTTCTGTGGCCATTAAAGAGACAGCATCTGAAATGCAAACACATGGTGATGGTCATCTGCTGCTGTTTTCATGACACCAAAGCTGAGACTCCTGGCTTGGAGGGAAGGGCATCCTGGAGGACACTCTGTCTCTAGCAAATCTCTGTTTGGTTACATAAGGGCTCTATTAAGCCCTTAATGGAGAAGAGTATTTTAAAAGGCACAGTTAGGGTCTTCCAAAGACAAACAGAGGCAGAAGATGCCTTGCCTTGGAGTTGACAGGTCCAACTCTTTATTGAGCATCTACTGTATGCCCAGAATCGTACCAGGAGCTTTGCATACTATATTTCACTTTACTCTTCATAGTGACCCTGGGAAGATCTAATTATTATTCCACTTTTACAGATGTGCAGGCTGAGATTTAGGGTGTTTAACTGCCAAAATGCACACATCCTATAAAGATCCTCACTTAAAAAAAAAAAAAGAAGAGCCAAATAAACAAAACAGCAAAGCACACTGTCAGCCTCAGAGTGCAGGTCCTGAGGGTATGATTTTAAAGGAGAGATCCTGGCAGGGGATGGTAAAATTCCAACGTGAAGACAATATTAAAAATCTCAGCCTCTAAATAGTGTAGAAATCATTCAGAATTGTAACTTCCAAGCAAATCGAAAGTGGATGATTTTTTAATGTTTGAGGGAAAAAATATATTAGCCTCAACTACCTTGTCACGTTAGGCAAAAACAAGGCTTGCCTTTTAGCCACGTGATTGTCTCGGTTTCCCAGCTCTCCTGGCTGACACATGGCCATTAGCACGTCTCTATTACACCATGGCTCGGTCACAAACAGGGAAGAGAAGTTGCGTTTTTTTGAGCACCGACTGTACGCCAACGTGAGGGGAGACGTGTGCCGTTGTGAAAGCCGGTGGTGCGTGACAGACTGATGCCAGTCCTGACTCTGCCCCTTCCTAGGCTTGTGACCTTGGAGAAATCCTGAGTCTCTGTCTGCCTCAGTTTCCTCATCTGCAGAACGGGGCTCATCCTACCTGCCTCCCCGCGTTGATGTGAGGCTTCGACAGGATGACACATGCAATTTACCCAGCACTGTCTCTGGCTCACAGCAGATGCTCAACCAATATTTCTGTGTCCTCCCCAGACCCTCCTCCCAACCTGTGCACGCCACCCCCACATAGCACATGGCCTTACACACAGCATGGATGCGCCATTCTGATTCCTGCAGAGCCTGTTGAGCTGCCATGGCATACGTGAATAGTGAGAAGGGTCTATAAGCAGTGCAGGGGTGCCTTGAAAATGGCCGTGGGGCCACATCAGACATCCAGAAAACAACTGCCCCCCTCCCTGAGCTGCACCCGGACCATCTGGAAGGGAAGCATAATTGGCCTCCAGGAGCACTGGCCACAGGCAGAGCCAGGATGGGCTCAGAGTACTTGTTTCTGGGGCATGGACAAGGCGGGGGTGGGGGTGGGGGAGGGTGCATAGAGAAGGCTCCAAACGCTGGACTCCCAGGCTATAGGATTTGGTGATTAGGTTCAGCCAAAGAAGCCCAGCCTTCCCCTAAAGCAGAGGTTACAGACCTGCCCTATGGGCCTGGTGAGATGCTGGCAGCATCTAGGTGACCTGCAGACTGCATTGTTTAAAAAATTAAGCCAAGGTTTTAAGAATCAGGCAAGTTCCCATAAAATCCAGATTTTTCTCCCTCTTTTGGGCAATCAGAAACTCCAACAGGGCTGGGCGTGCATCATGACCACGGTGTCTTTTAGTCTGGGCATGTGCTCTGCGGGCCGGGTGGGTCTCGTCTGCCATGGCCCTGAGAAAGACCTGCTAGGAGTCTGCAGGGCTCCAGCCCAGGAGGGGAGAGGCCCTGTGCGCTGGCTGTTTCGAGGGAGACCGCAGCAGCCAGAGAAGCCTGAGCTGTGCAGACAGGTGGGCCTGGGTCAGCACCCAGCCGGCAACCAACACATGACCTGGGCAAGCGACCTGGGCATCTGCAGGCCTCGGCCTCCCTGCTCACAACATCATTTCCCCTGTGTCGTGTGAATCAGTGGACAGAAGCCCTAAGTCGACGTCTGTTATCTTTTAGTCCTCCTAAATCAGGAAAATCATTTTATATTTAGAAAATCATTAAGTTGTTTTCCAATGTTTCTCTCTCAGAGGAATTTATCTGAATTTTAGACACCTTTCAATGAGAAAGAAATAGACATTCTTTCAAAGCTTAAAAATATACCAGATGGTCGGAGGCTGAATACGTTGTCTGTTTCTAGGTAGGAAGGGGACAGTAGGGAAGGGGGAGGAAGGGAAGGGACAGAAGAAAGGGAGCTGGCATTCCCACCGCACACACTGTGTTAAAAGTGGCACTGGGCCCAGGGAGGGAGAATCTTCTAGAGCAGAGCTGTCCAGTAGACCTCTCTGGGATGACTGAAACGTTCTACGATCTGCACTGCCCTATAGGGCGGCCATCTGCCACACAGGACTGCTGAGCACCTGAGTCCAAGCTGGTGACACTAAAGAACCAAGTTATTAATTATATTTCATTTAATTAATTTAAATGGAAACTTCAAGAGCCTCATGCGTCCAGTGGCCACCTTATTGGGCAGCATAGCTGTTGACCACGGCATCCCTCCCCCCCGTGGGGTGCCCTGGTGGAGCCGGCTCTACCTTCCACGCTGAAGCTGCGCACGATGTTGGAGGCGGGCGTGGACGACTTGTCGGAGGTGTATCTGTTGTACAGGTCGATCATGTACTGCGGCGGATCCGCGCGGGTTTTGTCCTGGGAGGGGACCCCGCTCAGGTTGAGGCTGCGCAGGAAATCCACCTTCATGTTCTCCAGGAACATCCTCAGGTCGAAGGTGCCCCCTTCCTGCTCACCTCCCGGCCCCCCTAGCAAGCGGCGGGCATCTCCCGCAGCCGGCGCCCGCCCCCGGCTCTCCAGCGGCTTCCCCTGCACGGAGCAGGCCAGCAGGGCGAGCACGGGCAGGGCCACCCACAGCGCCCCGCAGCACATCTTGGGACCCGCTCTCGCCCTGGACAGGGGTCTGCGGGCGCCGAGTGTGTTAGCGGAAGCGGGGAGGAGCGGGGGAGGAGCGGGCCCGCATCGTCCTGCCCCCCGCTCTGCACAGAGCCCCCCGGCCAGTTCACAGGCGCTCAAAGGCAGTCCCGGAGTGTCCTCCACTTGTGCTTATCTGGCCCTCGATGCCGCGCTCTGACCTCTTATCTAGGGGAGCTCTCCCTTAATGAAGGCTCTGTAAACATCTGACAAACACTCAGGGCTTGTGGGAAGGACATGGCCTGCTGCAAAAAATCCGAGTTTCGCCGTGGGGTTATTGCTCCCTAATTAGGATCCTTCCTTATTTCCTTGCCAGCTCTGTTCAGAAGAATCTCGAGACAGGGTGACACATGCTCCATCTCCTGGACCACAAAACGAAGAATCCAGGAAACAAACAAGAGCAGCAAGTCCTCCAAATATAGAAATAATGACACAAAACTCCCAGAAGCCCCTGGCAAACCTCCGTGGGGGTGGCAGATGGGGTGAGGACCCCAACAGTGTTAGTAAGAGGCCTGGTCTTTGTGGGGTTGGAGCCTGCCTGTGTGGCTCAAGCGCTCTGTGCCTCGGTTTCTCATCTTGAAGCAAGTTCCTGAGCGTTAGAGATGGTGGGTGGCACCTATAATTTAGTGAGGTGAGGAAGACTTTGGAGTCAGACGAGTCAAGGGTTCAAATCCCAGGTCCCTCACTTATCAGTCACAAGTGTGACCTAGAGGAAGTCCCTTCTTTGAGCCTCCAGTTCAGAAGCGAGCTGTAAGGATTTGAGACGATTCTGTGCTAAACATCATGGCAGTCACTGCAAGCCCCAGTCAGCTGGGTTGCTGCATTCTGGCTGCCACTTCTCCATCCCGGGTCTGACTGAGCCTTGCGCCTCCCCAGCCTGCTCTCTAGGAACACACACTGAGGCCTGCTGGCCGGGGACCCCAGAAGAGCTCTGTCACTGCTCTGGGTGGGGTGGGGTTGGGGGTCCTTGCTCATGTCAGCTGGGCGGCTGCCTGGGCCACACTGGTCAGTTAGCAGAACTGTGCAATCTGGGGAGACAAAGGAGGGGGAGGGAGGCTCTGAGGCCAGTGCATGCCCAGGAGATGGCCCCTTGTCTTGACAAAGCTGACAAGCTGTGGCCCAGTAGGGGCCTGCAAGGCCCCAGGGTCCATGTTATTTCAAGAGCATCGTGTCCACACTCAGACTCTGTCCATTTCCACCATGTGTGAGCTTGACCAAGGCAAAGAATGAGCATAGTTAAAAATACTCTGGGGTCTACTCTGAGGAGGATTTGAACGTGAAGTTTTTCCATGCTGGCAGGGCTCCCGGGGAGGGGTTGCTGTGAGCTGAGCAGTTTCAGGAAGCTATAGGAGGGGCCACGGCAGGCTGAGGGCAGAGATCCCCGTGTGCACTCAGTTTCTTTCCCCAGCCCTGTTGGGGGTGGGATGAAACCAAGAGCCACCAAGTGGCCGGGCCTGGACAGAAGTTGCTGTCCCCATCCTTTGTGGACGCTGCCAGGAAAGGATGGATAGGAAGGGTGCGGCTTCACAGAGCTGCTTGGAGCGGGGGCAGGAAGTGTGCTGCCAGGCCAGCGCAAGAACTTCCTGGGGCAGGGAAAAGATGAGCCGTGCAAAGCCTGGGAAATGGGGGCAGAGGAGCAGGTTGGGAGGAGCTGGAGAGCAAGGCGGCCTCTCCCACTGTGCTCAGGCCCTGGAGGCAGCCCAGGAGCCTGTCACAGTCAAGAGGCGGAGCCAAGGGACGCATGGGGGTGGCCTGACCCTGCTCAGAGAAACTCAAGGGGCTCCTACCTGATGTTTTCTTAAAAACATGGCAGATTTTTTTCTTGATTATAACAGTAGTGTATAGTGCAGATAATTTGGGAAATGCAAAACATTATAAAGAAGGAAATAAAAATAACTTACAATCTCACCATCCAGCGACGCCCACAGTCAACATTTTGAGATACTATACACGGCTCCACAATTCCCAATTTGAAACCCTTGAGGCCAAGAGTGTTTTGAGATTCAGAGTTTGGAACTTTGGTATGGCATACATACTGTAATATCCCCAGTGGGGCCGGGGAAAACACCCTATAATCAAACACATTGTTTCTGCAGTGAAACAAAGGAAAACACAAATATCCATTCAGGTCAAGTTTTGCCATGAAAGGAGTTAGCAGAAACTTCAGGTTTTCTGATAGTTTCGGATTTGGGGATCTCAGGTAAACGACTGTGGACCTACTTACGCAAGGGGTCACCACATCTGGCCATGGAGGCTGCACGTGAACACGGCCTGGAGGCGCTGGTCACATAGACTGTAATGTGGATGGTGCCCCCAGAGCAGTGCGAGGCAACATCCTGCATATTTCTGGAATTGTCTGCCCAACAAGCTCAGAGTATCAATATGTCCACATCTCCTTTCTTGTTTGTAAGTGGTTGCGCGAGGCCTCCTCATCCCTGTTATCGGGAAGCCTAGCTCTTCCCTCTTAGGGCTTCTGTTTCCTGAATTGTCCAAGTGCCCTATAGGTTTATTTAGTCCAGAGGAAATGGAGGTGGGATGGTATCAGTTCAGGTTTGTAATTCTGGAAGAGGGGAGGAGGAAAGAGGTCCTAGCAGGTCCCACCTGCTGTTGCTTCTCAGTGGCACCCAGCTTTGCTGTTGGGACCGGCCCCACACATCTAACAGCTGCTGGGGCACAGCTGCTGGGATGCCCTGGCTGGTCCAGCTTTCTGCCCACGTCTGTGTGACGGCCCTCTTGGGGCACCAAGATAATAGCTTTCTGTTACCTTGTTAAGCACACTCCCTGGCTTACCCATTCTCCAGAAGGCATGTCTCCAGGGCAGGTGGCTGGGTCAAGAGAAGAGGTCAACTGCGGTCACACTCTGATCCTATTCCACCCTCTCTCACGAATCTCTAGCTTCTTATGGGGAGCCTGGGTCACCAGCCCAGACTCCCATTTTCCTCAAGGTGGTGTGATTTCAGAGACCTTGTTACCTTTCTGTACAAATGGGCCTTAATCCATCTGGACAGATCCCCTTACTTGTGGGTCATAGGGAACAAAGTGTGGGTCTTGTTCTGTCTTTCCCAGATGTGGGCGTTCTTGTGCAAAAGGACTCTCTCTCTCTCCTGCCACCAGTTTTCCATTGCTGGGGCCTCAGGGAGGGGCTGCCTTAATGGAGCCACAAAAGATCTTCTTTGCCCCTTCTCTCCTCCCCAAAATAGTGTGCCATATGATCCAGCAATTCCACTTCTGCGTATATACCCTAAAGAATGGAAAGCAGGGTCTTGAAGAGATATTTGTACACCCATGTAGATAGCAGCATTATTCACAACAGCCAAAGGGTAGGAGCAACCCTAGTGTCCACTGATGGATGAATGGATGAATGAAATGTGGTATATACATACAGTGGAATATTATTGAGCCTTGAAAAGGAAGGAAATTCCGACACATGCCACAACATGGATGAACCTTGAAGACATTATGCTAAATGCAGTAAGCCAGTCACAAAAGGACAAATATTGTATGATTCCACTTATATGAGGTACCTAGAGTAGTCAAATGCATAGAGAGAGAGGGTAGAATGGTGGTGGCTAGGGGGAGGGATGGGGAGTTAGTGTTTAATGGGTACAGAGCTCCAGTTTTGCAAGATGAAGAGTTCTAGAGATGGGTAGTGGTGATGGTTACATAACATTGTGAATGTACTGGATGCCACCGAACTGTACACTTAAAAATGGTAATTTTTATGTTATGTATATTTTACCACAATTAAAAAAAATTAAAAAGCATATCATTTAGAGTTCCTTTTACTTCAGGTTGCAGAAAAGCAGAATCCAAACAGACTTGAGCAAAATGGATTATGGCTAACTAATGAGAGCTGAAAAGTTCAGCGATGGTTTGGCTTTAGCACAGGCTGGTCCAGAGTACAGGCAAAGTTGTAGTGAGGTTTCCTGCATGCTCAGAGCTGCCTCCCACTGTGTGCTCTTTGCTCGCCATCTCTGTGTCTTGGCAAGATGGCGGCTGCAGGTCTGCATCCAGTCCACATCTGGTGGGGGAGGAGCAAACACCTCTTTTCCAGGAAGTCCCAGTTATTCTCATGGTGTCTGCTTGGTCCTGACTGGGTCATCTTCCCACGCCCCAGCCAATCGTTGTGGCCAGGGAATGCAATGCCTTGATTGGCTTAGGTGGGGGTGATGTCCTTGGAAGCAAGGAAGGAGAGTCAGATTGGGATGATTCACCAGAGGGGTCTAGATCTGGTCACCAGAAGGAGATGCCATTAAAGGACTGTGTAAGTATCTTCCCATGCCATGAAAAATTCATATACTTCATTTTTAATGACTGAGCAATATCCAACCTTATGGACATATCCTAGTGTATTCAACATTCTCCAAATGTAGGGCAATTAGACTACTTATTAAGATAATTTTGCAAGGCACATTATTATAGTCTATATTTTATATTATTTCCTTAAGATGGGTCATGAGAAGTGGAATATCTAAGTCCAAGTATATGTACACATTTTCAAAGCTCTTGGTAAACATTGCAGAGTTGCTTTCCAGAAATGCTCTTCTAGTATTTACTGCCATTAGCAGAGCCTAAGAGCACCTGCTTACCACCCCCTCACCAGTAGTTCCTTCTAGTCTTTAGTAATTTGATGAACAAAAAATTGTTAATGTGCGTTGCTAGCTGAGCTGGACTATATTTTCCCCATGTTTTGATGAGCCATACCACTGTGTCTGGACTTCAGCCTTCTAGAACGTACAGCAGTGGCCACCTCTCACCTGAGCTGGTCGAGGGCCATGCTCAGGAATCGTATTTGGTACCATGCTGTGTGTGTCCAGGGAGAGGGCCAGGGGGTGTCCACAGATGCCTGGGTGGCCCTCAGGAGCATTGAATGCCTTTAGCACAGAGCCTGGCACGTGGTAAGCGCTCAACAAGTGTCCATTATTGCTCGTGTCAGTATGATGTCCATCTTTCTATCCCTGTCTCTATCACCCCCGGGGCAGCTCTGCCCTTCCTTTCTGTGGTGCCCTGCTCTGGCTAGGCTCTTGGTTAGGGATGTCTTGTGCTCCTCCCTGGGCCCATCCTGTCTGCATTTCAGTGTCTGCTCAGGACTCCTCTCCACCACACAGCCTCTGTGTTCTGAGCAACGGCACCCTGTGGGATTCATGTGACAAACACTACAAAGGGCCCTAGGACTGCTGGCTGCTGTTGGCTTGAGTTGGCACATCCTTCCCATGATTTGACATTCACAGGGAGCTGGTCCTGCATGCACAGCAGATCTGAGGCCCCTGGGCAGGCATCTGTGCCCATTTCCACGTATGTCCTTGACCACCTCGGAGCACTCTAGCCTGACACCCATGCGGTTGAGGGACCTCAGGGACCATGCACATCTGGGCTGTGTGCTGGAACCTCTTGCTGTTGTGATAACGTGATGTTGACATTTTGGTTTTAAGAGGAAAAAAAGTTGTTTCATACATACGTTTCTTTTTAAACCTTGCTTTACTGTGAGGCCACTCAGTGCCACTGGGACAGCCCCAGTGGGGTGGTAGTGAAGGTCATTGGCCAGAAACCTGCGGGGCAACACCAGCCATTTAGGCTTTCAATCAGGCAGCCGTGGGTGTCAAAGCTGACATTACCTGTGGTCTTGGTAAGACATTGCTGGACATAATTGCTCACCTATCCTGAACCTGCTTTTCTGAGTCACCAATCAGGTAGCAAGTTGCAAGGTTGCTATGAGGCTAAGGGAGATGCTGTGTCTGAACTGCATGGTGCTCTGTAAAAGTGAGGGGTCACTGGTGACCCTGGTTCCTTCCACCCCTCCCCCAAAGCCATCACCACTGGGTGCCATCAATCCTGGTGCAACCGTGGAGCCCCACCCTGGCTGGACACAGGGTGATCCTCTTAGCCTGCTTCCCCCACCCCTGTAACCCAGAATGAAGGCTCAGAGGAGTTGTAGCCTTTTGTGGTGACCCAGAAGATCTCCCAGAAACTGAACATGTGGGAAAGAATAAGATAGAACTATTATGGGACACTCAATATTTATCAAGAAATGGAAAAGGAGCAGTTTGATGAGAAAAAATTGAAAAGAAGGAAAAATGAGGAATTTAATATTGAGAAGAAAGGCCTTTGGAGCTTTATCAAGCCCCAATTTTTTACTTATTTTGCTATTAATTTATACCCTGTCCTGTTTCAAAAAGGATTAGACATGGCAAACCAAGCACTAAGTTTGCAGACCAATTTGAGCCATCCCAGCGATCCAATGAATGGCTCCTCTAGTCTCAGGACAGCAGCATGTGAGGAGAGGACCACGCCCCTCGCCTCCCCTGAACTCTGCCCGGGGCAGCTGTTCACACACGTCCCAGGAACCTTTGGAGCACCTCAGAGGAGACGCTGGGCACTCGCTGCCGTCCACCCAGGTGCCTTCAGACCCCCTGACCTCCCTTTCTGGGCACTCTCTCCAGCGTCAGTCACTTTGCCTCCAGTAGCTGCCACTGCAGCCTTCTTCAGAGGCTGCCTGGGCTTCCAGAACCACCATGAGGGCCAGGGAACTGGGAGTTTCTATCTCCCCACTGGGGGGTACCCAGGAGGGGTCTGAACGTCCAGCTCCCTTGCCTCAATGCCGGACTAACCCTGAGGTGTAGTTTAAGCTCCAGAGCTCCCCACAGGATCTACGTCTGAGATGTTAAGCTTCTTGCTCTCTTGTCCTGCTGCACCCCTCCTTCCCTATTTCTCCTGGGAGCACTTCCTTCTATCTCCCTTGCACAGGAACCCTGGTCTCAGGAGCCTGATCTAAGACAGATGCCTTGGGCTTCTTTTCTCCTTCTAAGTCCCCTCTTGGAGGACTGCTCATGGCTTCTCCATCTCCTCCAAGGAAGACTGGGGGCCACGTCATCCTCTCAGGTCCCAGCTGAGGGACTGTTATACACCTGTCCCTAAACAGACCCAGCTTCTTCAGAAATGCCGGTCAACCAGCCTCAGGCACTACAACTGTAAGGCCATGTCACCTCGGGGATAAGGGAGCCGTTTGGGGGAGGCTATTTTGGGACAGGGCTGCTGACAGGAAGCAGGCTGGCCATTCTACAAACATGCACAGGGAGAAGCAGACATTCCAGAACCTCAGGAGCCCCTGGACCTCAGGAGAGACCCCTGACAGCTTCTTTTGAATCTCTTGCTTGAAGGAGCCCAAGTAAAAGGTCTGTAACCAGCAACTGCAGATGTTCCTTTAAATGTCTCAGACACCTCCCAAGCACTCGATGTCCCCTCTGAGCAAGGAAACTCTGTGAGGCCACTGTGCCTGCCTGGGGCCGTGTCTTGCCTGAATGAGCCCAGGGTAGGGGCTGTGGACCAGAGTGGGTGGGCAGGACTCTGGAAGGCACAGGAGCAGCCAGTTTCTGGAGCTTAGCACAGAGATGAGAGAGTATGCAGATGGCCTAGGGGGCCCTTGGCTGATGCTAAAGGAGGCTGTGTCCCCAGCAGCCACCCAGATGCTATACTTAAAGATAGGGATCCACCAACATTTTGGAATGGGTGACATTTAGTTTTTCAAGATACCACTGTACCTTTAATTTATTAGCTTTTGATAAAAACACATAACATACACAATCTACAGTATAGAAAGTATAATTTACAAAAATATAAAAATCTTGGTTATTTTTTAGTATTCCAACATATTACTGTGTGTGTTATTTCAATAAGCATGTTTAAACAATGCACACTTCACCAGCATGACTACCTCTGTGTGGAATGGTGTCAACGCCCTCCTTTTTGTTTTAAAATAAAATGTATATTAAGAAAAAGAAACCGAAATTGGTTATAGCTGCATACTGTATATATAAAAACTTTTGCAGTGGAGTTGGAAAGAAAACATCCATTTATACCACTATTTAGGTCCTGTTTTCCAGGATCAATATGTGGCCTGAAGTGTTTTAAACTGATTATTTAAACAGAGGTTCTTTCCAGGTGAAGGGAGCCAGCACCCTCAGGTTTTCAGTTTCTCCCCAGGTTATGAGATGATGATCACAAATGCCAACATTGTGGACACGTTCGGTTTGCAGAGCAGAGGGGACGGACCAGCGGCAATCACCTAGCCAAGGCTAATTCCCAGACTCCTTCAGGGGTTCAGACCGGCATTTAGGGGCTAAGTCACTAGCAACGAAAGACCCCAGAATGATGCCCCAGGGGATAGATCTTTCTGGGGACCAGCAAGCTTGCCTGTGTGCTCTGCCCTGCCTTTGCAGCTGCACCCCAAGTCAAGCTCTCACACCAGAAGGCTCCGAGGACGCTGCCCTGCTGGGCGCGGGGTGGGGAGAAGGTTTCCTTCCATGGCAGAGCAGTTGGTCTTACCGGCAGGCACAGGTCTCCACGGACATGTTGGGGTACACCTTCAGAACCACGTTCCGGTTCTCATCCAGGAAGAGGACCCCAAGAGAGTTCATCTTGTCGGGGACGCAACAAGGCTCTGGGATGCCAGGGATGATGCCCACGGCCCTGACGATGCTCTGGATGGTGGCGTGGTTGGACGGGCGAACGATCTGCAAGGTGGGAGAGGAGCATGGTTACCTCGGTGCCCTGCCCTCACCCACCCACTGTGCCATGAGCACGTCCTTGACTGAGCCCATGGAAAAGGCAGCAACACAGAAGAAAAGGTGAGATCCCAGGGCTGGCACACATTTCCTCCCAAGTCAGCCACAGACTGAGTCCCAGGGAGGTTTGCAAGACCCTCTGGCCTTCCTGCCCCTCGGGGTCCCCAGAGGAAAGTCATAGCCCCTACATGGCACTGGCCACTTGGGGGCACCTGCATGTCACACATTGCCCAGGAGCACCTGGAACTGGGCAGGAGCTGTCCAGAGAGAAAGCTGAGGGACGTGCCCAGCCAGTGCCCCCTGGGGCCACAGCTGCCCAGATTTTACAGTCTGAGGAGTATAGACGTGCTTCCTGTGGGAACACGTTCTCAGCACTGGAGGGGAGGGCTGCAGGTATGTGTGCGTGAGCGTGATGGGGCTGGAAACTGACATTTTCCGGGCAAGTCTGCCGTGGGGGTGTCAGGTGCTGTTCCATCTGCATCACCCCGTTTTGTCATTGTATCAGTCTTCTGGGGCAGGACTACCTTAATTTTACTGGTGGAGAAACTGAGGCTAAAAGTGACTAAATAACTTGACCAACACTCCTCCACTAGAAAGTAGCTGGGTTTGGAAACTGTGCTCGCTGGGGCCACACCGGCTCTCTTCCCCTCCCCAGGCAGCCTCTCACATCCAGGGGAGTCTGGATCCCAGCGGCAAACACAGAGAATGCCCTTCTGTAAGCACCCCCAACAAGATGGACAGGACAAAGTCACCTGCGCTTCAGCTCATCACAGCCAAAGAGAGCTTTATCTATGGTGCGTTGATGAGAACGGTCTCTTACATGGGGAGGTGGGGAGAAGAGCGAGGCAGGAAAATCTGATTTATGGGGTTCAGGCTGGTGTCAGGGAATGTGGGAAGGCAGCAAGAGCCAGGCTGATAAGGTAAGTAGCGGGTCAGCCAGCTGGAGCCTGCTGAGTACTCGTCCTGCATCTGCCCCAGGCCTGTGCTGGGACCTTCCAGCAGACGCCTGTCTGTCAGGCACCTCCCTTCCTCTCTCTGCACATGCACAGCCTGGAGGAGAAGCTCCTTAACTCCCAAACAGGTTAATGCCCCCCATGTCTAGGTCTGGGATTTCCCAGTTGGCTGATTTATTTATGTTCAAATTGGATTTATGCACCGACTTCCTTTCTTGGAGGGGAGACCCGACCTGGAACTGAGCAGAGGAGCTAAGCAGGAGGCAAGTGTGTGCTGTGTGCCAGGGGTCGAGATTACCTAGCAGCCAGCCCACCACAGCTCAGGCCACGGGGGATAGATGGACAGAGACACAGCCCAGCCCAGAGAGAAGGTGAGAATCTGAAAACCCAGGGCCAGCACAATGGATAAAACAGCCCCACGCTGTGTGTCCTGCACCCTCGTGCACGGTGAGAGCTAACTGCCCTTGGTTCCTGCCCTGAGTGTGTGGGGGGGCACACCGGGAAGCCACTGAGCCCAGTTCTGTGCAGGACGCAGATGCCAGCACTGTGAGGTCCAGGCCAGGAAGAGAAACGAGAGCCTTGATGAGAAGGGGGCTTTAGGGGTCTGACATGTCTGGCTGGGGTGTGGGGTGTGGCAGGGGCAGTGTCTACTCAGCCACTGTAGACTGTTGCTGTGTGGTGACACACACTTAAGGAGATGGATTCTCCTGCTTTCCAAAAGAAAAAACGCTTTGATTTAAAGAATCAAATTCAACCAAGTCAACACTTTCAGAAGCACAGACTGACTGCATCCATGTGTGGGCTGTATCTGACCAACAGGAAGCCACTTTGGGACCTCTGTTCTCCTATTCCCCGCTCCGAATGGACGGGAGGGGTTATTACCCCTATTTTACAGACAGGAAGCAGAGGTCAAGAGGCAGAGGGACTTGTTGGTAGGGGCAGAGCTGAGAGGCACACTCAGCCATCGGCAGAACACGGCGGTGGTCCTCCACCACGCCTACCTTGGGCATGGGGAACTCGCAGGCTCCCGCGCAGTAGTAGGCGTCGAAGGACTTGGGCGAGATGATCCATTCATTCCACCCGATGTCTGCGAAGTCCACCTTCAGATACCTCCGGGAGCAGACCCTCGGCTCGTCCCACTGCTTCCTCCGGGCTTTCTGCATCGTCTTCTCGTCGAAGTCCAGCACCTGCGAGGAGGCCTCGAACACATCCTGGCCCTTCCTCCTGCGGTCCTTGCGCCCCGGCCGGGACTTCAGCGCGCGGAAGGGGCTGGGCCACAGTTCGTGCTTGTGGTAGTGCTGTGCGTGCGGGGCGTGTGCCGGCCTCTCGTCCAGCCCCGGCAGTTCGTTGTCCTGAAGGGGCCCTGTGGCCTGTGTGGCCCGCCGCACGCGGGGGTCTGCAGAGCTGTTGGGGGCTACGCCGGGCTCCGGGTCTCCAGCCGGAAAGGGGTCATATCTCTGCAGTGTCACTGCCACGCTGTTGGGCTCTGAGATGGCCAGATCGTTGGCGTAGATGAGGATGTAGGGTGCATGAGGGCTGGGCCTGGGCACCCCCGGCTCCTTCTCCCCAGTATCCAGCTGAGCTGAGAGGAGCAGCTCGCCATCCCGGCGGGCCGCCTTGACGATGGGGGAGATGTCCTTGGCTAGCCACAGGCCCCGTGGAGGCGGCGCCAAGGCCATAGCCCCACGGAGCAGCCCCTGGGTGGCTGTGTTCTGTGAGAGGCTGCGAAAGAGCAGGTGCCGGCGCACGGGTGGGCCCTGGGGCAGCAGGCGGCAGGACACATTCTTGGCCCACTGCTTGCACGGCGCCTCACGCGCCCGGGGCCACCTCGGCTCCCAGTAGAAGTGAAATGTGGCCGTGAGGATCATTTCCGAGTCCTGCATGGAAGTCAGGTTGAAGAAATACACGGCCTTCTGGTCGACCACTTCTGCGAGGGAAGGACAGACCACAGTCTGTTAGGTTCTTTCCTGGACAGGTCCCGGTGCTCAGAGGGTCTCCCGTCCAGGGCTGGGATGGAGAGGAACACCCATTTAGGGAGCACTTCTAGGCCAGCTAGGCTTTCCTCATCTGGTGTAAGGCTCACATTAACGGGAGGAGGGTGCCCTTTGTTATCCTCAATGAATAGATGAGGAACTGAGGTCAGAGAGGTTGAGGACTGTCAATATCACACGGCAAAAAACAAAAACAAAAACAAAAACAACGTAGCAGACAGAGTAGGCGCTCAGGCCTGCTGGACCCTAGGCCTCCTGTTTCCTCTCCCTGCACTCCAATGCCTCTCAATGAACCAACGAGCAAAGACCCCTGACACCTTCATTAGCCAGATAAGGTGGCATCAGGGGTTTGGGATGGTTTGGGTTGGGTCCACGCCCTGCTGACAGCAGCCCCTCCTGTATTTGCACAGCCTCCTATAATTCAGACATTAAATGCAGTCACTCTTCAAATGAGGTGGAACGAGTAGGCGGGCCTCCCTCCCGCCTCATACTCTCCCTGTGTTCTGAGCGCCTGCTCAGGGAACTGGGCTTAAGAGCACAGCCATTTGTTTGTTCTGCCCAAGGGCTTTAAACTTGTTTTACAAAGAAAGAGCAATATCAGGGTCATACCAGGTCATTCAAGGAAATCTCCGGAAGTCCACGTTGCACTCCAGAGGCCCAGACCATGATAAGGACCACAATCCCTCAGACATCACATCTGCAGCTCGAGAACGCTCAGGCCCCTGCACCCCAGGGGCTTCAACCCCCCTTCCTTCTCGCCTGGTTCTCCCAGGTGAGCCCCAGGGCCCAGGGCAGGACAGCCTCGTCTGCAGCCCCAGGAAGTTGGCCCGAGCCTGGGCAGCATGAGTTCTCTGAATGCCCAAGTCCTCTCTAGGGTGCGGATGGGAGGGAGGAGTCGTTCAGAGGCCTCCCTGTGATGTTGCAGACCAGCAGGAGACCAGAGCTGCCTGTCAGCTGCCTCCCTCCCGCGGCTTTGTTTCCTGCTGCCTGGTGTCTGTCTGCTGGGAAAAGCTGGGAGAGGAACAGAGCTCCCAGTGCAAGAGTGTGTATGTGTGTGGGACGCTGGGCTCTCCAAAGGGCATGTGTCGGGGCCACAGCTTCTCTGACACATGTACCCAGGAGATCAGCTGGGATTTTTTTTTTTTAACCAAAATCATCAGTTTAAGGTTATTTGTTTCCATTGGGAAGGAGGCATAATTTGATGGGAAAATTTGTCATGCACTCTTAAGGGACTATGAGAAAGAGGAAGGAAGGGAAAAGCACATCTATGGAGGCTCGATGAATGCCAGTCAAAGCTTAGGTGACATTCTAGAGACAATGCCTTATCTTATCCTCAGAACAAACCCACAGAGAGGTGTGGTGGCCCCTCAACATGCTCCACACATAAGGAGGAGCACATGGTCTTGATGGTCATTTAAACTTGGCTTTCCCAAACACAGCCTTGAATGTCATGGTCTCCAGTCCTGTGTTACCCAAACTTCCTGCTCACTGCCTTCCTCTGGATATGCTGATTCAGAGCGTCTGGGACAATGAGGCCCAGGAATTTGTATTTTAACCAGCAACCCAGGGGATTCTAACCATCAGGCAAGATTGGGAAGCACTGGTGGATGGTGGCTGCGTATCGGGGGTTGACCTTGGGTGGGGTGCAATATCACCAGCAAGGCAGCCCCTCCCACACTAGGAAAGGCACTCGGAACTAGGGTTCCAGGCCCCGACAGGACCACACCAAGCTCACCTGCCTCAGAGGGACAACAGAATCTCAATCTCATATGATCATTTGGAGGATTAAATAAATGACATATGTATTGTGCCAGGCACAAAGGAGGAGCCCCCAAATGTGGTTCCCTGCCACTTTCATGTAAAAGACCAAGGCTGGCAGAGCAGGCTCCTCCTACACCAAATCGGGTACCTCCCACTCAATGATCCAAATATCTGAGTTGTGACCCAACTAACATGGCAGATAAAGTGTTTTCCTTTTATCCAGTTCAAGTCTTAACTCTATTGTTCTACTAACAGATTCTTTGCTAGAAAACACTTGAGAGGCTCTAGGACAGACACTTCTCTTTCTGAAGAGCTGGTCCATGGCAGCAAGCAGGATGCAAGCATCTCTGGCCTGGAAACCTCCAGGGCTCGGCGAGGAGGAAAATGGGAGACTAGGGGGGCAAGAGATGGGGCTCCCCAGAGAAAAGCACTTTGACCCCCCTTCCAGTGATGAGGTAAAGAATGAAAGAGAGTATAAAGAAGGACAACTGTGAGCACCATGGCAGGGAGAGCAACTTTGGCTGGAAGCGAGTGTGGCCCAAAGAAGGTGTTGGGAGGACTTTCCCCCTGGCAGGCAAGAAGTGGTGCAGAGGAGGACTGGCCTTCCCTGGAGGTTATGTCTGCACAGGGTGCAGGAGGGGGACAGCAAGTGCTGCCCTGCCCTTAGGACGGAGAAGAGAGCATGCTCAGGGATTCAGAGGACGAGGAACCTTAGAGGTCACCCAGCCCATCAATTCCACTCAGGGCAGGAGTCCTTGCTCTGTCTGGCTTGACCGCCTTTGGCCGTAGGGAGCTCGCCCCTCCCTAGGCAGCCTGCCCATGAAGACCCTCCCTTCTTGGAACTGTTGAGGTGGAGATGGGTCATCCTCATCCCCAGTGCATGAAGGGCCACAGGCTAGCCCTGCTCTCTGACTGTGCCTGCATGCATGAGATGCTGTGGGCTCCAGGCTGTGGTTGAGAGGAGCACCTGTCTGAAGTCTCCTAGCTTGGATGAGCCCAGCCTGCAATGCAGAAGCCCCAAAGAGAAGTCCTTGTTTCCTCTGAACCGTGCTGGTAGCTCATGTCTCATGGTCAGCTAGAAAAGGTCTTCCATTCCTCCCCTCTTTCTTTCCTCCCTGCCTCCTTCCCTTTTCCCAATAAACATTTGGGAAGCTCCTATTCTGGGCTAAGTGTTGGGCTGGCCGGGGTCCTGTCGAGGTGCCCTCAAGGAGCTCAGCCTGGGGATGAGACAGACTAGTAATCGTGGCGATGCCCAGCTGTAGTGCCCATCATAGCTTTACAGAGCACTGTCCAAGGGAGGCCCCTGTGTGCTAGGTGCATTAAACTCCAGGTCTAGAAAGAAAGGACTGACCTTATTCAGACAAGCTGATCTCTGTGGATCTCTGGCAATCTCAGAACCCCAGCCGGGGCCACTTTGCTGGGCACTCAACCTCCTTTCCAGCTCAGTGGGGATGGGACTAGAGAGGAAAGAGGTCGGGAAGGGGCCCTAGCTCAGGGGGCCCCCAGGCTCCCTGCTGGCCAACCCTCAGGTCAAGGGGACCCTCAGACTGCTTGCCCTATAGAAACAGAATCCAAGCCACCTAAAGATGAGTCCCTTCATCCATTTACCCTAGAAACAGCCAGCAGGGTGACCAGAGTGAGAACGTTGGGCTGAGTGTGCAGGCGACCAGCTGGAGGAAGGAAGCTGTGGGTCAGCCAGTGGCACTGCAGAGAGAGGAAGAGGACTAACAGGTATCTAGTGTCTAGTTGCATGCAGGCTCCAGAGTCAGGATTTAAATCCTGTGTGCATCACTTACTAGCTGTGGGGCCTCAGGCAAGTCATGGAACCTCTCTGTGCCTCCGTTTCCTCATCTGTAAACTGGGCAGAATGTTTGCATGTGCCTCCTAAGATTGCAAGATCGTCTCTGCAGAGCTCACAGCTCGGTGCCTGGCGACTCGGCACATGCTCAGAACATACTGGCCATGTGGCATCACAGGCCACTGCCACAGGCAGGGCACACACCTTTCTCCCTGTCCTTGTGCCCAAACTTGTGTCCTTGTGGCCACCTGTCCACCCCTCCAGCAGGAGCCTGAGAATTCTTGTGGCCTCTCCCCTCCTGCCTCTAACCAATCCCAGCTCCTGTTAGGTCTCCATCCTCTTGTCCATAACCATCTCAAACTTTGCATCCGTCCACCACGGCCTCGTCCAGGGCCCAGCCGCAACCGCCACTGTGACCACAGGACACTGTCACCCCTCACGTCACACTCACGCTTCATAAGGAAATCATCTATTATAGATGAAGCAGTAATGTCCTTACTATACAAAAAACCTCTACAAATCACTAAGAAAAAGACAAGAACCCCGAGAGATAGAAGCAGTTTCCACAGGAACAGTTGCAAATGGCAAATAGCATGAAAACCAGTTCAGGATGACCAGTGATGAAAGAAAGTAACTTCAAGTTTTACCTGCATGTTGAAAATATGATTCTATTAGGGTAAAAAAGGATATATATATATGGATAAAAGGATATATATATGCGCGCCACCCACATATACATATATACGTATATGTATGTGTGTATATACATATTCCATCAAAACATTAACTCTGGTTATATCTGGGTTTGTGATTAGGGATGACTTCTTGTCTTTACTGTAATTTTTTAGGATTTCCAGATTTTCTCCATTAAATATGCATTTCTTTTACAACGTCTCTCCCTCTCTCTCTTTCCCTTTCTTCCCCTTCTCTGCCTCTCCCTCTCCGTCCCTCCCTTCCCCCTCCCCCTCCACTGTGGACACACCCACATACTGCCCCACTGCCTACAGACAAACTTGTAAAATGCAAGGCTCTTGATGGCCCGGTTGTGGCCCCCGGTCCACTCCCATCATGGCTTCCTCATTGAAGCCAGACTCCTCACAGCCCCCAGCACACAGCAGGCTGCTTCACTTCTACAGCCGGCTACACCTCCTGCCCTTCAGAGGCTGTCTGGCCTCACCTGCTCTGTGAAGGCTCACTGACCCCTGTCCACCGGCCCCTCACGTGGGTCAGTGCTGTCCCTTGAGACGCCTCGAGCCCTTTGTCACTCGCCGCACCACCTGTCCTGCTGCCCATGTTCTTCTGCTCACTTCTCCCTGTCCCACCAGCTCATGAGCTTTTCCGGGCAGAGCAAACAGTCTAGGCATCTTTGTGTCCTCCGAGCTTACAGCACCTGCCACCTAATGACGTGCTTGGGGAACTGAAATGAACGTGACTTTTGGCATTTTTGACAGATGGATGTGTATTATTATTCTCATTTTAGAGATGAAGAAATCAAGCTCAGAGATGTTAAGTAAATTGCCCAATATCACACAGGTAGGTGGCAAAGCTCAAATTGAAAGACAGGCCATTTGGGGTAGAGGTTGTCTAACCTTAACCCTTTAAGGTCAGGCTCAGAAGCTCTCTCCACTGATGTGGACTTAATAGAGAACAAAGCACACTCCAGGGAGCAATGGAAGGGGGGCGTGGCTGGAGTAATAATAGCAGGAGCTAATAAATTATTGACACTTACATGTGCCAGGCACTGTTTTCAGCACTGGACATATCCTAGTTCATTTTTAAAAACTTATATGGAAGGGAGCATCATTAGCCTCATTTTAGAAGTGAAAAAAACTGAGTCACGGACATGTTCAGTCCCCTGCTCAGGTCCCAGACTCGGGATTTGGACCCTCCAGTCCGCCCACAGCCTGCACGCGGAACCCGAGCTGCGCTGCCTGGCGGCAGGTGAGGAGCCGTTTCCACTGCAGCCAGGACTGATGCATTTGTTGCTCAGGAAGAGGCGCCACCCACCGAGGTGGCAGAGGCCACCGGCATGGAGCAGGCTGGTACCAGTACGGTCTAGGACCAGAGCAGATGCCCCCACATTTGGGCCTCACCCATAAGATGAGGGGTCCCTGTTCAGGCTCACAATTCCTCCCCACTGGGTCTCTAGGTCACGAAGCAGGCACCTCTGAGGGCTGGGTGTGAAACAACTTCAGTCAATCAAGGGAGAGGATGAGGAACCAAGCTGCCTAGGCCCACTCCACACCAGGCAAAAAACCCACCTTATCCCACTGATTCTTCACCTCCCCAATGACGCACAAGAAACTGATGCTCAGAGAGGTCAAGTGACATGTGCCACAGCACGCAGCCAGTAGCTGGTGGAGCTGGGACTGGTACCCATGGCTGTCAAATGGTTCCAAACAAGAGTGTAGGAGTTGTCAGACAGCCCCAGACTGGTCCAGAATAATTCTGATCTCTCAGAATTGTCTGTTCCACCATCTGTCGCCAAAGTCCTGGGCTTAGTTCTGATGGAGGTGCAGGGAGGAGGCTTGCAGTGAGAAGAGCATTAGCCTGGCAGATGGGAGGTGCCAACCATCACCACTGTGAACAGCCCCACTCCCCTCAGCCTCAGTTTCCTTATCTGCAAAATTGGAGAGCTGGATTTGAAGTATTGTCTCCAGTTCCTTTTCAGGGCTAACATCCTCTGCTTCACTGTTACTTATACCACACCCATTCTGTGAAAAGAGAAAGACAGACCACGCTCCTCCATGCTCAGGGCTGCAGCAAGTCGGGGGCACAATGGGTATTGAAGCAGCGACCTTGCTGGCCCTGTTTTCCTCAACTGCAAGGCTTTGAGGGCTGAGTTCATGGATGCAAGGTCAAGTCTACCCCTCTATGAACACAAATGCTTTGCACCCCCAGGGGAACAACATGCGCCAACACCTCATCTGGCCAGTGCTGGGCTCGGGGCTTACACACATTACCTCATCTCATCTTTCCTGCAACCCCACAGGGAAGATACCGGCATGACCTGCCCATTTCGTAGATGAGTACACTCAAGTCCACAGAGCTTTGGTGACTTGCCCAAAGTCATGGTCATGCTAGATGATTCTTAAGTGACTTAATTTAATAATGATGCTCCGGAAATGGACCCCAACTAGTGAATAAAAGGTACCAGGGAGGATGGAGTTAGATTCTGTTGGTCTGGAGCCCAGGGACACTGACCTAGTGAGTCTGCTCAGTGGAGGATGGGGGACAGGGCCTCTCTGTGGCAGGTGCTCCCCAGTACACAGTCATGTACTGTGTGAGGCCATGGATGTTACCTCGAGTCACACAGCCAGTGATCAACAGGTGGCAGATGTGACCCCAGGTTGTCTGGCCCAATGTTGGGCTTGTTCCCCTCCACCTCAAAAGGGGACCCTACAGACTGAGGATCTTCCTCCTGATGAATGGCTTCCTCCCCTACAAGGGTGCCAGGGGATCCCTACCCACATTTTCTGGAATGGCATTCTGTGACCACAAGTAGTCTCCACGACAACCAGAGATGTCCCACCACCCCTGCCACCAGGCTGCACCTCCTCTGCTAGCCTGGGGCCTGCAGATGTAGCCCAGCCCGGGAAGGTGGGCAGACAGCTGAGGCTAGAGTCTGGAAGTGCTCTTGGCTCAGGGCAGGGAGGGCTCTGCAAGTGGCCTCTGTCCAGCTCCAGCCAAAGTGCAGGGAGAGGGGAAAGGATCTGCCCAGGTAGGGCAAGGGCCAGATAGGGGTGGGGTGCCCTCACAGCCCAAGCCTTGGGACCCTTCCTTAAACCCCCGTAGTCTTTGTGCTAGTGCCCAGCAGGCCTCAGTCCCGTGCACCTGAGACTGGGCGTCCAAGGCCCTTCTCAGTCCACTCTGCTTCCCCAGCCCCGGAAACCACTAACTGCCCCCAGCTAGAGGTTCATGTCCCTGCCTGGGCCCAGTGCCTGGTACTTCTATCAGGGCTGCCTCATTCCCACCTGACTGTGTCCTCCTCATCTGTCAAGAGCCAGCACAACTGACCCCTCTGACATGGATACCTTTCCCATAAGCTCTCCCAGCCCAGTCCCACCTCCACCTTGTGCTTAAAGCCTTGTGCCTGGGGTGGTCTGTGTCCAGCAAGTGTGGCAGCACCCCAAGGGCAGGAAGTCTCCCTCACTCTGCCGCTTCGGTGTCCCTACTCAGGGCCCAGTATCGAGTGCTCAGTGAATAGTTAATGAAAGAATGAATGAAGGAGTCAATGAATAGAATAGAAGGAAGAGGAAAAGCAGAGGTGCAAAGGTGGGGAGGATGGACAAGTAAGGGAGGGGGAATGAGGAGAAGGGGACCCGGGGCCCCCTCTACTTACCCAGCCGGGCCCGGAAGCTGCGGACCGTGTTGCCCCCTCCAGGCCGCGCGCCCCTTCGGCTGTATTTCTCATAAAGCCGGAGCATGTGGACAGCGACCATGTCCTGAGCGCCAGGGCCTAGAGCGGCGGCCGCATCCCCCAGGGACCACTGGGGATCCTTGTCCCCCGCCAGGCCGTCGGCAGCCGCAGGCAGGGCGGACCCGGCAGGGGCCGTGTGGCTGCCGCCTGCGTCCCGGAGCAGCAGCAGAAGCAGTGGCAGCAGCGTCAGCAGTTGGGGCCCCGGTCCCGGGCTGGTCTGAGCGGGGCCACGAGCCATGGTGGGTGGCGGTGGCGAAGGGCTGGAGCCCTGGAGGAGGAGGAGGGAGAGCGCGGGCGCACCGGAGGCTGCGGACCGACCCTGCGGCGGGATGGCGCGCGGGCAGCTCTGGCAGCCGGGGTCGCCGGGCGCTGGGTGCCGAGGTCCGCGCTGGGCGCGGGGCAGAGCTGGGCGAGCAGCCAAGCGCGGTCCGTCCACGCCGCCCGAGCCGCCGGCCAGCGGTCACGGCCGTCCGGAGCCGCGTGGAGCTGAGCCCAGCTGCAGCCGATGCGCTGCCTCAGCGGACTCACGCGGCGAAACTTTGCAGCCCACGGCGCGCCCGGCTCGGCGGGTTCGAGGGGCGGGGCGGGAGGGGCGGGGCAGGGCGGCCGGCGGCGCCCTCCGGGGGACCCGGCTGCGCGCCCCGGACCACTCCGGGCAGCCGCCGACACGGCCGTCCCTGGCCCGACTGCGGTGTGCGTGCGCCCGTGTGGGGCGGCGTGCGCGCGCAAGGGTGTGCGCCCGAGTGTGCGCCGGGGAGTGTGGGGGGCGTGGGCGTGGGCGAGAGCGCTCCTCGCTCCCCTGCCGAGAGCCAGAGACCCGGGCCCCGGGCCGGCTCCTGTGTGTCGGCGCCGCAGCCTGGCCGGGACTGCGCGGGGGCTGGTTGGCCTTTGGAGGGGGCCCGCCTGCCGGGTTGCCCCTGCAATGGCATGCGATCACTATGTGGTTGTAAGATGACAGCTCCCCCGGTAGGACCGAGAGGGGATGTGTGTGCGCACAGTTGCCTCTGAGCCAGTGTGTGTCCAAAATGCAAGATTGAGGGCAGCACGGACCCTCCCTGGGCAGCCTTTGAAAAGAAAATCCCTAACTCTGAGTCTCAACCAACCCAGGGCAACTGGAACAAGATCTTTATTTGGCGACAATGATTCCAGTGGTTGAAGAAACACATCCAAGGTCCTTATTTATCTTTGGACATGTAGCCATCAGGATTGTCCTGAAAAAGGACGTGTTTTCAAAGTGCTTTACAAAACGTTTCCAAAGCATCAGGCTACGAGGAGAGAAAGCAGTGGCTTTCCCTAGAAGGTCTCACAATAAAGTGAGGGTATAGTGAGTCCCTGGGCTCCCTGCCCGTCAGCTCAGCCCTGGGACGGAAGGTCCTGAACTTCATCTCGCTTTTAGCAGGGTTTCTTGTCCCTGCAAAGAATTTCAGGGTGTCTGTGAACTTAGGTGGGGAAAAAGTAAATCTTTAATTTCACTAACCTGTAACCGAAACTTAGCATTTCCTAATATTAGAAATGCAGGTAACCAACCACAGTGATATTAACAATATCCATGACTTTGTCATCAATAGCTACCACCCACGGATATTTTTATATCACATGAAAGTTGTTTCAGATTTCTCAAAATATCATTTTTTTGCTCATCACTATTTCGAAATGAAAGTAGTTGTTCTGCTAGTTATTTAATGAATTAATAAAAGGGCACATATATTACTATGTTGCGAAGTTGTTTTAAAAAGATTTTTGATAACTATGTTTTAATGTAATTGGCTTCCTTTGTAATGCTGCATATTAAAAACATTCTTTTGAGAAAGTGTCCACAGTCTTCATCAGACTGAGAAAAAATCCAAGGCACCCACGAAGGGTTTACGAATCCTTCTGAGGGAAGGAAGGACCTCTTCAAACCTAACTTCTTCCAGCACTGTCGAGAATACTGTCTGTGTTACATTTCAAAGGATTACTTGCAAACTGTGAACACACCGTTCCCTCTGCTTGGTACCTTTGGGCTCCATGAACCAAAATAGTTACTTTTCTTGGAGGGCTCACAATGCAATAATTGAAAAATTGCTGGAAAAAGCTTCCATTGGTGTGTAAAATACAACCCATTTGTAATTTTTTAAAATCTTGCAGTGTCAAATTAGAGGCCATCCTATTGAGAGCCTCTGAACCTCGGGCCTGTAGCTTTTGGAAAACTGTCCAGAAGCATTTTATTTGTTTTGATAATTAGCTCACATGGCGTTCAACTTCCCGTTAATATAGCTCCCATTCGTTCTGCAAAATGGTTTTCAAAAACTGTTTGCCTGGAGGTGAGACAATCAAGTCCTAGTCTTGGACAGCATGAATTTCTCCTTGTAAACGATCCACACCATCTTTTACTGCTCCCTTCCCCCACTCCAAGCCCCACTTCCCTCCTTCTCCATGTGCCCCTCACTTCCCCTCTGCCCCCCTCTCCCTTTCTCCCCTAGATGCCTCTGACCTGTACCGGCTGGGGGTAACCTCTGCTCATGGGTAGTTTTGTCTCTGCTGGGGCCATACACAATCGAGGCCTGTGAAAAGGAGGGTGAGCCTGCAGGAGGCCGGGACAAGCTGGGCCATTCGGGATCTGTGTCCATTAAAGGCTTCTTGCTCTCCTTAACTCATTCCCACTCCATTCAAGCCAGCCCGAGGGTCAGGCTTTAGCTGGCACTAAAACCTGTAGGGTACAGATTCTCTGACATTGTTGGGAAAGAATTAAGGCATCAGCTGGGGACGGCTAATATTTCTTGCCTCGTTTTATTGCTGAACAGCGGGACTGTAAAGTCTTGAACACTAGAGCACTATGGCCCCCTTTCATGTAGCCGAGATGATGGGATAAAAATGTGTTTGGTGAAGCAATTCAGATTACCACTGGGTCACATCCTCGCTGGATCCCAGCATGGCCTGCAAACAGCATTGCTAAGACAAGAAACAATCGCTGTGCAATTTCAGCTCATGCAGAACAGTGTTTCTAGTGTGGAAATGAGGCTAATTGTGGAGCTTGCCAATGAGAGCATTTTGTTTTTAATAGTTCAGGCTGCAGCTCAGAATAAGAGTTGAGATCGCGGACTGTGGATTCGAGTCCTAAGATCTACGATTTCAGACGGCTTCCTGCTAAAATTATCCTGGTCTCCAGAGTGTTGTACACTGTTTTTACCAGGGCACTGAGGTTTTGAACTTGCTGCCAGGGATGGAGAGTGCTCTCTCCAGGGTTATGAAAGGCTGTTGGTGGGTCCTCAGTCTTCCAGGCCTCTCTGCCACATGCCACACACTCTAGGTAGCAGGGTTCCCTTAAGCTCAGAAAACTCTGAAGAAGGCGTGAAGAGTCTCCGTAGTTATGTAGCTCTACTCCTGAGTAAAGGAGAAAGCAAACTCTGCATGGTTCTGAGAAGCAAGCTCATTTGGTTTCATCTGGAACCTCTTCCCAAGACAACACCAGATGAAATGTTCCTGAGCAATTGTTTCATGATATCGTCCAGTTCATTTGTGGTAGAGTCAGTTTGTGGCTCTAACTAGCTCGGTCACCCTGGGCCAGCCCCATCACCTCTTTGGAACGCTGGTGGTCTGCTGTTTAAATGAGAAGGCTGACCCTTGGGCTCTGTTTCAGCTACAACACTCTATGCCTGGGTCTGTGGCCTCATGACAACCTGTTCCTGGATGTGAGAGTGGGTACATGACCCTTCGGAGTCAGTTGGGACAAGTTTGCATCCCTATTTTCACCACTAACTAGTTGTGTGGCCTTAAGCAAGTTATTTGCCTTCTCAGGGCCTCAGTTTCTTCGACTCTAAAATGGGGACGAGAGCAGGCTATTACGAGGATCATTGGCAAGGTTTTAACATGAGATGGAACTAAATAGCAGTGATCCTTGTTACTGCTATTTTTATTTCTCCTGTGTTCGGAAGAGGTTGTAGCCTATTTAAAGTGGACCCAGACTCCGGGAGATTTGGTAAGAGGTTCAGCCTGGCCCTTCCTTACTCTGCGGAGGAAATGCCTTTCTTAGCACACAGTGCCAAGAGCTGAAAAGAAAAGGAAAAGGAAAGAAAATATTTCCTTGATTAGGAAGCCATAGAACTCTACCAACAAGCCTTTATGATCAGTATCTGTGGGTCCCTGCCCAAAGATAAGGAGGATGATAAATAGATTTCATCTAGATTTCCAAAGCTCTGGCCCTTAGGACAAAAGAAGTGTGAGTGAGTCCCTGTTCCCATTTGGGGCATGAGCTGTGAAAAGCGGCTGAAGGGCTTGCTGGGGCGCTAGAGACAAGAATCCCAGGGCCTCCCTAGGCCGCTGGGCCGAGTGTAATAAATCTGTGAAATAACAAGCACAAAGGACTTTATAATCAATGACAGATTTTATTTTTGCTCTGGCAAAATGCACCCATGGAGTTAACATTTTATAGGGAAATAGCTACCCACTTTGCGACTCCTCCTCAGCCCATGTTCTCTTTCTTAAAGTTGGGAAAAACCCAGAGAATCAAAGTCAGCTCCTTGGAGAACTGCGGCAGGAGAGAGCATGACTTCCCCTGGGCGGGAACCCAACTCTCCCGTTACTTCCTAGGGTGGCTCAGGCCATTCATTTCTGTTTTGCTAAAATACCCGTGACATGTGAATAAACCAGGATTACAGAACATTGTCTCGGTCAGTAATCTGAGCCGGCATGGGCTCTGGTTTGATGAAATATGGTGCTCTCTGAGCAAACATGGGAATGGGTATTACTTCTCGTTAAAGCTGAACAGTGGGACTATTTAGAACTGACGCATGAATGCTGCACTGTGGGGAGTGACAATTTGAAGGGAGCCGATCTGGGGGCGGGGGGCAGTAGTGTGTGTGAGTTGGCCAGAGCAAGCCAGTTAAGAGAGCTCTGTGGGGGAGGCGGCCAAAGGGACACTTTGGAAATTAGGGTCCCTTCAGGGCTGCACAGTCTTCTTACAACCCCAAAATAATCTTCCTCAAAACCTTTGCAGGAGGAACAGAGCCTTATGTTCTTGTCCTGGCATCCTAGCCTTGTTATCTGGCCTGGCTCTCTCTGTTTGTCCCAGCAGAGCCTCTCTCCAGTCTCTTGCTGCCAGTCTTCCGGTGCCCCAGGATTCAAAAGGGCCCACATTCTCTCAGTATACCCCCCAGCGTCCTCCTGCAGTGCTTTCCTGCAGTCACGCTGTGGTGCCCCGCCCAACACACCTTCCAGAACCTGGGACCTCATTCCCCTGGCTGCCAGGGTGCTGTCTGCTGATGGCTCACAGCTGAGTCCCTCCCTGGCAATTGCCCCCTCCCCAGGAAGCCCAAATGCAGTGACTATGCCCTGAAGGGTGCCAAAGTCTGTCCCCCTTGTTCCAAGGCAGGACAGCTCTGAAGGGCCATCCAGCTCCAGGACTCCTCGTGGGCTCTGCTGAGGCCCTTGTTGCAACCACATCACATTCCTCTTCTCCCTCTGACCAATCCTGGTTCCCACAAGCACTCTCCAGTAACTCTGCATGCACATTTCCATCCCAGAGTCTGTTTCCTGGGACATCTGACCTAAGATGGTTGGTGCCAGGAGTGATGTGAACAAGTGAGCTCTTAGATGGGATCTGGGGCTGAGACATCTACTGCCCAGTGGCAAAGAGGACTCTAGAACTGGTGTAGCTGGATAGCCCTTGGCATCGGCAGTGGTGAACTGGGGGGTTCAATATCTCAGATATTAAAGGTTCAGGGAAAGTGATCATTATATAAAGATAGTGGAAGTGGTTGGCTCCTGCTAAGTGAGATGGATTCATTGGAGACAGATAATGAAAGGGGGAGGGTGATTAGTCAGTAATTTAGGGCAAAGTTTGCTAACCAGAGAGCCTTTTTGGCAGCAAAGAAAGAAAGTGCAGCAAGTGCAGCTGAAGATCAGGTCTGGGACTTAAATGTGAAGGTAGCAGAGCTCCAGTGATGGTTGCATCCTCAACCCCAGCAAGTTCTGTTATGCCATCATCAGGGCCCTGGTTGGGAAGTAGTGGGATGCTGAGACTTGGGATGGGGGCGTCTTGGTTGATACACTTGAGACGTTTAAACCCTGGATCTGTTTGCATACTCTGGGCCTGAGGAAGTAGCTCATATGCCCCTTGCTTGAAGATGATGCAGACGTAACGTGTGTCCCTCTCATAGTCTACCTGTACCTCCCTTCCTGGCCGCCAGGTGAAAACTGGGGTCATGGCACCACCTAACCCAGCCAGGGAGCAGGGGGCCCACTGTGAGAAAAAGGTACTGTAGGGGGTTTTAGTACAAACTCTGTATGCACCAGCAGGATATGGGAGAGTATGATTGGGACATAATCCTGGGGGTGCTGGCTCAAGGGGGCCAGGATATTGAGTTGGATGAGGGACAGTTATCAACATAGAAGCATTGTCGATGCTGCAGGACCTACACCATGGCCAGGGCCTCAGTAGATGGGTTAAATGCTTAGGTTGGCTCTTGGGCATTTGGAAGAAGAAATGGCCTGCTCTAAGTGAAGTATCAATGCCAAAATTGCCACAGTAAGTGACAGAGGAACAGATTAAAGGCCCTGAGAAGTGGACATGCTAGAGTGGAAACAGTACTTAAGGCCAGAAAAGCATGAGCCTATATGTTCTGTGGAAGGGCTCAGAGGACTCTTCGTCCACCAAAATGACAAGGAATTCGGTGGTGAGAGGGGCAACAACATCATGAAAAGCTCAGTGATGGCTGTTCCGTGTGGGCTAGGGCTCAGTGTAGGAGATGTTTTTACTGAACTAGAATACCTAGCAGAAATGTGATGAAAGGATCCTAAAATAGTGGAGTGCTTAACCATCCAAATCAAGGTGAACACAATTATCAAAAGAAAAGGCATAGTCAGAGTGCAGCCAGGGTGCCTAACTCACATAAGGCTATGGAGGTGCTTACTAGAACATGGAGTCCCTAGGGGATAGATGGATGGACAGCCAACAAGAGTATGGCTCAATTTGTACCGTCAAAACTAAGTCAAGATAGATGAACAAGGCCGAGGCAGTCACCCCAATAAAAGTCACACAATCTTGCCTAATTTCTGGACCTAGGCTAGTTTTTAGGCCTGGGGCATGTTAACTAGCAAGGCTGGGTCCCCAGGAGGAAGGCACCTGCAATAGCACAGCAAGGATAAATGGTGATGATTCCCCATCCTTCTCCAAAGGGACTTATGGCCATTTACTCAGGGAACAACTGTACATGGGGGAAGGAGGACATCCAGAGACCTCAAGGATAGATGGACACAGGGTCTAAGTTAGTATTGATACTGGGTGACCAAAGCATCATTAACCCCCTGTTAGAACAGAGATTTATGGGGGCTAGGTAATAAATGGATCCTCGTCCAAGCCCAGCTCACTGGGCCCACGGGCTCATCCAGTAGTCATTTCCCCAAACCTCAAATGTATAGCTGCAATGAACATCCTTGGTAGCTACCAGAACTTCTGCATTGTTCCGTAGCCTGCAGTGTAAGAGACGTGGTGGTGGGGAAGGCAAGTGAAAGCTTGTGGGGTAAGAGTTACCACTGTAGGGAAGGCCAAGTGGAAGTGTCTGAAACGGTCCTCTCACTCCCGCCCCGGCCAGAGGAAAACATCAAAATCAGTGTTGTGTCCCAGGGGGAATGGCAGAGATTAGCACCATCCTTAAAAACATAAAGGATGTTTCGCCAGACTGGCCCCTACAGAAACCAGACAGAAAACCATTCTCCACTGGAGAATGACAGTGGACGGCTGCAAACTCAACCAAGCATAGTGTTAATCGTCCCAATTGCAGCATTGGTGCCACATGTGGTATCGTAGCCAGAGAAGCTTGACATGGCCCTGGATACATGATGTGCAGGCTTTGATCTGGTGAATGTGTTCTTTTCCACCTCTTTCAAGAAGGACTTAGAAGCAGTTTGCATTCATGTGGGGCAGGCATCAGTATACATTTACTGGTATGTGTATTTCTTTCCCAAGGGCCATGTTAACTCCACCAACTGTGTCACGATAGATCAAATGGACCTGGACCATCTGGATATTTCATTGAGCATCACATTGGTCCTCTGTGTTGATGACATTATGTTAATCACACTGAATCGGCGAGAAGTGGCAAGTACTTTGGAGACCCTGGTGAAATACATGTACTCCAGAGGGTGGGTGATAAACCCCATGAAGATTTGGGGGTCTGCCGCATCAATGAGACTGTTAGGTGACTAGTGGTTTGAGCATGCTGGAACATCCCTTCCAAAGTAGATGACATATTGTATCTTGTACTTCCCATCTCTAAGAAGGAAACACAACTCCTGGTAGGCATTTTGGGGTTCTAGAGACTACAGATTCCGCCATTGGGAATACTACTCTGACCCAGAGGGACACAGAGAGTTGCCAGCTTTGAGTGGGACCTGGAACAGGAAAGGGCACTGTAGCCTTGCTGCTTAGACCATATGACATATCAGACCCTGTGGCTTCAGAGGAATCTGTGGAGAAAAGACACCATGTAGAATTTATGGCAAGGCCCAATAGGAGTAAGGTTTTGGAGTAAGGCCCAGCCATCTTTAGCCAGCACCATCAGACTTACAGAGGGTCTGATGCAGTGGGAGGAGAGAATCTGGTACACTGATACAGGATCCTGTATAACATAGCATTGGACCGAGGGACTCACTTTATAGCAAAGGGGCACAGCAGTGGACATGGGCCAATGGGATCTTTGGTCCTGTTGCATCTCATCAGCTGCTGGCCTGGTACAGCATTAGAAAGTGTAGCTGAAGCACCATCTTGAGAGGATACTCTGAAGGTATGGGGTACCATCCTCCAGACCATAATACACCTCTCAGTCAATGACAAATATGTGATGCTGGGCCCTCAATTGGTAGTATTCATGGGTCCAGGAACAAGGGTGTAGAAGCAGGAGTGGCACTGCTCACCCTCACTCTCAGTGGCCCACACAGGGAAACTGTGCTCCTTGAACCCATAGCTCTAAGCACTGGAGGTCTAGAGGTCCTGGCATCCCGAGAAGGAACGCTTCCACCAGGCCGCAGAGCAGGATTCTCTTCCACATTCAACATCGGGTGCTGCCCAATTACTCCCAGCTCCTGTGCCTACAGACCAGCGAGGAATGACAGGAGTCACCATCCTACATGGGTAACCTCCCCTGTGCTGTGTCACACACTGGGGCAGGGAGGTGATATTTAGCACCCAGGTGGTCCACTGGTACATCTCCTGGTCTCCCTGCGCAATTCTGATGGCAAATAGACACTGGCAGGACCCACAGCTTGAGAAGGGCATGATGACCTCCAAGTGGGAGAGTCTGGGTGACCCCATCAGGTGAGCCCCCTAGCCCAGCAGAGGTGCTGGCCAAGATGGAGGAGAGTCTAGAATGCGTAGTAGAAGAAGGAGATGATGAGTACCAGTGGTCCTGAACCCAGCTGCAGTGGAAGCGGTTGTATTCATCCCTCTTACCTTCCTCTTAACAAGTTTTCCCAGGAGAAGAGACCAAGTGGAATCCTGGGGGAGTGGTTCCCAGATAGGGAGGGCTTATGATAGGAAGCAAATGGACCCAAGTGCAGAGAAGGCAGACTGCAGTGGATGCTGTGGTGCCACCCAGCTCCCCGTTCAGGACCCCGCCCCTCGTTCCCCCTGCTGTCTAGAGTGTTGTCTGCTGATGGCTCACGGCTGAGACCCTCCCCAGGAATTGCCCTCAGCTGCCTGAAAAGCTGCCCTGCCCAAGGTCATGCCTCCTTCTCCCCAGGGCCGCCTGTGTTCTGTGGCTGGTCTGTGTGGTGGTACAAAGGTCTGGGCTCCCTCGTCTTAATTTGGCACTACTTTGAGGGGCCATCCCAGCTCCAGAGGCCCCTGTGGTAGCAGCCACAGCCCCCTTGGTAACCACTTCCCCTCCTCTTCCCCGTCGTCCCCTCACAGGGGATGTTCCCAATTGCCTGCCCCTCAAACCTGTGGCACTCGAGTCTTCCTCTCCGAGCCTGGGTCCTGGGCGGCTGCACGTGTGACAGCGATCCTCAGGCACCCGCGATCACCGTGCACTCCAACATGACAGCTGCTCACTGTTGATCCTCTCTTAGCCTGAGGAAAATCATGATTTTTCTTCTGCTATTTCTCTAATATCTCTTTCATACTTACTAATTCCTCTTTTTAACAAAGAGCCAGCTGCAGGTTCAGATCTGGAAATTCATAAGCCTGGGTTTCTTTCATTTATTTTTGTGGTTAATTTCCATTTATAACAAGGAATGCTGGTTTTCTGTTTATACTTGAGATGCATAGGTTCTATTTAAAATAAATTTAAGTAAAAAGAGTGAGTTGGTTTAAAGTAAAAAGTACTGAGTAAATGATAGCTATGGCAGGAGCTGTGGAGGGAGTTAACTGAAGAACAGTGATATGGGAAACACCCACCCCTGCCATTTCTCCTGCCCAGAGGGCCCCCTGCATCAGGTGAATAAGCATCCTGCAGGAGCCAGCCCCACAGCTCTATTCTTTGTGAAGCTCGCTGGCCCTGCGTTAAGCAGAAATATTCATTCCTTCCCATAAAATGTGTCTCACTGTGTGGAATGATCTGTCTCCATGTCAGATTCTGCAGTTGGTCAATGAAGGCCTTGAGTGCTGGGTCTGTCTCTTCCCCTCTGTTGTAACCCCAGCTCCCAGCATGGGCCAAGACACGGGATAGGTGTGGTGGGCAGAATCTATGATGGCCCCTAGAATCCTACCCTCAGTGTGCACAGCCTTTGTAATCCTACCCTTTGAGTGGGAGTGGGCTCTTTAGCTGTGATGCATGTCCCTCCTGTAGTTGGCTTCCATTATATGGCAAAGGTGAAGGGATTTTGCATGTGTAATGAAGGCCCCAAATGAGTTGATTTTGAGACAATCAAAAGGGAGATTATCCTGAGTGGGCCAGTCTTAATCAGGTGAAAGCCCTTAAAAGAAGGCCTGGGTCCTTCATGAAGAGAGAATGCCTCCTGCTGGCCTTGAAGAAGCAGGCTGCCATGTTGTGAGAGGACCCATGAGGGAACTGTGGGGCCTCTAGGAGTTGGGAGTGGTCCCGGCTGACAGCCAGCAAGGAATTGGGGCCCTCAGTCCTATGCCCACAAGGACCTGAAGCTCCAGAAAGGACTACAGCTCGGCTACCTCCTGCATGGCAGCCTGTGAGACCCTGACCGGAGGACCTAGCTAAGCCACACTAGACTCCAGACCTGTGGAAGCTGTGAGATTGTAAATGTGTGTTATTTTAAGCTGCTAAATTTGTGGAAATTTGTTATGCAGCAATAGCAAACCAACACAGCAGCCTTGGCAAACAGTGGCTGAAAGAGCGAACGAGCTGAGTGAAGCTGCTCACCGGCTTCTGGTCTGTCCTCAGATTGGTGGGCCTTTCCCACCAGGGAAAATGGGGTGAGTGGGAAGGGAAGGTTAGCGTCTGCAGTATCCCTCAGATTGCCCCCTACCTCACATGGTGCCGCTGAGGAACAGACTGAGCACTGCGCTCTGTCAGTTAGGAAGGGAGAATCTCCTAGGGCTCCTCTGAGCCTGGCCCCCTCTGCCACACTCGCAGGCGCTGACCAGTGCCCCCGCTCCATGGTCTGGGCCGTTCCCTGGAAGACATCACCATCTCCTCTCTCTTTTCTGATTGCAGCTGCCAGGCAATCTCCCTACCCCCACCCCCTGCCCTGTCTCCCTGCAAGGCGTGAGCTGGGGCTGGACTAGGCCTGCGGCTCCTCCCCTGATCCCTCTGGCCCTGGGGCAGAGTGCCTCTCCCTCACTGCCCCAGCCAGTCCTTGACCCTTGACCTCTGACTTGAGCACCCTAGAAGGCCTGGCCTCTCTGCCCCACCTGCCACCATGCTATCCCACCTCTAACCAGAAACATCAGACCTCCTCCAGGCCACCTGCCAGTCCCAGCATTGGGTTTCCCAGACCCCTACTCTTGGCCTGGTGTGATGACCACCGCAGGCCACCCGCTCCCTGACGCCACCAGCCCCACCCCAGCATCTCCTCTCTGATTCTCAGCAGGTCTCTCACTCCTTCTCCACCATCCCCAGCTCCACATCTGCTCAGCCTACCTTTCCTCAGTGGACAACCCGGTGTCTGCACTCCTGAGATAACACTGCAGTGGACATCTGTTGTTTTATCTGTTGGCATAGCTTCTCTTCTTTTTGAAATAGCACTCTCCTTCCTGTGGAGGAGTGCTCCCCCTAAACCATGCACGTGGGTCAGCGGGGCTGTGCGTCTGAGAGGCTGCTCTCTGGCCATACCAGTCCTGGTCACAGTGAATCCTAGGGAAGAATCCCAAGCTGGGTCAGTCATTGTTCTATAGGATTTTTCTAAGCAGATTTGGTGGGGAAAGCCTCATTCATCAGGTTGCTAAGGTGGAATATGCGACCAGACCTGGCTGTTGCTGCCATGTTCTCTGTAACACAGAGACAGCCATCTGTAACAGAAGGAACTTGCACCAGCTGAGGAGAGGAGGAAGAGGAAGAGGAGAGATGAAGACAAGACGGGAGCGGAGGGAAGGTATATTAGTCATCTATTGCTTGTAACAAATTACCCCAAAATTTAGAGTGGCTTAAACAATATACACATTATCTCATAGTTGGAAATCTGATTGTGGCTTAGTTCGGGGTCTTTCTCAAGACTGCAGTCAAGGTGTTGGCTGGGACCATGGTCATCTTGAGGTTCGACTAGGGCAGGATCTGCTTCAAGGCTCCATCCTGAGGCTTTTGGCAGGATTCAGTTTGTTGCAGGCTGTTGGACCAAGGGCCTCAGTTTCTTGCTAGATTCTGAGATTCTTGCTAGATTCTGAGATTCTTGCTATATTCTTCTCTGCTATTTCTCTACTTCTCTTTCTGGATGTCTCCACCCATTTCCCAATTCTGCCTCTCCGCCCAGACCTAGGTCTGCATCACAGCCAGTGTTTCCCATCGGCTCCTGGATATCAAACTCTTCCAGGATCTCATGCTTTTCCCACCACACCTGCTCCTCCTCCTGTGGTAGAGGGTACCAGGTATGCAGACTTGAAGCTTCAGGTTCATTGCTGGATCCAGTCCTCTTTAACCAGATACCTAAAGTTGCCAGTCCTGCAAAGCTTGTCTCCTCAGTATCTCCCACCCACCCCGCCCCTGCACATGGACATCTCCATATCCAGGCCTTTGTCATCTTTGCTACTGTCCCCATCCAGCCTTATCCCTTCATTCCCCTCTCCTCACAGATAATAGAGTGATCTTTCTAATGCCCAAGTTTTGACCCCGTCACTCTACTGTTTATACAATACCACTCGCTCCCCTCGCCCTTGACATAATGCCCATGTAAGGCCCTCACAAGTTAGCCTTGCCCATCACCATGCCCTTTTCCTCCGCACCCTCTCCTCTTGGCACTTGGCACCCCCATCTTCTCACTTACTGCCTGTGCTCTCTATTCTCCCAAGCACAGACCTTCTATCAGCCTCCAATGTTCCACTATCCCACACTCACCTGTCCAATCTTCTCCCACCTTCAGGTCTCATGGTCAAGTTCCATTTTGCCCCAGAAGGCCTCTCAGAACCTCCCACACATATGATGCCCTTCTCTTCACCCTAGGAAGGGGACTTGCTCCAGATGGCCCTGTGCAGAGGTGTTCCTGTGTGTGCCCCCATCCCTCATACACTGGGAGCTCCTGGTGACACAGTGGCTGATGAGAGTCTGTCCCGTGGAGGTGCTCAGAGAGTGAAGAGGGATTTGCTCCAGGGCTGAGGGAGGGGAGAGGGCGACCATGAGGTGTAGGGGTGATGCTTCTCCAATCACTCGTAGTTCCTTGCCCGCTGCTTTCCTCTCACCTCACCTCTGAGCCCTTGATCATGAAGTAGGGGGAAGGAAAAGGAACAGGCCAGAAATGGTCAGCTCTGAGCACATTGGCAGTTTCCTCTCGTTCTAGAAGGATTTCCTAATTCTCCAGGATTTACTCAGGCATCTTTGATTGACAGAAGCTGGTTAAGCTAGCGCAATCGAGAAGGAGGGGTTGACTGGCCCAGATAAGCAAACTGCCTAGAGGGAGGGGTGCAGCCAGCCTTTGAGAAACTCAAACTGGGGACCTCGACATTGTTAATTCCCTCCCTCCCTCCCTCCTTTCCTGCCTTCCTCTTCAAGATGAAAATAGCTTTAATGTTAGCTGATTACATAGTTACTACTTGGCTATTATAAAAATTTGAACAACATGTAAGGTAACCCTATTAACATTCTGGTTACCATCTGGACCAAGGATAAGCAAATTTTTTTCTCTAAAGGGCCAGATAGTAAATATTTTAGGCTTTGTGGGCCCTATGATCTCAACTCTGCCTGTGACAGCAACCACAGACAACATGTAAATGAATGGGCATGGCTGTGTGCCAGTAAAAGTTTATTTATAAAAATAGGTGGTGGGCCAGATTTGGTCCATAGGCTGTAGTTTGCCAACTCCTAGTGTGGACATTTTCCTTCTGCCTGGGTATCAGCTTCATTATCTCCTATGCCAGAAGAGTGGAGGGGTGGGAATGGAGGGGTCGTGGGTCCAGCAGCTCTGGGCTTTCTCCTCCATAGCTTATGGCCAATGAGGAAAGGCATGACTCCCTCCCAGCCCAGTTTGAGAATCCCAGTGGAGGACTTCAGCCTGGCTCAAGACAGAGCCCAACTCTGGATCAATCTCCAGGAGGCCTGTGGGAGGGGTTATCTGACTGGTTTTTGGTGGTGGAGGGATGTGCCATTTCTCAGATGAAGGGTGTGCAGTTTGAGGTATGTAAAACGATCATTATCCAGTACATTCTATATCCCTTGATAGTAGCTCAGCTTTTGTGAACTCAGTCTCGATGATTACTATGGCATGATTAAAAAAAGAAACCAGATTTTTTCAATTATCATGTCCCATCGTCTACTGTCTCCTACTAGGAGTTCAGTCAATCCCCTGACCTCTTTCCACCTTTGTATATGCCGTGACCTTCCTGCTTCTGACTCTAATGGAAGAGCCTCCCAACCCCCATCCCCACCCATGGACCCAGCCCAGCCCGATGCAGACTTGGGCATCTATCTTGGCCCAGGCAAGCAATGCTGTGGATTCCGGCTGGTGGCTGAACCCCTCGCACCTTAGAGACCCCAGAGGGGAACCTGCCCTCTGTCTCCTTCCCTGGCTGCCGAGGGTCCCCGTGTCCGGCTCACCTCTAGGGTCAGCCCAGCTGTCTGCAGTTTCCTCTTGGGTCTACCTGTCTGGCCTGGCTGACTGGTATCCCTTCTCCGGCTTCCATTCACATCCGGCCCCAGCTTAGACCTCAGCAGCACTATTTAAATCGATAGCCTCTTGGGAAGCACCATGACCCACTGGAAAGAGACTACATTAGGATCTGTGGACCAGGGTCTGGCCCTGGCTTCATCCTGGAGCAGACAACAGACCTTGGCAAGCTGTTTCCTCTTCTGTAAGATGCAGATCATAATGAACTGAGCTCACAGGGCAGTTGTGAAGAGTAAGACAACGGAGGTAACACGTACTTTTTTTGGCTCATCGCAGGACTAGGGTGACCAACCATCTCCAATGGCCCCGGAAGCTTCCTGGTTTTAGCACTGAAAGCTCTGTGTCCCTTGGTCCTGGGTAAATGGACACTGCAGTCAATGCTGCAGCGTTTCCCCCTCTCCCGCTGTGACCCTTTCACAGGGACTGAGGTCCTCACATACTTCCATTTGCAGCTTTGAGACTCCCCTAGGCCGTCCTGTGGAGAACAGCTCTTTGGCCTGCTGTGTTAAGACCCCAGGGACCATTCCACACTCTTCTATCGTCCTGTGTGCTAGACTCAGCCTTAGCTTTCCCCGCTCTGGCCCATCCTATAGGAGGCTCCAGGCCTTGCTGCAGGGGTTGTGGCCATGCCCTGTTGCCCACCAAACCTAAGTCCTGGCTCCCTCTGTTCTCGTGCTGATGCTCACTCGGGGCTGCCTGCCACACCCAGGGCAAATGTGCTAATGGAAACTGCCACCCCCCAGCTACCCCTTCTGCTCTCCCCTGCATCCTGCTGCACTCTCAGGGCATCATGCAACCCACCTGCCTAGCAAAGCTCCATCCTCACCCCCTCCTTCATCCTCTGGATGTTGGGGCTGCCTCTCGTGGACTCCTGCTATTCATGATAACACCCATTTAGGCTCTTCCTCGACATTTAGCTATTTTCAGGGAAGAGTAAATGGTTTGGAGGGTGGACGTGAGGACCACTGGGGGAAACAGGATGGGAAGGGCTGACTGAGAAGGAAACTAGACCTCCAGGCTGCAGGTTGATTTCTTCTGTGGACATGGGGAGCCATGGGAGGCTTGTCAGCAGGGAGGGGCTGGATCAGGAGGGGCTTGGAGGAATGGCTGGGGAGAGACTGGGCCTGGGGGGCCCCAGGAGAGAGGTAGAAAGGGACTCTTCCCCCTACCCTACTGCCTGCTTCCCGGAAAGGACTTGGACTGTAGGCCTTCTGTCCTCCCGTGGTCACGGTGCCCCTGAGGGCTGTGGATGCAGCACATCACACCAGGACATGAAGCCCTTCTCTGCCACTCTTCCCACTGCCAGGGCTGAGCTGACTGGTAGTTAGAGCCAATTCCCTAGACTATGGTCCATTCTTCTGGTGCTGGTTTGCCCAGTGTTGCCCTTGCCTCAAATTCAAATCAACCAAATTAACATTTTGTATGGGACAGTATCACCCTGTATAAGATAGTGGTAATCTACTAGGAGTTTTTCCCTGATTTTCTGCTTGGTGAGCATTTGTTTTTACCCAACCCAGAATTCTAGTACAGTAGTCCCCCCTCATCAGAGGTTTCACTTTCTCCAGTTTCAGTTATTTGCCGTCAACCGTGGTCCAAAAATATAAAATGGAAAATTCCAGAGATAAGCAATTCATAAGTTTTAAATTGCAGGTTGTTCTGAGTAGTGTGATGAAATCTCGCACCACCCCACTCCGTCCTGTTGGGGACGTGAATCATCCCTTTGTCCAGCGTATCCGCTACCCACCTGTTGGTCACTTAGTAGCCCTCTGCTCATCGACCGTCACAATATTGCAGTGCTTGTGTTCAGGTAACCCTTATTTTCCTTAATAATGGCCCCAAAGCGCAAGTGTAGTCATGCTGGCAGTTCGGGTATGCCAAAGAGAAGGTATTGTTAATCTCTTTCTCTCCCTAGTTTATAAATTAAACTTTATCACGTGTATATGTGTGTAAGAAAAAACATTAATATATATGTAGGGCTCGGTACTATCTGAGGTTTCAGGCGTCCACCGGGGGTCTTGGAACATATTCCTCACGGATAAGGGGGGACTACTGTCCCTAAATTTGCCTCCTTCAGGTAAAATTCATCAGAGGTGGTGCTTCTCAATGTGTGCTCCTTTGTGTGGCTTAATGTTTACTGTCGCCCACTTTTGTGCATGATGCAGACTGCAGTGTCTGTCCCTGCTCACGGGGCGCCCTCTGTGACTAGGGGCCCTGAGCCCATGGCACTGTATTAGTGTCCTACTGCCAAGTCAGCACAGCACCCGATGGCGAAGCATAAATGCTAACTGACACAGGCAGAGTTGTTTTAGCTTTGCTGCAAAACTATTTGCTTAGTTATTATAAATATACTTAAAAGTCATTGAAGAATACATGGAAAATATAAAAAGCAGAGATAAAAAGAATTCCCTATTTTTGTACTGCCAAACTCATTGTCCACAGGTTGTTCAATTCTCTTCCATTCTTACCCTGAATGTCTGTTGTTTTCACACAGTTGAGATTGTTCCTTGTTCATGTCCTTGGATTTTCCTCTCGTCACTAAATATTGAAACATAAGCATTTCTTTATATCACAAAAATCTTTACAAAAGCAATTTTAATTGACTGCATATTTCGTTGGTTAGCTTTCCCATGGTTCAGTTAACCGATATTCTCTATTGATTATTCCAATTTTTCCTACTATAAACAATACCAAAAAGAACATCTTTATGCAATAAATATTTTTTCCTTATTTAGAATTATTGTGGCTTCAGCGAATAATTTGCTAAATAATACCAAACAACAGATTTCCAGAAGTGAAATTATTTCATCAAAGAGTGTGAATATTTACAGAATGTTTGTGCCTATTTTAAACTGCTATCCAATAAAATGCTGACATTACTAAGCTTGTTTTTTTCATGTATCAAGTTTTACATTTTTTAATAAAATTAAGTCTAGTTCTTCTGATATCATTGATACTTTTAAGCCTTGTCACATCCCCATCTGTAGGTTAAATATTCAATTATAGTTTCTTCCTGTGTTGTTTATTTTATTTCATTGTTATTATTATACGTGGTTACACCTGCCTGTTGGTCTGAGTGGGATTTCTTTGGCCCACCATGTGAGGTGAGGTGGCTGGGCTCTCACCTGGCTTATAACTTCCCTGGGGCATGAAAGTGAGGAATAAACTCCCCTCCTCAGCCACATTCCTTCCTCTGAACCCATCAGTCAGCTTTTGCGCATCCTTCCTGGTGGAGCAGAGGGCCTTCCTTTCGGGGCTGTAAGGAAGTGTGAGATGCTGCAAGGCTCCGTGCAGCCCTCTGGCAGGGCTGTGCTGTGGAAGGGGCAACCCTTCGACCCATGTGGCAGAGAAGTCCTCCTCCCTGGGTGGTCAGGCTGTCCTCTCTGCATCCCTGCACCCCAGCCTCATTCTGGGGCACCCACATGTCCCCAGGTAGCCAGGCTGCCCCCGCCCCCCGGCCGACCCTATCCTGGGCAGCTACTCCCCCAGCATGAGGTTTGGTTCCACATGCAGACGACAAGAGATTGGAGCAGGTGCCAGAATATTCCTCAAGAGCAGCTCAAGGAGGCACTGGCCCTGCCCCTGCCCTCACCCCAGCCCAGCTCACAGGGCCCTTTGGAGTCCTGTTTTTGGACTCTCGCTGCACCCAGTGAGACTTGGAGATTTTTCCTCTTCGACATCCATTTGTCAATGTTTCCTGAGGGTCTGTGATGAGCTGAGCATTGAGGCAGGTTTTTCTAGGGAAGCAGACCATAGGGAGTGTGGTATGTCTAGAAACTGAGAGCAAGGTGGGGTGGGCCACAAGATGAGGACAGAGAGGTGGGTGTGGGGCAAGGGATGATGGTATAAATCTCCCTTGGAGACCCTAACTGAACCTGGGTGGAGAGATCCTCGAGGGCTTCCTGGAGGAGATGGTAACTGGGCTGAGAAGGAAACAGCACAGAAAAGAGGAAGGAAAGGCATTCCAGGCCAAGGGAGTACACAGAGCCAAAGAGAGAGGAACAGGCATGGTCTTCCCAGAAACTGTAAGTAAAGTGGGAGGCAAGGGTACCCCTGGCCCTTGTGGACCTTTCAAACAGTCACAGCCACCAGGACCACTGAGTCAGGCCATTGGAAGAGAAGAAAGAGGCGCGGGGTCTGCTGAAGCAGAGATGTGGCTTTGCAGGGCAGCTCAGAGAAACACAAAGGCTGTAAATGGACAGAAGCCCAGGGCTGGGGTCCTCCCTGCAGGCAGGGCAGTGAACCGGACGATACAAGACGCAGTGCTTGGGGCTGGTCTTGCCATCCCTCCCCTCCCTGGAGCCCACCACCCTAGCAGGAGCAGGGATTCTGGAGACAACAACTCTCTGCTCTCACTGGGGAGGGGGTCTGGCCTCCCATAGACCCAGAGGAGGTTCTCTGAAGCCTGGTCCTGGAGGGGACCAGGCAAGGAGAGGGGCCAGACAGCAAGGGGTAGAGAGGGAGTCGCTGCCTGCCTGGTGGTATGACCTGGGACAACCTTCAACTCCCCAAGCCCAGTGTCTGCGTCTGGCGCAGTATTCGCCTTGCCTGGTGGATCCTGAGGTTTAAACATCATTCCTTAAATCGCTATCAGTGATGCCAGGTCTCTTCCGCCTGAGAGTGAGAGGACGGCCAGATGATGTTCTTCAAACCGGCCACCACAGCCTGGCCGCGGCTACTCTCTGTGCCGAGGTGCCAGGCATCTGGGGACCTGTGTAGCCTGGTGCCGCGGCGTCCTGGACCCTGTCTCTCTTGGAGGCCGGCCAGCGCCTCTCTGGAGCCAGCAGAGGCATCCGGTGGGCTGGCAGGCGGCTTTTATGTGCCTAGTTAGGGTTTTATGGTGCAGCCAGGCAGATGTGTGTCTGACAAGGTGTGTGGGTAGCTGCGAGCATCTGTGCTCCCGGCTGGGCTGCCCCAAGAGCAGAGGCTGCTGGGACTGCATTCCCCCTGCCAGCCGCATAACAGGGGGACTAGCCCTTATTTGGCTAGGCCCTTTCTCTCCTGAGATACTTGTTTCCATTTGTTCATGAAACAGCTGGGCTGAGCCAGGCAGAGGGAGTGGAGGCCGTGGGGTGGGCAGGCAGAGAACAGGCTCCTAGGAGCCTGGGCTTGGTGGGAGCTTCAGGGCCACGAGCATTTCGGACCAAGAAGGTGTCACTGGACCACTCACCCAGGTTCCTCCAATCCCCGGCGGGGCCAGTTCTCTGCCCTGGGAACTCAGGGACGGCAGCGGCGTCCTGCCCTGTGCACTTGTATTCCAGTGGAGGTAAGCAGACAAACTAACAAGACGGTTTCCAGCAGAGTGGGCTCTAGAAAGGCCAGGAGCAGGGCCATCTGGGCCATCGGTTTCCCCAGTGGTAAACTGGAGATATTCACACTGCCCCCTCCCAATCCACCAGGCACATGGTAGGTGCTCACTCTCAGCTGTTTTCTTTCACTAAGGGACGCATAACCTGGGATCCTCAGCACCACCATGGAGAGATTTGTTATACGTCTTAGTCACGGCGCTGTGATCCAACCGAGTGACCACAGCAGGGAGGGTCTGGGGAGGTTTCATCTGGTCGGGGTCTCTCCCTGCCAGCTGATCCCCACCCTTGCTCAGGGGTGGAGGCAGATTCTAGACGCACCACCTGAACTCGGGCCATCAGGAGATTTCAGGCGGAAGGTGGGCTTGTTTCCGTGGGAACCCATGGGTCTGATCATCAAGGGGAACAGGAGGGAGGGACTACAAGTTCCTTTCCTTTATGTGTCATGGAGTGTTGGTGGTGGTGGATTTTGGCGGTCCACTGGCTGGCAACTGATGACAGAGCTTGCAGTAGAAAATAGGAGTTCTTTTAGCTCTGGAGACCCCAGGGATTCTAAAAAGACTCTACCAGCCAGAAGAAGTATACATGAAGTTCCAAACATCTATGTTCCCTGAGTCATTTTCCTGCTTCACTGCATTCATGGGAGAAGTGGTCCTTACGTTACCAGGATGCCAATGGTGTGATGCATCTTAGATCTTGTTCTGGTTCTGCAAGGAATTTGGGCCAGTCACTTCCCCTCTCTGCAAGCCTCAGTTTCCCCACCTGTAAAGGAGCAAGTGTAGAGCATAAAGACTCCTTAGGTGCACAGCTCTAGTGACCTCTGGCCCAAGGGACCCCACCCTCTGTTAAAGTCTTCAGCTGTCCTATTTGAAAACACTTGAGTCTCCATGTTGATCAGTAGGAGATTTGGGGATGCTCTTTTCGGGACCGTGATACTGTTTTTGCACAAGTCTGTAGGGTCCAGAAGCACACCCAACTGAAGGACAAAAACATCCTCCTTTGGTGGGGATAACAGGAAAATAACAGTGGTGATGAAGAAACACAAAGAAGTGTTCCAAGTCTTGCCATGCATGAGTCATCTTGTCACCCCTCTGGCACGATGAAGGTCAGGGTCTCTGGGGCTAGTAAATGGGAAACATGTGGCAATTGTGTCTCTCTGTCCTGGGGCCAGGCCCTTGGGAAGAGTGAGGAAATCTTCATTCTGTGACCATCAACGTGAGAAGAGGAGACAGAGTTGACATTTGGGGGACGAGGATGCACGGTCAGTCCACTCTCTGGGTCCATCCATCCATGGGCTGTGTCAGGGGGCACCCAGGAGCATAGATATCCCCTCCCTGCAGCCCCATTGGAGAGTGGTCAGATTTCTCTGAGGCCTTGTGGAGAGTCCTGCGGGGGATGGCACGGTGAAGCTGTGACCAATGGCCGCATTGTGGAACCAGCACCTTCGTCCTCAGGCAACTTTCTATGGATTAGAAGTCTTCAAATTCTGTCAAGTCCCAACACCACGGAATCCTCCTGCATTGAAAAGCTTCTTCTCTTACCACCCATGGGGCTGCTTACAGAGGCATGGAAGGGCTGCCGATTTCCTTTAAGCCTGAAGTTACTTTGTAAAACATCAAAATAATTATCAAACATATCCACACATCAGACGCAGTTTGGAAAATACCAAAAAGAAAAGAAAATATAATCCTGATTCCTATCACACAGTGTTGACTACCATTTTGATATCTTTCCATCCTTGACTTTTCCTGTGGAAGTTTTTGTCCTGTTACACAGCTATGCTTATACAATTGTACACTTTCATATCATGATTTCATCTTTTCTACTGAAAATCATAAACATATTCCCATGTGATTACAGACTTTTCCTAGATATCACAAGTGGTAGCTGAGGACATGCAGTAGGTTAATTAGCCAATTCCCTATTGATTAATTATCATTTCAAGCTTTGGCTGTTATAAATAGTAGCACAGTGACTATCTTTGGGTAGTTTATTTTTTAATTCTGGAATCAGTTCTTTAGGGTCAGTTCCCAGAGTGGAACTGTTACTTCAAAGGATTTGAACACTTTTAGGTTCTTGATCTCCTGTGGTAAAGGCTAACCTTGGGATTCCACCTTCCATGTGCCCAGAGGGAGCAGTGTGAGTCTTCTGCTCAGAAAACCCTTGTCCACTTGCTCTAGACCAGCAGATTGGCCTGAGGCTGACCACGAGGTCCTCTGTGAGCCCCTTCCCCTCTCTCCACTCCTTCCATTCTCCTCTAGTGTCCAGAGCTGTGAGCAGCAGTGGTCTTCAGAGGCCTTGAAGAGCGTTCCAGGCTGAGGTGCTTCACTAGCCTTGGATAATTCCACCGAGGCCTTTGCTCCTGAGCATGCTGGTTCCCACCCATGGACAGGGCCATAGTGCCAATACACGTGGCAGGATTTGCTCCCAGCATGGCCCCACAGAAACAGAGTGACTAACCAGAGTGCCTTCCTGTCTCCTCAAAGTTCAGGCCAGGGGTCCCAGGTTCAAAGAACTGTGTCTGACTCACTTTTTCCCATTCCCCAAAGGCAACTGCAACTTAAATACACTGAAATTACCTCCTGCCTTGCCCAAACAGAAGCCCTTCCCCGGGGCTCACTCAGTCCAGGGTGTAGGCAGGGGTGACAAAAATAGCACTGGCACTCCGTGCCAGAGTGGGGACATGCTATTGCCCTGGCCCAGGGCCACCTGGGGCATCAGAGACACTTCTAACCTGCCTTACCCCTCCTCCATCCATACCACATGCTGCACTTGCCACTCTTGGCTTTACTTTTCCTTTGTATTTGGCACTGGAGAGAAGACTGGTCTGGGAGTCCCTTTTAGCCTGATGATGGGGCCAGGAGCCTGAGGTTACTGGGACCTGGGGAAGGGCCGGGAAAAGTGAACTTTACTAAAGGGGGATGCATTAGGAAAGGAGAGAAGAAGGTTCCAAACCAACTTTGCAACTTCACAAACATGCAATGTAGCTGAGGGTGGCCCCAACCTGAGGAGCAGGTAGCAGGTGGGCCCTCTGGGCTTCATGGGAGCACCCCACTGCTGTCAGCAATTGTGTCTGTACTTTCACACTCAGGGTTGGAGGTCCTCACTCAACGAAGGCCTCCACTCTGGGGCACACGGGACAACTGCTGTGATGTCTCCAGGGACACAGAGCCCACAGCCTAACCAAACGGCTTGTCACACTGGGGGACCACTCTGTTCCTTTCATTTATTTTAAATCTTTTTAGGAATAAGGGAGGGCATAGGTAAATAAATACACTCTTCCTTAGTGGAGCAAATCATCTCTCTCCCAGAGAGTTCACTCACTGGCTACTCTCCCACCCAAACGGCCAGAAGAGCGAGGCTAGAACTTTCTTCACATGCAGTGAATGCAACATTTATAGACTTCCCAGGTCTCTTCTTTTCAGATAAAACACTCCTGTTCCTCCAATTGTTTCCACGTGGCCTGCTTCCTACCTGCTTATCTCCCTTAGGGCAAGCTCCACTTTTCAATTGCCCTCTTAGAATGTGGTGTGGAGAACTAAACGATTCTTCAGATGAACCCACACACACGGGAGCTGATGGTACCTGTGTTCTGGACACCCTGTGCCTCCAGACTCCATCTGCCACGCTGAGCAGTGTAGAGAGTCGCAGCCCACCAGCTTACAGTCAATAATCACCCCCCTGCCCCAGGCTTTTAACATGAACATCTGGGCAACTAAGCTAAGCTAAGACCCTTCTCTCCAGGACAAGATATTCAATTCTCTCAATTGCTTTTCCTCTCAATACCATTTAGAAGACTGGCTCTGTGAGACTGGTTATCCCTGGTAAGTCTCTGTGGGTGTCATAACGTGTAGTTCCTGGAGCTCCTGCCAGGCAGAGAGACCCTTGTGCACTGGGAGATGAGAGCGCCACGCAGAGCCTCTATGGCTGTGTGTAGGATGGGGAGGACAGGACTCCCCGTGAACATGCTCTGTGCAGCTGTGACTTCGTTATAACACACAGCACTGATATTGATCCGTCACAATTCGCTACTTATGAAGGACAAATTCCACATTTTAGAGTAAGCTTTAAAGAAATACAAGCAGAAAAATTCAAATAAAGACTTTTCTCCCCCAAGCTCTAAACTTTTCACACAGAATAACACTGAGGACTTTCTCTGCGTGGCTAGCTTCCTCTCGCTCACCGTGCTTGCTCCGAGCTCCATCATTGCAAAGCCACCAGCCCTGCAGCTGGTGCTGATTAAGAAGCGTTGACAGAGTGGTTTTTCTCTTCCTACTAACTAGTGGGTTGGAAAGGAACATTTATTGAGTTTCTACCGGGTAACACACTCCTGCTAGGCATTCTACATACCTGATTCCACCTAACCTTCGCCACAACACGGTGAAACACGTTCTTACCTCCATTTCGCATATGGGAAAACTGAGGGTCAGAGAGCTTAAATCGTTTGCCCTGTTGACAAAGCTGGTAATGATAGAGTTTGGATTTGAGTACACAGATTTTTTTTGTTGTCTCAAAAGGGACTGTTTGCAGCAAACACTGTTTTTTTTGTTGATTCAAAAGCCTGTGCTTTGTCTACTGCTTTAGACTCTGGACCAGCGCCTTCCAATGGAAATAGAGTGTGAGCCACAAATATGAGCCAAATATGTAATTTTATATTTTCTCACAGCCACATTAAAAAAGGGAAAACCAGGTAACATTAATTCCAGTAATATGTTTTTTAACTCAGCGGATCCAAAATATTAACATGTAATCAATATAAAAATTATTAATTTTACATTCTTTTTTTGTGGTAAGTCTTTGAAATCCATTGTGTAATTGACACTTACAGCACATCTCAATTTGGACTAGCCACACTCCAAGTGCTCTGTAACCATATGTGGTTAATGGCTGCCATATCAGACAGCTCAGCTATTAAATATAAAAATAGCTGTTTTGTCTTCTTTCTTAGCTATTCTTGAATTACATTTTTTTCTCAATGCTTTTAAATACATTTGAATGTTACAAGAAATAGTCAATGATTTCCTAATAAGGTGAAACTGAGATAGTTTCTTACTTGTATTAGTCAGCTCAGGCTGCCATAACAAAATACCATAGACTAGTTGGCTTAAATATGAACGTTTATTTTATCATAGTTCTGGAGGGTAGAAATCTGAGATCAAGGTGCCAGCATGATCAGGTTCTGGTGAGGATACTCTTCCTGGCTTGTAGATGGCTGCCTGCTCGCTGTGTCCTCACATGGCAGGGAGAGAGAGAGCGAGAGAGAGAGAGAGAGAGAGAGAGAGAGAGAGAGAGAGAGTAGGCACTAGCTCTGGTGTCTCCTCTTATAAGAGCACGAAAGCACGAATCCCACCATGAGGGCTCCCCCTCCCCCATGACTCCATCTTACCCTAATTACCTCACAAATGTCCCATCTCCAAAAACCATCACATTGGGAGTTAGGGCTTCAACTTATAATTTGAGGAGACAGAAACATTCAGTCCCTAACGTTACTGAATAAAACGCAGGATTAGAAAATATCTTGCTGTGCTCAGTGATGCAAAGCATCCTCGAGTTACCTCTGAGGACAACTTGGAAACCTCTCTTGGTGTGTATCATGAAGGCTGCATGTCACAGAAATGCCCCTGCAAAGTGAAGACGTTCATTCAAACCCTGCTCTTTACAGCTCTTTGCACACTTTTTCCTCAGTCCTTATAGCAAGGGGCAGTATCCTTAACCCAATGTTTAAGATTCAGACCTGGAGGCTCCAAGGTGTAGCGATATGTTGGCAGTTAGATGGTAAATAGAGTGGGAGCCAGGCTTTGCCCCTGGCCCTCCTAGCCCAGGGCTCTCTCCCACATGCTGCTTTGTGAAGAGTTGCTGATGACTTGCTGCTATTTCCCAAGGGAATCGAGATTAGGGTGATCCCTGTTCTGCACACCTGTGTCTTTGTGTCCCTTTTGAGCAGCAAAGAGCTTTAACAGGTTTCAGATCATCATCTGTGCCAAGTGCTTGGTGGCTTGGCCAGTGGGCCTCTGTGCTGGTGTCCAGAGAGCCAAGATCCCTTTGCATGTGGCTGTGGGAGCTTCTAGGGAGGGATGCCTGGGGAGCAGGCATTTGAACAGCTTTCACCTTGTTATCGAAGTGGCTGCACTTCATTCCTGTGTCCTCCAAACCCTCACCCCAGACTGCGCCCTGCAACCCTGGCTGGGCTGGAAGTGCACAGTGATGGAGTGGCGGATGTTGGCTCTCAGCAATCACAGCATGGCAACACAATGAGGAGAGAGGCGGACAGCCTCCTAAATCGGAATGTGTGTCAGCAAGGCATTGGTTTACCAGCAGATGACAGCAGACAGGAGCTTCTGGGGCTCGGGGTAGATGCCACTGCCTTCCAAGAACGCAGAACCCCAGGGCGGCCTCGTTGAGGGGAACATGGGTAGGGCAGGAGCAGAGCGGGGTGAGTATCTCCTGACCTGGACAAGCTGCCTCAGACAAGGGGGTCTCTTTCCCACCTTCATTGCCTCTTTAAACCCAGATGGTGACAAGAGGGACTTTATGGACAAAGATAAATACTGTTTATTGAGCAACTGTGATATGCCAGTCATTTTACTTATGTCACTTATTATGGGTTGAACTGTGTCCTCCCAAAATTGATATCTTGAAGTCCTAACCTCTAGTACCTCAGAATGTGACCTAAGTAGAGTCATTGCAGATGAAATTAGTTAATATGAGGTTATTAAGTGGCCCCCTAATCCAATATACTGGTGTCATAAAAAAGGGAAAATCTGGAGACAGATACACACACAGGGAAAACACCAGGTGAAAATGAAGGCAGAGATGGCGGTTATTCTTCTACAAGCCAACAAACGTCAAAGATTGACAGGAAACCACCAGAAGCCAGAGGACAGGGTGGAACAGATTCTCCCTCATAGCCCTCAGAAGGAACCCAACCTGCTGACACCTTGGTTTTAAACTCCCAGCCTCCTGAGATCAAGCCTCAGGCCTCTATCTGGCTCAGGATTCCCTTAACAGAACTGAGAGACAAGAAACTTCTGTTATTCAAGCCTCCAGTTTGTGGCATTCTGTTATGGCAGCCGTAGCCAACTAGCACATCGTGTCATTTATTACATATACCAGTCCTATGAAGAAGATGGTATCATGCCCATTTAATAGAAGAGGAGAACAAGGTTCAGAGTAGTGACTCATCCAAAGTTGCTCAAAGGTATAGTTTGAACCCAAATCCATCTCACGCTCAAGCCCACTATGTCACATGACCTTCAGCGGGCATTTCCTCTCAGGCTTCATGTGAGTGCGCAGCTTAGGAAAGGATCAGATCGTTCACTCACGAAAACATTCACTTCTCTTAAGTACATCCTCCTCCAGGTTCTTTTGAAAGGTGAGCCGACCCACTGGGAACAGGGGCTGTGTATCACTTTTCAGGAACCAGCTCCTGGACAAGCCAGTTCCACTGGTCCCCCTGAGCCTGCCCAGCAAACTCCCAGCAGTGGACAAAATGCTTATCTAGCTCAGGCCTCCCCCAAATAGAGCTATGCTCCTGCCTCAGCACCCCCCAGGATGGAAGTTCCCTTCTGATGACAGAAATGCCCCCGATACAGATGAACAAATGCCCCATCCGTGGTTCATGAGTTTCACTCAGTCCCATTATAGGCATGCACATCTTTTCACCTTTCCTACAAAATGGAATGGAAAGTAAGGCTGAATCTCTAAAGAATTTTTATTGGCTGTGTCTGTCACTTACTTTGGCTCCATAAATCAAAGAGATGTCAGGCTGCAAAATACAGGCAGCCCCCTAGTAATATTCCATCAGGATGTGCTGTGGGCACAGTGTATTGTACTTACTGGGTCAAACAAACATCTTTCATCTGTCTGTGATTCCGTTTATTGAGTGGGGTCTTTCCTTTCAGTTAATTTCACTCCTCTGGTGGGACGTTAAGGGACCCGGGCCGTTCTTAAGTAAGGTAACCGTTACTCTTTTAGTCTTTCCCCCGTTAGCTTGACCTAGACTCCAAAGGAATTTTTTTGAAGCCCTAGGATAAAACCAGGCACCCCTTCAGCCACCTCCACTTACTCCTGCAGGAGGGCGTGGGACACAGCAGAAGGTCCAGCCTACACCCAGCCTCGTCCCCCAGCAGGTTCACCATGTCACATGACAATGGTGAAAAACTCGTCCTGATTGTCCCTAAAAGGATGTTCCTGTTGACTGCAATTCCTTTCTACTTTTAGTTTCCCTGAGAAATGCAAAAGTAAAACTTGCTTGTGGTACAATATTACTTGTTACAGAGGTGTATAAGTAAAACGTGATCATAGCTATCTCCTTGCAATTTTTAAAGAAATTTTCAAAGAGAAATTAAGTTGTACCATATAGAGTGTTTTGTAATTTCTTTTTTTTTTTTTGGTAAACGATAAACCAAGAAGTCTTCTAGATTAGTAGAGATAAATTTAACTCCTTTTAATTCCTCCTGTGTTTTCCATACTTTGTCTAACCATTCCTCCAAGGCTAGTCTGGTATCACTCGTGACCCTGCCCCTGGATGCTTGCTGCCAAGAGGCTGTTCTGTTGATTCTGCTGCCATCGTCTCTACTAGACCCTGGCTACCGGATGCTGCCATCTCAACAACCATCACCCCTACTGTCATCAGCTCCAGCGCGACCAGCACCTGCCATCACTATCTCCGTCACCACCACCACCAGAGGGAATCCCGAATTGTCCCCTGGTTCCTTGCAGTCCTGGTGTCAGATTCAAAGTCCTCACTGGGCGTCTCTAACTGTCCGTACACGAGTTTTAGCTGTCAGGAGTCAAGGTCAATAATCTGATATCTGGGTTAATTTGAGGAGGATTGGTATCTTTATAATATTAAGTCTTCCTATCTAGGAACATAGCATACATTAAAGTCTCTCACATTTCCAACAATTTTTGTTAACAAAATGCCAGTCTGATTCTTACTCATTTATAGGTGATTCTGTTTTCTCTCCTAGTGTTTATGATTTTCTCTTTATCCTTTGTGTTTTAAAATGTTATATGGTATTTTTTTCATTCATCCTAGTAGAATGGATGGGTCATTTTAATCTGGAGTTCCTTCTCCTTGTCTGCCTGCTCTATGTTCCAGCAGATTTCCTTGACTTTATCTTTTGGTTCATTTACTGATGTTTATTTTAGGGACACAGAATGGGGGATCATATTTAAAATGTCTAAGGAGATGTTTTTTTCCTAGAATATTCTTTCATTAATGTATAATCTTCCTGAATTTCTGAGAGTACTAATTAGAGTTTTTTAAAGTTTCTTTTGATCATTGAATCATCTGTATGTCCATAGGAGTCTATTCCACTGTCTACCCTTTTAGTCCTCATGTTGCACATGCTGACTTGCTCTGTCTGCCTGGTGCACCCCTGTTTGGAAAGCAGGCTTGTTCTTCCAGATGATGGGTACAGTGGCCCTTTTCTCCAGAGGCTTCTCCTCTGATTGAACTGGCTGCTTGGGTGCTCTGGGTTTCTGGGCTGGGCTGATAGCCCCCTAGACTGCAGTGAAGAGCAAGTCTTCAGGCTGAAGGCATGGCTTCTAAAGGAAATGTGTCCAGTCGTGTTGATGTCGGAAAGCAGAGCGCTTCCTCTGGGTTCACCTGCCTCTCCCCCTGCCCCTCCGGCTGACCTGGGGCGTGCCTGGCTGCAGAGAGGAGACCCCCTTTCCTGTATCCATTTGTTCAGAGGAGCTGACAAATGGCTTCCTCTGAGTTCCCACTTTCTGCTGGTGATTTTCCATCCCATTCTCTGGCCTGTGCCAGTAATAACATTTCACACTCGTCTGACACCTTTTCTCCTCTGAGCTCCAGGCACTCGACAAGCAAACAGTTACTATTATTGCCCTCTGCATTCTGATGGAAAAGCTGAGAGTTCCAGGATCAAAGCTGCCACGGTTGGGGCTGAAGGTGAGGCACTCAGACGCCCAGATCAACTCCTAGCCCTGTGTAGGACCAAAGACAGCACCCCGGCCCCCAGGCCTTTAAGAGGTCCTCAAGGAGAGGTGGCCCAGGGAGGCTTCTAAACGCTGGTCCCTGGAGGCCTCCTCAGAGCCCTCCTAGTCCAGTGTAAAGCTCGTGCATTTGGTCTTCGCTGGTGATAGCAGAAGAGAATGGGGCTCCTGGAACCATACCCCGAAAGGAAAGGTGGGTCAATGGTTTGTAGTTTTTTCTGGGGATAAGAAGACTCACAGAAGCTGCAGTGTTATCACCTTGTCTTGAGGACCAAGAAGCAGATCTGTGTTGTGTGGCCCCAGACAATGGAATAAGGTGCAATTGCTATAAGCTACCTGGGGTGGGGTTCCACTATTTGGAGGTCTTGTTGACACAGTGAGCTGCCCAAAAAGGAGTGAACACCTGTCCCTGGTGAGGTCCTGATGGAAGCTGCTTCAGCTGTCAGTGTGGATGTGCATCACTGCATGGGGCTTGGGCAGGATGACCCATGAGACCTCTTCCAACCCTCACATTTGCATCATAAGATTTATCTCTCATGTCATCTCTTCTAGGTGGTGGAGCCCTTGGGGCTGAGACCATGAAATTCTGGGGCAAGTTGCATCTTATGGATCTGTGAAGTTCCTTGGTTCTCTCCTTCTCCTCCTTTCCTTCAGCAAGCCTTGATTTGGGGTCTACGTTTTTTCTCTTCTGTAGGCAGCTTTGCCCAGTGGCAGCTGACTGTCTGGCTAGAAGGAACGCCTGAGACCATAAAATTTTCAGCAGCCAAACAAGCCCCTGTTGACTTAAATGTCTGCTAGGTTGGTGTTGTGAGTCAGCAGTGAGGGAGGAGTGTGTGCTGAATTCAGCTGCCCCCAGTCGGGTGGCTGGAAACTGGCCCTCATTGACCTGGGAACACATCAATCTTAGGAATGATTCATGGAACCGTGAGGAGGGAGAGGACACCTGGCCAGGCAGCAGCTGAGAACGAGCCATCCCTTCCCCGTGGGTCCAGAGGGAGACCAGCAGCTGGAGGTGGACGGGGTGTGTGTGTGACTGCATTTACCAAGCAGATACAATACTGAGCACATCTGTTATGTGTTATAGCTTGGTTAAACCTTTCGCAACCCGGAGAGGTGGGTCTTATAATTTTACAGGTGAGAGATTTGAGGTTGAGTAACCGGCCCAGGGTCTTAGCACTAGCTCGGAGCAGAGCTGGGATTTTAACCTAGTCGTCCGCGGCTCTGACACTCTTTCTCCTCTGGAACACTACATGCTTGAAGTTAGGGACCACAAGTGGGGTCCCACAGACCTCATCTGACAGGCCTGGAGTCTTTTCTGGCTAGCGGAGCCCCTCCCAGGCCCACAGTATTCTTTCCCAAGGGCCGGCTGCCCCGCGAATCCCGGGTGGCTTCTCTTGGGTCCACCCTGAGCCTCACAGATCCTATAAAGAGCTCTGGGCCCAGGCCCAAGCACAGCAGGGCAGCCCTTGTCCAGCGCTGTGGTTTGCGATCCGGCCATTCATAACTGGCTCTGAGCAGGCACTTATCATTCTTCCACGACCACCCAGTCAGCCCCACGCTGCCTGGAAGTGAAGCCCGGGCTGCCCAAGCCAGCAGCTGCTCAGCCCTGGGCCCTGCTGCTCTGTCCGCCACCCCCGCTGCAGCTGGCCCAGCCTGCCCTGCCGAGGGGATGCTGGAGCCCAGAAACAGCAGGGCCTGAGCACCCCCCACAAGCCACAAAGAGAGATTCACAAATCAAAGGGGCCTGAGTGAACAGAGCTGTCACATCAGCCCATCACGGAGCCGGATCTCAAAATAACGCCGGCCAGAGGCCTGCCGGCGGTGAGTCACCGCCCGCCAGAACAGGCACGGCGGGCCCCAGCGTGGGCAAAAACACCTTGGTGGCCAGCTCGCTGCTCCCGGCCAAAGCGGGGAGGTGCGGGTGTCTGCGGGGTGGTTCCACGCTTGGTGCCGTGCTGTGGAGAGGAGTCAGCCTTGGTGAGAGCATTGTAGGAGCAGGAGGGGAGGGGACCAGGAAATGACCACAGTGATGGCTCCTCTGTCTCTCCCTGAGGACACAGTCTGGCTCCCTCCCTCCCAGCAACCTGTTCCTGGTCTCTGTGATGGTGAGGGTGAGGCTGGCACAGCCTTCAAGGTCACTCTCTAACCTGAATGTGGCCCTAGGCTGCTGGCTCATTTCTTCCCAGGGGACCAAGGAGAGCTGAGAAGCAGAAATGAGCTCAGCTGATACAGTGCCAGTGGTGACTTACAGACCTAGAGCTCACACTCAGTGTTCTGGTTCCCTCCCTGTGCGCTTGCTCTGGCTCCCTCCCCTCAGAGCTCTGATCCTTTCCATGGATGGGCTATGCGGGAAATACTTGCGTATGTCACACTTACCCTTTCCTGCTAGTTTAAGAATTTTCCTGACATTTTTCCTCTGCATCATCACACCATCCTGGAATGTTGTTCCTTCCTTCCAACATCCTTTATGTCTACTGTCCTTGAAGCCATGACTCACGTGTTGATAAATATGGGATGGCCTGGATGGCAAAATACACTGCTCTCATCTTGTTTTTGTTCCTAACTCGTTTCTCCTTTCTGGGTCTCACTTTTCTCATCATTAAAATGAAGAATTAGACGAGATGATCTCAGAGAAACTTTCAGCTCTAAAATTTCGGGAGTCTAGAAGATCTTTAGTGGATTGAACATTAATTAGGCGAATACATTTATCTTGGGGAAGGAAGCAACAAAGGTGCAGTTTAAGGAAGAATAAGAAATACGTCTTTGCTCTTCCCTGCCGTGAGTTCCCTTGCTGTCTCTACCTTGCTACTCTTCCCTGAACCCCCGGGCCTGGGGCCACAGTGCTGTCAGAGCTGTGTTTGGTCACCTTGGTGACTGGGTAGCTGCTGACAGGTAGAGGGTGCCAGCCACTGACATGACATTTCACTCACCACCACGCCCAGGAGAAGTGACCAGGGCTTGCCTTGACCTTCTTTACCTGCAACCAGAGTCCACCTGCCCCCAGCCCAAAGCGAGCAGGTGGGGAATGTGAGCTTCGATGCCCCTTTTAGACTCGGCTCATCCTTTCCCTCTCCATGCAGTTCTTCCCCACACCAGTGACGATGAATTTCACATAATATATGGTTAACCATTTTACAGTGTACAATTCAGTGGTGTTTCGTGTATTCAGAATGCTGAGCAACCATCAGCTCTCTCTAGCTTCAAGAGATTTTCATTATCCCACAAAACATCGCATACTCACTAAGTAATCACTCTCCATTCTCCAATCCTCCCACACCCTGATTAACCTCTAACCTGCTTTCTATCTTTATGGATTTGCCTATTCTGGATATGTTGTATAAACGGAGACATACAGTATATGACCTTTTGTGTCTGGTTTCTTTCACTTAGTGTAATGTTTACGAAATTTATCCAAGTTGTACCATGGATCAGTACTTCATTTCTTTTTCATGGCTGGATACTATTCCATGGTACAAACAAACCGGAATTTGTTTATTCATTCCTCCATTGAGGGACATTTAGGTTATTTCCATCTTTTGGCTATCATGAATCCTGCTACAAACATACATGTACAAGATTTTGTGTGGACAGATGTTTTCATTTCTCTTGGGTACAAGCCTGAGAGTGGAATAGCTATGTCTTATGGTAATTCTCTGTTTAACTTTTCGAGGAACTGCCAAAGTTTTCTCCAAAGCAGCCGCACCATTTTACATTCCCGTCAGCAGCGTGTGAGAGCTTAAATTTCTCCGCATTCTTGCCAACACTCATTATCATTTCACTTTTTGATTATAACCACCCTAGTGGGTATGAAATGGTATCTCCTTGTGGTTTTGATTTGCATTTCCCTAATGGCTAACGATGTCAAGCATCTTTCATGTGCTTATTGGCCATTTGTACATTTTCCTTGGAGAAATGTCTGCTCAGATCCTCTGCCTATTTTTAAATTGGGTTGTTTGTCTTTTTATTATTGAATTGTAAGACTTCTTTACATATTCTGGATACTAGGCCATTATCAGATGTATGATAATTCATTCTTTTGCTTGGAGGTATCAAGATGCCCCACTCAAATGGGTGTTTGGGTGAGAATGGGGGCTGGTAAGCTGATTTCTCTACTGGAATCCTTGTGTATTTTTCTATCTGGGTAAACAAAGGTGTCCACACAGAAGTACAAGTAATCCAGGTCGCATTTTTGAAGTTCAGGTTTGTCATGAGGCTTAAATGTGATAATGTATGTAACACTTACGTAGAGCACAGTTGAGTGGGACCTAATGGTGGCACTTAAGGTCAGTTTAGGGGACATAAATTATCAGGTTCTTTAGCCGGAAAAAAAGTATGACCCTTCCCTTGAGGGGAGCTGCACTTGCCTGTGCTGTGTTCTCTTTGTTTCTTTCCTAAACAATGGCTCCTCCAAAGCCCTGGGCCACATCTCAGCTCACATTCGCCCTGTGTGTGCTGGTGGCATCTCCTCTGTTGCTGGGTAATTTGAGGGGACAAGGCCAGCCTCAGAGACAGGCGTTGCCTGGGAAGGCAAGGCTGCCACCCTGGAGCATCTCTCAGAAATGACAGCCTTACTTCTGACCGCAGGCCCAGCCCCGGGTCTCTTCCCATTAGTGGAGGACTGGTTCGCAGATGTCGCCACCACGCATCTGGCTGTCCACCAGCAAGAGGAGAGCGCTGCCCTGAGAATGTGATTTTCTATGGGACCACATCCCATGAATAGGGTGCTGGGTGGGTCTCCACTGAGTCGAGGGGTTCAGTAGTCATTATCCCAGGTGGCTACCTTTGGAGGTGATGGTCCACCATCCTAGACTCCAGTTCCTTACTTGATCACCTCTAATGATTGCAATTGCCCCTCCACTACCCACTTATGTCATCATCCAGAACTAAATAGTCTCCCTTTCTCCATAACTTCCTTCCTTATAACTGTCTCAATCGATCTTTCTGGAACCACAGCATTTGATCTTCCAGACCACTGCTCCCTCTGCTTTCTCCCTCCCTGTGGGCTTCCTCCTGCCTTCCTCTGCTCCTCTCCTGTGTCGAGTCCATGCAGCACCACTGCATCCTCGCACTTGCAGGAATCTTCGCCTCTCCTTCATTGCTCTCCTTGACTTGAGTCACCCTGGCAACACCCCAGCCATGGACTGACCCATTGTCCCTTTCTCAGAGAAGATATCTGGGCTGTTCACTGCTGCTGGAGAAAATCAGACCACCAGTGTGAGCCCACCAGAGCCATCGAATCCCATTCTCCACCATGGCTACTTGCAAACTTCCCTTTCACTCTCAGCAGGTGGCCTCACTTGCTACCTTGCTGCTGTGATGGAAACCGGGCTCTCCTCCCACTGCCTCCTCCACACATTCTTGCTCCCACGCCTTCTGGGGCTTTGCCCTTTGATGGCCCATCTTTGCTCCTGTCATCCCCTTCGCTTACTCTTTCTTTGCTGGTTTCTGCTTCACTCTTCCTTCTTACAAAGAAAAGATCCTCAATTTTCCCCATACCCCTCAATTACTGCTTCAACTCTCTCCCTTTTCTGACCAAATTTAGGGGTGAGGGCTGCAGCCCCATGAGCTGAGTGAGTGCCTTGTTGTTGATCCTGCCCCAGAGGACACCTTTCAGCCTTCAGCTTTTGTGATTTCTCTGCCACACTTCCTCCTCGGTTTTCACTGAAACACTTCACTTCTGGTTCTTCCCATCCTCATGGCACACTCCTTCTCCATTTCCTTTGCAGGCTCCTTTCTCTGCTGGTGGCTGAGACGTTGGGTCTCCTCCAGGTCTGTCCCTGCCCATCTGTTCTCCTGCACCTCTCCCCTCCCGAGGTCGCCTTGTCATCTCTGAGGTCTCCTGCAGTCTGGGAGGTCTGGAGGTAGGTGTCCCCTTCCTAGCACACAGTGGATCATGGCCTGCTGATGCTCTCTGTGTGGTGACCAGGCTGGGAGGTTCTAGTGGCTCTACCAGGAGTGCCATGAAGAATTTGGCCTCTGGGGGTTTGAGCAGAGGACCCTCTGGAGAGCAGGGTTCTGGTGAGATACTTGACCCTTGCTACTGTGTGGCCCGTAGAGCAGCGGTGTGGGCATCACTTGGGTTGTCAGATGTGCAGGGTCTCAGCCCCACTGTAGGGTCCTGAACCAAATATGTGTGTTGACACGGCTCCTGGGGGATATATATGCACAGTAGAGTGTGAGGCGATGCTGGGGACCCATTGCAGGCAGAGCAAGGGAGAGTCAGGGAACTCAATTTCTTAAGATGCTTTTGCCTCCAAATAGAAGCCAGGTTTCTAAGAGAAATTTGATGGAAGGAACCCTATATTTTTTTCTGATGGAATGGAAACTTATGCTCAGCAAACAAAAGAGATTCTTATTTGAAAATAACTCTTGCCCCAGCTTTTTTGGGCTCCCAGGGGGAATCAAATTAAAGGGAAAAACAGTAGCCATGTAGATGTCTGGCTGTGCCAGGGCCGGCGGATCTCAGTTTTGAAGTGTTCCCATCCACAGTGTGGGGCCAGGCCTGGGCATGACTCTGGGGAAAGGTGACGAGGAGGATTTTCTTTGAGAAGCTGAATGTACCCGAACACTCGAGCCCTCCCAGGCGCTGCCTCCTCCCCAGCGTTCTCACTCTGCCCCTCAGTGCCCACACTCATAACCTTTGCTCCCCAAAACTGGGCTTGCAGAACTTGAGCACATGGGGATTTCATGGCTCAACATGACCAAAATCAACCCTGGCTTTTGAGCAGGCTCCCGAGGCCAAAAACAATAGCTCCTCCTGCTGTGCATTAGCGGAGCGGTTTGGGTTTGACTGGTAACTGAGGCCGTCGCCAGCCCTGCCTCTGTAACCAGCACCCCCCGGCCCGACCAGGCAGACAAGGCCGAGGCTGTTAGCAGGAAACAAGAGCCCGCTGTGGGTCCAGCGTGTTCTGGTCCCACGCTCCAAATAAAGATGATGGCGATGGAGAGGAAGTGAGCTTGGGACAGCCCCAGGCTCCTATGGTTTCAGGCTGAATAGAAAAGGCTGGACGAGACAACTCCTGGCAGCCCCCTGGAAAGGACCAGGGTCTGGCCTCCAGAACAGTCCTGCAGCCACAAGCCAAGGGCTTCGCCATGACTAGCTACCATCTCGTGACCCTCTACGCACGGACACCAGGCCAGTGGGGCATTTCCCCTTTCCCACTGGGCACCTGTCACTCACCATTCAGCCCAGATTTTAGCTTTCACTCTCAGGAAGCGTCCCTGTCCCCCCAGGGCAGGTGCCTCTGGCATCTTCTTAGTGCCTTGGGCCACCGGCTCCTGAGAATGAGGTTCTGTCGTAACTGCATTTCGTCTTCCATTGTAGGGCCACTGTGGCAGGCTCTGAGGGACACTACAGGACCCCTTTAAGAGAGGGCTCGCTGCTGCCCAGCTGCCAGAGGTGTGGCTAGCTGATGGCCTTGGTTGCTTCCTACCATAGGCACACTCCTTCTGGGGCAGTCCCCTTCACAACTGAGCAAGGTGGTGGTAGCAGGGCATAGCTCTTCCCTCCCAGTGGGGTCTCCTCTAATTGCTGCTCTTTGCTCCGGAGCGCTCTGGGCCTGGCACAGACTTGGTCACGTCTGCATCACAGCCCGACCGCTCCCTGCCCAATCCTGTGCCCTGCCCCTCTTTCATAGGTGCTACTCCCCAGCCAATCTTTCATACTCCTAACTCTGCCTCAGAGAACCCAGCTGGGACAGCCTGGGAGGGCTGGGACCCAGGTGTTCTCAGCACTTGGCACCCAAGGGGCCTCAGAGAAGGTGAGTTTTGGGAGAACAGATGGATGGATGGACGGCTGTTGAGCTGAGTGCAACATGCTCATCCCAGCTACCCACAGGCCAGGGGAAGTTTCCTGGCCTCAGTCCTTGTTCTAGAGAAGACCTGACTGCCCAGAGGACACCAAGAGCCGCTTCCTTTTGAGGTTGCAGCTGGGGAGGTAACAAGGCAGACATGGAGAGGCCAGTAGCAAAGGTGGCATGGATGGTGTGACCAGGCCTGAGGCATGCAGCCATCACTGAGCTAACAGCCAGATCAGTCTTCAAAGTAGGAAGACAGTGGCCAGGCCAGAGCCCACAACCCTCACTGAGGACCATATTCCCACCTCCTGGAGAGGGAAGGAGGAGCCAGGCTGGTCCAGAGCCCCCTTTCCCACTTAGGCTGCCTGGGGCATACGCTCATTGACAACACTGGTGCAGGATACCCAGGGATGCATCCTCAGCATTCAGGGGAGGATTGAGGAAGGAAAGCATGTAATTGATAGTATATGTGTGTGTGTGTGTGTGTGCGTGTGTGTACGTGTGCATGTGCACGTGTGTGGAGGCAGGTGGTGAGCAGGAGGTAGTGGAGACACCTGGACATCCTAATAAGGGCCTCTGAGGCCTGGGGAGGGGGCTTGGAAGGGGGCAGTGTGGATGAGCTCTGGGCCTCAGTCCCAAGCCCTCCCCCAACACAGGTCGGATGTGAGAGTTAGGTGAAACCTGACAGGCTCAGTCTCTGTGGCCAGGGTCAACCTCACATGGGTCTGCGTCCCCACTGGGTGTGGCATAAGAGAGGCAGAAGAAGGTCCTGACTCACGGGTATCTCCATGCTGAGGAGGTGGTGCAGCTTTGAGACATCAATCCAGCTTTGCAAAGGCTTCCTTAACCTTCAATGCCTGGGCTGTAACGCCCTCCCCTGTGCGGCCAGCCTGTGTCAGGGCACCACGGCAGTGCCGTCGGCTCTGCCACAAGTCTGCTCACAGCAGAGTCTTGGTCAATTACTTGTCCGCCCCCTTTGGCTGGGGCCCCCTTGTTTCTCTCTCCCCTCGCCTGGCACTGCCTGGCACACAGCACGAGCTCATCAAATGGAGATTGGGGGCTGAGTCAGGCCCCATGGGGAGGGAGACAATGCCACTGATTGAGGCTCTGTGTTGAGCACTCGTTTACCAGGTATGGAAGGAGCTGTTCTAATTATTTCGCTTAATCCTCACAGCTTAATCCTCAGGAGGTCGGTGCTCTTATTGTCGCCATCTCTTGAGAGAAGACTGAGACACACAACAGTTAAGAAACTTGCTTGGGGTCACAGAGCCTGGGGGTCAGGATCCAGCAGGGGAGAGTGGGGCTCCCTGTAAGCTGAAGCTGGGTGGCTGAGAGCTGTTTGCGCCCCTGCCCCATCTGGCCTGTGTTGTCTTGGAGGATTGTCTCAAAGGCCCAGGGAGCCTGGCAGAAATGGGAAAGGATTTTGGTCTGGGGCATCTATTTCCAATGACACACCCACACTGTCTACACTGCAGCCAGGCCTCTCTCCTGACAAAGTGGTGGCTTCCAAGTGCTGCTCACTGGATGTGCCTCTGCTGGTCTGTGCTGTGCTTGGAGGCCACATCTGCCCAGCTGTCCCAAGGATGCTGGGACTGGGTGCACTGTGACCTGTGGTGGGAGGCCTAGGTCTCTGGGTACGGAAGCAACCCCGGCCCACTACGGTGCGGACCCCGTCCTCGTGCTCCAGCTGCTGAGGCCCCTTCCAGGAGGACGTGGACACAAACACCAGCTTGAGTTTGTGCCCAGCACGCGTGAAGTGCCCTCAGCCCTCTGTGTCTCATTGAATCCCACAGCATCTCTGCAAGTCCCGCTGTTTCACAGGTGAGGAAATAGGCCCAGAAATTAGATGATTCTCCAAAGGCCTCCTGGAGGGCGAGCGGGGCAGCAGCCAGGATTTGGATGCAGCACCAGGGGATATGTGCCCGTCCTGTTCTCTGAGTCTCAGCGGTCAGTCCCCCAGGGACCGAGCATCAGGCCGGACCGTTCTCACCGGGATGGGAAATGAGCAGCACGTGAAGGGACATCCAAAGAGCCCCGAACCCCACACAAGAGGGCCATGCCCTGGCTCCCGGGCTGCATGCAGGGGAGCCGGGTCCTGCACATCACTTTCATCCTGCGCATTTCCCCAGACCTCATCTTTATGTAAGGGAGGGAGAAGGAGCATTGTCATTCAGCCTGGAAACTAGAGAAACAGCTGGCAGCAGCAGAGGGATCACCGGTCTAGAGGTTGTGAGTCCACGTGGGGCACCGGGTCCTTACACAGACTCCCTTGTCCACATTGGCAAGAGCCGGCTGGAGGCCCGCTGACCTGGCTCCATCACTTGGTGTCCCCGAGCCTCTGCTTCCTCCTCACAGGGCAGTGGAGAGGATATGAAGCATGGCGTAAACTTCAAAGAGCTACAGACGTAGTAACTATTACTACAATGAGAAGCTGAGAAGCACGGGACTGGCATTCAAGTATGGAAAGCAAGGGTTGATCCGTGGAGCACTGATTCCCAAATTTCTGGCCAGAGGCCTCTGGGGTGAGCCCTGCCCCTCATCCGTGCCCTGCCTGTGGCCAATGTCAGGAGAACCTGACATTCTTTGAAGGTTCTGAGAGGCGTGGCTCAGCTGCCATGACACTGGTGAGATGTCTGGGTTTTTACTGAGCTGATCAGTAGCCATAAGCTGGGCTATGAGGCAGATGCTCTGCAGCGCCCTAGACATGTCCATATGCGCACGCCTGGGTGGTCTGGCAGAGCGCTGTCTGGTGCCGGGGCTTGGTGGGCCCAGGTCAGGGGGCTCCCTGGGGGCTCCAGAAGGAGACTGTGCTGGGTGGAGAGGCCTGTTGGTCATTTTGCTTCATTACAAGTGATGGGCTGTGACTGGCTCCGCACACAGTGGCACAGACCAGTCCTGAGAGGCCGGAAAGTCAACAGAGGCCTGAGCGTCTTGCCTGCCATTGGGAAAGGCTTCCCTGGAGGCAGGAGGCTGGACCTGGGGTCCTAGGCCGCCCCTCCCACTTTCCGGCTAGACCTGAGGCTCACAGGTGGCTTTCCTAGTCAGAGAACCAGTCCAGCCTGCTGCCCTGTTGGGCCACACAGGGCTGAGGAGGGAGCGGCAGGCAGACCCACTGGCTTGTTGTGGATCCAAGAGGGCCAGGCTGTCCTCAGGTAAGAGAAGCAGCAAAGGCCCTACAGAACTGCCCAGCGGGGCCACAGAGCTCCCCATTGGGGATGACAGACACGGCATTTGTTGTGCTCCAGTTACAATGGGGAGAAATAGAGCTCAGCCATCAAGAACATGGGCTTTGTTGAGGCGGGACCTGGGTTCCGATTCAGACTTTCCAGCTGCATACCTGGCCCTCCACGTCTCGGTGCCCCCATCCAGCTGGGGAGGTTTGCCTCCCAGGGCTGTGTATGAGCATCTTGTGTGGTGAGAGATAAGCCCTTTGGTGAGATGTCTGAGCCTTGCGTGCAAAGTCGTAGGGAAGTCACGGGATTATTCGTGTGCCATGGCAGGCATTGTGGATATGGTTCATCTCAGCCTTGTGATGGAAGGTAAGGTAGTATGATACCCATTTTACAGATGGGGGAAGTTAAGGTACAGAAGATGTTAGATGTGATTTGTCCAACATTTCACAGTTAGTAAGAGGCAGAACCAGGCTTGGAAGCCTGATTTCTTTAACCTGAAGTCTGGGCTACTATTTGCTACCTTTGACGTTATCTCCAAGGGTTGTAGTTTTATGTTCCTGATACTCAAGATGCTGGTTGAATTGGGTTTCTCCAGTGCAGGTCTTAGAGCAACAAGCTTATTTTGGTACAACCAAGCCCAGCCATTATTGAGCATTTCAGAGAGACAAGGAAGTGTTACCTTATTCTACCCCTCATCCTGTCATCCCCCCTCCTCCAGAAAAAAAAACTGAGGTGACTTCTAACAAAGATACATATAATAATATTATATCACAGAAATAAAAAACCAGGTCTAGGAAAAAAATAAGTAAAAGTAGAGAAGAAAAACTAGGTAATAACACCCATCTATCAACTATGAGGACCAACAAAGATGCTAGAATGGAGCTTTGAGCTTCACTCTGAGCTTTGGCAGCAAAAGTGAGCCTTTATTAGTTACATCACTCTCATGGTCACAAAGAGAGCCCACCGATTGCTCAGGAAACCCAAGGTTTCCACGGTGGAGCTTGACAATGCCCTGCTTATGTGGCATGTACATAGGGGCTTCTAGAACTTTCCAATCACAAACGCTGCAATGGGCCTCCTTCAACTCCCCTGAGGGGTTTCCTTCACGGAAGCGGAGGCCTTCCTACAAAGGGGCAGGCCTGCTCCCCTCCTGTAGAACACTCCTGGACTGCTGGTCGACTCTCTTCCGTGTTAGTCGCTGGACTGAGGAAGTTATCTAGCAGGGCACATCCATCAGAAAGGCCACCTGGCTTCTAGGCAATGACTGCATATATCTCAGAGGGTCCTATTCTCCAGAGACGTTCTGGCTGCATGGACACCTGTGGCAGTGCCCACACGGGGCAGGCAGGAGATTCTGATGTGGAACTTGGCTGCAAGGTCAGAGAGGAGGGCTTTGGGGCAGGTAGGGTCAGAGGTCGGGAAGGTGATATGGTTGATGAGCCAATTCATATGCCCCCTTGCTTGGCCCTGGCACCCTCAAAAGGAAGTCCAGACATTTTCTCAGCCATGTGTGCTCAGCTCTGTCCCAGGGAGCAGTTCCACTTGGTCTTTCTTGGTGATGCCTCAGGAATATTCCTCTGAAATGTAAGTCTGTTTATTCTAGGCTCCAGAGGCTGTTCCAGGTTCAAATGCCATACTCCCCTCCCCTCTCCTGCCCATCCCTAGAGGGGCTCCAGCAGGAACCCAAGAGAGTGGGGGCTGCCCAGGCTCCTTGCTTGAGGGATTCTCCAACTTTCACTCTCAAAATAGAAGTGTGAGCAAGGAGGGAGAGAAATAATTCCCGAGCACCCACTGTGTACCAGATGCTTTCAATGGGGTGACCAACTATCCCAGTTTGCCCGAGATGGAGGAGTTTCCTGGCACACTAAAACCAGGACAGTGGGTCATGTAGCTTCGATAACTCCTACAGCTTTCCTGTGAGGTGGGAACTCTCGCTGCACGTTGCAGAGGAGAAAACTGGGCTCAAAGAGGCCATCTGCCCCGCCTGGGGTCCCCAAGGTCATGTTCTTTCCACTATGAGTTGGCATACGAATTGGTTCATCAACCATATCACTTTCCCGACCTCTGACCCACGTTCCCCAAAGCCCTCCTCTCTGCCCTTGCAGCCAAGTTCCAAGTTCCTTAGGGGGTGGGAAGACTTTCAAAACCTACTAAGAAGATGAATCTGAGTTCCTTGGAAACTTCCAGCTTTCCTTAGTTTGTTCCTGTTTGCTAGTGGGGAGGATCTCCTTTCCCCTGACTCCATATCCCTATGGAGAGGGAATCCCACCGAGTAGTCCAGGCCTCACTCTGCTCCCTACACCGTGGGGGCTCGGAGCGGGAATTACCGGGCTGTGCTCAGACTTCCCTCCCCGTCTCTCAGGCGAGATGGGATCCCTCCCCTCAGGGATCCATCTGCCCTGCAGAGAACCTGTGTTCTGTGTGCTCTTGACCACATGGGATCAGGGCAGGGGAAATGTCTACGTGGCAGGTCCGTTTCACTGCACATCTCAGTCTACCTTCTCCAGTCAGCTTTGTCAATAGTAGAGGTGATGTCTTGACAACTTCAGTGTGACTCCTGGGTTTGTCTTTCAATGGATGTGTAAGAGAAGTGTTATATTTTGAACCCCCTAAAACCCCAACACTTAGGTTTTCTTTTCTGTTCTGAGACCTCCAGCAAGATTTGTATGTGCAAACCTTTGTAGCTTATCCTGGGAGACCCACAGGGGACCACGATCTGCTTCTTTAGAAGAGAGGAGCCCAGTACAGGATCTGATGTGGGTTCTGTGGGAAGTTGAGGAAAATGGACTCTGAGCCAGGGCACTGGGACCAAATCTTCCTGCTGCTCTCAGAAATAGGAAAGAATCGAGGGCCTGTGGGGTTGCTCAACAGTGTGAGGGCTTTGGAAGCTTCTTCCCCAGAAATGCAATGTGGGGCTGCAGGAGATCACTACGTCTTTCCTGCCCCAAGACTGCCCACCTCTCTGGTCTCTTTCTGGAGCCAGAAAGAATTCTGCCCTTCTTCCTCTTCCCTCCTCCTCACCACACCACCCTCCTCCTCACCATACCACCCCCTTCCAGGATCCTGATATCAAAGGGGACCTCATGACTGGCTTGCACTTATCTTGCTTTGTACCCAGGCTGCCCAACTTTGCATTCTCTGTTTTTAGAGGGCTGAGGTTAATCTGCAAGTCCTGCTAGAGACCACCCACCTCCCTTAAACAAACAGCTCACCTTTCGGCCCAGAGCCGATCTCTCGCCTGGGATATTTGATAGGCCTGGTCTCACTGAATGTAGCTAATTAGCCCAAACATCTGTGGTGCTTTCACAGATGTCAGGGCCAGAAAGCCTGGGTGGTGGAGGCACCTCTTCTGAAAGCCATTACTTCAGCCAGTCTCCCCACTCCTGGGCAGTGAAGATCAAATCTGAGGAAGAGTACAGAGGTGATCAGCACTACAGACTCTTGGCTGGAGAATGGGCATGCAGAGCCAGAAATGCTACAGACACAGAGCCACACCTGGGGATCTCCACTCTGCTCTGCTTAAAGATGCCCCTAGGGCAGTGATTTGGGGGTGAAGGTCAGAAGGAGCTCCGAGTTTGTTTGCAAGTCTTTGGGAGCTTCTCCTGTTGTCATCTACAGAAGAGGTCACCATCTCAGGCTAGGATGGCATGTATAGGACACGCTGGATCCACTTGAGGTCAGTTCCCTATGCTTGTCACTCTGGTATCTCATCTTTGTCCCTGCAGAGAACCTAAGAGCCCTAAATTGAGAAAGACCCCTGGGCTTATCTGGAGGGACAGCAGAAAGTGGGGAGTGCCACCAAGGGACAGAGTGAGAGGAGCCCACACTAGGAAGAAGATAAAGCAGGTCAGACTCCAGGGCTCAGGCAGGAGCACCAGGGGGCCCAGATGCCTAGGTACGTGAAGAGCTGTTTCAGTCAGATATTTTACTTTAAAGCTTAGTGGTTTACCGTTTATTACTATTTCTCCTGGTTCTGTCCAGAGCTAACTGGTGGTTCAGCTGGGTGGTTCTTGTTTAGGGTGTCTCCTGAAGCTGCAGGCAGATGGTGGCTCTGCTAGAGGATCTGAGGGCTCAGCTAGGGTGGACATCCAAGCTCGCTTACTGCTGATGCAGGTCAGGGGCCAGGAGCTCAGCTAGGATTGTTGACACCTCCCCGTGGCCTCTCCACGTGGGATGGAAGTCAGCAGCCAAGAGAGCATTTGAAAAGCGAGTGTTCCAAGAGGCCTGGGTGGAAGCTACAAGGCTTCTTTTGGCTCAGCCTCAGAAGTCCTAGAAGATGACTTCCACCACATTGTGCTGGCCAGGCAAGTCACTGAGGTCAGCCCATTTTCAAGAAAAGGAATTATTCTTCTCCTCCAGATGTGAGGAGCAGCATATGCCTACGGGGAGGTAAGGATAAGATGGTAGCAACCTGAAATGTATCTTTCCTGGACTTGCCAGGTAGAACGTGGAAGGCTGATGTGAGGGTTTTCTCCAGGTCCTGTCTGACATTGCTGTTGGCAACAGGGATAATGGTGAGGATACCTCACATATGTACTTTACAGAGCATTTTTCACAACAACATGATTTGCCAGAGAGTGAGCAAGAGGGTACTAAGCGGCAGGGTGTGCTTGTGTCTACCCATGTCAAAGAGGAAGAGACAGGCTCCAAGCAGCTCAGTGACTTTCCCCACATGACATGGGTCTTCTGCCATTGACCCAAGCTCGAAGCCTACTCATCCGGGCAGGAGATACCCTCGCTGGATTAAATGTCCTCTTGCCACAGCCTCCCCAGCATTTTCAAGGCCTGGTGGCTTCTCTCCATGCCTCCTGGGCATCAGGGTCACTCCTGGGTTCTGACCTGGCTCTCTTGCTCTTTGCTGAATGCCCAGCTAACTGGCTTTACTTCCCCATGGCTCAGTTTTTCCATCCTTAGTGTGAAGTTGGAGTCAGGACTGGGGAGCAAGCAAAGGAGTCAGAGACAGCAAAACCTCCCCAGGTGATGCAGAGTGGGGTCTGGGAACTACCGAGGGGCAGGCAAGGAGGCCATTTCCAGCTGGGCCTATTGGTGCCTCGCTGGCTGTCGTTGGGCTGCTGCTTTCCAGGCCACTGGTCCAAGGGGAGCACAGATCAAGGACTGGCTGCTGGTCAGATCCCCAGCCCAGGGCAAGCCCTGAGCATTCAGGTGTGTTTGGGCCTATAAACTGCCTCAATATTTGGCCAGTTGAAATATCAAAAGTAATTCTATTTTGCCTAAATGCATTCAAATTATTCAGGTGTGTGTATATGTGTGTGTGTATGTGTTTAATGAGTTGGTTGATATTTTAAAACAGATTGCATTAATAGACTTTGCATTTATCATTCCTGCTCAAGCCCCTACCCTACTTCCTCCAGGTCTTAACCATCTGGCAGTGGTCTTC